>NC_054479.1:80413450-81613450 GCF_017639515.1 Carcharodon carcharias
TGGCGCTGTGATAATAAGAGGATCCTGATCAATCACTGTTGGAACTGTGATAATAAGAGGATCCTGATCAATCCTTGTTGGCACTGTGATAATAAGAGGATCCTGATCAATCCCTGTTTGAACTGTGATAATAACAGTATCCTGATCAATTTCAGTTGCCAGTGTTTTAATAACAGGAACTGATCAATCCCTGTAGGCACTGTGATAATAGCTGGATCCTGATCAATCCCGGTTGTCACTGTGATAATAACAGGATCCTGATCAATCCCTGTTGTCACTGTGATAATAATAGGATCCTGATCAATCCCTGTTGGCACTGTGAAAATAACAGGATTGTGATCCATCCCTGTTGGCACTGTGATAATAACAGGATTCTGATCAATCCCTTTAGGAACTGTGATAATAAAAGGATCCTCATCCATCGCTAATGGCACGGTGATAATAATTGGATCCTGATCAATCCCTGTTTGCACTGTGAAAATAACAGGATCCTGATCAAACCCTGTTGGCATTGTGATAATAATAGCATCCTGATCAAACCCTGTTGTCACTGTGATAATATCAGGAACCTGATCAATCCCTGTAGGCAATGTGATAATAGGTTGCTGAATAATCCCTGTTGGCACTATGATAATAACCGGATCCTGATCAATCTCTGTTGGAACTGTGATGATAACAGGATCCTGATCAATCCCTATTGGCAATGTGATAATAGCAGGATCCTATTCAATCCGTGTTGCCGCTGTGATAATAACAGGATCTTGATCAATCCCTGTTGGCACTGTGATAATAAAAGGATTCTGTTCAATCCCATTTGGCACTGTCGTAATAACAGAATCTTGATCAATCCGTGTTGGCACTGTGGTACTTAGAGGATCCGGATCAATCCCTGTTTGCACTGCGATAATAACAGGATCCTGATCAATCCCTGTTGGCACTGTGATAATAACATGATCCTGATCAATCACTGTTGGAACTGTGATAATAACAGGATCCTGATCATTCCCTAATGGCACTGTGATAAAAATTGGATCTTGATCAATCACTGTTGGCACTCTGATAAAAACAGGATCCTGATCAATCCCTGTTGGAACTGTGATAATAACAGGATCCTGATCAATCCCTGTTGGCACTGTGATAATAATAGCATCCTGATCAATCCCTGTTGTCACTGTAATAATATCAGGAACCTGATCAATCCCTGTTGGCACAATGATAATAACAGTATCCTGATCAATCCCTGTTGGCAATGTGATAGCATCAGGATCCTGATCAATCCCTGTTGGCACTGTGAGAATAATAGCATCCTGATCAATCACTGTTGTCACTGTGATTATATCAGGAACCTAATCAATCCCTGTTGGCACTGTGATAATAACAGATTCCTGATCAATCCCGGTTGGCTCTATGATAGTAACAGGATCCTGATCAATCCCTGTTGGAACTGTATTAATAACAGGATCCTCATCAATCCCTGTTGGAACTGTGTTAATAACAGGATCCTGATCAATCCCTGTGGGAAGTGTGATGATAACAGGATCTTGATCAATCCCTGTTGGCACTGTGATAACAATAGCATCCTGATCAATCCCTGTTGTCACCGTGATAATAACAAGATCCTGATCAATCCCTGTTGGGACTGTGATGTTAACAGGATCCTGATCAATCCCTGTCGGCAATGTAATAATATCAGGATCCTGATCAAACCCTGTTGTCACTGTGAAAATAACAGGATTCTGAGCAATCCTTGTTGCCTGTGTGATAATAACAGGACCCTGTTCAATCCTGTTTGGCACTGTGAGAATAATAGGATCCTGATCAATTCTTGTTGCCACTGTCATAATAACAGGATCATGAACAATCCCTGTTGTCACTGTCATAATAACAGGATCCTCATCAATCCCTGTTTGCACTGCGATAATAACAGGATCCTGATCAATCCCTGTTGGCACAATGATAACAACAGTATCCTGATCAATCCCTGTTGGCAATGTGATAGTATCAGGATCCTGATCAATCCGTGTTGGCACTGTGATAATAATAGCATCCTGATCAATCACTGTTGTCACTGTGATTATATCAGGAACCTAATCAATCCCTGTTGGCACTGTGTTAATAACAGATTTCTGATCAATCCCGGTTGGCTCTATGATATTAACAGGATCCTGATCAATCCCTGTTGGAACTGTATTAATAACAGGATCCTCATCAATCCCTGTTGGAACTGTGTTAATAACAGGATCCTGATCAATCCCTGTGGGAAGTGTGATGATAACAGGATCCTGATCAATCCCTGTTGGCACTGTGATAACAATAGCATCCTGATCAATCCCTGTTGTCACCGTGATAATAACAAGATCCTGATCAATCCCTGTTGGAACTGTGATGATAACAGGATCCTGATCAATCCCTGTTGTCACCGTGATAATAACAAGATCCTGATCAATCCCTGTTGGAACTGTGATGATAACAGCATCCTGATCAATCCCTGTTGTCACTGTGATAATAACAGGACCCTGATCAATTTCAGTTGCCAGTGTGATAATAACAGGACCTGATCAATCCCTGTTGGCACTGTGATAATAGCAGGATCCTGATCAAACCCGGTTGTCATTGTGATATTAACAGGATCCTGATCAATCCCTGTTGACATTGTGATAATAACATGATCCTGATCTATTCCTGTTGCCAGTGTGATAATAACAGGACCCTGATCAATCCCTTTTGGCAAAGTGGTAATAACAGAATCTTGATCAGTCTGTGTTGGCCCTATGAAACTAACAGGATCCGAATCAATCCCTGTTGGCACTGTGATAATAACAGGATCCTGATCAATCCCTGTTGGCACTGTGATAATAACAGGATCTTGAACAATCCCTGTTGTCACTGTGATAATAAAAGGATCCTGATCAATTCCTGTTCTCATGCTGATAATAACCAGATCCTGATCAATCCCTGTTGTCACTGCAATAATAACATGATCCTGATCAATCCCTGTTGGCACTGTGATAATAACATGATCCTGATCAATCCCTGTTGGAACTGGAATAATAACTGGATCCTGATCATTCCCTAATGGCACTGTGATAAAAATTGAATCCTGATGAATCCTTGTTGGGCACTGTGATAACAACAGGATCCGGAAAAATCCTTGTTGGCACTGCGACAATAACAGGATCCTAATCAATCCCTGTTGGCACTGTGATAATAACAGGATCTTGAACAATCCCTGTTGTAACTGTGATAATAAAAGGATCCTGATCAATTACTGTTCTCATTCTGATAATAATCAGATCCTGATCAAAACCTGTTGTCACTGTGATAATTTCAGGACCCTGATCATTCTCTTTTGGCACTGTGATAATAACAGGATCCTGATCAATCCCTTTTGGAACTGTGATAATAACAGGAACATGATCAATCCTTGATGGCGCTGTGATAATAAGAGGATCCTGATCAATCACTGTTGGAACTGTGATAATAAGAGGATCCTGATCAATCCTTGTTGGCACTGTGATAATAAGAGGATCCTGATCAATCCCTGTTTGAACTGTGATAATAACAGTATCCTGATCAATTTCAGTTGCCAGTGTTTTAATAACAGGAACTGATCAATCCCTGTAGGCACTGTGATAATAGCTGGATCCTGATCAATCCCGGTTGTCACTGTGATAATAACAGGATCCTGATCAATCCCTGTTGTCACTGTGATAATAATAGGATCCTGATCAATCCCTGTTGGCACTGTGAAAATAACAGGATTGTGATCCATCCCTGTTGGCACTGTGATAATAACAGGATTCTGATCAATCCCTTTAGGAACTGTGATAATAAAAGGATCCTCATCCATCGCTAATGGCACGGTGATAATAATTGGATCCTGATCAATCCCTGTTTGCACTGTGAAAATAACAGGATCCTGATCAAACCCTGTTGGCATTGTGATAATAATAGCATCCTGATCAAACCCTGTTGTCACTGTGATAATATCAGGAACCTGATCAATCCCTGTAGGCAATGTGATAATAGGTTGCTGAATAATCCCTGTTGGCACTATGATAATAACCGGATCCTGATCAATCTCTGTTGGAACTGTGATGATAACAGGATCCTGATCAATCCCTATTGGCAATGTGATAATAGCAGGATACTATTCAATCCGTGTTGCCGCTGTGATAATAACAGGATCTTGATCAATCCCTGTTGGCACTGTGATAATAAAAGGATTCTGTTCAATCCCATTTGGCACTGTCGTAATAACAGAATCTTGATCAATCCGTGTTGGCACTGTGGTACTTAGAGGATCCGGATCAATCCCTGTTTGCACTGCGATAATAACAGGATCCTGATCAATCCCTGTTGGCACTGTGATAATAACATGATCCTGATCAATCACTGTTGGAACTGTGATAATAACAGGATCCTGATCATTCCCTAATGGCACTGTGATAAAAATTGGATCTTGATCAATCACTGTTGGCACTCTGATAAAAACAGGATCCTGATCAATCCCTGTTGGAACTGTGATAATAACAGGATCCTGATCAATCCCTGTTGGCACTGTGATAATAGTAGCATCCTGATCAATCCCTGTTGTCACTGTAATAATATCAGGAACCTGATCAATCCCTGTTGGCACAATGATAATAACAGTATCCTGATCAATCCCTGTTGGCAATGTGATAGCATCAGGATCCTGATCAATCCCTGTTGGCACTGTGAGAATAATAGCATCCTGATCAATCACTGTTGTCACTGTGATTATATCAGGAACCTAATCAATCCCTGTTGGCACTGTGATAATAACAGATTCCTGATCAATCCCGGTTGGCTCTATGATAGTAACAGGATCCTGATCAATCCCTGTTGGAACTGTATTAATAACAGGATCCTCATCAATCCCTGTTGGAACTGTGTTAATAACAGGATCCTGATCAATCCCTGTGGGAAGTGTGATGATAACAGGATCTTGATCAATCCCTGTTGGCACTGTGATAACAATAGCATCCTGATCAATCCCTGTTGTCACCGTGATAATAACAAGATCCTGATCAATCCCTGTTGGGACTGTGATGTTAACAGGATCCTGATCAATCCCTGTCGGCAATGTAATAATATCAGGATCCTGATCAAACCCTGTTGTCACTGTGAAAATAACAGGATTCTGAGCAATCCTTGTTGCCTGTGTGATAATAACAGGACCCTGTTCAATCCCGTTTGGCACTGTGAGAATAATAGGATCCTGATCAATTCTTGTTGCCACTGTCATAATAACAGGATCATGAACAATCCCTGTTGTCACTGTCATAATAACAGGATCCTCATCAATCCCTGTTTGCACTGCGATAATAACAGGATCCTGATCAATCCCTGTTGGCACAATGATAACAACAGTATCCTGATCAATCCCTGTTGGCAATGTGATAGTATCAGGATCCTGATCAATCCGTGTTGGCACTGTGATAATAATAGCATCCTGATCAATCACTGTTGTCACTGTGATTATATCAGGAACCTAATCAATCCCTGTTGGCACTGTGTTAATAACAGATTTCTGATCAATCCCGGTTGGCTCTATGATATTAACAGGATCCTGATCAATCCCTGTTGGAACTGTATTAATAACAGGATCCTCATCAATCCCTGTTGGAACTGTGTTAATAACAGGATCCTGATCAATCCCTGTGGGAAGTGTGATGATAACAGGATCCTGATCAATCCCTGTTGGCACTGTGATAACAATAGCATCCTGATCAATCCCTGTTGTCACCGTGATAATAACAAGATCCTGATCAATCCCTGTTGGAACTGTGATGATAACAGGATCCTGATCAATCCCTGTTGTCACCGTGATAATAACAAGATCCTGATCAATCCCTGTTGGAACTGTGATGATAACAGCATCCTGATCAATCCCTGTTGTCACTGTGATAATAACAGGACCCTGATCAATTTCAGTTGCCAGTGTGATAATAACAGGACCTGATCAATCCCTGTTGGCACTGTGATAATAGCAGGATCCTGATCAAACCCGGTTGTCATTGTGATATTAACAGGATCCTGATCAATCCCTGTTGACATTGTGATAATAACATGATCCGGATCTATTCCTGTTGCCAGTGTGATAATAACAGGACCCTGATCAATCCCTTTTGGCAAAGTGGTAATAACAGAATCTTGATCAGTCTGTGTTGGCCCTATGAAACTAACAGGATCCGAATCAATCCCTGTTGGCACTGTGATAATAACAGGATCCTGATCAATCCCTGTTGGCACTGTGATAATAACAGGATCTTGAACAATCCCTGTTGTCACTGTGATAATAAAAGGATCCTGATCAATTCCTGTTCTCATGCTGATAATAACCAGATCCTGATCAATCCCTGTTGTCACTGCAATAATAACATGATCCTGATCAATCCCTGTTGGCACTGTGATAATAACATGATCCTGATCAATCCCTGTTGGAACTGGAATAATAACTGGATCCTGATCATTCCCTAATGGCACTGTGATAAAAATTGAATCCTGATGAATCCTTGTTGGGCACTGTGATAACAACAGGATCCGGAAAAATCCTTGTTGGCACTGCGACAATAACAGGATCCTAATCAATCCCTGTTGGCACTGTGATAATAACAGGATCTTGAACAATCCCTGTTGTAACTGTGATAATAAAAGGATCCTGATCAATTACTGTTCTCATTCTGATAATAATCAGATCCTGATCAAAACCTGTTGTCACTGTGATAATTTCAGGACCCTGATCATTCTCTTTTGGCACTGTGATAATAACAGGATCCTGATCAATCCCTTTTGGAACTGTGATAATAACAGGAACATGATCAATCCCTGATGGCGCTGTGATAAAAACTGGATCCTGATCAATCACTGTTGGAACTGTGATAATAAGAGGATCCTGATCAATCCTTGTTGGCACTGTGATAATAAGAGGATCCTGATCAATCCCTGTTTGAACTGTGATAATAACAGTATCCTGATCAATTTCAGTTGCCAGTGTTTTAATAACAGGAACTGATCAATCCCTGTAGGCACTGTGATAATAGCTGGATCCTGATCAATCCCGGTTGTCACTGTGATAATAACAGGATCCTGATCAATCCCTGTTGTCACTGTGATAATAATAGGATCCTGATCAATCCCTGTTGGCACTGTGAAAATAACAGGATTGTGATCCATCCCTGTTGGCACTGTGATAATAACAGGATTCTGATCAATCCCTTTAGGAACTGTGATAATAAAAGGATCCTCATCCATCGCTAATGGCACGGTGATAATAATTGGATCCTGATCAATCCCTGTTTGCACTGTGAAAATAACAGGATCCTGATCAAACCCTGTTGGCATTGTGATAATAATAGCATCCTGATCAAACCCTGTTGTCACTGTGATAATATCAGGAACCTGATCAATCCCTGTAGGCAATGTGATAATAGGTTGCTGAATAATCCCTGTTGGCACTATGATAATAACCGGATCCTGATCAACCTCTGTTGGAACTGTGATGATAACAGGATCCTGATCAATCCCTATTGGCAATGTGATAATAGCAGGATCCTATTCAATCCGTGTTGCCGCTGTGATAATAACAGGATCTTGATCAATCCCTGTTGGCACTGTGATAATAATAGCATCCTGATCAATCCCTGTTGTCACTGTAATAATATCAGGAACCTGATCAATCCCTGTTGGCACAATGATAATAACAGTATCCTGATCAATCCCTGTTGGCAATGTGATAGCATCAGGATCCTGATCAATCCCTGTTGGCACTGTGAGAATAATAGCATCCTGATCAATCACTGTTGTCACTGTGATTATATCAGGAACCTAATCAATCCCTGTTGGCACTGTGATAATAACAGATTCCTGATCAATCCCGGTTGGCTCTATGATAGTAACAGGATCCTGATCAATCCCTGTTGGAACTGTATTAATAACAGGATCCTCATCAATCCCTGTTGGAACTGTGTTAATAACAGGATCCTGATCAATCCCTGTGGGAAGTGTGATGATAACAGGATCTTGATCAATCCCTGTTGGCACTGTGATAACAATAGCATCCTGATCAATCCCTGTTGTCACCGTGATAATAACAAGATCCTGATCAATCCCTGTTGGGACTGTGATGTTAACAGGATCCTGATCAATCCCTGTCGGCAATGTAATAATATCAGGATCCTGATCAAACCCTGTTGTCACTGTGAAAATAACAGGATTCTGAGCAATCCTTGTTGCCTGTGTGATAATAACAGGACCCTGTTCAATCCCGTTTGGCACTGTGAGAATAATAGGATCCTGATCAATTCTTGTTGCCACTGTCATAATAACAGGATCATGAACAATCCCTATTGTCACTGTCATAATAACAGGATCCTAATCAATCCCTGTTTGCACTGCGATAATAACAGGATCCTGATCAATCCCTGTTGGCACAATGATAATAACAGTATCCTGATCAATCCCTGTTGGCAATGTGATAGTATCAGGATCCTGATCAATCCGTGTTGGCACTGTGATAATAATAGCATCCTGATCAATCACTGTTGTCACTGTGATTATATCAGGAACCTAATCAATCCCTGTTGGCACTGTGTTAATAACAGATTTCTGATCAATCCCGGTTGGCTCTATGATATTAACAGGATCCTGATCAATCCCTGTTGGAACTGTATTAATAACAGGATCCTCATCAATCCCTGTTGGAAATGTGTTAATAACAGGATCCTGATCAATCCCTGTGGGAAGTGTGATGATAACAGGATCCTGATCAATCCCTGTTGGCACTGTGATAACAATAGCATCCTGATCAATCCCTGTTGTCACCGTGATAATAACAAGATCCTGATCAATCCCTGTTGGAACTGTGATGATAACAGGATCCTGATCAATCCCTGTTGTCACCGTGATAATAACAAGATCCTGATCAATCCCTGTTGGAACTGTGATGATAACAGCATCCTGATCAATCCCTGTTGTCACTGTGATAATAACAGGACCCTGATCAATTTCAGTTGCCAGTGTGATAATAACAGGACCTGATCAATCCCTGTTGGCACTGTGATAATAGCAGGATCCTGATCAAACCCGGTTGTCATTGTGATATTAACAGGATCCTGATCAATCCCTGTTGACATTGTGATAATAACATGATCCGGATCTATTCCTGTTGCCAGTGTGATAATAACAGGACCCTGATCAATCCCTTTTGGCAAAGTGGTAATAACAGAATCTTGATCAGTCTGTGTTGGCCCTATGAAACTAACAGGATCCGAATCAATCCCTGTTGGCACTGTGATAATAACAGGATCCTGATCAATCCCTGTTGGCATGTGATAATAACAGGATCTTGAACAATCCCTGTTGTCACTGTGATAATAAAAGGATCCTGATCAATTCCTGTTCTCATGCTGATAATAACCAGATCCTGATCAATCCCTGTTGTCACTGCAATAATAACATGATCCTGATCAATCCCTGTTGGCACTGTGATAATAACATGATCCTGATCAATCCCTGTTGGAACTGGAATAATAACTGGATCCTGATCATTCCCTAATGGCACTGTGATAAAAATTGAATCCTGATGAATCCTTGTTGGGCACTGTGATAACAACAGGATCCGGAAAAATCCTTTTTGGCACTGCGACAATAACAGGATCCTAATCAATCCCTGTTGGCACTGTGATAATAACAGATTCCTGATCAATCCCGGTTGGCTCTATGATAGTAACAGGATCCTGATCAATCCCTGTTGGAACTGTATTAACAACAGGATCCTCATCAATCCCTGTTGGAACTGTGTTAATAACAGGATCCTGATCAATCCCTGTGGGAAGTGTGATGATAACAGGATCTTGATCAATCCCTGTTGGCACTGTGATAACAATAGCATCCTGATCAATCCCTGTTGTCACCGTGACAATAACAAGATCCTGATCAATCCCTGTTGGGACTGTGATGATAACAGGATCCTGATCAATCCCTGTCGGCAATGTAATAACATCAGGATCCTGATCAAACCCTGTTGTCACTGTGAAAATAACAGGATTCTGAGCAATCCTTGTTGCCTGTGTGATAATAACAGGACCCTGTTCAATCCCGTTTGGCACTGTGAGAATAATAGGATCCTGATCAATTCTCGTTGCCACTGTCATAATAACAGGATCATGAACAATCCCTGTTGTCACTGTCATAATAACAGGATCCTAATCAATCCCTGTTTGCACTGCGATAATAACAGTATCCTGATCAATCCCTGTTGGCAATGTGATAGTATCAGGATCCTGATCAATCCGTGTTGGCACTGTGATAATAATAGCATCCTGATCAATCACTGTTGTCACTGTGATTATATCAGGAACCTAATCAATCCCTGTTGGCACTGTGTTAATAACAGATTTCTGATCAATCCCGGTTGGCTCTATGATATTAACAGGATCCTGATCAATCCCTGTTGGAACTGTATTAATAACAGGATCCTCATCAATCCCTGTTGGAACTGTGTTAATAACAGGATCCTGATCAATCCCTGTGGGAAGTGTGATGATAACAGGATCCTGATCAATCCCTGTTGGCACTGTGATAACAATAGCATCCTGATCAATCCCTGTTGTCACCGTGATAATAACAAGATCCTGATCAATCCCTGTTGGAACTGTGATGATAACAGGATCCTGATCAATCCCTGTTGTCACCGTGATAATAACAAGATCCTGATCAATCCCTGTTGGAACTGTGATGATAACAGCATCCTGATCAATCCCTGTTGTCACTGTGATAATAACAGGACCCTGATCAATTTCAGTTGCCAGTGTGATAATAACAGGACCTGATCAATCCCTGTTGGCACTGTGATAATAGCAGGATCCTGATCAAACCCGGTTGTCATTGTGATATTAACAGGATCCTGATCAATCCCTGTTGACATTGTGATAATAACATGATCCGGATCTATTCCTGTTGCCAGTGTGATAATAACAGGACCCTGATCAATCCCTTTTGGCAAAGTGGTAATAACAGAATCTTGATCAGTCTGTGTTGGCCCTATGAAACTAACAGGATCCGGATCAATCCCTGTTGGCACTGTGATAATAACAGGATCCTGATCAATCCCTGTTGGCACTGTGATAATAACAGGATCTTGAACAATCCCTGTTGTCACTGTGATAATAAAAGGATCCTGATCAATTCCTGTTCTCATGCTGATAATAACCAGATCCTGATCAATCCCTGTTGTCACTGCAATAATAACATGATCCTGATCAATCCCTGTTGGCACTATGATAATAACATGATCCTGATCAATCCCTGTTGGAACTGGAATAATAACTGGATCCTGATCATTCCCTAAAGGCACTGTGATAAAAATTGAATCCTGATGAATCCTTGTTGGCACTGTGATAACAACAGGATCCAGAAAAATCCTTGTTGGCACTGCGACAATAACAGGATCCTAATCAATCCCTGTTGGCACTGTGATAATAACAAGATCCTGATCAATCCCTGTTGGAACTGTGATGATAACAGGATCCTGATCAATCCCTGTTGGCACTGTGATAATAATAGCATCCTGATCAATCCCTATTGTGACTGTGATAATGACAGGATCCTGATGAATCCCTGTTGGTACTGTGATAATAACAGGATCCTGATCAATCCCTGTTGGCACTGTGATAATAATAGCATCCTGATCAATCCCTGTTGTCACCGTGATAATAATAAGATCCTGATCAATCCCTGTTGGAACTGTGATGATAACAGCATCCTGATCAATCCCTGTTGGCACTGTGATAATAATAGCATCCTGATCAATCCCAGTTGTCACCGTGATAATAACAAGATCCTGATCAATCCCTGTTGGAACTGTGATGATAACAGGATCCTGATCAATCCCTATTGTCACTGTGATAATAACAGGCTCCTGATCAATCCCTGTCGGCAATTAAATAATAGCAGGATACTGATCAATCCCTATTGTGACTGTGATAATGATAGGATCCTGATGAATCCCTTTTGGCACGGTAATAATATCAGGATCCTGATCAAACCCTGTGGTCACTGTGAAAATAACAGGATTCTGATCAATCCCTGTTGCCTGTGTGATAATAACAGGACCCTGTTCAATCCCGTTTGGCACTGTGAGAATAATAGGATTCTGATCAATTCTTGTTGCCACTGTCATAATAACAGGATCCTGATTAATCCCTGTTGTCACTGTGATAATAACAGGATCATGATCAATCCCTGTCTGAACTGTGATAATAACAGGATCCTGATCAATTTCAGTTGCCAGTGTGATAATAACAGGAACTGATCAATCCCTCTTGGCACTGCGATAATAGCTGGATCCTGATCAATCATGGTTGTCACTGTGATAATAACAGGATCCAGAACATCCCTGTTGGCACTGTGATAATAATAGGATCCTGATCAATCCCTGTCGGCAATGTAATAATATCAGGATCCTGATCAATCCTTGTTGGCACTGTGATAATAAGAGGATCCTGATCAATCCCTGTTTGAACTGTGATAATAACAGTATCCTGATCAATTTCAGTTGCCAGTGTTTTAATAACAGGAACTGATCAATCCCTGTAGGCACTGTGATAATAGCTGGATCCTGATCAATCCCGGTTGTCACTGTGATAATAACAGGATCCTGATCAATCCCTGTTGTCACTGTGATAATAATAGGATCCTGATCAATCCCTGTTGGCACTGTGAAAATAACAGGATTGTGATCCATCCCTGTTGGCACTGTGATAATAACAGGATTCTGATCAATCCCTTTAGGAACTGTGATAATAAAAGGATCCTCATCCATCGCTAATGGCACGGTGATAATAATTGGATCCTGATCAATCCCTGTTTGCACTGTGAAAATAACAGGATCCTGATCAAACCCTGTTGGCATTGTGATAATAATAGCATCCTGATCAAACCCTGTTGTCACTGTGATAATATCAGGAACCTGATCAATCCCTGTAGGCAATGTGATAATAGGTTGCTGAATAATCCCTGTTGGCACTGTGATAATAACCGGATCCTGATCAATCTCTGTTGGAACTGTGATGATAACAGGATCCTAATCAATCCCTATTGGCAATGTGATAATAGCAGGATCCTATTCAATCCGTGTTGCCGCTGTGATAATAACAGGATCTTGATCAATCCCTGTTGGCACTGTGATAATAAAAGGATTCTGTTCAATCCCATTTGGCACTGTCGTAATAACAGAATCTTGATCAATCCGTGTTGGCACTGTGGTACTTAGAGGATCCGGATCAATCCCTGTTTGCACTGCGATAATAACAGGATCCTGATCAATCCCTGTTGGCACTGTGATAATAACATGATCCTGATCAATCACTGTTGGAACTGTGATAATAACAGGATCCTGATCATTCCCTAATGGCACTGTGATAAAAATTGGATCTTGACCAATCACTGTTGGCACTCTGATAAAAGCAGGATCCTGATCAATCCCTGTTGGAACTGTGATAATAACAGGATCCTGATCAATCCCTGTTGTCACTGTGATAATAGTAGCATCCTGATCAATCCCTGTTGTCACTGTAATAATATCAGGAACCTGATCAATCCCTGTTGGCACAATGATAATAACAGTATCCTGATCAATCCCTGTTGGCAATGTGATAGCATCAGGATCCTGATCAATCCCTGTTGGCACTGTGAGAATAATAGCATCCTGATCAATCACTGTTGTCACTGTGATTATATCAGGAACCTAATCAATCCCTGTTGGCACTGTGATAATAACAGATTCCTGATCAATCCCGGTTGGCTCTATGATAGTAACAG
Source organism: Carcharodon carcharias (assembly GCF_017639515.1). Taxonomy (NCBI): domain Eukaryota; kingdom Metazoa; phylum Chordata; class Chondrichthyes; order Lamniformes; family Lamnidae; genus Carcharodon; species Carcharodon carcharias. Next base: position 80,427,296 of record NC_054479.1, read on the forward strand.
GATCCTGATCAATCCCTGTTGGAACTGTATTAATAACAGGATCCTCATCAATCCCTGTTGGAACTGTGTTAATAACAGGATCCTGATCAATCCCTGTGGGAAGTGTGATGATAACAGGATCCTGATCAATCCCTGTTGGCACTGTGATAACAATAGCATCCTGATCAATCCCTGTTGTCACCGTGATAATAACAAGATCCTGATCAATCCCTGTTGGGACTGTGATGATAACAGGATCCTGATCAATCCCTGTCGGCAATGTAATAACATCAGGATCCTGATCAAACCCTGTTGTCGCTGTGAAAATAACAGGATTCTGAGCAATCCTTGTTGCCTGTGTGATAATAACAGGACCCTGTTCAATCCCGTTTGGCACTGTGAGAATAATAGGATCCTGATCAATTCTTGTTGCCACTGTCATAATAACAGGATCATGAACAATCCCTGTTGTCACTGTCATAATAACAGGATCCTAATCAATCCCTGTTTGCACTGCGATAATAACAGGATCCTGATCAATCCCTGTTGGCACAATGATAATAACAGTATCCTGATCAATCCCTGTTGGCAATGTGATAGTATCAGGATCCTGATCAATCCGTGTTGGCACTGTGATAATAATAGCATCCTGATCAATCACTGTTGTCACTGTGATTATATCAGGAACCTAATCAATCCCTGTTGGCACTGTGTTAATAACAGATTTCTGATCAATCCCGGTTGGCTCTATGATATTAACAGGATCCTGATCAATCCCTGTTGGAACTGTATTAATAACAGGATCCTCATCAATCCCTGTTGGAACTGTGTTAATAACAGGATCCTGATCAATCCCTGTGGGAAGTGTGATGATAACAGGATCCTGATCAATCCCTGTTGGCACTGTGATAACAATAGCATCCTGATCAATCCCTGTTGTCACCGTGATAATAACAAGATCCTGATCAATCCCTGTTGGAACTGTGATGATAACAGGATCCTGATCAATCCCTGTTGTCACCGTGATAATAACAAGATCCTGATCAATCCCTGTTGGAACTGTGATGATAACAGCATCCTGATCAATCCCTGTTGTCACTGTGATAATAACAGGACCCTGATCAATTTCAGTTGCCAGTGTGATAATAACAGGACCTGATCAATCCCTGTTGGCACTGTGATAATAGCAGGATCCTGATCAAACCCGGTTGTCATTGTGATATTAACAGGATCCTGATCAATCCCTGTTGACATTGTGATAACAACATGATCCTGATCTATTCCTGTTGCCAGTGTGATAATAACAGGACCCTGATCAATCCCTTTTGGCAAAGTGGTAATAACAGAATCTTGATCAGTCTGTGTTGGCCCTATGAAACTAACAGGATCCGGATCAATCCCTGTTGGCACTGTGATAATAACAGGATCCTGATCAATCCCTGTTGGCACTGTGATAATAACAGGATCTTGAACAATCCCTGTTGTCACTGTGATAATAAAAGGATCCTGATCAATTCCTGTTCTCATGCTGATAATAACCAGATCCTGATCAATCCCTGTTGTCACTGCAATAATAACATGATCCTGATCAATCCCTGTTGGCACTGTGATAATAACATGATCCTGATCAATCCCTGTTGGAACTGGAATAATAACTGGATCCTGATCATTCCCTAAAGGCACTGTGATAAAAATTGAATCCTGATGAATCCTTGTTGGCACTGTGATAACAACAGGATCCGGAAAAATCCTTGTTGGCACTGCGACAATAACAGGATCCTAATCAATCCCTGTTGGCACTGTGATAATAACAAGATCCTGATCAATCCCTGTTGGAACTGTGATGATAACAGGATCCTGATCAATCCCTGTTGGCACTGTGATAATAATAGCATCCTGATCAATCCCTATTGTGACTGTGATAATGACAGGATCCTGATGAATCCCTGTTGGTACTGTGATAATAACAGGATCCTGATCAATCACTGTTGGCACTGTGATAATAATAGCATCCTGATCAATCCCTGTTGTCACCGTGATAATAACAAGATCCTGATCAATCCCTGTTGGAACTGTGATGATAACAGCATCCTGATCAATCCCTGTTGGCACTGTGATAATAATAGCATCCTGATCAATCCCTGTTGTCACCGTGATAATAACAAGATCCTGATCAATCCCTGTTGGAACTGTGATGATAACAGGATCCTGATCAATCCCTATTGTCACTGTGATAATAACAGGCTCCTGATCAATCCCTGTCGGCAATTAAATAATAGCAGGATACTGATCAATCCCTATTGTGACTGTGATAATGATAGGATCCTGATGAATCCCTTTTGGCACGGTAATAATATCAGGATCCTGATCAAACCCTGTGGTCACTGTGAAAATAACAGGATTCTGATCAATCCCTGTTGCCTGTGTGATAATAACAGGACCCTGTTCAATCCCGTTTGGCACTGTGAGAATAATAGGATTCTGATCAATTCTTGTTGCCACTGTCATAATAACAGGATCCTGATTAATCCCTGTTGTCACTGTGATAATAACAGGATCATGATCAATCCCTGTTGGAACTGTGATGATAACAGGATCCTGATCAATCCCTATTGTCACTGTGATAATAACAGGCTCCTGATCAATCCCTGTCGGCAATTAAATAATAGCAGGATACTGATCAATCCCTATTGTGACTGTGATAATGACAGGATCCTGATGAATCCCTTTTGGCACGGTAATAATATCAGGATCCTGATCAAACCCTGTGGTCACTGTGAAAATAACAGGATTCTGATCAATCCCTGTTGCCTGTGTGATAATAACAGGACCCTGTTCAATCCCGTTTGGCACTGTGAGAATAATAGGATTCTGATCAATTCTTGTTGCCACTGTCATAATAACAGGATCCTGATTAATCCCTGTTGTCACTGTGATAATAACAGGATCATGATCAATCCCTGTCTGAACTGTGATAATAACAGGATCCTGATCAATTTCAGTTGCCAGTGTGATAATAACAGGAACTGATCAATCCCTCTTGGCACTGCGATAATAGCTGGATCCTGATCAATCATGGTTGTCACTGTGATAATAACAGGATCCAGAACATCCCTGTTGGCACTGTGATAATAATAGGATCCTGATCAATCCCTGTCGGCAATGTAATAATATCAGGATCCTGATCAATCCCTGTTGTCACTGTGATAATGACAGGATCCTGATCAATCCCTGTTGGCAGCGTAATAATAACAGGACAAAAACAGAATTACCTGGAAAAAATCAGCAGGTCTGGCAGCATCGGCGGAGAAGAAAAGAGTTGACGTTTCGAGTTCTCATGACCCTTCGACAGAACTTGAGTTCGAGTCCAAGAAAGAGTTGAAATATAAGCTGGTTTAAGGTGTGTGTGTGGGGGGCGGAGAGATAGAGAGACAGAGAGGTGGAGGGGGGGGGGGGCGGTGTGGTTGTAGGGACAAACAAGCAGTGACAGAAGCAGATCATCAAAAGATGTCAACGACAATAGTACAATAGAACACATAGGTGTTAAAGTTAAAGTTGGTGATATTATCTAAACGAATGTGCTAATTAAGAATGGATGGTAGGGCACTCAAGGTATAGCTTCTGTGGGTTTTTTTTTATATAATGGAAATAGGTTGGCAATGTGATCATAAAAGGACCCTGACAAATCCCTGTTGGCATTGTGATAATAACAGGATCATGATCAATCCCTGTTGTCACTGTGATAATAACAGTTTCCTGATCAATCCCTGGAGGCACTGTGAAAATAAAAGGATTGTGATCAATCCCTGTTGGCACTGTGATAATAACAGGATCCTGATCAATCCCTTTAGGAACTGTGATAATAAAAGGATCCTGATCCATCGCTAATGGCACGGTGATAATAATTGGATCCTGATCAATCCCTGTTTGCACTGTGAAAATAACAGGATCCTGATCAATCTCTGTTGGCATTGTGATAATAATAGCATCCTGATCAAACCCTGTAGTCACTGTGATAATATCAGGAACCTGATCAATCCCAGTTGGCACTGTGATAATAATAGGTTCCTGAATAATCCCTGTTGGCATGATAATAACCGGATCCTGATCAATCCCTGTTGGAACTGTGATGATAACAGGATCCTGATCAATCCCTATTGGCACTGTGATAATAGCAGGATCCTGATCAATCCGTGTTGCCACTGTGATAATAACAGGATCTTGATCAATCCCTGTTGGCACTGTGATAATAACAGGATTCTGTTCAATCCCATTTGGCACTGTCGTAATAACAGAATCTTGATCAATCCGTGTTGGCACTGTGGTACTTAGAGGATCCGGATCAATCCCTGTTTGCACTGCGAAAATAACAGGATCCTGATCAATCCCTATTGGCACTGTGATAATAACATGTTCCTGATCAATCTCTGTTGGAACTGTGATAATAACAGGATCCTGATCATTCCCTAATGGCACTGTGATAAAAATTGGATCTTGATCAATCCCTGTTGGCACTGTGATAATAACAAGATCCTGATCAATCACTGTTGGCACTGTGATAATAACAGGATCCTGATCAATCCCTGTTGGCACTATGATAATAATAGCATCCTGATCAATCCCTGTTGTCACTGTAATAATATCAGGAACCTGAACAATCCCTGTTGGCACTATGATAATAACAGTATCCTGATCAATCCCTGTTGGCAATGTGATAGTAACAGGATCCTGATCAATCCCTGTTGGCACTGTGATAATAATAGCATCCTGATCAATCACTGTTATCACTGTGATAATAACAGGATCCTGATCAATCACTGTTGGCAATGTGATAATAACAGGATCCTGATCAATCCCTGTTGGAACTGTGTTAATAACAGGATCCTGATCAATCCCTGTGGGAAGTGTGATGATAACAGCATCCTGATCAATCCCTGTTGGCACTGTGATAATAATAGCATCCTGATCAATCCCTGTTGTCACCGTGATAATAACAAGATCCTGATCAATCCCTGTTGGAACTGTGATAATAACAGCATCCTTTTCAATCCCTGTTGGCACTGTAATAATAATAGCATCCTGATCAATCCCTGTTGTCACCGTGATAATAACAGTCTCCTGATCAATCCCATTTGGCAAAGTGGTAATAAAAGAATCTTGATCAATCCGTGTTGGCACTGTGAAACTAACAAAACTGGATCAATCCCTGTTGGCACTGCGATAATAATAGGATCCTGATCAATCCCTGTTGGCACTGTGATAATAGCAGGATCTTGAACAATCCCTGTTGTCACTGTGATAATAAAAGGATCCTGATCAATTCCTGTTCTCACTCTGATAATAACCAGATCCTGTTCAATCCCTGTTGTCACTTTGATAATAACATGATCCTGATCAATCCCTGTTGGCACTGTGATAATAACATGATCCTGATCAATACCTGTTGGAACTGGAATAATAACAGGATCCTGATCATTCCCTAATGGCATTGAGATAAAAATTGGATCCTGATCAATCACTGTTGGCACTGTGATAATAAGAGGATCCTGATCAATCCTTGTTGTCACTGTGATAATAAGAGGATCCTGAACAATCCCTCTTTCAACTGTGATAATAACAGGATCCTGATCAATTTCAGTTGGAACTGTGATAATAAGAGGATCCTGATCAAACGCTAATGGCACTGTGATAATAATTGGATCCTGATCAATCCCGGTTGTCACTGTGATAATAACAGGATCCTGATCAATCCCTTTTGTCACTGTGATAATAACAGGATCCTGATCAATCCCTGTTGGCACTGTGATAATAACAGGATCCTGATCAATCCCAGTTGGAACTGTGATAATAAGAGGATCCTGATCAAACGCTAATGGCACTGTGATAATAATTGGATCCTGATTAATCCCCGTTGGCACTGTGAAAATAACAGGATCCTGATCAATCCCTGTTGGCACTGTGATTATAACAGGATCCTGATCAATCCCTGTTGGAACTGTGATAATAACAGGAACCTGATCAATCCATGTTGGAACTGTGAAAATAACAGGATCCTGATCAATCCCTGTTGGCACTCTGATAATAACAGGATCCTGATCAATCCCTGATGGCACTGTGATAATAACAGGATCCTGATCAATCCCTGTTGGCACTGTGATAATAATAGCATCCTGATCAATCCCTGTTGTCACTATGATAATATGAGGAACCTGATCAATCCCCGTTGGCATTGTGATAATAAAAGGTTCCTGATCAATCCCTGTTGGAACTGTGTTAATAACAGGATCCTCATCAATCCCTTTTGGAACTGTGATAATAACAGGAAATGATCAATCCCTGATGGCGCTGTGATAAAAACTGGATCCTGATCAATCACTGTTGGCACTGTGATAATAAGAGGATCCTGATCAATCCTTGTTGGCACTGTGATAATAAGAGGATTCCGATCAATCCCTGTTTGAAATGTGATAATAACAGTATCCTGATCAATTTCAGTTGCCAGTGTTTTAATAACAGGAACTGATCAATCCCTGTAGGCACTGTGATAATAACAGGATCCTGATCAATCCCTGTTGGCACTGTGGTAATAACAGGATCCTGATCAATCCCTGTTGGAACTGTGATAATAAGAGGATCCTGATCAAACGCTAATGCCACTGTGATAATAATTGGATCCTGATTAATCCCCGTTGGCACTGTGAAAATAACACGATCCTGATCAATCCCTGTTGGCACTTTGATAAAAAATGGATCCTGATCAATCCCTGTAGGCACTGTGATAATAACAGGATCCTGATCAATCCCTGTTGGCACTGTGATAATAACAGGATCCTGATCAATCCCTGTTGGCACTGTGATAATAACATAATTCTGATCTTTCCCATTTGGCACTGTGTTAATAACAGAATGTTGATCAATCAATGTTGGCACAGTGATACTAACAGGATCCGGATCAATCCCTGTTGGCACTGCGATAATAGCAGGATCCTGATCAAACCCTGTTGGCATTGTGATAATAATAGGATCTTGAACAATCCCTATTGTCACTGTGATAATAAAAGGATCCAGATTAATTCCTGTTCTCACTGTGATAATAACCAGATCATGATCAATCCCTGTTGTCACTGTGATAATAACATGATCCTGATCAATCCCTGTTGGCACTGTGATAATAACATGATCCTGATCAATCCCTGTTGGAACTGTGATAATAACAGGATTCTGATCATTCCCTAATGGCACTGTGAAAAAAACTGGATGCTGATCAATCCCTGTGGGCACTGTGATTATATCAGGAACCTGATCAATTCCTGTTGGCACTGTGATAATAACAGGATCCTGATCAATCCCTGTTGGCACTGTGATAATAACACGATCCTGATTAATCTCTGTTGGCACTGTGATAATAATGGCATCCTGATCAATCCCTGTTGTCACTATGACAATATCAGGAACCTGATCAATCCCCGTTGGCACTGTGATAATAACAGGTTCCTGATCAATCCCTGTTGGAACTGTGTTAATAACAGGATCCTCATCAATCCCTGTTGGAATTGTGATGACAACAGGAGCCCTGATCAATCCCTGTTGGCACTGTGATAATAGTGGCGAACTGATCAATCCCTGTTGTCACTGTGATAATAACAGGACCCTGATCAATCCCTGTTGGCATTGTGATAATAACAGCATCCTGATCAATTTCAGTTGCCAGTGTGATAATAACAGGACCTGATCAATCCCTGTTGGCACTCTGATAATAGCAGGATCCTGATCAATCCCGGTTGTCACTGTGATATTAACAGGACCCTGATCAATCCCTGTTGGCATTGTGATAATATCATGATCCTGATCTATTCCTGTTGCCAGTGTGATAATAACAGGACCCTGATCAATCCCCGTTGGCATTTTGATTCTAACAGGATCATGATCAATCCGTGTTGCCACCGTGATAATAGCAGGATCCTGATCAATCCCTTTTGGCACTGTGATATTAACAGGATACTGATCAATCCCATTTGGCAAAATGGTAATAACAGAATCTTGATCAATCCGTGTTGGCACTGTGAAACTAACAGGATCCGGATCAATCCCTGTTGGCACTGCGATAATAACAGGATCCTGATCAATCCCTGTTGGCACTGTGATTATAACAGGATCCTGATCAATCCCTGTTGGAACTGTGATAATAACAGGAACCTGATCAATCCATGTTGGAACTGTGAAAATAACAGGATCCTGATCAATCCCTGTTGGCACTGTGATAATAACAGATTTCTGATCAATCCCGGTTGGCTCTATGATATTAACAGGATCCTGATCAATCCCTGTTGGAACTGTATTAATAACAGGATCCTCATCAATCCCTGTTGGAACTGTGTTAATAACAGGATCCTGATCAATCCCTGTGGGAAGTGTGATGATAACAGGATCCTGATCAATCCCTGTTGGCACTGTGATAACAATAGCATCCTGATCAATCCCTGTTGTCACCGTGATAATAACAAGATCCTGATCAATCCCTGTTGGAACTGTGATGATAACAGGATCCTGATCAATCCCTGTTGTCACCGTGATAATAACAAGATCCTGATCAATCCCTGTGGGAAGTGTGATGATAACAGCATCCTGATCAATCCCTGTTGTCACTGTGATAACAATAGCATCCTGATCAATCCCTGATGTCACCGTGATAATAACAAGATCCTGATCAATCCCTGTTGGAACTGTGATGATAACAGGATCCTGATCAATCCCTGTTGTCACCGTGATAATAACAAGATCCTGATCAATCCCTGTTGGAACTGTGATGATAACAGCATCCTGATCAATCCCTGTTGTCACTGTGATAATAACAGGACCCTGATCAATTTCAGTTGCCAGTGTGATAATAAAAGGACCTGATCAATCCCTGTTGGCACTGTGATAATAGCAGGATCCTGATCAAACCCGGTTGTCATTGTGATATTAACAGGATCCTGATCAATCCCTGTTGACATTGTGATAATAACATGATCCTGATCTATTCCTGTTGCCAGTGTGATAATAACAGGACCCTGATCAATCCCTGTTGGCATTGTGATAATAACAGCATCCTGATCAATTTCAGTTGCCAGTGTGATAATAACAGGACCTGATCAATCCCTGTTGGCACTCTGATAATAGCAGGATCCTGATCAATCCCGGTTGTCACTGTGATATTAACAGGACCCTGATCAATCCCTGTTGGCATTGTGATAATATCATGATCCTGATCTATTCCTGTTGCCAGTGTGATAATAACAGGACCCTGATCAATCCCCGTTGGCATTTTGATTCTAACAGGATCATGATCAATCCGTGTTGCCACCGTGATAATAGCAGGATCCTGATCAATCCCTTTTGGCACTGTGATATTAACAGGATACTGATCAATCCCATTTGGCAAAATGGTAATAACAGAATCTTGATCAATCCGTGTTGGCACTGTGAAACTAACAGGATCCGGATCAATCCCTGTTGGCACTGCGATAATAACAGGAACCTGATCAATCCCTGTTGGCACTGTGATTATAACAGGATCCTGATCAATCCCTGTTGGAACTGTGATAATAACAGGAACCTGATCAATCCATGTTGGAACTGTGAAAATAACAGGATCCTGATCAATCCCTGTTGGCACTGTGATAATAACAGATTTCTGATCAATCCCGGTTGGCTCTATGATATTAACAGGATCCTGATCAATCCCTGTTGGAACTGTATTAATAACAGGATCCTCATCAATCCCTGTTGGAACTGTGTTAATAACAGGATCCTGATCAATCCCTGTGGGAAGTGTGATGATAACAGGATCCTGATCAATCCCTGTTGGCACTGTGATAACAATAGCATCCTGATCAATCCCTGTTGTCACCGTGATAATAACAAGATCCTGATCAATCCCTGTTGGAACTGTGATGATAACAGGATCCTGATCAATCCCTGTTGTCACCGTGATAATAACAAGATCCTGATCAATCCCTGTTGGAACTGTGATGATAACAGCATCCTGATCAATCCCTGTTGTCACTGTGATAATAACAGGACCCTGATCAATTTCAGTTGCCAGTGTGATAATAACAGGACCTGATCAATCCCTGTTGGCACTGTGATAATAGCAGGATCCTGATCAAACCCGGTTGTCATTGTGATATTAACAGGATCCTGATCAATCCCTGTTGACATTGTGATAATAACATGATCCTGATCTATTCCTGTTGCCAGTGTGATAATAACAGGACCCTGATCAATCCCTTTTGGCAAAGTGGTAATAACAGAATCTTGATCAGTCTGTGTTGGCCCTATGAAACTAACAGGATCCGGATCAATCCCTGTTGGCACTGTGATAATAACAGGATCCTGATCAATCCCTGTTGGCACTGTGATAATAACAGGATCTTGAACAATCCCTGTTGTCACTGTGATAATAAAAGGATCCTGATCAATTCCTGTTCTCATGCTGATAATAACCAGATCCTGATCAATCCCTGTTGTCACTGCAATAATAACATGATCCTGATCAATCCCTGTTGGCACTGTGATAATAACATGATCCTGATCAATCCCTGTTGGAACTGGAATAATAACTGGATCCTGATCATTCCCTAAAGGCACTGTGATAAAAATTGAATCCTGATGAATCCCTGTTGGCACTGTGATAACAACAGGATCCGGAAAAATCCCTGTTGGCACTGCGACAATAACAGGATCCTAATCAATCCCTGTTGGCACTGTGATAATAACAAGATCCTGATCAATCCCTGTTGGAACTGTGATGATAACAGGATCCTGATCAATCCCTGTTGGCACTGTGATAATAATAGCATCCTGATCAATCCCTATTGTGACTGTGATAATGACAGGATCCTGATGAATCCCTGTTGGTACTGTGATAATAACAGGATCCTGATCAATCACTGTTGGCACTGTGATAATAATAGCATCCTGATCAATCCCTGTTGTCACCGTGATAATAACAAGATCCTGATCAATCCCTGTTGGAACTGTGATGATAACAGCATCCTGATCAATCCCTGTTGGCACTGTGATAATAATAGCATCCTGATCAATCCCTGTTGTCACCGTGATAATAACAAGATCCTGATCAATCCCTGTTGGAACTGTGATGATAACAGGATCCTGATCAATCCCTATTGTCACTGTGATAATAACAGGCTCCTGATCAATCCCTGTCGGCAATTAAATAATAGCAGGATACTGATCAATCCCTATTGTGACTGTGATAATGATAGGATCCTGATGAATCCCTTTTGGCACGGTAATAATATCAGGATCCTGATCAAACCCTGTGGTCACTGTGAAAATAACAGGATTCTGATCAATCCCTGTTGCCTGTGTGATAATAACAGGACCCTGTTCAATCCCGTTTGGCACTGTGAGAATAATAGGATTCTGATCAATTCTTGTTGCCACTGTCATAATAACAGGATCCTGATTAATCCCTGTTGTCACTGTGATAATAACAGGATCATGATCAATCCCTGTTGGAACTGTGATGATAACAGGATCCTGATCAATCCCTATTGTCACTGTGATAATAACAGGCTCCTGATCAATCCCTGTCGGCAATTAAATAATAGCAGGATACTGATCAATCCCTATTGTGACTGTGATAATGATAGGATCCTGATGAATCCCTTTTGGCACAGTAATAATATCAGGATCCTGATCAAACCCTGTGGTCACTGTGAAAATAACAGGATTCTGATCAATCCCTGTTGCCTGTGTGATAATAACAGGACCCTGTTCAATCCCGTTTGGCACTGTGAGAATAATAGGATTCTGATCAATTCTTGTTGCCACTGTCATAATAACAGGATCCTGATTAATCCCTGTTGTCACTGTGATAATAACAGGATCATGATCAATCCCTGTCTGAACTGTGATAATAACAGGATCCTGATCAATTTCAGTTGCCAGTGTGATAATAACAGGAACTGATCAATCCCTCTTGGCACTGCGATAATAGCTGGATCCTGATCAATCATGGTTGTCACTGTGATAATAACAGGATCCAGAACATCCCTGTTGGCACTGTGATAATAATAGGATCCTGATCAATCCCTGTCGGCAATGTAATAATATCAGGATCCTGATCAATCCCTGTTGTCACTGTGATAATGACAGGATCCTGATCAATCCCTGTTGGCAGCGTAATAATAACAGGACAAAAACAGAATTACCTGGAAAAAATCAGCAGGTCTGGCAGCATCGGCGGAGAAGAAAAGAGTTGACGTTTCGAGTCCTCATGACCCTTCGACAGAACTTGAGTTCGAGTCCAAGAAAGAGTTGAAATATAAGCTGGTTTAAGGTGTGTGTGTGGGGGGCGGAGAGATAGAGAGACAGAGAGGTGGAGGGGGGGGGTGCGGTGTGGTTGTAGGGACAAACAAGCAGTGACAGAAGCAGATCATCAAAAGATGTCAACGACAATAGTACAATAGAACACATAGGTGTTAAAGTTAAAGTTGGTGATATTATCTAAACGAATGTGCTAATTAAGAATGGATGGTAGGGCACTCAAGGTATAGCTTCTGTGGGGTTTTTTTTATATAATGGAAATAGGTTGGCAATGTGATCATAAAAGGACCCTGACAAATCCCTGTTGGCATTGTGATAATAACAGGATCATGATCAATCCCTGTTGTCACTGTGATAATAACAGTTTCCTGATCAATCCCTGGAGGCACTGTGAAAATAAAAGGATTGTGATCAATCCCTGTTGGCACTGTGATAATAACAGGATCCTGATCAATCCCTTTAGGAACTGTGATAATAAAAGGATCCTGATCCATCGCTAATGGCACGGTGATAATAATTGGATCCTGATCAATCCCTGTTTGCACTGTGAAAATAACAGGATCCTGATCAATCTCTGTTGGCATTGTGATAATAATAGCATCCTGATCAAACCCTGTAGTCACTGTGATAATATCAGGAACCTGATCAATCCCAGTTGGCACTGTGATAATAATAGGTTCCTGAATAATCCCTGTTGGCATGATAATAAACGGATCCTGATCAATCCCTGTTGGAACTGTGATGATAACAGGATCCTGATCAATCCCTATTGGCACTGTGATAATAGCAGGATCCTGATCAATCCGTGTTGCCACTGTGATAATAACAGGATCTTGATCAATCCCTGTTGGCACTGTGATAATAACAGGATTCTGTTCAATCCCATTTGGCACTGTCGTAATAACAGAATCTTGATCAATCCGTGTTGGCACTGTGGTACTTAGAGGATCCGGATCAATCCCTGTTTGCACTGCGAAAATAACAGGATCCTGATCAATCCCTATTGGCACTGTGATAATAACATGTTCCTGATCAATCTCTGTTGGAACTGTGATAATAACAGGATCCTGATCATTCCCTAATGGCACTGTGATAAAAATTGGATCTTGATCAATCCCTGTTGGCACTGTGATAATAACAAGATCCTGATCAATCACTGTTGGCACTGTGATAATAACAGGATCCTGATCAATCCCTGTTGGCAATATGATAATAATAGCATCCTGATCAATCCCTGTTGTCACTGTAATAATATCAGGAACCTGAACAATCCCTGTTGGCACTATGATAATAACAGTATCCTGATCAATCCCTGTTGGCAATGTGATAGTAACAGGATCCTGATCAATCCCTGTTGGCACTGTGATAATAATAGCATCCTGATCAATCACTGTTATCACTGTGATAATAACAGGATCCTGATCAATCACTGTTGGCAATGTGATAATAACAGGATCCTGATCAATCCCTGTTGGAACTGTGTTAATAACAGGATCCTGATCAATCCCTGTGGGAAGTGTGATGATAACAGCATCCTGATCAATCCCTGTTGGCACTGTGTTAATAATAGCATCCTGATCAATCCCTGTTGTCACCGTGATAATAACAAGATCCTGATCAATCCCTGTTGGAACTGTGATAATAACAGCATCCTTTTCAATCCCTGTTGGCACTGTAATAATAATAGCATCCTGATCAATCCCTGTTGTCACCGTGATAATAACAGTCTCCTGATCAATCCCATTTGGCAAAGTGGTAATAAAAGAATCTTGATCAATCCGTGTTGGCACTGTGAAACTAACAAAACTGGATCAATCCCTGTTGGCACTGCGATAATAATAGGATCCTGATCAATCCCTGTTGGCACTGTGATAATAGCAGGATCTTGAACAATCCCTGTTGTCACTGTGATAATAAAAGGATCCTGATCAATTCCTGTTCTCACTCTGATAATAACCAGATCCTGTTCAATCCCTGTTGTCACTTTGATAATAACATGATCCTGATCAATCCCTGTTGGCACTGTGATAATAACATGATCCTGATCAATACCTGTTGGAACTGGAATAATAACAGGATCCTGATCATTCCCTAATGGCATTGAGATAAAAATTGGATCCTGATCAATCACTGTTGGCACTGTGATAATAAGAGGATCCTGATCAATCCTTGTTGTCACTGTGATAATAAGAGGATCCTGAACAATCCCTCTTTCAACTGTGATAATAACAGGATCCTGATCAATTTCAGTTGGAACTGTGATAATAAGAGGATCCTGATCAAACGCTAATGGCACTGTGATAATAATTGGATCCTGATCAATCCCGGTTGTCACTGTGATAATAACAGGATCCTGATCAATCCCTTTTGTCACTGTGATAATAACAGGATCCTGATCAATCCCTGTTGGCACTGTGATAATAACAGGATCCTGATCAATCCCAGTTGGAACTGTGATAATAAGAGGATCCTGATCAAACGCTAATGGCACTGTGATAATAATTGGATCCTGATTAATCCCCGTTGGCACTGTGAAAATAACAGGATCCTGATCAATCCCTGTTGGCACTGTGATTATAACAGGATCCTGATCAATCCCTGTTGGAACTGTGATAATAACAGGAACCTGATCAATCCATGTTGGAACTGTGAAAATAACAGGATCCTGATCAATCCCTGTTGGCACTCTGATAATAACAGGATCCTGATCAATCCCTGATGGCACTGTGATAATAACAGGATCCTGATCAATCCCTGTTGGCACTGTGATAATAATAGCATCCTGATCAATCCCTGTTGTCACTATGATAATATGAGGAACCTGATCAATCCCCGTTGGCATTGTGATAATAAAAGGTTCCTGATCAATCCCTGTTGGAACTGTGTTAATAACAGGATCCTCATCAATCCCTTTTGGAACTGTGATAATAACAGGAAATGATCAATCCCTGATGGCGCTGTGATAAAAACTGGATCCTGATCAATCACTGTTGGCACTGTGATAATAAGAGGATCCTGATCAATCCTTGTTGGCACTGTGATAATAAGAGGATTCCGATCAATCCCTGTTTGAAATGTGATAATAACAGTATCCTGATCAATTTCAGTTGCCAGTGTTTTAATAACAGGAACTGATCAATCCCTGTAGGCACTGTGATAATAACAGGATCCTGATCAATCCCTGTTGGCACTGTGGTAATAACAGGATCCTGATCAATCCCTGTTGGAACTGTGATAATAAGAGGATCCTGATCAAACGCTAATGCCACTGTGATAATAATTGGATCCTGATTAATCCCCGTTGGCACTGTGAAAATAACACGATCCTGATCAATCCCTGTTGGCACTTTGATAAAAAATGGATCCTGATCAATCCCTGTAGGCACTGTGATAATAACAGGATCCTGATCAATCCCTGTTGGCACTGTGATAATAACAGGATCCTGATCAATCCCTGTTGGCACTGTGATAATAACATAATTCTGATCTTTCCCATTTGGCACTGTGTTAATAACAGAATGTTGATCAATCAATGTTGGCACAGTGATACTAACAGGATCCGGATCAATCCCTGTTGGCACTGCGATAATAGCAGGATCCTGATCAAACCCTGTTGGCATTGTGATAATAATAGGATCTTGAACAATCCCTATTGTCACTGTGATAATAAAAGGATCCAGATTAATTCCTGTTCTCACTGTGATAATAACCAGATCATGATCAATCCCTGTTGTCACTGTGATAATAACATGATCCTGATCAATCCCTGTTGGCACTGTGATAATAACATGATCCTGATCAATCCCTGTTGGAACTGTGATAATAACAGGATTCTGATCATTCCCTAATGGCACTGTGAAAAAAACTGGATGCTGATCAATCCCTGTGGGCACTGTGATTATATCAGGAACCTGATCAATTCCTGTTGGCACTGTGATAATAACAGGATCCTGATCAATCCCTGTTGGCACTGTGATAATAACACGATCCTGATTAATCTCTGTTGGCACTGTGATAATAATGGCATCCTGATCAATCCCTGTTGTCACTATGACAATATCAGGAACCTGATCAATCCCCGTTGGCACTGTGATAATAACAGGTTCCTGATCAATCCCTGTTGGAACTGTGTTAATAACAGGATCCTCATCAATCCCTGTTGGAATTGTGATGACAACAGGAGCCCTGATCAATCCCTGTTGGCACTGTGATAATAGTGGCGAACTGATCAATCCCTGTTGTCACTGTGATAATAACAGGACCCTGATCAATCCCTGTTGGCATTGTGATAATAACAGCATCCTGATCAATTTCAGTTGCCAGTGTGATAATAACAGGACCTGATCAATCCCTGTTGGCACTCTGATAATAGCAGGATCCTGATCAATCCCGGTTGTCACTGTGATATTAACAGGACCCTGATCAATCCCTGTTGGCATTGTGATAATATCATGATCCTGATCTATTCCTGTTGCCAGTGTGATAATAACAGGACCCTGATCAATCCCCGTTGGCATTTTGATTCTAACAGGATCATGATCAATCCGTGTTGCCACCGTGATAATAGCAGGATCCTGATCAATCCCTTTTGGCACTGTGATATTAACAGGATACTGATCAATCCCATTTGGCAAAATGGTAATAACAGAATCTTGATCAATCCGTGTTGGCACTGTGAAACTAACAGGATCCGGATCAATCCCTGTTGGCACTGCGATAATAACAGGATCCTGATCAATCCCTGTTGGCACTGTGATTATAACAGGATCCTGATCAATCCCTGTTGGAACTGTGATAATAACAGGAACCTGATCAATCCATGTTGGAACTGTGAAAATAACAGGATCCTGATCAATCCCTGTTGGCACTGTGATAATAAAAGGATCCTGATTAATTCCTGTTCTCACTGTGATAATAACCAGATCCTGATCAATCCCTGTTGTCACTGTGATAATAACAGTCTCCTGATCAATCCCTGTTGGCACTGTGATAATAACATAATTCTGATCATTCCCATTTGGCACTGTGGTAATAACAGAATGTTGATCAATCAGTGTTGGCACAGTGATACTAACAGGATCCGGATCAATCCCTGTTGGCACTGCGATAATAGCAGGATCCTGATCAAACCCTGTTGGCATTGTGATAATAATAGGATCTTGAACAATCCCTATTGTCAATGTGATAATAAAAGGATCCTGATTAATTCCTGTTCTCACTGTGATAATAACCAGATCCTGATCAATCCCTGTTGTCACTGTGATAATAACATGATCCTGATCAATCCCTGTTGGCACTGTGATAATAACATGATCCTGATCAATTCCTGTTGGCACTGTGATAATAACAGGATTCTGATCATTCCCTAATGGCACTGTGAAAAAAACTGGATGCTGATCAATCCCTGTTGGCACTGTGATAATAATAGCATCCTGATCAATTACTGTTATCACTGTGATAATAACAGGATCCTGATCAATCACTGTTGGCAATGTGATAATAACAGGATCCTGATCAATCCCTGTTGGAACTGTGTTAATAACAGGATCCTGATCAATCCCTGTGGGAAGTGTGATGATAACAGCATCCTGATCAATCCCTGTTGGCACTGTGATAATAATAGCATCCTGATCAATCCCAGTTGTCACTGTGATAATAACAAGATCCTGATCCATCCCTGTTGGAACTGTGATAATAACAGCATCCTTTTCAATCCCTGTTGGCACTGTGATGATAATAGCATCCTGATCAATCCCTGTTGTCACCGTGATAATAACAGTCTCCTGATCAATCCCATTTGGCAAAGTGGTAATAACAGAATCTTGATCAATCCGTGTTGGCACTGTGAAACTAACAAAACTGGATCAATCCCTGTTGGCACTGCGATAATAATAGGATCCTGATCAATCCCTGTTGGCACTGTGATAATAGCAGGATCTTGAACAATCCCTGTTGTCACTGTGATAATAAAAGGATCCTGATCAATTCCTGTTCTCACTCTGATAATAACCAGATCCTGATCAATCCCTGTTGTCACTTTGATAATAACATGATCCTGATCAATCCCTGTTGGCACTGTGATAATAACATGATCCTGATCAATACCTGTTGGAACTGGAATAATAACAGGATCCTGATCATTCCCTAATGGCATTGAGATAAAAATTGGATCCTGATCAATCACTGTTGGCACTGTGATAATAAGAGGATCCTGATCAATCCTTGTTGTCACTGTGATAATAAGAGGATCCTGAACAATCCCTCTTTCAACTGTGATAATAACAGGATCCTGATCAATTTCAGTTGGAACTGTGATAATAAGAGGATCCTGATCAAACGCTAATGGCACTGTGATAATAATTGGATCCTGATCAATCCCGGTTGTCACTGTGATAATAACAGGATCCTGATCAATCCCTTTTGTCACTGTGATAATAACAGGATCCTGATCAATCCCTGTTGGCACTGTGATAATAACAGGATCCTGATCAATCCCAGTTGGAACTGTGATAATAAGAGGATCCTGATCAAACGCTAATGGCACTGTGATAATAATTGGATCCTGATTAATCCCCGTTGGCACTGTGAAAATAACAGGATCCTGATCAATCCCTGTTGGCACTGTGATTATAACAGGATCCTGATCAATCCCTGTTGGAACTGTGATAATAACAGGAACCTGATCAATCCATGTTGGAACTGTGAAAATAACAGGATCCTGATCAATCCCTGTTGGCACTCTGATAATAACAGGATCCTGATCAATCCCTGATGGCACTGTGATAATAACAGGATCCTGATCAATCCCTGTTGGCACTGTGATAATAATAGCATCCTGATCAATCCCTGTTGTCACTATGATAATATGAGGAACCTGATCAATCCCCGTTGGCATTGTGATAATAAAAGGTTCCTGATCAATCCCTGTTGGAACTGTGTTAATAACAGGATCCTCATCAATCCCTTTTGGAACTGTGATAATAACAGGAAATGATCAATCCCTGATGGCGCTGTGATAAAAACTGGATCCTGATCAATCACTGTTGGCACTGTGATAATAAGAGGATCCTGATCAATCCTTGTTGGCACTGTGATAATAAGAGGATTCCGATCAATCCCTGTTTGAAATGTGATAATAACAGTATCCTGATCAATTTCAGTTGCCAGTGTTTTAATAACAGGAACTGATCAATCCCTGTTGGCACTGTGGTAATAACAGGATCCTGATCAATCCCTGTTGGAACTGTGATAATAAGAGGATCCTGATCAAACGCTAATGCCACTGAGATAATAATTGGATCCTGATTAATCCCCGTTGGCACTGTGAAAATAACACGATCCTGATCAATCCCTGTTGGCACTTTGATAAAAAATGGATCCTGATCAATCCCTGTAGGCACTGTGATAATAACAGGATCCTGATCAATCCCTGTTGGCACTGTGATAATAACAGGATCCTGATCAATCCCTGTTGGCACTGTGATAATAACATAATTCTGATCTTTCCCATTTGGCACTGTGTTAATAACAGAATGTTGATCAATCAATGTTGGCACAGTGATACTAACAGGATCCGGATCAATCCCTGTTGGCACTGCGATAATAGCAGGATCCTGATCAAACCCTGTTGGCATTGTGATAATAATAGGATCTTGAACAATCCCTATTGTCACTGTGATAATAAAAGGATCCAGATTAATTCCTGTTCTCACTGTGATAATAACCAGATCATGATCAATCCCTGTTGTCACTGTGATAATAACATGATCCTGATCAATCCCTGTTGGCACTGTGATAATAACATGATCCTGATCAATCCCTGTTGGAACTGTGATAATAACAGGATTCTGATCATTCCCTGATGGCACTGTGAAAAAAACTGGATGCTGATCAATCCCTGTGGGCACTGTGATTATATCAGGAACCTGATCAATTCCTGTTGGCACTGTGATAATAACAGGATCCTGATCAATCCCTGTTGGCACTGTGATAATAACACGATCCTGATTAATCTCTGTTGGCACTGTGATAATAATGGCATCCTGATCAATCCCTGTTGTCACTATGACAATATCAGGAACCTGATCAATCCCCGTTGGCACTGTGATAATAACAGGTTCCTGATCAATCCCTGTTGGAACTGTGTTAATAACAGGATCCTCATCAATCCCTGTTGGAATTGTGATGACAACAGGAGCCCTGATCAATCCCTGTTGGCACTGTGATAATAGTGGCGAACTGATCAATCCCTGTTGTCACTGTGATAATAACAGGACCCTGATCAATCCCTGTTGGCATTGTGATAATAACAGCATCCTGATTAATTTCAGTTGCCAGTGTGATAATAACAGGACCTGATCAATCCCTGTTGGCATTGTGATAATATCATGATCCTGATCTATTCCTGTTGCCAGTGTGATAATAACAGGACCCTGATCAATCCCCGTTGGCATTTTGATTCTAACAGGATCATGATCAATCCGTGTTGCCACCGTGATAATAGCAGGATCCTGATCAATCCCTTTTGGCACTGTGATATTAACAGGATACTGATCAATCCCATTTGGCAAAATGGTAATAACAGAATCTTGATCAATCCGTGTTGGCACTGTGAAACTAACAGGATCCGGATCAATCCCTGTTGGCACTGCGATAATAACAGGATCCTGATCAATCCCTGTTGGCACTGTGATTATAACAGGATCCTGATCAATCCCTGTTGGAACTGTGATAATAACAGGAACCTGATCAATCCATGTTGGAACTGTGAAAATAACAGGATCCTGATCAATCCCTGTTGGCACTGTGATAATAAAAGGATCCTGATTAATTCCTGTTCTCACTGTGATAATAACCAGATCCTGATCAATCCCTGTTGTCACTGTGATAATAACAGTCTCCTGATCAATCCCTGTTGGCACTGTGATAATAACATAATTCTGATCATTCCCATTTGGCACTGTGGTAATAACAGAATGTTGATCAATCAGTGTTGGCACAGTGATACTAACAGGATCCGGATCAATCCCTGTTGGCACTGCGATAATAGCAGGATCCTGATCAAACCCTGTTGGCATTGTGATAATAATAGGATCTTGAACAATCCCTATTGTCAATGTGATAATAAAAGGATCCTGATTAATTCCTGTTCTCACTGTGATAATAACCAGATCCTGATCAATCCCTGTTGTCACTGTGATAATAACATGATCCTGATCAATCCCTGTTGGCACTGTGATAATAACATGATCCTGATCAATTCCTGTTGGCACTGTGATAATAACAGGATTCTGATCATTCCCTAATGGAACTGTGAAAAAAACTGGATGCTGATCAATCCCTGTTGGCACTGTGATAATAATAGCATCCTGATCAATCACTGTTATCACTGTGATAATAACAGGATCCTGATCAATCACTGTTGGCAATGTGATAATAACAGGATCCTGATCAATCCCTGTTGGAACTGTGTTAATAACAGGATCCTGATCAATCCCTGTGGGAAGTGTGATGATAACAGCATCCTGATCAATCCCTGTTGGCACTGTGATAATAATAGCATCCTGATCAATCCCAGTTGTCACTGTGATAATAACAAGATCCTGATCCATCCCTGTTGGAACTGTGATAATAACAGCATCCTTTTCAATCCCTGTTGGCATTGTGATAATAATAGCATCCTGATCAATCCCTGTTGTCACCGTGATAATAACAGGCTCCTGATCAATCCCATTTGGCAAAGTGGTAATAACAGAATCTTGATCAATCCGTGTTGGCACTGTGAAACTAACAAAACTGGATCAATCCCTGTTGGCACTGCGATAATAATAGGATCCTGATCAATCCCTGTTGGCACTGTGATAATAGCAGGATCTTGAACAATCCCTGTTGTCACTGTGATAATAAAAGGATCCTGATCAATTCCTGTTCTCACTCTGATAATAACCAGATCCTGATCAATCCCTGTTGTCACTTTGATAATAACATGATCCTGATCAATCCCTGTTGGCACTGTGATAATAACATGATCCTGATCAATACCTGTTGGAACTGGAATAATAACAGGATCCTGATCATTCCCTAATGGCATTGAGATAAAAATTGGATCCTGATCAATCACTGTTGGCACTGTGATAATAAGAGGATCCTGATCAATCCTTGTTGTCACTGTGATAATAAGAGGATCCTGAACAATCCCTCTTTCAACTGTGATAATAACAGGATCCTGATCAATTTCAGTTGGAACTGTGATAAGAGGATCCTGATCAAACGCTAATGGCACTGTGATAATAATTGGATCCTGATCAATCCCGTTTGTCACTGTGATAATAACAGGATCCTGATCAATCCCTTTTGTCACTGTGATAATAACAGGATCCTGATCAATCCCCGTTGGCACTGTGATAATAACAGGTTCCTGATCATTGCCTGTTGGAACTGTGTTAATAACAGGATCCTCATCAATCCCTGTTGGAATTGTGATGATAACAGGAGCCTGATCAATCCCTCTTGGCACTGTGATAATAGTGGCGACCTGATCAATCCCTGTTGTCACTGTGATAATAACAGGACCCTGATCAATCCCTGTTGGCATTGTGATAATAACAGCATCCTGATCAATTTCAGTTGCCAGTGTGATAATAACAGAATCTTGATCAATCCGTGTTGGCACTGTGAAACTAACAGGATCCGGATCAATCCCTGTTGGCACTGCGATAATAACAGGATCCTGATCAATCCCTGTTGGCACTGTGATAATAACAGGATCTTGAACAATCCCTGTTGTCACTGTGATAATAACATGATCCTGATCAATCCCTGTTGGAACTGGAATAATAACAGGATCCTGATCATTCCCTAAAGGCACTGTGATAAAAATTGAATCCTGATCAATCCTTGTTGGCACTGTGATAATAACAGGCTCCGGATCAATCCCTGTTGGCACTGCGATAATAACAAGATCCTGATCAATCCCTGTTGGCATTGTGATAATAACAGGATCTTGAACAATCCCTGTTGTAACTGTGATAATAAAAGGATCATGAACAATTACTGTTCTCATTGTGATAATAATCAGATCCTGATCAAAACCTGTTGTCACTGTGATAATTTCAGGATCCTGATCAAACTCTGTTGGCCCTGTAATAGTAACAGGATCCTGATCAATACCTTTTGGAACTGTGATAATAACAGGAACATGATCAATCCCTGATGGCGCTGTGATAAAAACTGGATCCTGATCGATCACTGTTGGCACTGTGATAATAAGAGGATCCTGATCAATCCTTGTTGTCACTGTGATAATAAGAGGATCCAGATCAATCCATGTTTGAACTGTGATAATAACAGGATCCTGATCAATTTCAGTTCCAATTGTGATAATAACAGGAACTGATCAATCCCTGTAGGCACTGTGATAATAGCTGGATCCTGATCAATCCCGGTTGTCACTGTGATAATAAGGGGATCCTGATCAATCCCTGTTGGCACTGCGATAATAACAGGATCCTGATCAATCCCTGTTGGCACTGTGATAATAACAGGATCTTGAACAATCCCTGTTGTCACTGTGATAATAAAAGGATCCTGATTAATTCCTGTTCTCACTCTGATAATAACCAGATCCTGATCAATCCCTGCTGTCACTGTGATAATAACATGATCCTGATCAATCCCTGTTGGCACTGGGATAATAACATGATCCTGATCCATCCCTGTTGGAACTGGAATAATAACAGGATCCTGATCATTCCCTAAAGGCACTGTGATAAAAATTGAATCCTGATAAATCCTTGTTAGCACTGTGATAATAAGAGGATTAGGAACAATCCCTGTTGGCACTGCGATAATAACAAGATCCTGATCAATCCCTGTTGGCATTGTGATAATAACAGGATCTTGAACAATCCCTGTTGTAACTGTGATAATAAAAGGATCATGAACAATTACTGTTCTCATTGTGATAATAATCAGATCCTGATCAAAACCTGTTGTCACTGTGATAATTTCAGGATCCTGATCAAACTCTGTTGGCACTGTAATAGTAACAGGATCCTGATCAATACCTTTTGGAACTGTGATAATAACAGGAACATGATCAATCCCTGTTGGCACTGTGATAATAACAGGATCTTGAACAATCCCTGTTGTCACTGTGATAATAAAAGGATCCTGATCAATCCCTGTTGGCACGGTGATAATAAAAGGATCCTGATCAATTCCTGTTGTCACTGTGATAATAACATGATCCTGATCAATCCCTGTTGGAACTGGAATAATAACAGGATCCTGATCATTCCCTAAAGGCACTGTGATAAAAATTGAATCCTGATCAATCCCTGTTGGCACTGCGATAATAACAGGATCTTGAACAATCCCTGTTGTAACTGTGATAATAAAAGGATCATGAACAATTACTGTTCTCATTGTGATAATAATCAGATCCTGATCAAAACCTGTTGTCACTGTGATAATTTCAGGATCCTGATCAAACTCTGTTGGCACTGTAATAGTAACAGGATCCTGATCAATACCTTTTGGAACTGTGATAATAACAGGAACATGATCAATCCCTGATGGCGTTGTGATAATAACAGGATCTTGAACAATCCCTGTTGTAACTGTGATAATAAAAGGATCCTGATCAATTACTGTTCTCATTGTGATAATAATCAGATCCTGATCAAAACCTGTTGTCACTGAGATAATTTCAGGATCCTGATCAATCCCTGTTGGCACTGTGGTAATAACAGGATCCTGATCAATCCCTGTTGGAACTGTGATAATAAGAGGATCCTGATCAAACGCTAATGGCACTGTGATAATAATTGGATCCTGATTAATCCCCGTTGGCACTGTGAAAATAACACGATCCTGATCAATCTCTGTTGGCACTTTGATAAAAAATGGATCCTGATCAATCCCTTTTGGAACTGTGATAATAACAGGATCCTGATCAATCCCTGTTGTCACTGTGATAATAACAGGATCCTGATCAATCCCTGTTGGCACTGTGATAATAACATAATTCTGATCATTCCCATTTGGCACTTCGGTAATAACAGAATGTTGATCAATCAGTGTTGGCACAGTGATACTAACAGGATCCGGATCAATCCCTGTTGGCACTGCGATAATAGCAGGATCCTGATCAAACCCTGTTGGCATTGTGATAATAATAGGATCTTGAACAATCCCTATTGTCAATGTGATAATAAAAGGATCCTGATTAATTCCTGTTCTCACTGTGATAATAACCAGATCCTGATCAAAACCCGTTGTCACTGTGATAATTTCAGGATCCTGATCAAACTCTGTTGGCACTGTGAGAGTAACAGGATCCTGATCAATCCCTTTTGGAACTGTGATAATAACAGGAACATGATCATTCCCTGATGGCGCTGTGATAAAAACTGGATCCTGATCAATCACTGTTGTCACTGTGATAATAAGAGGATCCTGATCAATCCTTGTTGGCACTGTGATAATAAGAGGATTCCGATCAATCCCTGTTTGAAATGTGATAATAACAGTATCCTGATCAATTTCAGTTGCCAGTGTTTTAATAACAGGAACTGATCAATCCCTGTAGGGACTGTGATAATAACAGGATCCTGATCAATCCCTGTTGGCACTGTGGTAATAACAGGATCCTGATCAATCCCTGTTGGAACTGTGATAATAACATAATTCTGATCTTTCCCATTTGGCACTGTGTTAATAACAGAATGTTGATCAATCAATGTTGGCACAGTGATACTAACAGGATCCGGATCAATCCCTGTTGGCACTGCGATAATAGCAGGATCCTGATCAAACCCTGTTGGCACTGTGATAATAACATGATCCTGATCAATCCCTGTTGGAACTGTGATAATAACAGGATCCAGATTAATTCCTGTTCTCACTGTGATAATAACCAGATCATGATCAATCCCTGTTGTCACTGTGATAATAACATGATCCTGATCAATCCCTGTTGGCACTGTGATAATAACATGATCCTGATCAATCCCTGTTGGAACTGTGATAATAACAGGATTCTGATCATTCCCTAATGGCACTGTGAAAAAAACTGGATGCTGATCAATCCCTGTGGGCACTGTGATTATATCAGGAACCTGATCAATTCCTGTTGGCACTGTGATAATAACAGGATCCTGATCAATCCCTGTTGGCACTGTGATAATAACACGATCCTGATTAATCTCTGTTGGCACTGTGATAATAATGGCATCCTGATCAATCCCTGTTGTCACTATGACAATATCAGGAACCTGATCAATCCCCGTTGGCACTGTGATAATAACAGGTTCCTGATCAATCCCTGTTGGAACTGTGTTAATAACAGGATCCTCATCAATCCCTGTTGGAATTGTGATGACAACAGGAGCCCTGATCAATCCCTGTTGGCACTGTGATAATAGTGGCGAACTGATCAATCCCTGTTGTCACTGTGATAATAACAGGACCCTGATCAATCCCTGTTGGCATTGTGATAATAACAGCATCCTGATCAATTTCAGTTGCCAGTGTGATAATAACAGGACCTGATCAATCCCTGTTGGCACTCTGATAATAGCAGGATCCTGATCAATCCCGGTTGTCACTGTGATATTAACAGGACCCTGATCAATCCCTGTTGGCATTGTGATAATATCATGATCCTGATCTATTCCTGTTGCCAGTGTGATAATAACAGGACCCTGATCAATCCCCGTTGGCATTTTGATTCTAACAGGATCATGATCAATCCGTGTTGCCACCGTGATAATAGCAGGATCCTGATCAATCCCTTTTGGCACTGTGATATTAACAGGATACTGATCAATCCCATTTGGCAAAATGGTAATAACAGAATCTTGATCAATCCGTGTTGGCACTGTGAAACTAACAGGATCCGGATCAATCCCTGTTGGCACTGCGATAATAACAGGATCCTGATCAATCCCTGTTGGCACTGTGATTATAACAGGATCCTGATCAATCCCTGTTGGAACTGTGATAATAACAGGAACCTGATCAATCCATGTTGGAACTGTGAAAATAACAGGATCCTGATCAATCCCTGTTGGCACTGTGATAATAAAAGGATCCTGATTAATTCCTGTTCTCACTGTGATAATAACCAGATCCTGATCAATCCCTGTTGTCACTGTGATAATAACAGGATCCTGATCAATCCCTGTTGGCACTGTGATAATAACATAATTCTGATCATTCCCATTTGGCACTGTGGTAATAACAGAATGTTGATCAATCAGTGTTGGCACAGTGATACTAACAGGATCCGGATCAATCCCTGTTGGCACTGCGATAATAGCAGGATCCTGATCAAACCCTGTTGGCATTGTGATAATAATAGGATCTTGAACAATCCCTATTGTCAATGTGATAATAAAAGGATCCTGATTAATTCCTGTTCTCACTGTGATAATAACCAGATCCTGATCAATCCCTGTTGTCACTGTGATAATAACATGATCCTGATCAATCCCTGTTGGCACTGTGATAATAACATGATCCTGATCAATTCCTGTTGGCACTGTGATAATAACAGGATTCTGATCATTCCCTAATGGCACTGTGAAAAAAACTGGATGCTGATCAATCCCTGTTGGCACTGTGATAATAATAGCATCCTGATCAATTACTGTTATCACTGTGATAATAACAGGATCCTGATCAATCACTGTTGGCAATGTGATAATAACAGGATCCTGATCAATCCCTGTTGGAACTGTGTTAATAACAGGATCCTGATCAATCCCTGTGGGAAGTGTGATGATAACAGCATCCTGATCAATCCCTGTTGGCACTGTGATAATAATAGCATCCTGATCAATCCCAGTTGTCACTGTGATAATAACAAGATCCTGATCCATCCCTGTTGGAACTGTGATAATAACAGCATCCTTTTCAATCCCTGTTGGCACTGTGATAATAATAGCATCCTGATCAATCCCTGTTGTCACCGTGATAATAACAGTCTCCTGATCAATCCCATTTGGCAAAGTGGTAATAACAGAATCTTGATCAATCCGTGTTGGCACTGTGAAACTAACAAAACTGGATCAATCCCTGTTGGCACTGCGATAATAATAGGATCCTGATCAATCCCTGTTGGCACTGTGATAATAGCAGGATCTTGAACAATCCCTGTTGTCACTGTGATAATAAAAGGATCCTGATCAATTCCTGTTCTCACTCTGATAATAACCAGATCCTGATCAATCCCTGTTGTCACTTTGATAATAACATGATCCTGATCAATCCCTGTTGGCACTGTGATAATAACATGATCCTGATCAATACCTGTTGGAACTGGAATAATAACAGGATCCTGATCATTCCCTAATGGCATTGAGATAAAAATTGGATCCTGATCAATCACTGTTGGCACTGTGATAATAAGAGGATCCTGATCAATCCTTGTTGTCACTGTGATAATAAGAGGATCCTGAACAATCCCTCTTTCAACTGTGATAATAACAGGATCCTGATCAATTTCAGTTGGAACTGTGATAATAAGAGGATCCTGATCAAACGCTAATGGCACTGTGATAATAATTGGATCCTGATCAATCCCGTTTGTCACTGTGATAATAACAGGATCCTGATCAATCCCTTTTGTCACTGTGATAATAACAGGATCCTGATCAATCCCCGTTGGCACTGTGATAATAACAGGTTCCTGATCATTGCCTGTTGGAACTGTGTTAATAACAGGATCCTCATCAATCCCTGTTGGAATTGTGATGATAACAGGAGCCTGATCAATCCCTCTTGGCACTGTGATAATAGTGGCGACCTGATCAATCCCTGTTGTCACTGTGATAATAACAGGACCCTGATCAATCCCTGTTGGCATTGTGATAATAACAGCATCCTGATCAATTTCAGTTGCCAGTGTGATAATAACAGAATCTTGATCAATCCGTGTTGGCACTGTGAAACTAACAGGATCCGGATCAATCCCTGTTGGCACTGCGATAATAACAGGATCCTGATCAATCCCTGTTGGCACTGTGATAATAACAGGATCTTGAACAATCCCTGTTGTCACTGTGATAATAACATGATCCTGATCAATCCCTGTTGGAACTGGAATAATAACAGGATCCTGATCATTCCCTAAAGGCACTGTGATAAAAATTGAATCCTGATCAATCCTTGTTGGCACTGTGATAATAACAGGCTCCGGATCAATCCCTGTTGGCACTGCGATAATAACAAGATCCTGATCAAT
Source organism: Carcharodon carcharias (assembly GCF_017639515.1). NCBI lineage: Eukaryota > Metazoa > Chordata > Chondrichthyes > Lamniformes > Lamnidae > Carcharodon > Carcharodon carcharias. The sequence goes on from NC_054479.1 coordinate 80,456,859, forward strand.
CCCTGTTGGCATTGTGATAATAACAGGATCTTGAACAATCCCTGTTGTAACTGTGATAATAAAAGGATCATGAACAATTACTGTTCTCATTGTGATAATAATCAGATCCTGATCAAAACCTGTTGTCACTGTGATAATTTCAGGATCCTGATCAAACTCTGTTGGCCCTGTAATAGTAACAGGATCCTGATCAATACCTTTTGGAACTGTGATAATAACAGGAACATGATCAATCCCTGATGGCGCTGTGATAAAAACTGGATCCTGATCGATCACTGTTGGCACTGTGATAATAAGAGGATCCTGATCAATCCTTGTTGTCACTGTGATAATAAGAGGATCCAGATCAATCCATGTTTGAACTGTGATAATAACAGGATCCTGATCAATTTCAGTTCCAATTGTGATAATAACAGGAACTGATCAATCCCTGTAGGCACTGTGATAATAGCTGGATCCTGATCAATCCCGGTTGTCACTGTGATAATAAGGGGATCCTGATCAATCCCTGTTGGCACTGCGATAATAACAGGATCCTGATCAATCCCTGTTGGCACTGTGATAATAACAGGATCTTGAACAATCCCTGTTGTCACTGTGATAATAAAAGGATCCTGATTAATTCCTGTTCTCACTCTGATAATAACCAGATCCTGATCAATCCCTGCTGTCACTGTGATAATAACATGATCCTGATCAATCCCTGTTGGCACTGGGATAATAACATGATCCTGATCCATCCCTGTTGGAACTGGAATAATAACAGGATCCTGATCATTCCCTAAAGGCACTGTGATAAAAATTGAATCCTGATAAATCCTTGTTAGCACTGTGATAATAAGAGGATTAGGAACAATCCCTGTTGGCACTGCGATAATAACAAGATCCTGATCAATCCCTGTTGGCATTGTGATAATAACAGGATCTTGAACAATCCCTGTTGTAACTGTGATAATAAAAGGATCATGAACAATTACTGTTCTCATTGTGATAATAATCAGATCCTGATCAAAACCTGTTGTCACTGTGATAATTTCAGGATCCTGATCAAACTCTGTTGGCACTGTAATAGTAACAGGATCCTGATCAATACCTTTTGGAACTGTGATAATAACAGGAACATGATCAATCCCTGTTGGCACTGTGATAATAACAGGATCTTGAACAATCCCTGTTGTCACTGTGATAATAAAAGGATCCTGATCAATCCCTGTTGGCACGGTGATAATAAAAGGATCCTGATCAATTCCTGTTGTCACTGTGATAATAACATGATCCTGATCAATCCCTGTTGGAACTGGAATAATAACAGGATCCTGATCATTCCCTAAAGGCACTGTGATAAAAATTGAATCCTGATCAATCCCTGTTGGCACTGCGATAATAACAGGATCTTGAACAATCCCTGTTGTAACTGTGATAATAAAAGGATCATGAACAATTACTGTTCTCATTGTGATAATAATCAGATCCTGATCAAAACCTGTTGTCACTGTGATAATTTCAGGATCCTGATCAAACTCTGTTGGCACTGTAATAGTAACAGGATCCTGATCAATACCTTTTGGAACTGTGATAATAACAGGAACATGATCAATCCCTGATGGCGTTGTGATAATAACAGGATCTTGAACAATCCCTGTTGTAACTGTGATAATAAAAGGATCCTGATCAATTACTGTTCTCATTGTGATAATAATCAGATCCTGATCAAAACCTGTTGTCACTGAGATAATTTCAGGATCCTGATCAATCCCTGTTGGCACTGTGGTAATAACAGGATCCTGATCAATCCCTGTTGGAACTGTGATAATAAGAGGATCCTGATCAAACGCTAATGGCACTGTGATAATAATTGGATCCTGATTAATCCCCGTTGGCACTGTGAAAATAACACGATCCTGATCAATCTCTGTTGGCACTTTGATAAAAAATGGATCCTGATCAATCCCTTTTGGAACTGTGATAATAACAGGATCCTGATCAATCCCTGTTGTCACTGTGATAATAACAGGATCCTGATCAATCCCTGTTGGCACTGTGATAATAACATAATTCTGATCATTCCCATTTGGCACTTCGGTAATAACAGAATGTTGATCAATCAGTGTTGGCACAGTGATACTAACAGGATCCGGATCAATCCCTGTTGGCACTGCGATAATAGCAGGATCCTGATCAAACCCTGTTGGCATTGTGATAATAATAGGATCTTGAACAATCCCTATTGTCAATGTGATAATAAAAGGATCCTGATTAATTCCTGTTCTCACTGTGATAATAACCAGATCCTGATCAAAACCCGTTGTCACTGTGATAATTTCAGGATCCTGATCAAACTCTGTTGGCACTGTGAGAGTAACAGGATCCTGATCAATCCCTTTTGGAACTGTGATAATAACAGGAACATGATCATTCCCTGATGGCGCTGTGATAAAAACTGGATCCTGATCAATCACTGTTGTCACTGTGATAATAAGAGGATCCTGATCAATCCTTGTTGGCACTGTGATAATAAGAGGATTCCGATCAATCCCTGTTTGAAATGTGATAATAACAGTATCCTGATCAATTTCAGTTGCCAGTGTTTTAATAACAGGAACTGATCAATCCCTGTAGGGACTGTGATAATAACAGGATCCTGATCAATCCCTGTTGGCACTGTGGTAATAACAGGATCCTGATCAATCCCTGTTGGAACTGTGATAATAACATAATTCTGATCTTTCCCATTTGGCACTGTGTTAATAACAGAATGTTGATCAATCAATGTTGGCACAGTGATACTAACAGGATCCGGATCAATCCCTGTTGGCACTGCGATAATAGCAGGATCCTGATCAAACCCTGTTGGCATTGTGATAATAATAGGATCTTGAACAATCCCTATTGTCACTGTGATAATAAAAGGATCCAGATTAATTCCTGTTCTCACTGTGATAATAACCAGATCATGATCAATCCCTGTTGTCACTGTGATAATAACATGATCCTGATCAATCCCTGTTGGCACTGTGATAATAACATGATCCTGATCAATCCCTGTTGGAACTGTGATAATAACAGGATTCTGATCATTCCCTAATGGCACTGTGAAAAAAACTGGATGCTGATCAATCCCTGTGGGCACTGTGATTATATCAGGAACCTGATCAATTCCTGTTGGCACTGTGATAATAACAGGATCCTGATCAATCCCTGTTGGCACTGTGATAATAACACGATCCTGATTAATCTCTGTTGGCACTGTGATAATAATGGCATCCTGATCAATCCCTGTTGTCACTATGACAATATCAGGAACCTGATCAATCCCCGTTGGCACTGTGATAATAACAGGTTCCTGATCAATCCCTGTTGGAACTGTGTTAATAACAGGATCCTCATCAATCCCTGTTGGAATTGTGATGACAACAGGAGCCCTGATCAATCCCTGTTGGCACTGTGATAATAGTGGCGAACTGATCAATCCCTGTTGTCACTGTGATAATAACAGGACCCTGATCAATCCCTGTTGGCATTGTGATAATAACAGCATCCTGATCAATTTCAGTTGCCAGTGTGATAATAACAGGACCTGATCAATCCCTGTTGGCACTCTGATAATAGCAGGATCCTGATCAATCCCGGTTGTCACTGTGATATTAACAGGACCCTGATCAATCCCTGTTGGCATTGTGATAATATCATGATCCTGATCTATTCCTGTTGCCAGTGTGATAATAACAGGACCCTGATCAATCCCCGTTGGCATTTTGATTCTAACAGGATCATGATCAATCCGTGTTGCCACCGTGATAATAGCAGGATCCTGATCAATCCCTTTTGGCACTGTGATATTAACAGGATACTGATCAATCCCATTTGGCAAAATGGTAATAACAGAATCTTGATCAATCCGTGTTGGCACTGTGAAACTAACAGGATCCGGATCAATCCCTGTTGGCACTGCGATAATAACAGGATCCTGATCAATCCCTGTTGGCACTGTGATTATAACAGGATCCTGATCAATCCCTGTTGGAACTGTGATAATAACAGGAACCTGATCAATCCATGTTGGAACTGTGAAAATAACAGGATCCTGATCAATCCCTGTTGGCACTGTGATAATAAAAGGATCCTGATTAATTCCTGTTCTCACTGTGATAATAACCAGATCCTGATCAATCCCTGTTGTCACTGTGATAATAACAGGATCCTGATCAATCCCTGTTGGCACTGTGATAATAACATAATTCTGATCATTCCCATTTGGCACTGTGGTAATAACAGAATGTTGATCAATCAGTGTTGGCACAGTGATACTAACAGGATCCGGATCAATCCCTGTTGGCACTGCGATAATAGCAGGATCCTGATCAAACCCTGTTGGCATTGTGATAATAATAGGATCTTGAACAATCCCTATTGTCAATGTGATAATAAAAGGATCCTGATTAATTCCTGTTCTCACTGTGATAATAACCAGATCCTGATCAATCCCTGTTGTCACTGTGATAATAACATGATCCTGATCAATCCCTGTTGGCACTGTGATAATAACATGATCCTGATCAATTCCTGTTGGCACTGTGATAATAACAGGATTCTGATCATTCCCTAATGGAACTGTGAAAAAAACTGGATGCTGATCAATCCCTGTTGGCACTGTGATAATAATAGCATCCTGATCAATCACTGTTATCACTGTGATAATAACAGGATCCTGATCAATCACTGTTGGCAATGTGATAATAACAGGATCCTGATCAATCCCTGTTGGAACTGTGTTAATAACAGGATCCTGATCAATCCCTGTGGGAAGTGTGATGATAACAGCATCCTGATCAATCCCTGTTGGCACTGTGATAATAATAGCATCCTGATCAATCCCAGTTGTCACTGTGATAATAACAAGATCCTGATCCATCCCTGTTGGAACTGTGATAATAACAGCATCCTTTTCAATCCCTGTTGGCATTGTGATAATAATAGCATCCTGATCAATCCCTGTTGTCACCGTGATAATAACAGGCTCCTGATCAATCCCATTTGGCAAAGTGGTAATAACAGAATCTTGATCAATCCGTGTTGGCACTGTGAAACTAACAAAACTGGATCAATCCCTGTTGGCACTGCGATAATAATAGGATCCTGATCAATCCCTGTTGGCACTGTGATAATAGCAGGATCTTGAACAATCCCTGTTGTCACTGTGATAATAAAAGGATCCTGATCAATTCCTGTTCTCACTCTGATAATAACCAGATCCTGATCAATCCCTGTTGTCACTTTGATAATAACATGATCCTGATCAATCCCTGTTGGCACTGTGATAATAACATGATCCTGATCAATACCTGTTGGAACTGGAATAATAACAGGATCCTGATCATTCCCTAATGGCATTGAGATAAAAATTGGATCCTGATCAATCACTGTTGGCACTGTGATAATAAGAGGATCCTGATCAATCCTTGTTGTCACTGTGATAATAAGAGGATCCTGAACAATCCCTCTTTCAACTGTGATAATAACAGGATCCTGATCAATTTCAGTTGGAACTGTGATAATAAGAGGATCCTGATCAAACGCTAATGGCACTGTGATAATAATTGGATCCTGATCAATCCCGGTTGTCACTGTGATAATAACAGGATCCTGATCAATCCCTTTTGTCACTGTGATAATAACAGGATCCTGATCAATCCCTGTTGGCACTGTGATAATAACAGGATCCTGATCAATCCCAGTTGGAACTGTGATAATAAGAGGATCCTGATCAAACGCTAATGGCACTGTGATAATAATTGGATCCTGATTAATCCCCGTTGGCACTGTGAAAATAACAGGATCCTGATCAATCCCTGTTGGCACTGTGATTATAACAGGATCCTGATCAATCCCTGTTGGAACTGTGATAATAACAGGAACCTGATCAATCCATGTTGGAACTGTGAAAATAACAGGATCCTGATCAATCCCTGTTGGCACTCTGATAATAACAGGATCCTGATCAATCCCTGATGGCACTGTGATAATAACAGGATCCTGATCAATCCCTGTTGGCACTGTGATAATAATAGCATCCTGATCAATCCCTGTTGTCACTATGATAATATGAGGAACCTGATCAATCCCCGTTGGCATTGTGATAATAAAAGGTTCCTGATCAATCCCTGTTGGAACTGTGTTAATAACAGGATCCTCATCAATCCCTTTTGGAACTGTGATAATAACAGGAAATGATCAATCCCTGATGGCGCTGTGATAAAAACTGGATCCTGATCAATCACTGTTGGCACTGTGATAATAAGAGGATCCTGATCAATCCTTGTTGGCACTGTGATAATAAGAGGATTCCGATCAATCCCTGTTTGAAATGTGATAATAACAGTATCCTGATCAATTTCAGTTGCCAGTGTTTTAATAACAGGAACTGATCAATCCCTGTAGGCACTGTGATAATAACAGGATCCTGATCAATCCCTGTTGGCACTGTGGTAATAACAGGATCCTGATCAATCCCTGTTGGAACTGTGATAATAAGAGGATCCTGATCAAACGCTAATGCCACTGTGATAATAATTGGATCCTGATTAATCCCCGTTGGCACTGTGAAAATAACACGATCCTGATCAATCCCTGTTGGCACTTTGATAAAAAATGGATCCTGATCAATCCCTGTAGGCACTGTGATAATAACAGGATCCTGATCAATCCCTGTTGGCACTGTGATAATAACAGGATCCTGATCAATCCCTGTTGGCACTGTGATAATAACATAATTCTGATCTTTCCCATTTGGCACTGTGTTAATAACAGAATGTTGATCAATCAATGTTGGCACAGTGATACTAACAGGATCCGGATCAATCCCTGTTGGCACTGCGATAATAGCAGGATCCTGATCAAACCCTGTTGGCATTGTGATAATAATAGGATCTTGAACAATCCCTATTGTCACTGTGATAATAAAAGGATCCAGATTAATTCCTGTTCTCACTGTGATAATAACCAGATCATGATCAATCCCTGTTGTCACTGTGATAATAACATGATCCTGATCAATCCCTGTTGGCACTGTGATAATAACATGATCCTGATCAATCCCTGTTGGAACTGTGATAATAACAGGATTCTGATCATTCCCTAATGGCACTGTGAAAAAAACTGGATGTTGATCAATCCCTGTGGGCACTGTGATTATATCAGGAACCTGATCAATTCCTGTTGGCACTGTGATAATAACAGGATCCTGATCAATCCCTGTTGGCACTGTGATAATAACACGATCCTGATTAATCTCTGTTGGCACTGTGATAATAATGGCATCCTGATCAATCCCTGTTGTCACTATGACAATATCAGGAACCTGATCAATCCCCGTTGGCACTGTGATAATAACAGGTTCCTGATCAATCCCTGTTGGAACTGTGTTAATAACAGGATCCTCATCAATCCCTGTTGGAATTGTGATGACAACAGGAGCCCTGATCAATCCCTGTTGGCACTGTGATAATAGTGGCGAACTGATCAATCCCTGTTGTCACTGTGATAATAACAGGACCCTGATCAATCCCTGTTGGCATTGTGATAATAACAGCATCCTGATCAATTTCAGTTGCCAGTGTGATAATAACAGGACCTGATCAATCCCTGTTGGCACTCTGATAATAGCAGGATCCTGATCAATCCCGGTTGTCACTGTGATATTAACAGGACCCTGATCAATCCCTGTTGGCATTGTGATAATATCATGATCCTGATCTATTCCTGTTGCCAGTGTGATAATAACAGGACCCTGATCAATCCCCGTTGGCATTTTGATTCTAACAGGATCATGATCAATCCGTGTTGCCACCGTGATAATAGCAGGATCCTGATCAATCCCTTTTGGCACTGTGATATTAACAGGATACTGATCAATCCCATTTGGCAAAATGGTAATAACAGAATCTTGATCAATCCGTGTTGGCACTGTGAAACTAACAGGATCCGGATCAATCCCTGTTGGCACTGCGATAATAACAGGATCCTGATCAATCCCTGTTGGCACTGTGATTATAACAGGATCCTGATCAATCCCTGTTGGAACTGTGATAATAACAGGAACCTGATCAATCCATGTTGGAACTGTGAAAATAACAGGATCCTGATCAATCCCTGTTGGCACTGTGATAATAAAAGGATCCTGATTAATTCCTGTTCTCACTGTGATAATAACCAGATCCTGATCAATCCCTGTTGTCACTGTGATAATAACAGGATCCTGATCAATCCCTGTTGGCACTGTGATAATAACATAATTCTGATCATTCCCATTTGGCACTGTGGTAATAACAGAATGTTGATCAATCAGTGTTGGCACAGTGATACTAACAGGATCCGGATCAATCCCTGTTGGCACTGCGATAATAGCAGGATCCTGATCAAACCCTGTTGGCATTGTGATAATAATAGGATCTTGAACAATCCCTATTGTCAATGTGATAATAAAAGGATCCTGATTAATTCCTGTTCTCACTGTGATAATAACCAGATCCTGATCAATCCCTGTTGTCACTGTGATAATAACATGATCCTGATCAATCCCTGTTGGCACTGTGATAATAACATGATCCTGATCAATTCCTGTTGGCACTGTGATAATAACAGGATTCTGATCATTCCCTAATGGCACTGTGAAAAAAACTGGATGCTGATCAATCCCTGTTGGCACTGTGATAATAATAGCATCCTGATCAATTACTGTTATCACTGTGATAATAACAGGATCCTGATCAATCACTGTTGGCAATGTGATAATAACAGGATCCTGATCAATCCCTGTTGGAACTGTGTTAATAACAGGATCCTGATCAATCCCTGTGGGAAGTGTGATGATAACAGCATCCTGATCAATCCCTGTTGGCACTGTGATAATAATAGCATCCTGATCAATCCCAGTTGTCACTGTGATAATAACAAGATCCTGATCCATCCCTGTTGGAACTGTGATAATAACAGCATCCTTTTCAATCCCTGTTGGCACTGTGATAATAATAGCATCCTGATCAATCCCTGTTGTCACCGTGATAATAACAGTCTCCTGATCAATCCCATTTGGCAAAGTGGTAATAACAGAATCTTGATCAATCCGTGTTGGCACTGTGAAACTAACAAAACTGGATCAATCCCTGTTGGCACTGCGATAATAATAGGATCCTGATCAATCCCTGTTGGCACTGTGATAATAGCAGGATCTTGAACAATCCCTGTTGTCACTGTGATAATAAAAGGATCCTGATCAATTCCTGTTCTCACTCTGATAATAACCAGATCCTGATCAATCCCTGTTGTCACTTTGATAATAACATGATCCTGATCAATCCCTGTTGGCACTGTGATAATAACATGATCCTGATCAATACCTGTTGGAACTGGAATAATAACAGGATCCTGATCATTCCCTAATGGCATTGAGATAAAAATTGGATCCTGATCAATCACTGTTGGCACTGTGATAATAAGAGGATCCTGATCAATCCTTGTTGTCACTGTGATAATAAGAGGATCCTGAACAATCCCTCTTTCAACTGTGATAATAACAGGATCCTGATCAATTTCAGTTGGAACTGTGATAATAAGAGGATCCTGATCAAACGCTAATGGCACTGTGATAATAATTGGATCCTGATCAATCCCGGTTGTCACTGTGATAATAACAGGATCCTGATCAATCCCTTTTGTCACTGTGATAATAACAGGATCCTGATCAATCCCCGTTGGCACTGTGATAATAACAGGTTCCTGATCATTGCCTGTTGGAACTGTGTTAATAACAGGATCCTCATCAATCCCTGTTGGAATTGTGATGATAACAGGAGCCTGATCAATCCCTCTTGGCACTGTGATAATAGTGGCGACCTGATCAATCCCTGTTGTCACTGTGATAATAACAGGACCCTGATCAATTTCAGTTGCCAGTGTGATAATAACAGAATCTTGATCAATCCGTGTTGGCACTGTGAAACTAACAGGATCCGGATCAATCCCTGTTGGCACTGCGATAATAACAGGATCCTGATCAATCCCTGTTGGCACTGTGATAATAACAGGATCTTGAACAATCCCTGTTGTCACTGTGATAATAACATGATCCTGATCAATCCCTGTTGGAACTGGAATAATAACAGGATCCTGATCATTCCCTAAAGGCACTGTGATAAAAATTGAATCCTGATCAATCCTTGTTGGCACTGTGATAATAACAGGCTCCGGATCAATCCCTGTTGGCACTGCGATAATAACAAGATCCTGATCAATCCCTGTTGGCATTGTGATAATAACAGGATCTTGAACAATCCCTGTTGTAACTGTGATAATAAAAGGATCATGAACAATTACTGTTCTCATTGTGATAATAATCAGATCCTGATCAAAACCTGTTGTCACTGTGATAATTTCAGGATCCTGATCAAACTCTGTTGGCCCTGTAATAGTAACAGGATCCTGATCAATACCTTTTGGAACTGTGATAATAACAGGAACATGATCAATCCCTGATGGCGCTGTGATAAAAACTGGATCCTGATCGATCACTGTTGGCACTGTGATAATAAGAGGATCCTGATCAATCCTTGTTGTCACTGTGATAATAAGAGGATCCAGATCAATCCATGTTTGAACTGTGATAATAACAGGATCCTGATCAATTTCAGTTCCAATTGTGATAATAACAGGAACTGATCAATCCCTGTAGGCACTGTGATAATAGCTGGATCCTGATCAATCCCGGTTGTCACTGTGATAATAAGGGGATCCTGATCAATCCCTGTTGGCACTGCGATAATAACAGGATCCTGATCAATCCCTGTTGGCACTGTGATAATAACAGGATCTTGAACAATCCCTGTTGTCACTGTGATAATAAAAGGATCCTGATCAATTCCTGTTCTCACTCTGATAATAACCAGATCCTGATCAATCCCTGCTGTCACTGTGATAATAACATGATCCTGATCAATCCCTGTTGGCACTGGGATAATAACATGATCCTGATCCATCCCTGTTGGAACTGGAATAATAACAGGATCCTGATCATTCCCTAAAGGCACTGTGATAAAAATTGAATCCTGATAAATCCTTGTTAGCACTGTGATAATAAGAGGATTAGGAACAATCCCTGTTGGCACTGCGATAATAACAAGATCCTGATCAATCCCTGTTGGCATTGTGATAATAACAGGATCTTGAACAATCCCTGTTGTAACTGTGATAATAAAAGGATCATGAACAATTACTGTTCTCATTGTGATAATAATCAGATCCTGATCAAAACCTGTTGTCACTGTGATAATTTCAGGATCCTGATCAAACTCTGTTGGCACTGTAATAGTAACAGGATCCTGATCAATACCTTTTGGAACTGTGATAATAACAGGAACATGATCAATCCCTGTTGGCACTGTGATAATAACAGGATCTTGAACAATCCCTGTTGTCACTGTGATAATAAAAGGATCCTGATCAATCCCTGTTGGCACGGTGATAATAAAAGGATCCTGATCAATTCCTGTTGTCACTGTGATAATAACATGATCCTGATCAATCCCTGTTGGAACTGGAATAATAACAGGATCCTGATCATTCCCTAAAGGCACTGTGATAAAAATTGAATCCTGATCAATCCCTGTTGGCACTGCGATAATAACAGGATCTTGAACAATCCCTGTTGTAACTGTGATAATAAAAGGATCATGAACAATTACTGTTCTCATTGTGATAATAATCAGATCCTGATCAAAACCTGTTGTCACTGTGATAATTTCAGGATCCTGATCAAACTCTGTTGGCACTGTAATAGTAACAGGATCCTGATCAATACCTTTTGGAACTGTGATAATAACAGGAACATGATCAATCCCTGATGGCGTTGTGATAATAACAGGATCTTGAACAATCCCTGTTGTAACTGTGATAATAAAAGGATCCTGATCAATTACTGTTCTCATTGTGATAATAATCAGATCCTGATCAAAACCTGTTGTCACTGAGATAATTTCAGGATCCTGATCAATCCCTGTTGGCACTGTGGTAATAACAGGATCCTGATCAATCCCTGTTGGAACTGTGATAATAAGAGGATCCTGATCAAACGCTAATGGCACTGTGATAATAATTGGATCCTGATTAATCCCCGTTGGCACTGTGAAAATAACACGATCCTGATCAATCTCTGTTGGCACTTTGATAAAAAATGGATCCTGATCAATCCCTTTTGGAACTGTGATAATAACAGGATCCTGATCAATCCCTGTTGTCACTGTGATAATAACAGGATCCTGATCAATCCCTGTTGGCACTGTGATAATAACATAATTCTGATCATTCCCATTTGGCACTTCGGTAATAACAGAATGTTGAATCAATCAGTGTTGGCACAGTGATACTAACAGGATCCGGATCAATCCCTGTTGGCACTGCGATAATAGCAGGATCCTGATCAAACCCTGTTGGCATTGTGATAATAATAGGATCTTGAACAATCCCTATTGTCAATGTGATAATAAAAGGATCCTGATTAATTCCTGTTCTCACTGTGATAATAACCAGATCCTGATCAAAACCCGTTGTCACTGTGATAATTTCAGGATCCTGATCAAACTCTGTTGGCACTGTGAGAGTAACAGGATCCTGATCAATCCCTTTTGGAACTGTGATAATAACAGGAACATGATCATTCCCTGATGGCGCTGTGATAAAAACTGGATCCTGATCAATCACTGTTGTCACTGTGATAATAAGAGGATCCTGATCAATCCTTGTTGTCACTGTGATAAGAGGATCCAGATCAATCCATGTTTGAACTGTGATAATAACAGGATCCTGATCAATTTCAGTTCCAAGAGTGATAATAACAGGATCCTGATCAATCCCTGTTGGCACTTTGTTAATAACAGGTTCCTGATCGATCCCTGATAACACTGTGATAATAACAGGATCCTGATCAATCCCTGTTGGCACTTTGTTAATAACAGGTTCCTGATCGATCCCTGATAACACTGTGATAATAACATGATCCTGATCAATCCTTGTTGGAACTGTGATAATAACAGGATACTGATCATTCCCTAATGGCACGGTGATAAAAATTGGATCCTGATCAATCCCTGTTGGCACTGTGATAATAACAGGATCCTGATCAATCCCTGTTGGCACTGTGATAATAGCAGGACCCTGATCAATCCCTGTTGGCACTGTGAAAATAATAGCATCCTGATCAATCAATGTTGTCACTGTGATTATATCAGGATCCTGATCAATCCCTGTTGGCACTGTGATATTAACAGGTTCCTGATCAATCCCAGTTGGCTATATGATATTAACAGGATCCTGATCAATCACTGTTGGAACTGTGATAAGAAGAGGATTCTGATCAATTCCAGTTGCCAGTGTGATGATAACAGGATCCTGATCAATCCCTATTGTCACTGTGATAATAACATGATCCTGATCAATCCCTGTCGGCAATTAAATAATAACAGGTGCCTGATCAATCCCTATTGTGACTGTGATAATGACAGGATCCTGATGAATGCCTGTTGGCACTCTGATAATAATAGGATCGTGATCAATCCCTGTCGGCAATGTAATAATATCAGGATCCTGATCAATCCCTGTTGCCACTTTGATAATAACAGGTTCCTGATCATTCCCTGTTGGCACTTTGAAAATAACAGGATCCTGATCAATCCCTGTTTGCACTTTGATAATAAGAGTATCCTGATCAATCCTTGTTCTCAATGTGATAAGACCAGGATCCGGATGAATCCCTGTTGGCATTGTGATAATAACAGGAAGCTGAACAATCCCTGTTGTCAATGTGATAATAACAGGATCCGGATGAATCCCTGTTGGCAATGTGATAATAACAGTTTCCTGAACAATCCCTGTTGGCACTGTGATGATGACAGAATCCTGATGAAACCCTGTTGGCAGCGTAATAATAACAGGATCGTGATCCATCCCTGTTGGCACTGTGATAATAACATGTTCCTGATCAATCCCTGTTGACACGGTGAAAATAACAGGTTCCTGATCAATCACTGTTTGCACTGTGATAATAACAGTATCCTGATCAATCCCTGTTCTCAATGTGTCAATAACAGGAATCCGGATGAATCCCTGTTGGCAATGTGATAATAACAGTTTCCTGATCAATCGCTGTTGGCACTGTGATAATAACAGGATCGTGATCCATCCATGTTGGCACTGTGATAATAAGAGGATCCTGATCAATCCCTGTTGAGAGTGTGACAATAACAGGATGCTGATCATTCCCTATTGGCACTGTGAAATTAACAGCGTCCTGATCAATCCCTGTTGGCACTGTGATAATAATATGATCCTGATCAATCCTTGTTGGAACTGTGATCATAGCAGGATCCTGATCATTCCCTAATGGCACGGTGATAAAAATTGGATCCTGATCAATCCCTGTTGGCACTGTGATAATAAGAGGATCCTGATCAATTCCTGTTGGCATTATGATAATAGCAGGACCCTGATAAATCCCTGTTGGCACTGCGATAATAATAGCATCCTGATCAATCAATGTTGTCACTGTGATTATATCAGGATCCTGATCAATCCCTGTTGGCACTGTGATATTAACAGGATCCTGATCAATCCCTGATGGAACTGTGGTAATAACAGGATCCTGATTATTCCCTGTGGGAACTGTGATGATAACAGGATCCTAATCAATCCCTGTTGGCACTGTGATAATAATAGCATCCTGATCAATCCCTGTTGTCACTGTGATAATATCAGGAACCTGATCAATCCATGTTGGCACCGTGATAATAACAGGTTCCTGATCGATCCCTGATAGCACTGTGATAATAATAATATCCTGATCAATCCCTGTTGTCACTGTGATAAAAACAGGATCCTGATCAATCCCTGTTGGAACTGTGATGATAACAGGATCCTGATCAATCCCTGTTGTCACTGTGATAATAATAGGATCCGGATGAATCCCTGTTGGCACTGTGTTAGTAGCAGGATCCTGATCAATCCCTGTTGGCACTGTGATAATAATAGCATCCTGATCAATCACTGTTGTCACTGTGATTATATCAGGAACCTGATCAATCCCTGTTGACACAGTGATAATAAGAGGTTCCTGATCAATCCCTTTGGCTCTATGATATTAACAGGATCCTGATCAATCCCTGTTGGAACAGTAGTAATAATAGGATCCTGATCAATCCCTGTTGGCAATTTGTTAATAACAGTTTCCTGATCGATCCCTGATAACACTGTGATAATAACAGTATCCTGATCAATCCCTGTTGTTACTGTGATAATAACGTGATCCTGATCAATCCTTGTTGGAACTGTGATAATAACAGGATCCTGATCAATCCCTGTTGGCACTGTGATAATAGCAGGACCCTGATCAATCCCTGTTGGCACTGTGAAAATAATAGCATCCTGATCAAACAATGTTGTCACTGTGATTATATCAGGATCCTGATCAATCCCTGTTGGCACTGTGATATTAACAGGTTCCTGATCAATCGCAGTTGGCTATAAGATATTGACAGGATCCTGATCAATCCCTGTTGTCACTGTGATAATGACAGGATCCTGATCAAACCCTGTTGGCAGCGTAAAAATAACAGGATCCTGATCAATCCCTGTTGTCACTGTGACAATAACAGGTTCCTGATCAATCCCTGATGGCACTGTGATAATAACAGGATCCTGATCAATTCCTGTTTGCAGTGTGATAATAACAGTATCCTGATCAATCCCTGTTCACAATGTGATAATAAAGGGATCCGAATGAATCCCTTTTGGCAATGTGATATGAACAGGATTCAGATCAATCCCTGCTGGAAATATGATAATAAAAGGACCCTGATAAATCCCTGTTGGCATTGTGATAATAACAGGATCCTGAACAAACCCTGTTGTCACTGTGATAATAAAAGGATCCGGATGAATCCCTGTTGGCAATGTGATAATAACAGTTTCCTGATCAATCCCTGTTGGCACTGTGATAATGAAAGGATCATGATCCAGCTCTGTTGGCACTGTGATAATAACAGGATCCTAATCAATCCCTGTTACAACTCTGATAATAACAGGTTCCTGATCAATCCCTGTTGGCACTGTGAAAAAAACAGGATCCTGATCAATCAATGTTTGCAGTGTGATAATAACAGTATCCTGATCACTCCCTGTTCTCAAAGTGATAATAACAGGATCCGAATGAATCCCTGTTGGCAATTTGATAATAACAGGATCCTGATCAATCCCTCTTGGCACTGTGATAATAACAGGATCCTGATCATTCCCTAATGGCACTGAAATAAAAATTGGATCCTGATCAATCCCTGTTGGAACTGTGATAATAACAGGATCCTGATCAATCCCTGTTGGCACTGTGATAATAAAAGGATCCTGATCAATCCCTGTTGGCACTCTGATAATAACAGGTTCCTGATCAATCCCTGTTGGCACTGTGAAAATAACAGGATCCTGATCAATCCCTGTTTGCAGTGTGATAATAACAGTATCCTGATCAATCCCTGTTCTCAATGTGATAATAAAGGGATCCGAATGAATCCCTTTTGGCAATGTGATATGAACAGGATTCAGATCAATCCCTGCTGGAAATATGATAATAAAAGGACCCTGATAAATCCCTGTTGGCATTGTGATAATAACAGGATCCTGAACAAACCCTGTTGTCACTGTGATAATAAAAGGAACCGAATGAATCCCTGTTGGCAATGTGATAATAACAGGATTCTGATCAATCCCTGTTGGAAACGTGATAATAAAAGGACCCTGATAAATCCCTGTTGGCATTGTGATAATAACAGGAACCTGAACAATCCCTGTTGTCACTGTGATAATAATAGGATCCGGATGAATCCCTGTTGGCAATGTGATAATAACAGTTTCCTGATCAATCCCTGTTGGCACTGTGATAATGATAGGATCATGATCCATCCCTGTTGGCACTGTGATAATAACAGTATCCTGATCAATCCCTGTTGTCACTGTGATAATAACATGATCCTGATCAATCCATGTCGTCAACTGAATAATAACAGGATCCTGATCAATTCCTATTGTGACTGTGATAATGACAGGATCCTGATCAATCCCTGTTGGCACTGTGATAATAATAGGATCCTGTTCAATCCCTGTCGACATTGTAATAACATCAGGATCCCGATCAATCCCTGCTGCCACTGTGATAATGACAGGATCCTGATCAAACCCTGTTGGCAGCGTTAAAATAACAAGATCCTGATCAATCCCTGTTGTCACTTTGATAATAACAGGTTCCTGATCAATCCCTGTTTGCAGTGTAATAATAACAGTATCCTGATCAATCCCTGTTCTCAATGTGATAATAACGGGATCCGAATGAATCCCTGTTGGCAATGTGATAATAACAGGATTCTGATCAATCCCAGTTGGAAATGTGATAATAAAAGGACCCTGATAAATCCCTGTTGGCATTGTGATAATAACAGGATGCTGAACAATCCCTGTTGTGAATGTGATATTAATAGGATCCGGATGAATCCCTGTTGGCAATGTGATAATAACAGTTTCCTGACCAATCCCTGTTGGCACTGTGATAGTGACAGGATCCTGATCAAACCCTTTTGGCAGCATAATAATAACAGGATCCTGATCAATCCCTGTTGTCATCGTGATAATAACAGGTTCCTGATCAATCCCTGTTGGCACTGAAAATAACAGGATCCTGATCAATTACTGTTTGCACTGTGATAATAACAGTATCCTGATCAATCCCTGTTCTCAATGTGATAATAACAGGATCCGGATGAATCACTGTTGGCAATGTGATAATAACAGTTACCTGATCAAACCCTGTTGGCACTGTGATAATAATAGGATCCTGATCAATCCCTGTCGGCAATGTAATAATATCAGGATCCTGATCAATCCCTGTTGTCACTGTGATAATGAAAGAATTCTGATCAAACCCTGTTGGCAGCGTAATAATAACAGGATCCTGATCAATCCCTGTTGTCACTTGGTTAATAACAGGTTCCTGATCAATCCCTGTTGGCACTGTGAAAATAACAGGATCCTGATCAATCCCTGTTTGCACAGTGATAATAAGAGTATCCTGATCAATCCCTGTTCTCAATGTGATAAGACCAGGATCCAGATGAATCCCTGTTGGCAATGTGATAATAAAAGGACCCTGATAAATCCCTGTTGGCATTGTGATAATAACAGGATCCTGAACATTCCCTGCTGTCAATGTGATAATAACAGGATCCGGATGAATCCATGTTGGCAATGTGATAATAACAGTTTCCTGATCAATCCCTGTTGGCACTGTGATAATAACAGGATCGTGATCCATCCCTGTTGGCACTGTGATAATAACAGGATTCTGATCAAACCCTTTTGGAACATTGATAATAACCGGATCCTGATCAATCCCTGTTGGCAATTTAATAATAAGAGGATCCTGATCAATCCCTGTTGTCAGTGTGACAATAACAGGATCCGGATGAATCCCTGTTGGCAATGTGATAATAACAGTTTCCTGAACAATCCCTGTTGGCACTGTGATAATGACAGAATCCTGATCAAACCCTGTTGGCAGCGTAATAATTACAGTATCCTGATCAATCCCTGTTGTCACTGTGATAATAACAGTTTCCTGATCAATCCCTGTTGGCACTGTGAAAATAACAGGATCCAGATCAATCACTGTTTGCACTGTGATAATAACAGTATCCTGATCAACCCCTGTTCACAATGTGTTAATAACAGGATCCCGATGGATCGCTGTTGGCAATGTGATAATCACAGTTTCCTAATCAATCCCTGTTGGCACTGTGATAATAAAAGGATCGTGATCCATCCCTGTTGGCACTGTGATAATAAAAGGGTCCTGATCAATCCCATTTGGAACATTGATAATAACAGGATGCAGATCAATCCCTGTTGGCAATTTAATAATAAGAGGATCATGATCAATCCCTGTTGTCAGTGTGACAATAACAGGATGCTGATCATTCCCTATTGGCACTGTGAAAATAACACCGTCCTGATCAATCACTGTTGGCACTGTGATAATAACATGATCCTGATCAATCCTTGTTGGAACTGTGATAATAACAGGATCCTGGTCATTCCCTAATGGCACGGTGATAAAAATTGGATTCTGATCAAACCCTGTTGGCACTGTGATAATAACAGGATCCTGATCAATCCCTGTTGGCTCTATGATGTTAACAGGATCCTGATCAATCCCTGTGGGAACTGTGATGATAACAGGATCCTAATCAATCCCAGTTGTCACTGTGATAATATCAGGAACCTGATCAATCCTTGTTGGCACTGCGATAATAACAGGATCGTGATCCATCACTGTTGGCACTGTGATAATAACAGGATCCTGATCAATCCCTGTTGGCAATTTAATAATAAGAGGAGCCTGATCAATCCCTATTGTCAGTGTGACAATAACAGGATGCTGATCATTCCCTATTGGCACTGTGAAAATAACAGCGTCCTGATCAATCCCTGTTGGCACTGTGATAATAATAGCATCCAGATCAATCCCTGTTGTCACTGTGATAATATCAGGAACCTGCTCAATCCTTGTTGGAACTGTGATAATAACAGGTTCCTGATCGATCCCTGATAGCACTGTGATAATAATAGTATCCTGATCAATCCCTGTTGTCACTGTGATAAAAACAGGATCCTGATCAATCCCTGTTGGAAATGTGATGATAACAGGATCCTGATCAATCCCTGTTGGCACTGTGATAATGACAGGATCCTGATCAAACCCTTTTGGCAGCATAATAATAACAGGATCCTGATCAATCCCTGCTGTCACTGTGATAATAACAGGTTCCCGATCAATCCCTGTTGGCACTGAAAATAACAGGATCCTGATCAATCACTGTTTGCACTGTGATAATAATAGGATCCGGATGAATCCCTGTTGGCAATGTGATAATAACAGTTTCCTGATCAATCCCTGTTGGCACTGTGATAATGACAGGATCCTGATCAAACCCTTTTGGCAGCATAATAATAACAGGATCCTGATCAATCCCTGCTGTCACTGTGATAATAACAGGTTCCCGATCAATCCCTGTTGGCACTGAAAATAACAGGATCCTGATCAATCACTGTTTGCACTGTGACAATAACAGTATCCTGATCAATCCCTGTTCTCAATATGATAATAACAGGATCCGGATGGATCCCTGTTGGCAATGTGATAATAACAGTATCCTGATCAATCCCTGTTGTCACTGTGATAATAACATGATCCTGATCAATCCATGTCGTCAATTGAATAATAACAGGATCCTGATCAATTCCTATTGTGACTGTGATAATGACAGGATCATGATCAATCCCTGTTGGCACTGTGATAATAATAGGATCCTGATCAATCACTGTCGACAATGTAATAACATCAGGATCCCGATCAATCCCTGCTGTCACTGTGATAATGACAGGATCCTGATCAAACCCTGTTGGCAGCGTTAAAATAACAAGATCCTGATCAATCCCTGTTGTCACTGTGATATTAATAGGATCCGGATGAATCCCTGTTGGCAATGTGAAATTAACAGTTTCCTGACCAATCCCTGTTGGCACTGTGATACTGACAGGATCCTGATCAAACCCTTTTGGCAGCATAATAATAACAGGATCCTGAACAATCCCTGCTGTCACTGTGATAATAACAGGTTCCTGATCAATCCCTGCTGGCACTGAAAATAACAGGATCCTGATCAATCACTGTTTGCACTGTGATAATAACAGTATCCTGATCAATCCCTGTTCTCAATGTGATAATAACAGGATTCGGATGAATCCCTGTTGGCAATGTGATAATAACAGTTTCCTGATCAATCCCTGTTGGCACTGTGATAATAACAGGATCGTGATCCATCCCTGTTCGCACTGTGATAATAACAGGATCCTGATCAATCCCTTTTGGAACATTGATAATAACAGGATCCAGATCAATCCCTGTTGGCAATTTAATAATAAGAGGATCCTGATCAATCCCTGTTGAGAGTGTGACAATTACAGGATGCTTATCATTCCCTAATGGGACTGTGAAAATAACAGCGTCCTGATCAATCCCTGTTGGCACTGCGAT
This sequence comes from Carcharodon carcharias, assembly GCF_017639515.1. Lineage (NCBI taxonomy): Eukaryota > Metazoa > Chordata > Chondrichthyes > Lamniformes > Lamnidae > Carcharodon > Carcharodon carcharias. Next base: position 80,478,037 of record NC_054479.1, read on the forward strand.
AATAATAGCATCCAGATCAATCCCTGTTGTCACAGTGGTAATATCAGGAACTTGATCAATCCTTGTTGGAACTGTGATAATAACAGGTTTCTGATCGATCCCTGATAGCACTGTGATAATAATAGTATCCTGATCAATCCCTGTTGTCACTGTGATAAAAACAGGATCCTGATCAATCCCTGTTAGAAATGTGATGATAACAGGATCCTGATCAATCCCAATTGTCACTGTGATAATAACATGATACTGATCAATCCCTGTTGTCACTGTGATAATAATAGGATCCTGATCAAACCCTTTTGGCAGCATAATAATAACAGGATCCTGATCAATCCCTGCTGTCACTGTGATAATAATAGGTTCCTGATCAATCCCTGTTGGCACTGAAAATAACAGGATCCTGATCAATCACTGCTGCACTGTGATAATAACAGTATCCTGATCAATCCCTGTTCTCAATTTGTTAATTTCAGGATCCGGATGAATCCCAATTTGCAAATTGATAATCACAGTTTCCTAATCAATCCCTGTTGGCACTGTGATAATAACAGGATCGTGATCCATCCCTGTTGGCACTGTGATAATAACAGGATCCTGATCAATCCCTTTTGGAACATTGATAATAACAGGATCCAGATCAATCCCTGTTGGCAATTTAATAATAAGAGGATCCTGATCAATCCCTCTTGGCAATTTAACAATAAGAGGATCCTGATCAATCCCTGTTGTCAGTGTGACAATAACAGCATGCTGATCATTCCTTATTGGAACTATGAAAATGACAGCATCCTGATCAATCCCTGTTGGCACTGTGATAAGAAGAGGATTCTGATCAATTCCAGTTGCCAGTGTGATGATAACAGGTTCCTGATCAATCCCTATTGTGACTGTGATAATGACAGGATCCTGATGAATGCCTGTTGGCACACTGATAATAATAGGATCCTGATCAATCCCTGTAGGCAATGTAATAATATCAGGATCCTGATCAATCCCTGTTGTCACTGTGATAATGACAGGATTCTGATCAAACCCTGTTGGCAGCGTAATAATAACAGGATCCTGATCAATCCCTGTTGCCACTGTGATAATAACAGGTTCCTGATCAATCCCTGTTGGCACTGTGAAAATAACAGGATCCTGATCAATCACTGTTTGCACTTTGATAATAACAGTATCCTGATCAATCCCTGTTCTCAATGTGTTAATAACAGGATCCGGATGAATCCCTGTTGGCAATGTGATAATAACAGTTTCCTGATCAATCCCTGTTGGCACTGTGATAATAACAGGATCGTGATCCATCCCTGTTGGCACTGTGATAATAACAGGATCCTGATCAATCCCTTTTGGAACATTGATAATAACAGGATACTGATCAATCCCTGTTGGCAATTTAATAATAAGAGGATCCTGATCAATCCCTGTTGTCAGTGTGACAATAACAGGATGCTGATCATTCCCTATTGGCACTGTTATAATAGCAGGACCCTGATCAATCCCTGTTGGCACTCTGATAATAATAGCATCCTGATCAATCAATGTTGTCATTGTGATTATATCAGGATCCTGATCAAACCCTGTTGTCACTGTGATATTCACAGGTTCCTGATCAATCCCAGTTTGCTCTATGATATTAACAGGATCCTCATCAATCCCTGTTGGAACTGTGGTAATAACAGGATCCTGATCAATCCCTGTGGGAACTGTGATAATAACAGGATCCTAATCAATTCCTGTTGGCACTGTGATAATAATAGCATCCTGATCAATACCTGTTGTCACTGTGATAATATCAGGAACCTGATCAATGCCTGTTGGCACTGTGATAATAACAGGTTCCTGATCGATCCCTGATAGCACTGTGATAATAATATTATCCTGATCAATCCCTGTTGTCACTGTGATAAAAACAGGATTCTGATCAATCCCTGTTGGCAGCATAATAACAGGAACCTGATCAATCCCTGTTGTCACTGTGATAATAACAGGTTCCTGATCAATCCCTGTTGGCACTGAAAATAACAGGCACCTGATCAATCACTGTTTGCACTTTGATAATAACATTATCCTGATCAATCCCTGTTCTCAATGTGTTAATAACAGGATCCGGATGATCCCTGAAGGCAATGTGATAATAACAGTATCCTGATCAATCCCTATTGGCACTGTGATAATAACAGGATCGTGATCCATCCCTGTTGGCACTGTGAAAATAACAGGATCCTGATCAATCCCTTTTGGAACATTGATAATAACAGGATCCAGATCAATCCCTCTTGGCAATTTAATAATAAGAGGATCCTGATCAATACCTATTGGCAGTGTGACAATAAAAGTCTGTTGATCATTCCCTGTTGGCACTGTGAAAATAACAGCGTCCTGATCAATCCCTGTTGGCACTGTGTAAAGAAGAGTATCCTGATCAATTCCAGTTGCCAGTGTGATGTTAAGAGGATCCTGATCAATCCCTATTGTCACTGTGATAATAACCGGTTCCTGATCAATCCCTGTTGGCACTGAAAATAACAGGATCCTGATCAATCACTGTTTGCACTGTGATAATAACAGTATCCTGATCAATCCCTGTTCTCAATTTGTTAATTTCAGGATCCAGATGAATTCCAATTTGCAAACTGATAATAACAGTTTCCTAATCAATCCCTGTTGGCACTGTGATAATAACAGGATCGTGATCCATCCCTGTTGGCACTGTGATAATAATAGGATCCTGATCAATCCCTTTTGGAACATTGATAATAACAGGATCCAGATCAATCCCTGTTGGCAATTTAATAATAAGAGGATCCTGATCAATCCCTCATGGCAATTTAATAATAAGAGGATCCTGATCAATCCCTGTTGGCACTGTGTTAAGAAGAGTATCCTGATCAATTCCAGTTGCCAGTGTGATGTTAACAGGATCATGATCAATTCCTATTGTCACTGTGATAATAACATGATCCTGATCAATCCCTGTCGGCAATTAAATAATAACAGGTTCCTGATCAATCCCTATTGTGACTGTGATAATGACAGGATCCTGATGAATGCCTGTTGGCACTGTGATAATAATAGGATCCTGATCAATCTCTGTTGACAATGTAATAATATCAGGATCCTGATCAATCCCTGTTGTCTCTGTGATAATCACAGGATTCTGATCAAACCCTGTTGGCAGCGTAATAATAACAGGATCCTGATCAATCCCTGTTGTCACTTTGATAATAACAGGTTCTTGATCAATCCCTGTTGGCACTGTGAAAATAACAGGATCCTGATCAATCCCTGTTTGCACTGTGATAATAAGAGTATCCTGATCAATCCCGGATCTCAATGTGATAAGACCAGGATCCGGATGAATCCCTGTTGGCAATGAGATAATAACAGGATTCTGATCAATCCCTGTTTGCAATGTGATAATAAAAGGACCCTGATAAATCCCTGTTGGCATTGTGATAATAACAGGATCCTGATCAATCCCTTTTGGAACATTGATAATAACAGGATCCTGATCAATCCGTCTTGGCAATTTAATAATAAGAGGATCCTGATCATTCCCTGTTGTCAATGTGAAAATAACAGGATGCTGATCATTCCCTATTGGCACTGTCTAAATAACAGCGTCCTGATCAATCCCTGTTGGCACTGTGATTTGAAGAGGATCCTCATCAAGTCCAGTTGCCAGTGTGATGATAACAGGATCATGATCAATCCCTATTGTCACTGTGATAATAACATGATCCTGATCAATCCCTGTCGGCAATTAAATAATAACAGGATCCTGATCAATCCCTATTGTGACTGTGATAATGACAGGATCCTGATGAATGCCTGTTGGCACTGTGATAATAATAGGATCCTGATCAATCTCTGTCGGCAATGTAATAATATCAGGATCCTGATCAATCCCTGTTGTCACTGTGATAATGACAGGATTCTGATCAAACCCTGTTGGCAGCGTAATAATAACAGGATCCTGATCAATCCCTGTTGTCACTTTGATAATAACAGGTTCCTGATCAATCCCTGTTGGCACTGTGAAAATAACAGGATCCTGATCAATCCCTGTTTGCACTGTGATAATAAGAGTATGCTGATCAATCCCTGTTCTCAATGTGATAAGAGCAGGATCCGGATGAATCCCTGAATGCAATGTGATAATAACAGGATTCTGATCAATCCCTGTTTGCAATGTGATAATAAAAGGACCCTGATAAATCCCTGTTGGCATTGTGATAATAACAGGATCCTGATCAATCCCTTTTGGAACATTGATAATAACAGGATCCTGATCAATCCCTCTTGGCAATTTAATAATAAGAGGATCCTGATCAATCCCTGTTGTCAGTGTGACAATAACAGGATGTTGATCATTCCCTATTGGCACTGTGAAAATAACAGCGTCCTGATCAATCCCTGTTGGCACTGTGATATGAAGAGGATCCTCATCAAGTCCAGTTGCCAGTGTGATGATAACAGGATCCTGAACAATCCCTGTAGTCAATGTGATGATAACAGGATCCGGATGAATCCCTGTTGGCAATGTGATAATAACAGTTTCCTGATCAATCCCTGTTGGCACTGTGATAATGACAGAATCCTGATCAAACCCTGTTAGCAGCGTAATAATAACAGGATTCTTTTTCAATCCCTGTTGTCACTGTGATAATAACAGGTCCCTGATCAATCCCTGTTGGCACTGTGAAAATAACAGGATCCTGATCAATCAATGTTTGCACTGTGATAATAACATTATCCTGATCAATCCCTTTTGGAACATTGATAATAACAGGATCCTGATCAATCCCTGTTGGCAATTTAATAATAAGAGGATCCTGATCAATCCCTGTTGTCAGTGTGACAATAACAGGATGCTGATCATTCCCTATTGGCACTGTGAAAATAACAGCGTCCTGATCAATCCCTGTTGGCACTCTGATAATAACATGATCCTGATCAATCCCTGTTGTCAGTGTGACAATAACAGGATGCTGATCATTCCCTATTGGCACTGTGAAAATAACAGCGTCCTGATCAATCCCTGTTGGCACTCTGATAATAACACGATCCTGATCAATCCTTTGTGGAACTGTGATAATAACTGGATCCTGATCATTCCCTAATGGCACGGTGATAAAAATTGGATCCTGATCAATCCCTGTTGGCACTGTGATAATAACAGGATCCTGATCAATCCCTGTTGGCACTGAGATAATAATAGCTTCCTGATCAATCAATGTTGTCACTGTGATTATTTCAGGATCCTGATCAAACCCTGTTGGCACTGTGATATTAACAGGTTCCTGATCAATCCCTGTTGGCTCTATGATATTAACAGGATCCTGATCAATCCCTGTTGGAACTGTGGTAATAACAGGATCCTGATCAATCCCTGTGGGAACTTTGATGATAACAGGATTTTAATCAATCCCTGTTGGCAGTGTTATAATAATAGCATCCTGATCAATCCCTGTTGTCACTGTGATAATGCAGGATCCTGATCAAAACCTGTTGGCAACGTAATAATAACTGGATCCTGATCACTCCCTGTTGTCACTGTGATAATAACAGGTTCCTGATCAATCCCTGTTGGCAATGTGAAAATAACAGGATCCTGATCAATCCCTGTTTGCACTGTGATAATAACAGTATCCTGATCAATCCCTGTTCTCAATGTGTTAATAACAGGGTCCGGATGAATCCCTGTTGGCCCTGAGATCATAACAGGATTCTGATCAATCTCTGTTGGCAATGTGATTAGAAAAGGACCCTGATAAATCCCTGTTGGCATTGTGATTATAAGAGGATCCTGAACAATCCCTGTTGTCACTGTGATAATAACAGTTTCCTGATCAATCCCTGTTGGCACTGTGATAATAACAGGATCATGATCCATCCCTGTTGGCACTGTGATAATAACAGGATCCTGATCAATCCCTTTTGAAACATTGATAATAACAGGATACTGATCAATCCCTCTTGGCAATTTAATAATAAGAGGATCCTGATCAATCCCTGTTGTCACTGTGACAATAACAGGATGCTAAACATTCCCTATTGGCACTGTGAAAATAAAAGCGTCATGATCAATCCCTGTTGGCACTGTGATAATAAATGGATCCTGATCAATTCCTGTTGCCAGTGCGATAATAACTGGATCCTGATCAATCCCTGTTGTCACTGTGATAATAACAGGACCCTGATCAATCCCTGTTGGCTTTGATAATAACAGGATCCTGATCAATTTCAGTTGCTAATGTGATAATAACAGGAACTTGATCAATCCCATTTGGCACTGTGATAATAACAGGATCCTGATCAATTCTTGTTGCCACTGTCATAATAACAGGATCCTGATCAATCCCTGTTGGCACTGTGATAATAACAGGATCCTGATCAATCCCATTTGGCACTTTGGTAATAACTGAAGCATGATCAATCCCTGTTGGCACGGTGATAATAACAAGATCCGGATCAATCCCTGTTGGCACTGCGATAATAACAGGATCCTGATCAATCCCTTTTGGCACTGTGATAATAACAGGATCTTGAACAATCCCTTGTGTAACTGTGATAATAAAAGGATCCTGATCAATTACTGTTCTCATTGTGATAATAACCAGATCCTGATCAAAACCTGTTGTCACTGTAATAATTTCAGGATCCCGATCAATCTCTGTTGGCACTGTTATAATAACAAGATCCTGATCAATCCCTTTTGGAACTGTGATAATAACAGGAACCTGATCAATCCCTGATGGCACTGTGATAATAAGAGGATCCTGATCAATCCTTGTTGGCACTGTGATAATAAGAGGATCCTGATCAATCCTTGTTGGCACTGTGATAATAAGAGGATCCTGATCAATCCCTGTTTGCACGGTGATAATAACAGGATCCTGATCAATCCCTATTGTCACAGTGATAATAACATGATCCTGATCAATCCCTGTCGGCAATTAAATAATAACAGGATCCTGATCAATCCCTATTGTGACTGTGATAATGACAGAATCCTGATGAATCCCAGTTGGCACTGTGATAATAACAGGATCCTGATCAATTTCTGTCGGCAATGTAATAATATCAGGATGCTGATCAATCCCTGTTGTCACTGTGATAATGACCGGATCCTGATCAATCCCTGTTGGCAGAGTAATAATAACAGGTTCCTGATCAATCCCTGTTGGCACTTTGATAATAACAGTATCCTGATCAATCTCTTTTGTCACTGTGATACTAACAGGATCCTGATGAATCCCTGTTGGCACTGTGATAAGAACAGGATCCTGATCAATCCCTGTAGTCAATGTGATAATAACAGGACCCTGATAAATCCCTGTTGGCATTGTGATAATAACAGGATCCTGAACAATCCCTGTTATCACTGTGATAATAACAGTTTCCTGATCAATCACTGTTGGCACTGTGATAATAACAGGATCCGGATCATTCGCTTATGGCACCGTGATAATAACAGGATCCTGATCATTCCCTGTTGGCAATGTGATAATAACAGGATCCTGAACAATCCCTGTTGGCCCTGTGATAATAACATGATCCTGATCAATCCCTGTTGTCAGTGTGACAATAACAGGATGCTGATCATTCCCCATTGGCACTGTGAAAATAACAGCGTCCTGATCAATCCCTGTTGGCACTCTGATAATAACATGATCCTGATCAATCCTTGTTGGAACTGTGATAATAACAGGATCCTGATCATTCCCTAATGGCACGGTGATAAAAATTGGATCCTGATCAATCCCTGTTGGCACTGTGATAATAAGAGGATCCTGATCAATCCCTGTTGGCACTGTGATAATAGCAGGACCCTGATCAATCCCTGTTGGCACTGAGATAATAATAGCATCCTGATCAATCAATGTTGTCACTTTGATTATATCAGGTTCCTGATCAAACCCTGTTGGCACTATGATATTAACAGGATCCTGATCAATCCCTGTTGGAACTGTGGTAATAACAGGATCCTGTTCAATCCCTGTGGGAACTTTGATGATAACAGGATTTTAATCAATCCCTGTTGGCAGTGTGATAATAATAGCATCCTGATCAATCCCTGTTGTCACTGTGATAATGCAGGATCCTGATCAAAACCTGTTGGCAACGTAATAATAACAGGATCCTGATCACTCCCTGTTGTCACTGTGATAATAACAGTTCCTGATCAATCCCTGTTGGCAATGTGAAAATAACAGGATCCTGATCAATCCCTGTTTGCACTGTGATAATAACAGTATCCTGATCAATCCCTGTTCTCAATGTGTTAATAACAGGATCCGGATGAATCCCTGTTGGCCCTGAGATCATAACAGGATTCTGATCAATCTCTGTTGGCAATGTGATTAGAAAAGGACCCTGATAAATCCCTGTTGGCATTGTGATTATAAGAGGATCCTGAACAATCCCTGTTGTCACTGTGATAATAATAGTTTCCTGATCAAGCCCTGTTGGCACTGTGATAATAACAGGATCATGATCCATCCCTGTTGGCACTGTGATAATAACAGGATCCTGATCAATCCCTTTTGGAACATTGATAATAACAGGATACTGATCAATCCCTCTTGGCAATTTAATAATAATAGGATCCTGATCAATCCCTGTTGTCAGTGTGACAATAACAGGATGCTGATCATTCCCTATTGGCACTGTGAAAATAACAGCGTCATGATCAATCCCGGATGGCACTGTGATAATAAGTGGATCCTGATCAATTCCAGTTGCCAGTGTGATAATAACTGGATCCTGATCAATCCCTGTTGTCACTGTGATAATAACAGGACCCTGATCAATCCCTGTTGGCATTGATAATAACAGGATCCAGATCAATTTCAGTTGCTAGTGTGATAATAACAGGAACCTGATCAATCCCGTTTGGCACTGTGATAATAACAGGATCCTGATCAATTCTTGCTGCCACTGTCATAATAACAGGATCCTGATCAATCCGTGTTGGCACTGTGATAATAACAGGATCCTGATCAATCCCATTTGGCACTTTGGTAATAACTGAAGCGTGATCAATCCCTGTTGGCATGGTGATAATAACAAGGTCTGGATCAATCCCTGTTGGCACTGCGATAATAACAGGATCCTGATCAATCCCTTTTGGCACTGTGATAATAACAGGATCTTGAACAATCCCTGTTGTAACTGTGATAATAAAAGGATCCTGATCAATTACTGCTCTCATTGTGAAAATAACCAGATCCTGATCAAAACCTGTTGTCACTGTAATAATTTCTGGATCCCGATCAATCTCTGTTGGCACTGTTATAATAACAAGATCCTGATCAATCCCTTTTGGAACTGTGATAATAACAGGAACCTGATCAATCCCTGATGGCACCGTGATAATAAGAGGATCCTGATCATTCCTTGTTGGCACTGTGATAATAAGAGGTTCCTGATCAATCCTTGTTGGCACTGTGATAATAAGAGGATCCTGATCAATCCCTGTTTGCACTGTGATAATAACAGGATCCTGATCAATCCCTATTGTCACAGTGATAATAACAGGATCCTGATCAATCCCTGTCGGCAATTAAATAATAACAGGATCCTGATCAATCCCTATTGTGACTGTGATAATGACAGGATCCTGATGAATCCCAGTTGGCACTGTGATAATAACAGGATCCTGATCAATTTCTGTTGGCAATGTAATAATATCAGGATGCTGATCAATCCCTGCTGTCACTGTGATAATGACCGGATCCTGATCAATCCCTATTGGCAGAGTAATAATAATAGGTTCCTGATCCATCCTTGTTGGCACTGTGATAATAACAGGATCCTGATCAATCTCTTTTGTCACTGTGATAATAACAGGATCCTGATGAATCCCTGTTGACACTGTGATAAGAACAGGATCCTGATCAATCCCTGTTGTCAATGTGATAATAACAGGTCCCTGATAAATCCCTGTTTGCATTGTGATAATAACAGGATCCTGATCAATCCCTGTTGTCACTGTGATAAGAACAAGTTCCTGATCAATCCCTGTTGGCACTGGGAAAATAACAGGATCCTGATCAATCCCTGTTTGCACTGTGATAATAACAGGACCCTGATCAATCCCTGTTGGCATTGTGATAATAACAGGATCCTGATCAATTTCAGTTGCTAGTGTGATAATAACAGGAACCTGATCAATCCCGTTTGGCACTGTGATAATAACAGGATCCTGATCAATTCTTGTTGCCACTGTCATAATAACAGGATCCTGATCAATCCCTGTTGGAACTGTGGTAATAACGGGATCCTGATCAATCCCTGTGGGAACTTTGATGATAACAGGATTTTAATCAATCCCTGTTGGCAGTGTGATAATAATAGCATCCTGATCAATCCCTGTTGTCACTGTGATAATGCAGGACCCTGATCAATCCCTGTTGGCATTGTGATAATAACAGGATCCTGATCAATTTCAGTTGCTAGTGTGATAATAACAGGAACCTGATCAATCCCGTTTGGCACTGTGATAATAACAGGATCCTGATCAATTCTTGTTGCCACTGTCATAATAACAGGATCCTGATCAATCCCTGTTGGCACTGTGATAATAACAGGATCCTGATCAATCCCTGTTGGCACTGTGATAATAACAGGATCCTGATCAATCCCATTTGGCACTGTGGTAATCACTGAAGCGTGATCAATCCCTGTTGGCACGGTGATAATAACAAGATCCGGATCAATCCCTTTTTGCACTGTGATAATAACAGGATCTTGAACAATCCCTGTTGTAACTGTGATAATAAAAGGATCCTGATCAATTACTGTTCTCATTGTGAAAATAACCAGATCCTGATCAAAACCTGTTGTCACTGTAATAATTTCAGGATCCCGATCAATCTCTGTTGGCACTGTTATAATAACAAGATCCTGATCAATCCCTTTTGGAACTGTGATAATAACAGGAACCTGATCAATCCATGATGGCACTGTGATAATAAGAGGATCCTGATCAATCCTTGTTGGCACTGTGATAATAAGAGGATCCTGATCAATCCTTGTTGGCACTGTGATAATAAGAGGATCCTGATCAATCCCTGTTTGCACGGTGATAATAACAGGATCCTGATCAATCCCTGTCGGCAATTAAATAATAACAGGATCCTGATCAATCCCTATTGTGACTGTGATAATGACAGAATCCTGATGAATCCCAGTTGGCACTGTGATAATAACAGGATCCTGATCAATTTCTGTTGGCAATGTAATAATATCAGGATGCTGATCAATCCCTGTTGTCACTGTGATAATGACCGGATCCTGATCAATCCCTGTTGGCAGAGTAATAATAACAGGTTCCTGATCAATCCCTGTTGGCACTTTGATAATAACAGTATCCTGATCAATCTCTTTTGTCACTGTGATACTAACAGGATCCTGATGAATCCCTGTTGGCACTGTGATAAGAACAGGATCCTGATCAATCCCTGTAGTCAATGTGATAATAACAGGACCCTGATAAATCCCTGTTGGCATTGTGATAATAACAGGATCCTGAACAATCCCTGTTATCACTGTGATAATAACAGTTTCCTGATCAATCACTGTTGGCACTGTGATAATAACAGGATCCGGATCATTCGCTTATGGCACCGTGATAATAACAGGATCCTGATCATTCCCTGTTGGCAATGTGATAATAACAGGATCCTGAACAATCCCTGTTGGCCCTGTGATAATAACATGATCCTGATCAATCCCTGTTGTCAGTGTGACAATAACAGGATGCTGATCATTCCCCATTGGCACTGTGAAAATAACAGCGTCCTGATCAATCCCTGTTGGCACTCTGATAATAACATGATCCTGATCAATCCTTGTTGGAACTGTGATAATAACAGGATCCTGATCATTCCCTAATGGCACGGTGATAAAAATTGGATCCTGATCAATCCCTGTTGGCACTGTGATAATAAGAGGATCCTGATCAATCCCTGTTGGCACTGTGATAATAGCAGGACCCTGATCAATCCCTGTTGGCACTGAGATAATAATAGCATCCTGATCAATCAATGTTGTCACTTTGATTATATCAGGTTCCCGATCAAACCCTGTTGGCACTATGATATTAACAGGATCCTGATCAATCCCTGTTGGAACTGTGGTAATAACGGGATCCTGATCAATCCCTGTGGGAACTTTGATGATAACAGGATTTTAATCAATCCCTGTTGGCAGTGTGATAATAATAGCATCCTGATCAATCCCTGTTGTCACTGTGATAATGCAGGATCCTGATCAAAACCTGTTGGCAACGTAATAATAACAGGATCCTGATCACTCCCTGTTGTCACTGTGATAATAACAGGTTCCTGATCAATCCCTGTTGGCACTGTGAAAATAACAGGATCCTGATCAATCCCTGTTTGCACTGTGATAATAACAGTATCCTGATCAATCCCTGTTCTCAATGTGTTAATAACAGGATCCGGATGAATCCCTGTTGGCCCTGAGATCATAACAGGATTCTGATCAATCTCTGTTGGCAATGTGATTAGAAAAGGACCCTGATAAATCCCTGTTGGCATTGTGATTATAAGAGGATCCTGAACAATCCCTGTTGTCACTGTGATAATAACAGTTTCCTGATCAATCCCTGTTGGCACTGTGATAATAACAGGATCATGATCCATCCCTGTTGGCACTGTGATAATAACAGGATCCTGATCAATCCCTTTTGGAGCATTGATAATAACAGGATACTGATCAATCCCTCTTGGCAATTTAATAATAATAGGATCCTGATCAATCCTTGTTGTCACTGTGACAATAACAGGATGCTGATCATTCCCTATTGGCACTGTGATAATAAGTGGATCCTGATCAATTCCAGTTGCCAGAGTGATAATAACAGGATCCTGATCAATCCCTGTTGTCACTGTGATAATAACAGGACCCTGATCAATCCCTGTTGGCATTGTGATAATAACAGGATCCTGATCAATTTCAGTTGCTATTGTGATAATAACAGGACCCTGATCAATCCCTGTTGGCACTGTGATAATAGGTGGATCCTGATCAATCCCGGTTGTCAAAGTGAAAATAACAGGATTCTGATCAATCCCTGTAGCCTGTGTGATAATAACAGGATCCTGAACAATCCCTGTTTGCCCTGTGATAATAACAGGATCCTGATCAATTCTTGTTGCCACTGTCGTAATAACAGGATCCTGATCAATCCCTGTTGGCACTGCGATAATAACAGGATCCTGATCAATCCCTTTTGGCACTGTGATAATAACAGGATCTTGAACAATCCCTGTTGTAACTGTGATAATAAAAGGATCCTGATCAATTACTGTTCTCATTGTAATAATAACCAGATCCTGATCAAAACCTGTTGTCACTGTAATAATTTCAGGATCCCGATCAATCTCTGTTGGCACTGTTATAATAACAGGATCCTGATCAATCCCTTTTGGAACTGTGACAATAACAGGAACCTGATCAATCCCTGATGGCACTGTGATAATAAAAGGAACCTGATCAATCCTTGTTGGCACTGTGATAATAAGAGGATCCTGATCAATCCTTGTTGGCACTGTGATAACAGAGGATCCTGATCAATCCCTGTTTGCACTGTGATAATAACAGGATCCTGATCAATCCCTATTGTCACAGTGATAATAACAGGATCCTGATCAATCCCTGTCGGCAATTAAATAATAACAGGATCCTGATCAATCCCTATTGTGACTGTGATAATGACAGGATCCTGATGATTCCCTGTTGGCACTGTGATAATAACAGGATCCTGATCAATTTCTGTCCGCAATGTAATAATATCAGGATCCTGATCAATCCCTGTTGTCACTGTGATAATGACCGGATCCTGATCAATCCCTGTTGGCAGAGTAATAATAACCGGTTCCTGATCAATCCCTGTGGGCACTTTGATAATAACAGTATCCTGATCAATCTCTTTTGTAACTGTGATAATAACAGGATCCTGATTAATCCCCGTTGGCACTGTGATAAGAACATGATACTGATCAATCCCTGTTGTCGCTGTTATAACAACAATATCCAGATCAATCCCTGTTGGTACTGTGATAATAACAGGACCCTGATCAGTCCCTGAGGCACTGTGATAATAAAAGGATCATGATCAATCCCTGTGGGCACTGTGATAATAACAGGATATTGAACAATCCGTGCTGGCCCTGTGATAATAAAAGGATTCTGATCAATCCCTGTTCTCACTGTGATAATAACCAGATCGTGATCAATCCCTGTAGTCACTGTGATAATAAAAGTATCCTGATCGATCACTGTTAGCACTGCGATAATAACAGGATCCTGATCAAACCCTGTTGGAACTGTGATATTAAGAGGACCCTGATCAATCCCTGATGGCAATTTGATAAAAACTGCATCCTGATCAATCCCTGTTGGCACTGTGATAATATCATGATCCTGATCAATCCCTGCTGGCACTTTGATAATAGTAGGATCCTGATCACTCCCTGTTGGCACTGTGCTGATAACAGGATCCTGATCAATCCCTGTTCGCACTGAGATAATAATAGCATCCTGATCAATCCCTGTTGTCACTGTGAAAATAGCAGGAACCTGATCAATCCCTGTTGGCACTGTGATAAAGCAGGATCCTGATCAATCCCTATTGTGACTGTGATAATGACAGGATCCTGATGAATCCCTGTTGGCACTTTGATAATAACAGGATCCTGATCAATCTCTGTCGGCCATGTAATAATATCAGGATCCTGATCAATCCCTGTTGTCACTGTGATAAAGACAGGATCCTGATCAATCCCTGTAGGCAGCATAATAATAACAGGATCCTGATCAATCCCTGTTGTCATTGTGATAAGAACAAGTTCCTGATCAATCCCTGTTGGCACTGTGAAAATAACAGGACCCTGATCAATCCCTGTTTGCACTGTGATAATAACATAATCCCGACCAATCCCTGTTGCCGCTGTTATAATAACAAGATCCATATCAATCCCTGTTGGAACTTTGATAATAACAGAACCCTGATTAGTCCATGAGGCACTGTGATAATAACAGGATCCTGATCGATCACTGTTAGCACTGCGATAATAACAGGATCCTTATCAATCCCTGTTTGCACTGTGATAATAACATGATCCCGATCAATCCCTGTTGCCGCTGTTATAATAACAAGATCCATATCAATCCCTGTTGGAACTTTGATAATAACAGAACCCTGATTAGTCCATGAGGCACTGTGATAATAACAGGATCCTGATCGATCACTGTTAGCACTGCGATAATAACAGGATCCTTATCAATCCCTGTTTGCACTGTGATAATAACATGATCCCGATCAATCCCTGTTGCCGCTGTTATAATAACAAGATCCATATCAATCCCTGTTGGTACTTTGATAATAACAGAACCCTGGTTAGTCCATGAGGCACTGTGATAAGGACAGGATCCTGACCAATCCCTGTTGGCACTGTGATTATAACAGGATACTGAATAATCCGTGCTGCCCCTGTGATAATAAAAGGATTCTAATCAATCCCTGTTCTCACTGTGAAAATAACCAGATCGTGATCAATCCCTGTTGTCACTGTGATAATAACAGGATCCTGATCGATCACTGTTAGCACTGCGATAATAACAGGATCCTGATCAATTTCAGTTGCTATTGTGATAATAACAGGACCCTGATCAATCCCTGTTGGCACTGTGATAATAGGTGGATCCTGATCAATCCCGGTTGTCAAAGTGAAAATAACAGGATTCTGATCAATCCCTGTAGCCTGTGTGATAATAACAGGAACCTGATCAATCCCGTTTGGCATTGTGATAATAACAGGATCCTGATCAATTCTTGTTGCCACTGTCGTAATAACAGGATCCTGATCAATCCCTGTTGGCAGAGTAATAATAACAGGATCCTGATCAATCCCTTTTGGCACTGTGATAATAACAGGATCTTGAACAATCCCTGTTGTAACTGTGATAATAAAAGGATCCTGATCAATTACTGTTCTCATTGTAATAATAACCAGATGCTGATCAAAACCTGTTGTCACTGTAATAATTTCAGGATCCCGATCAATCTCTGTTGGCACTGCGATAATAACAGGATCCTGATCAATCCCTTTTGGCATTGTGATAATAACAGGATCCTGAACAATCCCTGTTATCACTGTGATAATAACAGTTTCCTGATCAATCACTGTTGACACTGTGATAATAACAGGATCCGGATCATTCTCTTATGGCACCGTAATAATAACAGGATCCTGATCATTCCCTGTTGGTAATGTGATAATAACAGGATCCTGAACAATCCCTGTTTGCCCTGTGATAATAACATGATCCTGATCAATCCCTGTTGTCGCTGTTATAACAACAATATCCAGATCAATCCCTGTTGGTACTGTGATAATAACAGGACCCTGATCAGTCCCTGAGGCACTGTGATAATGAAAGGGTCATGATCAATCCCTGTGGGCACTGTGATAATAACAGGATATTGAACAATCCGTGCAGGCCCTGTGATAATGAAAGGATTCTGATCAATCCCTGTTCTCACTGTGATAATAACCAGATCGTGATCAATCCCTGTAGTCACTGTGATAATAAAAGTATCCTGATCGATCACTGTTAGCACTGCGATAATAACAGGATCCTGATCAATTCCTGTTGGAACTGTGATAATAAGAGGATCCTGATCAATCTCTGTTGTCACTGTGATAATAACAGGATCCTGGCGAATCCCTGTTGGCACTGTGATAAGGACAGGATCCTGATCAATCCCTGTTGGCAATGTGATAATAACAGGACCCTGATAAATCCCTGTTGGCATTGTGATAATAACAGGATCCTGAACAATCCCTGTTATCACTGTGATAATAACAGTTTCTTGATCAATCCCTTTTGGCACTGTGATAATAACAGGATCCGGATCATTCTCTTATGGCACCGTGATAATAACAGGATCCTGATCATTCCCTGTTGGCACTTTGATAATAACAGGATCCTGAACAATCCCTGTTGGCCCTGTGATAATAACATGATCCCGATCAATCCCTGTTGCCGCTGTTATAATAAGAAGATCCAGATCAATCCCTGTTGGTACTTTGATAATAAAAGGACCCTGATCAGTCCCTGAGGCACTGTGATAATAACAGGATCATGATCAATCCCTGTTGGCACTGTGATAATAACAGGATACTGAATAATCCGTGCTGGCCATGTGATAATAAAAGGATTCTGATCAATCCCTGTTCTCACTGTGATAATAACCTGATCGTGATCAATCCCTGCAGTCACTGTATAATAACAGGATCCTGATCGATCAATGTTAGCACTGCGATAATAAAAGGATCCTGATCAATCCCTGTTGGAACTGTGATAATAAGAGGATCCTGATCAATCCCTGATGGCAATTTGATAAAAACTGGATCCTGATCAATCCCTGTTGGCACTGTGATAATAACAACATCCTGATCAATCCCTGCTGGCTCTGTGATAATAATAGGATCCTGATCACTCCCTGTTGACACTGTGCTAATAACAGGATCCTGATCAATCCCTGTTGGCACTGAGATAATAATAGCATCCTGATCAATCCCTGTTGTCACTGTGAAAGTAGCAGGAACCTGATCAATCCCTGTCGGCACTGTGATAATAATATGTTCCTGATCAATCCCTGCTGGCACGGTGATAATAACAGGATCCAGATCAATTCCTGTTGGAACTGTGATGATAACAGGGTCCTGATCAAAACCTATTGTCACTGTGATAATAAGAGGATTCTGATCGATCCCTGCCGACAATGTAATAAGAACAGGATCCTGATCAATTCCTATTGTAACTGTGATAATGACAGGATCCTGATCAATCCCTGTTGGCACTGTGATAATAACAGGATCCTGATCAATCCCTGTAGGCAATGTAATAATAACAGGATCCTGATCAATCCATGTTGTCACTTTGAAAATGACAGGATCCAGATCAATCCCTGTTGTCAGTGTGAAAATAACAGGATGCTGATCATTCCATATTGCACTGTGATAATAACAGGATCCTGATCAATCCCGGTTGGCTCTGTGATAATAACAGGACTCTGATAAATCCCATTTGGCACTATGATAATAACAGGATCCTGATCAATCCCTGTTGGCACTGTGATAATAATAGGATCCTGATCAATCCCTGTTGGCAATGTAATAATAAGAGGATCCTGATCAATCCCTGATGTCAGTGTGACAATAACAGGATGCTGAGCATTCCCTATTGGCATTGTGATAATAACAGGATCCTGATCAATCCATGTTGGCACTTTGATAATAACAGGATCCTGATCAATCCCTGAGGCACTGTGATATTAAGATGATCCTGATAAATCCCTGTTGGAACTGTGATAATAACAGGATGCTGATCACTCCCTGACGCACTGTGAAAATAAGAGGATCCTGAGCAATCACTGGTGGCAATGTGATAATATCAGGATCCTGATCAATCCCTGTTGGCACTGTGATAATAACAGGATATTGAACAATTCCTGCTGGCACTGTGATAATAAAGGGATTCGGATCAATCCCTGTTCTCACTGTGATAATCACCAGATCGTGATCAATCCCTGTTGTCACTGTGGTAATAACAGAAACTTGATCAATCCCTGCTGGCACTGTGATAATAATAGGATCCTGATCAACCCCTGTTGGCACTGCGCTAATAACAGCATCCTGATCAATCCCTGTTTCACTGTGATAATAGCAGGAACCTGATCAATCCCTGCTGGCACTGTGATAATAACAGGTACCTGATCAATCCCTGTTGGCACTGTGATACTAACAGGATCCTGATCAATCCCTGATAGCATTCCGATAATAACAGGATCCTGATCAATCCCGGTTGTCACTGTGCAAATAGCAGGAAACTGATCAATCCCTGTTGGCACTGTGATAATAACAGGATCCTGATCAATCCCTGTAGGCAATGTAATAATAACAGGATCCTGATAAAACCCTGTTGGAACTGTGATAATAACAGGATGCTGATCACTCCCTGACGCACTGTGAAAATAAGAGGATCCTGAGCAATCACTGGTGGCAATGTGATAATATCAGGATCCTGATCAATCCCTGTTGGTACTGTGATAATAACAGGATATTGAACAATTCCTGCTGGCACTGTGATAATAAAGGGATTCGGATCAATCCCTGTTCTCACTGTGATAATCACCAGATCGTGATCAATCCCTGTTGTCACTGTGGTAATAACAGAAACTTGATCAATCCCTGCTGGCACTGTGATAATAATAGGATCCTGATCAACCCCTGTTGGCACTGCGCTAATAACAGCATCCTGATCAATCCCTGTTTCACTGTGATAATAGCAGGAACCTGATCAATCCCTGCTGGCACTGTGATAATAACAGGTACCTGATCAATCCCTGTTGGCACTGTGATACTAACAGGATCCTGATCAATCCCTGATAGCATTCCGATAATAACAGGATCCTGATCAATCCCGGTTGTCACTGTGCAAATAGCAGGAAACTGATCAATCCCTGTTGGCACTGTGTTAATAACAGGTTCCTGATCAATCCCTGTTGGCACTGTGATAATAACAGGATCCAGATCAATTTCAGTTGCCAGTGTGATAATAACATGACCCTGATGAATCCCTGTTGGCATTGTGATAATAGTAGGATCCTGATCAATCCCGGTTGTCACTGTGAAAATCACAGGATTCTGATCAAACCCTGTTGGCACAGTGAAATTCACAGGATTCTGATCAATCCTTGTTGGCACTGTGGTAATAACAGAATCTTGATCTATCCCTATTGGAACAGTGATAATAACAGGATCCGGATCAATCCCTGTTGTCACTGTGATAATAACAGGATCCTGATCAATCCCTGTTGGCACAGTGATAATAACAGGATCTTGAAAAATCCCTATTGTCACTGTGTTAATAAAAGGATCCTGATCAATTCCTGTTCTCACTGTGTAAATAACCATATCCTGATCAATCCCTGTTGTCACTGTGATAATTTCAGGATCCTGATCAATCCCTGTTGGCACTATTAAAATAACTGGATCCTGATCAATCCTTGTTGGCACTATGATAATGACAGGATCCTGATCAATCCTTGTTGGAACTGTGTTAATAACAGGATCCTGATCAATCCCTGTTGGAACTGTGATGTTAACAGGACCCTGATCAATCCTTGTTGGCGCTGTGATATTTCAGGATCCTGATCAATTCCTGTTGCCAGTGTGATAATAACAGGAACCTGATCAATCCATGTTGGCACTGTGATGATAACAGTATCCTGATCAATCCCAGTTGGCACTATGATAATAACAGGATCCTGATCAATCCTTGTTATCACTGTGATAAAAACTGGATCTGATCAATCCCTGTTGACACTGTGATTATAACAGTATACTGATCAATCCCTGTTGGCACTGTGATAAAAATTGGATCCTGATCAATCCCTGTTGGCACTGTGATAATAACAGGATCCTGATCAATCCCTGTTGGCATTGTGATTATAACAGGATCCAGATCAATTCCTGTTGCCAGTGTGATAATAACAGGATCTTGATCAATCCCTGTTGGCACTGTGATAATAGTAGCATCCTGAACACTCCCTGTTGGCACTGTGATAATATCAGGAACCTGATCAATCCCAGCAGGCACTGTGATAATAATAGGTTCCTGATCAATCCCAGTTGGCACTGTGATAATAATAGCATCGTGAACAATCCCTGTTGTTACTGTGATAATATCAGGAACCTGATCAATCCCTGTTGGCATTGTGATTATAACAGGATCCAGATCAACTCCTGTTGCCAGTGTGATAATAACAGGACCCTGATCAATCCATGTTGGTTCTCTGATAATAACAGGATCTTGATCCATCCCAGTTGGCACTGTGATAATAATAGCATCCTGAACAATCCCTGTTGTCACTGTGATAATATCAGGAACATGATCAATCCCAGTAGGCACTGTGATAATAATAGGTTCCTGATCAATCCCAGTTGGCACTGTGATAATAATAGCATTGTGATCAATCCCTGTTGTCACTGTGTTAATATCAGGAAACTGATCAATCCCTGTTGGCACTATGATAATAACAGGATCCTGATCAATCCCTGTTGGAACTGGATTAATAACAGGATCCTGATCAATCCCTGTAGGAACTGTGATGATAACAGGACCCTGATCAATGCCTGTCGGCACTGTGATAATAGCAGGATCCTGATCAATCCCGGTTGTCACTGTGATACTAACAGGATTCTGATCAATCCCTGTTGGCAATGTGATAATAACAGGATCCTGATCAATTCCTGTTGCCAGTGTGATAATAACAGGATCCTGATCAATCCATGTTGCTACTGTGATAATAAGAGGATTCTGATCAATCCCATTTGGCACTGTGGTAATAACAGAATCTTGATCAATCCCTGTTGGCACTGTGATAATAACAGGATCCAGATCAATCCCTGTTGGCACTGCGATAATAATTGCATCCTGATCAATCCCTGTTGGCACTGTGATAATAACAGGAACTTGAACAATCCCTGTTGTCACTGTATAATAAAAGAATCCTGATCAATTCCTGTTCTCACTGTGATAATAACCAGATCCTGATCAATCCCTGTTGGCACTGTGATAATAACAGGATCCTGATTAATGCCTGTTAGCACTGTGATAATAACAGGATCCTGATCCATCCCTGTCGGCAATGAAATAATAACAGGATCCTGTTCAATACCTATTGTGACTGAGATAATAACATCATTCTGATCAATCCCTTTAGGCAATGTAATAATATCAGGATCCTGATCAATCCCTGTTGTCACTGTGATAATGACAGGATCCTGATCAATCCCTGTTGGCATTGTGATTATAACAGGATCCAGATCAATTGCTGTTGCCAGTGTGATAATAACAGGACCCTGATCAATCCATGTTGGTTCTGTGATAATAACAGGATCTTCATCAATCCCTGTTGGCACTGTGATAATACTAGCATCCTGAAAAATCCCTGTTGTCACTGTGATAATATCAGGAACCTGATCAATCCCAGTAGGCACTGTGATAATTATAGGTTCCTGATCAATCCCAGTTGGCACTGTGATAATAATAGCATAGTGAACAATCCCTGTTGTCACGGTGATAATATCAGGAACCTGATCAATCCCTGTTGGCACTACGATAATAACAGGATCCTGATCAATCCCTGTTGGAACTGTGATGATAACAGGATCCTGATCAATCCCTGTCAGCACTGTGATAATAGCAGGATCCTGATCAATCCCGGTTGTCACTGTGATACTAACAGGATTCTGATCAATCCCTGTTTGCAATGTGATAATAATAGGATCCTGATCAATTCCTGTTGCCATGTGATAATAACAGGATTCAGATCAAACCCATTTGGCACTGTGGTAATAAGAGAATCTTGATCAATCCCTGTGGGCACTGTGATAATAACAGGATCCGGATCAATCCCTGTTGGCACTGTGATAATAACAGGAACTTGAACAATCCCTGTGGTCACTGTGATAATAAAAGAATCCTGATCAATTCCTGTTCTCACTGTGATAATAACCAGATCCTGATCAATCACTGTTGTAACTCTGGTAATAACAGGATCCTGATCAATCCCTTATGGCACTGTGATAATAACAGGATCCTGATCAATCCTTGTTGGCACTGTGATAATAATAGCATCCTGATCAATCCCTATTGTGACTGTGATAATGACAGGATCCTGATGAATCCCTGTTGGTGCTGTGATAATAACAGGATCCTGATCAATCCCTGTTGGCACTGTGATAACAACAGGATCCTGATCAGTCCGTGAGGCACTGTGATAATACGAGGATCCTGATCAATCACTGATGGCACTGTGATAATAACAGGATCCTGATCAATCCCTGTTGGCAGTGTGATAATAAAAGGATCCTGATCAGACCGTGAGGCACTGTGATAATAAGAGGATCCTGATCAATCACTGATGGCACTGTGATAATAACAGGATCCTGATCAATCCCTGTTGGCACTGTGATAATAACAGGATCCTGATCAGACCGTGAGGCAGCGTGATAATAAGAGGATCCTGATCAATCACTGATGGCACTGTGATAATAACAGGATCCTGATCAATCCCTCTTGGCACTGTGATAATAACAGGATATTGAACAATCCTTGTTGTCACTGTGATAATAACAGGATATTGATCAATCCCTGATGGCACTGTGATAAAAACTGAATCCTGATTAATCCCGGTTGTCACTGTGATAATAATAGGATTCTGATCAATCCCATTTGGCACTGTGGTAATAACAGAATCTTGATCAATCCCTGTTGGCACTGTGATAATAACAGGATCCGGATCAATCCCTGTTGGCACTGCGATAATAATTGGATCCTGATCAATAGCTGTTGGCACTGTGATAATAACAGGAACTTGAACAATCCCTGTTGTCACTGTGATAATAAAAGAATCCTGATCAATTCCTGTTCTCACTGTGATAATAACCAGATCCTGATCAATCCCTGTTGTAACTCTGATAATAACAGGATCCTGATCAATCCCTGATGGCACTGTGATAAAAACTGGATCCTGATCAATCCCTGTTGTCACTGTGATAATAACAGGATCCTGATCAATCCTTGATGGCACTGTGATAATAAGAGCATCCTGATCAATCCCTATTGTGACTGTGATAATGACAGGATCCTGATGAATCCCTGTTGGTACTGTGATAATAACAGGATCCTGATGAATCCCTGTTGGCACTGTGATAACAACAGGATCCTGATCAGTCCGTGAGGCACTGTGATAATACGAGGATCCTGATCAATCACTGATGGCACTGTGATAATAACAGGATCCTGATCAATCCCTGTTGGCACTGTGATAATAACAGGATCCTGATCAGACCGTGAGGCACTGTGATAATAAGAGGATCCTGATCAATCAATGATGGCACTGTGATAATAACAGGATGCTGATCAATCCCTGTTGGCACTGTGATAAAAATTGGATCCTGATCAATCCCTGTTGGCACTGTGATAATAACAGGATCCTGATCAATCCCTGTTGGCATTGTGATTATAACAGGATCCAGATCAATTCCTGTTGCCAGTGTGAAAATAACAGGATCTTGATCAATCCCTGTTGGCACTGTGATAATAATAGCATCCTGAAGACTCCCTGTTGGCACTGTGATAATATCAGGAACCTGATCAATCCCAGCAGGCACTGTGATAATAATAGGTTCCTGATCAATCCCTGTGGGCACTGTGTTAATAACAGGATGCTGATCAATCCCATTTGGCTCTGTGGTAATAACAGAATCTTGATCTATCCCTATTGGAACAGTGATAATAACAGGATCCGGATCAATCCCTGTTGGAACTGTGATAATAACAGGATCCTGATCAATCCCTGTTGGCACAGTGAT
Organism: Carcharodon carcharias; assembly: GCF_017639515.1. Taxonomy (NCBI): domain Eukaryota; kingdom Metazoa; phylum Chordata; class Chondrichthyes; order Lamniformes; family Lamnidae; genus Carcharodon; species Carcharodon carcharias. The sequence continues at coordinate 80,502,525 of NC_054479.1, forward strand.
AATAACAGGATCTTGAAAAATCCCTATTGTCACTGTGTTAATAAAAGGAAACTGATCCATTCCTGTTCTCACTGTGTAAATAACCATATCCTGATCAATCCCTGTTGCCACTGTGATAATTTCAGGATCCTGATCAATCCCTGTTGGCACTGTGATAATAACAGGATACTGATCAATCCCTTTTGGAACTGTGATAATAACAGGATCCTGATCAATCCCTGATGGCACTCTGATAATAACAGGATCCTGATCAATCCCTTTGGGCACTGTGATAATAACAGGATCCTGATCGATCCCTGTTGGCACTATGAAAATAACTGGATCCTGATCAATCCCTGTTGGCACTATGATAATAACAGGATCCTGATCAATCCAAGTTGCCACTGTGATAATAACAGGATTCTGATCAATCCCATTTGGCACTGTGGTAATAACAGAATCTTGATCATTCCCTGTTGGCACTGTGATAATAACAGGATCCAGTTCAATTCCTGTTATCTCTGTGATTATAACCAGATCCTAATCAATCCCTGTTGTCAATGTGATAATAACAGGATCCTGAACAATCCCTGTTGGCACAGTGATAATAACAGGATCTTGAAAAATCCCCATTGTCACTGTGTTAACAAAAGGATCCTGATCAATTCCTGTTCTCACTGTGTAAATAACCATATCCTGATCAATCCCTGTTGTCACTGTGATAATAAAAGAATCCTGATCAATCCCTGTTGGAACTGGGTTAATAACAGGATCCTGATCAATCCCTGTAGGAACTGTGATGATAACAGGACCCTGATCCATGCCTGTCGGCACTGTGATAATAGCAGGATCCTGATCAATCCCGAATGTCACTGTGATACTAACAGGATTCTGATCAATCCCTGTTGGCAATGTGATAATAACAGGATCCTGATCAATCCCTGTTGGAACTGTGTTAATAACAGGATCCTGATCAATCCCTGTTGGAACTGTGGGATAACAGGACCCTGATCAATCCCTGTTGGCACTGTGATAATAGTAGGATCCTGATCAATTCCTGTTGCCAGTGTGATAAAAACAGGATCCTGATCAATCCATGTTGGCACTGTGATGATAACAGTATCCTGATCAATTCCTGTTGCCAGTGTGATAATAACAGGATCCTGATCAATCCATGTTGCCACTGTGATAATAACAGGATCCTGATTGATCCCTGTTGGCACTATGAAAATAACATGATCCTGATCAATCCCTGTTGGCACTATGATAATAACAGGGTCCTGATCAATCCCTGTTGGAACTGTGTTAATAACAGGATCCTGATCAATCCCTGTTGGAACTGTGATGATAACAGGACCCTGATCAATCCCTGTTGGCACTGTGATAATAGCAGGATCCTGATCAATTCCTGTTGCCAGTGTGATAAAAACAGGATCCTGATCAATACAGGTTGGCACTGTGATAATAACAGGATTCTGATCAATCCCATTTGGCACTGTGGTAATAACAGAATCTTGATCAATCCCTGTTGGCACTGTGATAATAACAGGATCCGGATCAATCCCTGTTGGCACTGTGGTAATAACAGAATCTTGATCAATCCCTGTTGGCACTGTGATAATAACAGGATCCGGATCAATCCCTGTTGGCACTGCGATAATAATTGGATCCTGATCAATCCCTGTTGGCTCTGTGATAATAACAGGAACTTGAACAATCCCTGTTGTCACTGTGATAATAAAAGAATCCTGATCAATTAATGTTCTCACTGTGATAATAACCAGATCCTGATCAATCCCTGTTGTAACTCTGGAAATAACAAGAGCTTGATCAATCCCTGATGGAACTGGGTTAATAACAGGATCCTGATCAATCCCTGTAGGAAATCTGATGAGAACAGGACCCTGATGAATGCCTGTCGGCAATGTGATAATAGCAGGATCCTGATCAATCCCGGTTGTCACTGTGATACTAACAGGATTCTGATCAATCCCTGTTGGCAATGTGATAATAACAGGATCCTGATCAATTCCTGTTGCAAGTGTGATAATAACAGGATCCTGATCAATCCATGTTGTAACTCTGGTAATAACAGGATCCTGATCAATCCCGGATGGCAATGTGATAAAAACTGGATCCTGATCAATCCCTGTTGTCACTGTGATAATAACAGGATCCTGATCAATCCCTGTTGGCACTGTGATAATAACAGGATCCTGATCAATCCTTGTTGGCACTGTGATAATAATAGCATCCTGATCAATCCCTATTGTGACTGTGAAAATGACAGGATCCTGATGAATCCTTGTTGGTACTGTGATAATAACAGGATCATGATCAATCCCTGTTGGCACTCTGATAACAAGAGGATCCTGATCAGTCCGTGAGGCACTGTGATAATAAGAGGATCCTGATCAATCACTGATGGCACTGTGATAATAACAGGATCCTGATCAATCCCTGTTGCCACTGTGATAATAACAGGATCCTGATCAGACCATGAGGTACTGTGATAATAAGAGGATCCTGATCAATCACTGATGGCACTGTGATAATAACAGGATCCTGATCAATCCCTGTTGGAACTGTGATAATAACAGGATCCTGATGAAGCCCTGATGGCACTGTGATAATAACAGGATCCTGATCAATCCCTTTTGGCACTGTGATAATAACAGGATCCTGATCGATCCTTGTTGGCACTATGAAAATAACAGGATCCTGATCAATCCCTGTTGGCACTATGATAATAACAGGATCCTGATCAATCCCCGTTGGAACTGTGTTAATAACAGGATCCTGAACAATCCCTGTTGGAACTGTGATGATAACAGGACCCTGATCAATCCCTGTTGGCACTGTGATAATAGTCGGATCCTGATCAATTCCTGTTGCCAGTGTGATAAAAACAGGATCCTGATCAATCCATGTTGGCACTGTGATGATAACAGTATCCAGATCAATTCCTTTTGCCAGTGTGATAATAACAGGATCCTGATCAATCCATGTTGCCACTGTGATAATAACAGGATTCTGATCAATCCCATTTGGCACTGTGGTAATAACAGAATCTTGATCAATCCCTGTTGGCACTGTGATAATAACAGGATCTGGATCAATCCCTGTTGGCACTGCGATAATAATTGGATCCTGATCAATCCCTGTTGGCACAGTGATAATAACAGGAACTTGAACAATCCCTGTTGTCACTGTGATAATAAAAGAATCCTGATCAATTCCTGTTCTCACTGTGATAATAACCAGGTCCTGATCAATCCCTGTTGTAACTCTGGTAATAACAGGATTCTGATCAATCCCATTTGGCACTGTGGTAATAACAGAATCTTGATCAATCCCTGTTGGCACTGTGATAATAACAGGATCCGGATCAATCCCTGTTGGCACTGCGATAATAGCAGGATCCTGATCAATTCCTGTTGCCAGTGTGATAAAAACAGGATCCTGATCAATACAGGTTGGCACAGTGATAATAACAGGATTCTGATCAATCCCATTTGGCACTGTGGTAATAACAGAATCTTGATCAATCCCTGTTGGCACTGTGATAATAACAGGATCCGGATCAATCCCTGTTGGCACTGCGATAATAACAGGATCCTGATCAATCCCTGTTGGAACTGTGATGATAACAGGACCCTGATCAATCCCTGTTGGCACTGTGATAATAGCAGGATCCTGATCAATTCCTGTTGCCAGTGTGATAAAAACAGGATTCTGATCAATACAGGTTTCCACTGTGATAATAACAGGATCCTGATCAATCCCTGTTGGCACAGTGATAATAACAGGATCTTGAAAAATCCCTATTGTCACTGTGTTAATAAAAGGATCCTGATCCATTCCTGTTCTCACTGTGTAAATAACCATATCCTGATCAATCCCTGTTGTCACTGTGATAATAAAAGAATCCTGATAAATCCCTGTTGGAACTGATCAAACCCATTTGGCACTGTGGTAATAACAGAATCTTGATCAATCCCTGTTGGCACTGTGATAATAACAGGAACCGGATCAATCCCTGTTGGCACTGCGATAATAATTGGATCCTGATCAATCCCTGTTGGCACTGTGATAATAACAGGAACTTGAACAATCCCTGTTGTCACTGTGATAATAAAAGAATCCTGATCAATTCCTGTTCTCACTGTGATAACCAGATCCTGATCAATCCCTGTTGTAACTCTGGTAATAACAGGATCTTGATCAATCCCTGATGGAACTGGGTTAATAACAGGATCCTGATCAATCCCTGTTGGAACTGTGATGATAACAGGACCCTGATGAATGCCTGTCGGCAATGTGATAATAGCAGGATCCTGATCAATCCCGGTTGTCACTGTGATACTAACAGGATTCTGATCAATCCCTGTTGGCAATGTGATAATAACAGGATCCTGATCAATTCCTGTTGCAAGTGTGATAATAACAGGATCCTGATCAATCCATGTTGTAACTCTGGTAATAACAGGATCCTGATCAATCCCGGATTGCAATGTGATAATAACAGGATCCTGATCAATCCTTGTTGGCACTGTGATAATAATAGCATACTGATCAATCCCTATTGTGACTGAGAAAATGACAGGATCCTGATGAATCCCTGTTGGTACTGTGATAATAACAGGATCCTGATCAATCCCTGTTGGCACTGTGATAACAACAGGATCCTGATCAGTCCGTGAGTCACTGTGATAATAAGAGGATCCTGATCAATCACTGATGGCACTGTGATAATAACAGGATCCTGATCAATCCCTGTTGGCACTGTGATAATAACAGGATCCTGATCAAACCGTGAGGCACTCTGATAATAAGAGGATCCTGATCAATCACTGATGGCACTGTGATAATAACAGGATCCTGATCAATCCCTGTTGTCACTGTGATAATAACAGGATCCTGATCAATCCCTGTTGGCACTGTGACAACAACAGGATATTGATCAATCCCTGATGGCACTCTGATAAAAACTGAATCCTGATTAATCCCAGTTGTCACTGTGATAATAACAGGATCCTGTTCAATCCTTGTTCGCACTGTGATAATAACAGGATCCTGATCATTCCCTGTTGTCACTGTGATAATAAAAGGACCCTGATCAATCCCGTTTGTCACTGTGATAATAACAGGATTCTGATCAATCCCTGTTGCCAGTGTGATAATAGCAGGACCCTGATCAATCCCTTTTGGAATTGTGATAATAACAGGATCCTGATCAATTCTTGTTGCCACTATCATAATAACAGCATCCTGATCAATCCCAGTGGGCACTGTGTTAATAACAGGAGGCTGATCAATCCCATTTGGCACTGTGGTAATAACAGAATCTTGATCTATCCCTATTGGAACAGTGATAATAACAGGATCCGGATCAATCCCTGTTGGAACTGTGATAATAACAGGATCTTGAAAAATCCCTATTGTCACTGTGTTAATAAAAGGATCCTGATCAATTCCTGTTCTCACTGTGTAATTAACCATATCCTGATCAATCCCTGTTGTCACTGTGATAATAAAAGGATCCTGATCAATCCCTGTTGGAACTGTGATAATAACAGGATACTGATCAATCCCTGATGGCACTGTGATAATAAAAGAATCCGGATCAAACCCTGTTGGCACTGCGATAATAATTAAATCCAGATCAATCCCTGTTGGCACTGTGATAATAACAGGATCTTGGTCTATCCCTGTTGGCAGTGAGATAATAAAAGCAAACTGAACAATCCCTGTTGTCACTGTGATAATACCAGGAACCTGATCAAGCCCTGTCGGCACTGTGATAATAATAGGTTCCTGATCAATCCCAGTTGGCACTATGAGAATAACAGGATCCTGATCAATCCATGTTGGAACTGTGTTAATAACAGGATCCTGATCAATCCATGTTGCCACTGTGATAATAACAGCATTCTGATCAATCCCATTTGGCACTGTGGTAATAACAGAATCTTGATCAATCCCTGTTGGCACTGTGATAATAACAGGATCCAGATCAATCCCTGCTGGCACTGCGATAATAATTGGATCCTGATCAATCCCTGTTGGCACTGTGATAATAACAGGAACTTGAACAATCCCTGTTGTCACTGTGATAATAAAAGAATCCTGATCAATTCCTGTTCTCACTGTGATAACCAGATCCTGATCAATCCCTGTTGTAACTCTGGTAATAACAGGATCTTGATCAATCCCTGATGGAACTGGGTTAATAACAGGATCCTGATCAATCCCTGTTGGAACTGTGATGATAACAGGACCCTGATGAATGCCTGTCGGCAATGTGATAATAGCAGGATCCTGATCAATCCCGGTTGTCACTGTGATACTAACAGGATTCTGATCAATCCCTGTTGGCAATGTGATAATAACAGGATCCTGATCAATTCCTGTTGCAAGTGTGATAATAACAGGATCCTGATCAATCCATGTTGTAACTCTGGTAATAACAGGATCCTGATCAATCCCGGATTGCAATGTGATAAAAACTGGATCCTGATCAATCCCGGATGGCAATGAGATAAAAACGGGATCCTGATCAATCCCTGTTGTCACTGTGATAATAACAGGATCCTGATCAATCCTTGTTGGCACTGTGATAATAATAGCATACTGATCAATCCCTATTGTGACTGAGAAAATGACAGGATCCTGATGAATCCCTGTTGGTACTGTGATAATAACAGGATCCTGATCAATCCCTGTTGGCACTGTGATAACAACAGGATCCTGATCAGTCCGTGAGTCACTGTGATAATAAGAGGATCCTGATCAATCACTGATGGCACTGTGATAATAACAGGATCCTGATCAATCCCTGTTGGCACTGTGATAATAACAGGATCCTGATCAAACCGTGAGGCACTCTGATAATAAGAGGATCCTGATCAATCACTGATGGCACTGTGATAATAACAGGATCCTGATCAATCCCTGTTGTCACTGTGATAATAACAGGATCCTGATCAATCCCTGTTGGCACTGTGACAACAACAGGATATTGATCAATCCCTGATGGCACTCTGATAAAAACTGAATCCTGATTAATCCCAGTTGTCACTGTGATAATAACAGGATCCTGTTCAATCCTTGTTCGCACTGTGATAATAACAGGATCCTGATCATTCCCTGTTGTCACTGTGATAATAAAAGGACCCTGATCAATCCCGTTTGTCACTGTGATAATAACAGGATTCTGATCAATCCCTGTTGCCAGTGTGATAATAGCAGGACCCTGATCAATCCCTTTTGGAATTGTGATAATAACAGGATCCTGATCAATTCTTGTTGCCACTATCATAATAACAGCATCCTGATCAATCCCAGTGGGCACTGTGTTAATAACAGGAGGCTGATCAATCCCATTTGGCACTGTGGTAATAACAGAATCTTGATCTATCCCTATTGGAACAGTGATAATAACAGGATCCGGATCAATCCCTGTTGGAACTGTGATAATAACAGGATCTTGAAAAATCCCTATTGTCACTGTGTTAATAAAAGGATCCTGATCAATTCCTGTTCTCACTGTGTAATTAACCATATCCTGATCAATCCCTGTTGTCACTGTGATAATAAAAGGATCCTGATCAATCCCTGTTGGAACTGTGATAATAACAGGATACTGATCAATCCCTGATGGCACTGTGATAATAAAAGAATCCGGATCAAACCCTGTTGGCACTGCGATAATAATTAAATCCAGATCAATCCCTGTTGGCACTGTGATAATAACAGGATCTTGGTCTATCCCTGTTGGCAGTGAGATAATAAAAGCAAACTGAACAATCCCTGTTGTCACTGTGATAATACCAGGAACCTGATCAAGCCCTGTCGGCACTGTGATAATAATAGGTTCCTGATCAATCCCAGTTGGCACTATGAGAATAACAGGATCCTGATCAATCCATGTTGGAACTGTGTTAATAATAGGATCCTGATCAATCCATGTTGCCACTGTGATAATAACAGCATTCTGATCAATCCCATTTGGCACTGTGGTAATAACAGAATCTTGATCAATCCCTGTTGGCACTGTGATAATAACAGGATCCAGATCAATCCCTGCTGGCACTGCGATAATAATTGGATCCTGATCAATCCCTGTTGGCACTGTGATAATAACAGGAACTTGAACAATCCCTGTTGTCACTGTGATAATAAAAGAATCCTGATCAATTCCTGTTCTCACTGTGATAATAACCAGATCCTGATCAATCCCTGTTGGAACTTTGATAATAACAGGATACTGAACAATCCTTGTTGGCACTGTGATAATAATAGCATGCTGATCAATCCTTATTGTGACTGTGATAATGACAGGATGCTGATGAATCCCTGTTGGTACTGTGATTAAAACAGGATCCTGATCAATCCTTGTTGGAACTGTGATAACAACAGGATCCTGATCAGTCCGTGAGGCACTGTGATAATAAGAGGATCCTGATCAATCACTGATGGCACTGTGATAATAACAGGATCCTGATCAATCCCTGTTGGCACTGTGATAATAACAGGATCCTGATCAAACCGTGAGGCACTCTGATAATAAGAGGATCCTGATCAATCACTGATGGCACTGTGATAATAACAGGATCCTGATCAATCCCTGTTGTCACTGTGATAATAACAGGATCCTGATCAATCCCTGTTGGCACTGTGACAACAACAGGATATTGATCAATCCCTGATGGCACTCTGATAAAAACTGAATCCTGATTAATCCCAGTTGTCACTGTGATAATAACAGGATCCTGATCAATCCTTGTTCGCACTGTGATAATAACAGGATCCTGATCATTCCCTGTTGTCACTGTGATAATAAAAGGACCCTGATCAATCCCGTTTGTCACTGTGATAATAACAGGATTCTGATCAATCCCTGTTGCCAGTGTGATAATAGCAGGACCCTGATCAATCCCTTTTGGAATTGTGATAATAACAGGATCCTGATCAATTCTTGTTGCCACTATCATAATAACAGCATCCTGATCAATCCCAGTGGGCACTGTGTTAATAACAGGAGGCTGATCAATCCCATTTGGCACTGTGGTAATAACAGAATCTTGATCTATCCTTATTGGAACAGTGATAATAACAGGATCCGGATCAATCCCTGTTGGAACTGTGATAATAACAGGATCTTGAAAAATCCCTATTGTCACTGTGTTAATAAAAGGATCCTGATCAATTCCTGTTCTCACTGTGTAATTAACCATATCCTGATCAATCCCTGTTGTCACTGTGATAATAAAAGGATCCTGATCAATCCCTGTTGGAACTGTGATAATAACAGGATACTGATCAATCCCTGATGGCACTGTGATAATAAAAGAATCCGGATCAAACCCTGTTGGCACTGCGATAATAATTAAATCCAGATCAATTCCTGTTGGCACTGTGATAATAACAGGATCTTGATCTATCCCTGTTGGCAGTGAGATAATAAAAGCAAACTGAACAATCCCTGTTGTCACTGTGATAATACCAGGAACCTGATCAAGCCCTGTCGGCACTGTGATAATAATAGGTTCCTGATCAATCCCAGTTGGCACTATGAGAATAACAGGATCCTGATCAATCCATGTTGGAACTGTGTTAATAACAGGATCCTGATCAATCCATGTTGCCACTGTGATAATAACAGCATTCTGATCAATCCCATTTGGCACTGTGGTAATAACAGAATCTTGATCAATCCCTGTTGGCACTGTGATAATAACAGGATCCAGATCAATCCCTGCTGGCACTGCGATAATAATTGGATCCTGATCAATCCCTGTTGGCACTGTGATAATAACAGGAACTTGAACAATCCCTGTTGTCACTGTGATAATAAAAGAATCCTGATCAATTCCTGTTCTCACTGTGATAATAACCAGATCCTGATCAATCCCTGTTGGAACTTTGATAATAACAGGATACTGAACAATCCTTGTTGGCACTGTGATAATAATAGCATCCTGAACAATCCTTATTGTGACTGTGATAATGACAGGATCCTGATGAATCCCTGTTGGTACTGTGATAATAACAGGATCCTGATCAATCCTTGTTGGCACTGTGATAACAACAGGATCCTGATCAGTCCGTGAGGCACTGTGAAAATAAGAGGATCTTGATCAATCACTGATGGCACTGTGATAATAACAGGATCCTGATCAATCCCTGTTGGCTCTGTGATAATAACAGGATCCTGATCAGACCGTGAGGCACTGTGATAATAAGAGGTTCCTGATCAATCACTGATGGCACTTTGATAATAACAGGATCCTGATCAATCCCTGTTGTCACTGTGATAATAAAAGAATCCTGATCAATTCCTGTTCTCACTGTGATAATAACCAGATCCTGATCAATCCCTGTTGTAACTCTGGTAATAACAGGATCCTGATCAATCCCTTTTCGAACTGTGATAATAACAGGATCCTGATCAATCCCTGATATTGAACAATCCATGTTGGCACTGTGATGATAACAGTTTCCTGATCAATTCCTGTTGCCAGTGTGATTATAACAGGATCCTGATCAATCCATGTTGCCACTGTGATATTAACAGGATTCTGATCAATCAAATTTGGCACTGTGGTAATAACAGAATCTTGATCAATCCCTGTTGGCACTGTGATAATAACAGGATCCGGATCAATCCCTGTTGGCACTGCGATAATAATTGGATCCCGATCAATCCCTGTTGGTACTGTGGTAATAACAGGAACTTGAACAATCCCTGTTGTCACTGTGATAATATAAGAATCCTGATCAATTCCTGTTCTCACTGTGATAATAACCAGATCCTGATCAATCCCTGTTGTAACTCTGGTAATAACAGGATCCTGATCAATCCCTGTTGGAACTGTGATAATAAAAGGATCCTGATCAATCCCTGATGGCGCTGTGATAAAAACTGGATCCTGATCAATGCCTGTTGTCACTGTGATAATAACAGGATATTGATCAATCCCTGAAGGGACTGTGATAAAAACTGAATCCTGATCAATCCCGGATGTCACTGTGATAATAATAGGATTCTGATCAATCCCATTTGGCACTGTGGTAATAACAGAATCTTGATCAATCCCTGTTGGCACTGTGATAATAAAAGCATCCGGATCAAACCCTGTTGGCACTGCGATAATAATTAAATCCAGATCAATCCCTGTTGGCACTTTGATAATAACAGGATCCTGAACAATCCATATTGCCACTGTAATAATAACAGGATTCTGATCAATCCCATTTGGCACTGTGGTAATAACAGAATCTTGATCAATCCCTGTTGGCAGTGTGATAATAAAAGAATCCGGATCAATCCCTGTTGGCACTGCGATAATAATTAAATCCAGATCAATCCCTGTTGGCACTGTGATAATAACTGGATCTAGATCAATCCCTGTTGGCAGTGTCATCATAAAAGCATCCTGAACAATCCCTGTTGTCACTGTGATAATATCATGAACCTGATGAAACCCTGTAGGCTCTGTGTTAATAATAGGTTCCTGATCAATCCCAGTTGGCACTATGAGAATAACAGGATCCTGATCAAAAACTGTTGGAACTGTGTTAATAACAGAATCCTGATGAATCCCTGTTGGAACTGTGATGATAACAGGACCCTGATCAATCCCTGTTGACACTGTTATAATAGCAGGATCCTGATCAATCCCGGTTGTCACTGAGATACTAACAGGATTCTGATCAATCCCTGTTGGCATTGTGATGATAACAGGATCCTGATAAATTCCTGTTGCCAGTGTGATTATAACAGGATCCAGATCAATTACTGTTGCCAGTGTGATAATAACAGGACCCTGATCAATCCATGTTGGTTCTGTGATAATAACAGGATCTTCATCAATCCCTGTTGTCACTGTGATAATATCAGGAACCTGATCAATCCCAGTAGGCACTGTAATAATAATAGGTTCCTGATCAATCCCAGTTGGCACTGTGATAATAATAGCATCGTGAACAATCCCTGTTGTCACGGTGATAATATCAGGAACCTGATCAATCCCTGTTGTCATCACGATAATAACATTATCCTGATCAATCCCTGTTGGAACTGTGATGATAACAGGACCCTGATCAATGCCTGTCAGCACTGTGATAATAGCAGGATCCTGATCAATCCCGGTTGTCACTGTGATACTAACAGGATTCTGATCAATCCCTGTTGGCAATGTGATAATAACAGGATCCTGATCAATTCCTGTTGCCAGTGTGATAATAACAGGATCCTGATCAATCCATGTTGCCACTGTGATAATAACAGGATTCTGATCAATCCCATTTGGCACTGTGGTAATAACAGAATCTTGATCAATCCCTGTTGGCACTGTGATAATAACATTATCCTGATCAATCCCTGTTTGCACTGTGATAATAATAGGATCCTGATCATTCCTGTTGGAACTGTGATGATAACAAGATCCTGATCATTCCCTATTGTCACTGTGATAATAACCGTATCCTGATCAATCTTTGTCGGCAATGAAATAATAACAGGATCCGGATCAATACCTATTGTGACTGTGATAATAACAGGATTCTGATCAATCCCTGAAGGCAATGTAATAATATCAGGATTTTGATCAATCCCTGTTGTCACTGTGATAATGACAGGATCCTAATCAATCCCTTTTGGCAGCGGAATAATAACAGGATCCTGATCAATCCCTGTTGTCACTATGATAATAACAGGATCCTGATCAATCCCTGTTGGCACTGTGATTATAACATTATCCTGATCAATCCCTGTTGTCACTGCGATAATAACAGGATCCTGATAAATCCCATTTGGCACTGTGATAATAACAGAATCCTGATCAATCCCTGAGGCACAGTGATATTAAGATGAATCTGATCAATCCCTGATGGAAATGTGATAATAACAGGATCCTGATCAGTCGCGGAGGCACTGTGATAATAAGAGGATCCTGATCAATCCCTGTTGGCATTTTGATAATAACAGGATCCAGATCAATTCCTGCTGCCAGTGTGATAATAACAGGACCCTGATCAGTCCATGTTGGCACTGTGATAATAATAGGATCTTGATCAATCCCAATTGGCAGTGTGACAATAATAGCATCCTGAACAATCCCTGTTGTAACTCTGATAATATCAGGAACCTGATCAAACCCTGTAGGCACTGTGATAATAATAGGATCCTGATCAATCCCAGTTGACACTATGATAATAACAGGATCCTGATCAATCCCTGTTGGAACTGTGTTATAACAGGATCCTGATCAATCAATGTTGGAACTGTGATGATAACAGGACCCTGATCAATCCCAATTGCCACTGAGATAATAGCAGGATCCTGAACAATCCCGGTTGTCACTGAGATACTAACAGGATTCTGATCAATCCCTGTTGGCATTGTGATAATAACAGGATCGTGATCAATGCCTGTTGCCAGTGTGATAATAACAGGACCCTGATCAATCCATTTTGGCACTGTGATAATAACAGGATCCTGATCAATCCATATTGCCACTGTAATAATAAAAGGATTCTGATCAATCCCATTTGGCACTGTGGTAATAACAGAATCTTGACCAATCCCTGTTGGCACTGTGATAATAAAAGAATCCGGATCAAACCCTGTTGGCACGGCGATAATAATTAAATCCAGATCAATCCCTGTTGGCACTGTGATAATAACAGGATCCTGATCAATCCATATTGCCACTGTAATAATAACAGGATTCTGATCAATCCCATTTGGCACTGTGGCAATAACAGAATCTTGATCAATCCCTGTTGGCACTGTGATAATAAAAGAATCCGGATCAATCCCTGTTGGCACTGCGATAATAATTAAATCCAGATCAATCCCTGTTGGCACTGTGATAATAACAGGATCTAGATCAATCCCTGTTGACAGTGTCATCATAAAAGCATCCTGAACAATCCCTGTTGTCACTGTGATAATATCATGAACCTGATCAAACCCTGTAGGCTCTGTGTTAATTAAAGGTTCCTGATCAATCCCAGTTGGCACTATGAGAATAACAGGATCCTGATCAATCACTGTTGGAACTGTGTTAATAACAGGATCCTGATGAATCCCTTTTGGAACTGTGATGATAACAGGACCCTGATCAATCCCTGTTGACACTGTTATAATAGCAGGATCCTGATCAATCCCGGTTGTCACTGAGATACTAACAGGATTCTGATCAATCCCTGTTGGCATTGTGATAATAACAGGATCTGATAAATTCCTGTTGCCAGTGTGATAATAACAGGACCCTGATCAATCCATGTTGGTTCTGTGATAATAACAGGATCTTGATCAATCCCTGTTGGCACGGTGATAATATTAGCATCCTGAACAATCCCTGTTGTCACTGTGATAATATCAGGAACATGATCATTCCCAGTAGGCACTGTGATAATAATAGGTTCCTGATCAATCCCAGTTGGCACTGTGATAATAATAGCATCGTGAACAATCCCTGTTGTCACGGTGATAATATCAGGAACCTGATCAATCCCTGTGGGCACTACGATAATAACAGGATCCCGATCAATCCCTGTTGGAACTGTGATGATAACAGGACCCTGATCAATGCCTGTTGGCACTGTGATAATAGCAGGATCCTGATCAATCCCGGTTGTCACCGTGATACTAACAGGATTCTGATCAATCCCTGTTGGCAATGTGATAATAACAGGATCCTGATCAATTCCTGTTGCCAGTGTGATAATAACAGGATCCTGATCAATCCATGTTGCCACTGTGATAATAACAGGATTCTGATCAATTCCATTTGGCACTGTGGTAATAACAGAATCTTGATCAATCCCTGTTGGCACTGTGATAATAACAGGATCCTGATCAATCACTGTTGGAACTGTGTTAATAACAGGATCCTGATGAATCCCTGTTGGAACTGTGATGATAACAGGACCCTGATCAATCCCTGTTGGCACTGTTATAATAGCAGGATCCTGATCAATCCCGGTTGTCACTGAGATACTAACAGGATTCTGATCAATCCCTGTTGGCATTGTGATAATAACAGGATCCTGATAAATTCCTGTTGCCAGTGTGATTATAACAGGATCCAGATCAATTACTGTTGCCAGTGTGATAATAACAGGACCCTGATCAATCCATGTTGGTTCTGTGATAATAACAGGATCTTCATCAATCCCTGTTGGCACGGTGATAATATTAGCATCCTGAACAATCCCTGTTGTCACTGTGATAATATCAGGAACATGATCATTCCCAGTAGGCACTGTGATAATAATAGGTTCCTGATCAATCCCAGTTGGCACTGTGATAATAATAGCATCGTGAACAATCCCTGTTGTCACGGTGATAATATCAGGAACCTGATCAATCCCTGTGGGCACTACGATAATAACAGGATCCTGATCAATCCCTGTTGGAACTGTGATGATAACAGGACCCTGATCAATGCCTGTCGGCACTGTGATAATAGCAGGATCCTGATCAATCCCGGTTGTCACCGTGATACTAACAGGATTCTGATCAATCCCTTTTGGCAATGTGATAATAACAGGATCCTGATCAATTCCTGTTGCCAGTGTGATAATAACAGGATCCTGATCAATCCATGTTGCCACTGTGATAATAACAGGATTCTGATCAATCCCATTTGGCACTGTGGTAATAACAGAATCTTGATCAATCCCTGTTGGCACTGTGATAATAACAGGATCCGGATCAATCCCTGTTTGCACTGCGATAATAATTGGATCCTGATCAATCCCTGTTGGCACTGTGATAATAACAGGAACTTGAACAATCCCTGTTGTCACTGTGATAATAAAAGAATCTGATCAATTCCTGTTTCTCACTGTGATAATAACCAGATCCTGATCAATCCCTGTTGTAACTCTGGTAATAACAGGTTCCTGATCAATCCCTGATGGAACTGGGTTAATAACAGGATCCTGATCAATCCCTGATGGAACTGTGATGATAACATGACCCTGATCAATGCCTGTTGTCACTGTGATAATAGCAGGATCCTGACCAATCCCGGTTGTCACTGTGATACTAACAGGATTCTGGTCAATCCCTGTTGGCAATGTGATAATAACAGGATCCTGATCAATTCCTGTTGCCAGTGTGATAATAACAGGATCCTGATCAATCCATGTTGTAACTCTGGTAATAACAGGATCCTAATCAATCCCTGAGGGCACTGTGATAAAAACTGGATCCTGATCAATCCCTGTTGTCACTGTGATAATAACAGGATCCTGATCAATCCCTGTTGGCACTGTGATAATAACAGGATCCTGATCAATCCCTGTTGGCACTGTGATAATAACAGGATCCTGATCAATCGCTGTTGGCACTCTGATAATAACAGGATCATGATCAGTCCGTGAGGCACTGTGATAATAAGAGGATCCTGATCAATCACTGATGGCACTGTGATAATAACAGGATCCTGATCAATCCCTGTTGGCACTGTGATAATAACAGGATCCTGATCAATCCCTGTTGGCACTGTGATAATAACAGGATATTGAACAATCTCTGTTGGCACTGCGATAATAACAGGATATTGATCAATCCCTGATGGCACTGTGATGATAACAGGACCCTGATCAATGCCTGTTGTCACTGTGATAATAGCAGGATCCTGACCAATCCCGGTTGTCACTGTGATACTAACAGGATTCTGGTCAATCCCTGTTGGCAATGTGATAATAACAGGATCCTGATCAATTCCTGTTGCCAGTGTGATAATAACAGGATCCTGATCAATCCCTGTTGGCACTGTGATAATAACAGGATCCTGATCAATCGCTGTTGGCACTGTGATAATAACAGGATCATGATCAGTCCGTGAGGCACTGTGATAATAAGAGGATCCTGATCAATCACTGATGGCACTGTGATAATAACAGGATCCTGATCAATCCCTGTTGGCACTGTGATAATAACAGGATCCTGATCAATCCCTGTTGGCACTGTGATAATAACAGGATATTGAACAATCTCTGTTGGCACTGCGATAATAACAGGATCCTGATCAATCCCTGATGGAACTGTGATGATAACAGGACCCTGATCAATGCCTGTTGTCACTGTGATAATAGCAGGATCCTGACCAATCCCGGTTGTCACTGTGATACTAACAGGATTCTGGTCAATCCCTGTTGGCAATGTGATAATAACAGGATCCTGATCAATTCCTGTTGCCAGTGTGATAATAACAGGATCCTGATCAATCCATGTTGTAACTCTGGTAATAACAGGATCCTAATCAATCCCTGAGGGCACTGTGATAAAAACTGGATCCTGATCAATCCCTGTTGGCACTGTGATAATAACAGGATCCTGATCAATCCCTGTTGGCACTGTGATAATAACAGGATCCTGATCAATCCCTGTTGGCACTGTGATAATAACAGGATCCTGATCAATCGCTGTTGGCACTGTGATAATAACAGGATCATGATCAGTCCGTGAGGCACTGTGATAATAAGAGGATCCTGATCAATCACTGATGGCACTGTGATAATAACAGGATCCTGATCAATCCCTGTTGGCACTGTGATAATAACAGGATCCTGATCAATCCCTGTTGGCACTGTGATAATAACAGGATATTGAACAATCTCTGTTGGCACTGCGATAATAACAGGATATTGATCAATCCCTGATGGCACTGTGATAAAAACTGAATCCTGATTAATCCCGGTTGTCACTGTGATAATAACGGGATCCTGATCAATCCTTGTTCGCACTGTGATAATAACAGGTCCCTGATCAATCCCGGTTGTCACTGAGATAATAAGAGGATTCTGATCAACCCTGTTGCCAGTGTGATAATAGCAGCACCCTGATCAATCCCTGTTGGCATTGTGATAATAGCAGGATCCTGAACAATCCCGGTTGTCACTGAGATAATAACAGGATTCTGATCAATCCTTGTTGGCATTGTGATAATAACAGGATCCTGATCAATGCCTGTTGCCAGTGTGATAATAACAGGACCCTGATCAATCCATGTTGGCACTGTGATAATAAGAGGATCCTGATCAATCCATATTGCCACTGTAATAATAACAGGATTCTGATCAATCCCATTTGGCACTGTGGTAATAACAGAATCTTGACCAATCCCTGTCGGCACTGTGATAATAAAAGAATCCGGATCAAACCCTGTTGGCACTGCGATAATAATTAAATCCAAATCAATCCCTGTTGGCACTGTGATAATAACAGGATCCGGATCAATCCCTGTTGGCACTGCGATAATAATTGGATCCTGATCAATCCCTGTTGGCACTGTGATAATAACAGGAACTTGAACAATCCCTGTTGTCACTGTGAAAATAAAAGAATCCTGATCAATTCCTGCTCTCACTGTGATAATAAACAGATCCTGATCAATCCCTGTTGTAACTCTGGAAATAACAGGATCCTGATCAATCCCTGATGGAACTGGGTTAATAACAGGATCCTGATCAATCCCTGTTGGAACTGTGATGATAACAGGACCCTGATGAATGCCTGTCGGCAATGTGATAATAGCAGGATCCTGATCAATCCCGGTTGTCACTGTGATACTAAGAGGATTCTGATCAATCCCTGTTGGCAATGTGATAATAATAGGATTCTGATCAATCCCTGTTGGCAATGTGATAATAACAGGATCCTGATCAATTCCTTTTGCCAGTGTGATAATAACAGGATCCTGATCAATCCATGTTGCCACTGTGATAATAACAGGATTCTGATCAATCCCATTTGGCACTGTGGTAATAACAGAATCTTGATCAATCCCGGTTGGCACTGTGATAATAAAAGGATCCGGATCAATCCCTGTTTGCACTGCGATAATAATTGGATCCTGATCAATCCCTGTTGGCACTGTGATAATAACAGGAACTTGAACAATCCCTGTTGTCACTGTGATAATAAAAGAATCCTGATCAATTCCTGTTCTCACTGTGATAATAACCAGATCCTGATCAATCCCTGTTGTAACTCTGGTAATAACAGGTTCCTGATCAATCCCTGATGGAACTGGGTTAATAACAGGATCCTGATCAATCCCTGATGGAACTGTGATGATAACAGGACCCTGATCAATGCCTGTTGTCACTGTGATAATAGCAGGATCCTGACCAATCCCGGTTGTCACTGTGATACTAACAGGATTCTGGTCAATCCCTGTTGGCAATGTGATAATAACAGGATCCTGATCAATTCCTGTTGCCAGTGTGATAATAACAGGATCCTGATCAATCCATGTTGTAACTCTGGTAATAACAGGATCCTAATCAATCCCTGAGGGCACTGTGATAAAAATAGGATCCTGATCAATCCCTGTTGTCACTGTGATAATAACAGGATCCTGATCAATCCCTGTTGGCACTGTGATAATAACAGGATCCTGATCAATCCCTGTTGGCACTGTGATAATAACAGGATCCTGATCAATCGCTGTTGGCACTGTGATAATAACAGGATCATGATCAGTCCGTGAGGCACTGTGATAATAAGAGGATCCTGATCAATCACTGATGGCACTGTGATAATAACAGGATCCTGATCAATCCCTGTTGGCACTGTGATAATAAGTGGATCCTGATCAATCCCTGTTGTCACTGTGATAATAACAGGATCCTGATCAATCCCTGTTGGCACTGTGATAATAACAGGATATTGAACAATCTCTGTTGCACTGCGATAATAATAGGATATTGATCAATCCCTGATGGCACTGTGATAAAAACTGAATCCTGATTAATCCCGGTTGTCACTGTGATAATAACAGGATCCTGATCAATCCTTGTTCGCACTGTGATAATAACAGGTCCCTGATCAATCCCGGTTGTCACTGAGATAATAAGAGGATTCTGATCAACCCTGTTGCCAGTGTGATAATAGCAGGACCCTGATCAATCCCTGTTGGCATTGTGATAATAGCAGGATCCTGAACAATCCCGGTTGTCACTGAGATACTAACAGGATTCTGATCAATCTTTGTTGGCATTGTGATAATAACAGGATCCTGATCAATGCCTGTTGCCAGTGTGATAATAACAGGACCCTGATCAATCCATGTTGGCACTGTGATAATAAGAGGATCCTGATCAATCCATATTGCCACTGTAATAATAACAGGATTCTGATCAATCCCATTTGGCACTGTGGTAATAACAGAATCTTGATCAATCCCTGTCGGCACTGTGATAATAAAAGAATCCGGATCAAACCCTGTTGGCACTGCGATAATAATTAAATCCAAATCAATCCCTGTTGGCACTGTGATAATAACAGGATCCGGATCAATCCCTGTTGGCACTGCGATAATAATTGGATCCTGATCAATCCCTGTTGGCACTGTGATAATAACAGGAACTTGAACAATCCCTGTTGTCACTGTGATAATAAAAGAATCCTGATCAATTCCTGCTCTCACTGTGATAATAACCAGATCCTGATCAATCCCTGTTGTAACTCTGGAAATAACAGGATCCTGATCAATCCCTGATGGAACTGGGTTAATAACAGGATCCTGATCAATCCCTGTTGGAACTGTGATGATAACAGGACCCTGATGAATGCCTGTCGGCAATGTGATAATAGCAGGATCCTGATCAATCCCGGTTGTCACTGTGATACTAACAGGATTCTGATCAATCCCTGTTGGCAATGTGATAATAATAGGATCCTGATCAATCACTGATGGCACTGTGATAATAATAGGATCCTGATCAATCCCTGTTGGCACTGTGATAATAACACGATATTGAACAATCCCTGTTGGCACTGTGATAATAACAGGATATTGATCAATCCCTGATGGCACTGTGATAAAAACTGAATCCTGATTAATCCCGGTTGTCACTGTGATAATAATAGGATCCTGATCAATCCTATTTCGCACTGTGATAATAATAGCATCTGATCAATCCCTGTTGTCACTGTGATAATATCAGGAAACTGATCATTCCCTGTTGGCACTGTGATAATAACAGGTTCCTGAACAATCCCTGATAGCACTGTGATAATAACATTATCCTGATCAATCCCTGTTGGCACTGTGATAATAATAGGATCCTGATCATTCCTGTTGGAACTGTGATGATAACAAGATCCTGATCATTCCCTATTGTCACTGTGATAATAACCGTATCCTGATCAATCTTTGTCGGCAATGAAATAATAACAGGATCCGGATCAATACCTATTGTGACTGTGATAATAACAGGATTCTGATCAATCCCTGAAGGCAATGTAATAATATCAGGATTTTGATCAATCCCTGTTGTCACTGTGATAATGACAGGATCCTAATCAATCCCTTTTGGCAGCGGAATAATAACAGGATCCTGATCAATCCCTGTTGTCACTGTGATAATAACAGGATCCTGATCACTCCCTGTTGGCACTGTAAAAATAACAGGATCCTGATCAATCCCATTTGGCACTGTGATTATAAGATTATCCTGATCAATCCCTGTTGTCACTGCGATAATAACAGGATCCTGATGAATCACTGTTGGCACTGTGATAATAAAAGGACTCTGATAAATCCCATTTGGCACTGTGATAATAACAGAATCCTGATCAATCCCTGAGGCAGTGTGATATTAAGATTATCCTGATCAATCCCTGATGGAAATGTGATAATAACAGGATCCTGATCAGTCCCGGAGGCACTGTGATAATAAGAGGATCCTGATCAATCCATGTTGGCACTGTGATGATGACAGGATCCTGATCAATCCCTGTTGGCATTTTGATAATAACAGGATCCAGATCAACTCCTGTTGCCAGTGTGATAATAACAGGACCCTGATCAATCCATGTTGGCACTGTGATAATAACAGGACCTTGATCAATCCCAATTGGCAGTGCGATAACAATAGCATCCTGAACAAAGCCTGTTGTCACTGTTATAATATCAGGAACCTGATCAAACCCTGTAGGCACTGTGAAAATAATAGGTTCCTGATCAATCCCAGTTGTCACTATGATAATAACAGGATCCTGATCAATCCCTGTTGGAACTGTGTTAATAACAGGATCCTGATCAATCACTGTTGGAACTGTGATGATGACAGGACCCTGATCAATCCCTGTTGGCATTGTGATAATAGCAGGATCCTGAACAATCCCGGTTGTCACTGAGATACTAACAGGATTCTGATCAATCCCTGTTGGCACTGTGATAATAACAGGATCCGGATCAATCCCTGTTGGCACTGCGATAATAATTGGATCCTGATCAATCCCTGTTGGCACTGTGATAATAACAGGAACTTGAACAATCCCTGTTGTCACTGTGATAATAAAAGAAACCTGATCAATTCCTGTTCTCACTGTGATAATAACCAGATCCTGATCAATCCCTGTTGTAACTCTGGAAATAACAGGATCCTGATCAATCCCTGATGGAACTGGGTTAATAACAGGATCCTGATCAATCCCTGTTGGAACTCTGATGATAACAGGACCCTGATGAATGCCTGTCGGCAATGTGATAATAGCAGGATCCTGATCAATCCCGGTTGTCACTGTGATAGTAACAGGATTCTGATCAATCCCTGTTGGCAATGTGATAATAATAGGATCCTGATCAAACACTGATGGCACTGTGATAATAACAGGATCCTGATCAATCCCTGTTGGCACTGTGATAATAACATGATCCTGATCAGACCGTGAGGCACTGTGATAATAAGAGGATCCTGATCAATCACTGATGGCACTGTGATAATAACAGGATCCTGATCAATCCCTGTTGTCACTTTGATAATAATAGGATCCTGATCATTCCCTGTTGGCACTGTGATAATAACACGATATTGAACAATCCCTGTTGGCACTGTGATAATAACAGGATATTGATCAATCCCTGATGGCACTGTGATAAAAACTGAATCCTGATTAATCCCGGTTGTCACTGTGATAATAATAGGATCCTGATCAATCCTATTTCGCACTGTGATAATAATAGCATCTGATCAATCCCTGTTGTCACTGTGATAATATCAGGAACCTGATCATTCCCTGTTGGCACTGTGATAATAACATTATCCTGATCAATCCCTGTTGGCACTGTGATAATAATAGGATCCTGATCATTCCTTTTGGAACTGTGATGATAACAAGATCCTGATCATTCCCTATTGTCACTGTGATAATAACCGTATCCTGATGAATCTTTGTCGGTAATGAAATAATAACAGGATCCGGATCAATACCTATTGTGACTGTGATAATAACAGGATTCTGATCAATCCCTGAAGGCAATGTAATAATATCAGGATTTTGATCAATCCCTGTTGTCACTGTGATAATGACAGGATCCTAATCAATCCCTGCTGGCAGCGGAATAATAACAGGATCCTGATCAATCCCTGTTGTCACTGTGATAATAATAGGATCCTGATCAATCCCTGTTGGCACTGTAAAAATAACAGGATATTGAACAATCCCTGTTGGCACTGAGATAATAACAGGATATTGATCAATCCATGATGGCAATGTGATAAAAACTGAATCCTGATTAATCCCGGTTGTCACTGTGATAATAATAGGATCCTGATCAATCCTATTTCGCACTGTGATAATAATAGCATCTGATCAATCCCTGTTGTCACTGTGATAATATCAGGAACCTGATCATTCCCTGTTGGCACTGTGATAATAACAGGTTCCTGAACAATCCCTGATAGCACTGTGATAATAACATTATCCTGATCAATCCCTGTTGGCACTGTGATAATAATAGGATCCTGATCATTCCTGTTGGAACTGTGATGATAACAAGATCCTGATCATTCCCTATTGTCACTGTGATAATAATCGTATCCTGATCAATCTTTGTCGGCAATGAAATAATAACAGGATCCGGATCAATACCTATTGTGACTGTGATAGTAACTGGAACTTGAACAATCCCTGTTGTCACTGTGATAATAAAAGAATCCTGATCAATTCCTGTTCTCACTGTGATAATAACCAGATCCTGATCAATCCCTGTTGGAACTTCTTTATAACAGGATCCTGATCAATCCTTGATGCAACTGGGTTAATAACAGGATCCTGATCAATCCCTGTTGGAACTCTGATGATAACAGGACCCTGATCAATGCCTGTCGGCACTGTGATAATAGCAGGATCCTGATCAATCCCGGTTGCCACTGTGATACTAACAGGATCCTGATCAATCCCTGTTGGAACTGTGATAATAACAGGATCCTGATCAATCCCTGATGGCACTGTGATAATAACAGGATCCTGATCAATCCATTTTGGCACTTTGATAATAACAGGATCCTGATCAATCCTTGTTGGCACTGTGATAATAATAGCATCCTGATCAATCCCTATTGTGACTGTGATAATGACAGGATCCTGATGAATCCCTGTTGGTACTGAGATAATAACAGGATCCTGAACAATCCCTGTTGGCACTGTAATAACAACAGGATCCTGATCAGTCCGTGAGGCACTGTGATAATAAGAGGATCCAGGATCAATCACTGATGGCACTGTGATAATAACAGGATCCTGATCAATCCCTGTTGGCACTGTGATAATAATAGGATCCTGATCAGACCGTGAGGTACTGGGATAATAACAGGATCCTGATCAATCCCTGTTGACACTGTGATAATAACAGGATCCTGATCAATCCCTGTTGGCAATGTGATAATAACAGGATATTGAACAATCCCAGTTGGCACTGCGATAATAACAGGATATTGATCAATCCGTGATGGCACTCTGATAAAAACTGAATCCTGATTAATCGCGGTTGTCACTGTGATAATAATAGGATCCTGATCAATCCTTGTTCGCACTGTGATAATAACAGGATCCTGATCAATCCATGTTGTCACTTTGATAATAACAGGACCCTGATCAATCCCGGTTGTCACTGTGATAATAACAGGATTCTGATCAATCCCTGTTGCCAGTGTGATAATAGCAGGACCCTGATCAATCCCTTTTGGCATTGTGATAATAACAGGATCCTGATCAATTCTTGTTGCCACTATCATAATATCAGGATCCTGATCAATCCCTGTGGGCACTGTGTTAATAACAGGATGCTGATCAATCCCATTTGGCACTGTGGTAATAACAGAATCTTGATCTATCCCTATTGGAACAGTGATAATAACAGGATCCGGATCAATCCCTGTTGGAACTGTGATAGTAGCAGGATCCTGATCAAACCCTGTTGGCACAGAGATAATAACAGGATCTTGAAAAATCCTTATAGTCAATGAGTTAATAAAAGGATCCTGATCAATTCCTGTTCTCACTGTGTAAATAACCATATCCTGATCAATCCCTGTTGTCACTGTGATAATTTCAGGATCCTGATCAATCCCTGTTGGTACTGTGATAATAACAGGATCCTGATCAATCCCTGTTGGAACTGTGATAATAACAGGATCCTGATCAATCCCTGATGGCACTGTGATAATAACAGGATCCTGATCAATCCCATTTGGCACTGGGATAATAACAAGATCCTGATCGATCCCAGTTGGCACTATGATAATAATAGGATCCTGATCAATCCCTGTTGGAACTGTGTTAATAACAGGATCCTGATCAATCACTGTTGGAACTGTGATGATAACAGGACCCTGATCAATCCCTGTTGGCACTGTGATAATAGCAGGATCCTGATCAATTCATGTTGCCAGTGTGATAATAACAGGATCCTGATCAATCCATGTTGCCACTGTGATAATAACAGGATTCTGATCAATCCCATTTGGCACTGTGGTAATAACAGAATCTTGATCAATCCCTGTTGGCACTGTGATAATAACAGGATCCGGATCAATCACTGTTGGCACTGCGATAATAATTGCATCCTGATCAATCCCATTTGGCACTGTGATAATAACAGGAACTTGAACAATCCCTGTTGTCACTGTGATAATAAAAGAATCCTGATCAATTCCTGTTCTCACTGTGATAATAACCAGATCAATTCCTGTTGCCAGTGTGATAATAACAGGATCCTGATCAATCCATGTTGCCACTGTGATAATAACAGGATTCTGATCAATCCCATTTGGCACTGTGGTAATAACAGAATCTTGATCAATCCCTGTTGTAACTCTGGTAATAACAGGATCCTGATCAATCCCTGTTGGAACTGTGATAATAACAGGATCCTGATCAATCCCTGATGGCACTGTGATAAAAACTGGATCCTGATCAATGCCTGTTGTCACTGTGATAATAAGAGGATATTGATCAATCCCTGATGGCACTGTGATAAAAACTGAATCCTGATTAATCCCGGTTGTCACTGTGATAATAATAGGATCCTGATCAATCCCTGTTGGCACTGTGGTAATAACAGGATCCTGATCAATCCTTGTTGGCACTGTGATAATAATAGCATCCTGATCAATCCCTATTGTGACTGTGATAATGAAAGGATCCTGATGAATCCCTGTTGGTACTGTGATAATAACAGGATCCTGATCAATCTCTGTTGGCACTGTGATAACAACAGGATCCTGATCAGTCCGTGAGGCACTGTGATAATAAGAGGATACTGATCAATCACTGATGGCACTGTGATAATAACAGGATCCTGATCAATCCCTGTTGGCACTGTGATAATAATAGGATCCTGATCAGACCGTGAGGTAATGTCATAATAAGAGGATCCTGATCAATCACTGATGGCACTGTGATAATAACAGGATCCTGATCAATCCCTGTTGTCACTGTGATAATAACAGGATCCTGATCAATCCCTGTTGCCATTGTGATAATAACAGGATATTGAACAATCCCTGTTGGCACTGTGATAATAACAGGATATTGATCAATCCCTGATGGCACTGTGATAAAAACTGAATCCTGATTAATCCTGGTTGTCACTATGATAATAACAGGATCCTGATCAATCCTTGTTCGCACTGTGATAATAACTGAATCCTGATCAGTCCCTGTTGTCACTGTGATAATAACAGGACCCTGATCAATCCCGGTTGTCACTTTGATAATAACATGATTCTGATCAATCCCTGTTGCCAGTGTGATAATAGCAGGACCCTGATCAATCCCTTTTGGCATTGTGATAATAGCAGGATCCTGATCAATTCTTGTTGCCACTATCATAATAACAGGATCCTGATCAATCCCTGTGGGCACTGTGTTAATAACAGGATGCTGACCAATCCCTGTTGTCACTGTGATAATTTCAGGATCCTGATCAATCCCTGTTGGCACTGTGATAATAACAGGATACTGATCAATCCCTGTTGGAACTGTGATAATAAGAGGATCCTGATCAATCCCTGATGGCACTGTGATAATAACAGGATCCTGATCAATCCTTGTTGGCACTGTGATAATAATAGCATCCTGATCAATCTCTATTGTGACTGTGATAATGACAGGATCCTGATTAATCCCTGTTGGTACTGTGATAATAACAGGATCCTGATCAATCCTTGTTGGCACTGTGATAACAACAGGATCCTGATCAGTCCGTGAGGCACTGTGATAATAAGAGGATCCTGATCAATCACTGATGGCACTGTGATAATAACAGGATCCTGATCAATCCCTGTTGGCACTGTGATAATAACAGGATCCTGATCAGACCGTGAGGCACTGTGATAATAAGAGGATCCTGATCAATCACTGATGGCACTGTGATAATAACAGGATCCTGATCAATCCCTGTTGTCACTGTGATAATAACAGGATCCTGATCAATCCCTGTTGGCACTGTGATAATAACAGGATATTGAACAATCCCTGTTGGCACTGTGATAATAACAGGATATTGATCAATCCCTGATGGCACTGTGATAAAAACTGAATCCTGATTAATCCCGGTTGTCACTGTGATAATAATAGGATCCTGATCAATCCTATTTCGCACTGTGATAATAATAGCATCTGATCAATCCCTGTTGTCACTGTGATAATATCAGGACCCTGATCATTCCCTGTTGGCACTGTGATAATAACAGGTTCCTGTACAATCCCTGATAGCACTGTGATAATAACAGTATCCTGATCAATCCCTGTTGGCACTGTGATAATAATAGGATCCTGATCATTCCTGTTGGAACTGTGATGATAACAAGATCCTGATCATTCCCTATTGTCACTGGGATAATAACCGTTTCCTGATCAATCTTTGTCGGCAATGAAATAATAACAGGATCCGGATCAATACCTATTGTGACTGTGATAGTAACAGGAACTTGAACAATCCCTGTTGTCACTGTGTTAATAAAAGAATCCTGATCAATTTCTGTTCTCACTGTGATAATAAAAGAATCCTGATCAATCCCTGTTGTAACTCTGGTAATAACAGGATCCTAATCAATCCCTGATGCAACTGGGTTAATAACAGGATCCTGATCAATCCCTGTCGGAACTCTGATGATAACAGGACCCTGATCAATGCCTGTCGGCAGTGTGATAATAGCAGGATCCTGATCAATCCCGGTTGCCACAGTGATACTAACAGGATTCTGATCAATCCCTGCTGGCAATGTGATAATAACAGGATCCTGATCAATTCCTGTTGCCAGTGTGATAATAACAGGATCCTGATCAATCCATGTTGTAACTCTGGTAATAACAGGATCCTGATCAATCCCTGATGGCACTGTGATAAAAACTGGATCCTGATCAATCCCTGTTGTCACTGTGATAATAACAGGATCCTGATCAATCCCTGTTGGCAATGTGATAATAATAGCATCCTGATCAATCCCTATTGTGACTGTGATAACGACAGGATCCTGATGAATCCCTGTTGGTACTGTGATAATAACAGGATCCTGATCAATCCCTGTTGCCACTGTGATAACAACAGGATCCTGATCAGTCCGTGAGGCACTGTGATAATAAGAGGATACTGATCAATCACTGATGGCGCTGTGATAATAACAGGATCCTGATCAATCCCTGTTGGCACTGTGATAATAACAGGATCCTGATCAGACCGTGAGGTAATGTGATAATAAGAGGATCCTGATCAATCACTGATGGCACTGTGATAATAACAGGATCCTGATCAATCCCTGTTGTCACTGTGATAATAACAGTATCCTGATCAATCCCTGTTGGCACTGTGATAATAATAGTATCCTGATCATTCCTGTTGGAACTGTGATGATAACAAGATCCTGATCATTCCCTATTGTCACTGTGATAATAACCGTATCCTGATCAATCTTTGTCGGCAATGAAATAATAACAGGATCCGGATCAATACCTATTGTGACTGTGATAGTAACAGGAACTTGAACAATCCCTGTTGTCATGGTGATAATAAAAGAATCCTGATCAATTCCTGTTCTCACTGTGATAATAACCAGATCCTGATCAATCCCTGTTGTAACTCTGGTAATAACAGGATCCTGATCAATCCCTGATGCAACTGGGTTAATAACAGGATCCTGATCAATCCCTGTTGGAACTCTGATGATAACAGGACCCTGATCAATGCCTGTCGGAACTGTGATAAAGCAGGATCCTGATCAATCCTGGTTGCCAATGTGATACTAACAGGATTCTGATCAATCCCTGCTGGCAATGTGATAATAACAGGATCCTGATCAATCCCTGTTGTCACTGTGATAATAACAGGATCCTGATCAATCCCTGTTGGCACTGTGATAATAATAGCATCCTGATCAATCCCGATTGTGACTGTGATAATGACAGGATCCTGATGAATATCTGCTGGTACTGTGATAATAACAGGATCCTGATCAATCCCTGTTACCACTGTGATAACTTCAGGATCCTGATCAGTCCGTGAGGCACTGTGATAATAAGAGGATACTGATCAATCACTGATGGCACTGTGATAATAACAGGATCCTGATCAATCCCTGTTGCCACTGTGATAATAACAGGATCCTGATCAGACCGTGAGGTAATGTGATAATAAGAGGATCCTGATCAATCACTGATGGCACTGTGGTAATAACAGGATCCTGATCAATCCCTGTTGTCACTGTGATAATAACAGTATCCTGATCAATCCCTGTTGGCACTGTGATAATAATAGGATCCTGATCATTCCTGTTGGAACTGTGATGATAACAAGATCCTGATCATTCCCTATTGTCACTGTGATAATAGCCGTATCCTGATCAATCTTTGTCGGCAATGAAATAATAACAGGATCCTGATCAATCCCTGTTGTCACTGTGATAATAAAAGAATCCTGATCAATTCCTGTTCTCACTGTGATAATAACCAGATCCTGATCAATCCCTGTTGTAACTCTGGTAATAACAGGATCCTGATCAATTCCTGATGCAACTGGGTTAATAACAGGATCCTGATCAATCCCTGTTGGAACTCTGATGATAACAGGACCCTGATCAATGCCTGTCGGAACTGTGATAATAGCAGGATCCTGATCAATTCTTGTTGCCACTATCATAATAACAGGATCCTGATCAATCCCTGTGGGCACTTTGTTAATAACAGGATGCTGATCAATCCCATTTGGCACTGTGGTAATAACAGGATCCGGATCAATCCCTGCTGGAACTGTAATAATAACAGGATCCTGATCAATCCCTGTTGGCACAGTGATAATAACAGGATCTTGAAAAATCCCTATTGTCACTGTGTTATTAAAGGATCCTGATCAGTTCCTGTTCTCACGGTGTAAATAACCATATCCTGACAAATCCCTGTTGTCACTATGATAATTTCATATCCCTGTTGGCACTGTGATAATAACAGGATCCTGATCAATCCCTGTTGGAACTGTGATAATAACAGGATCCTGATCAATCCCTGATGGCACTGTGATAATAACAGGATCCTGATCAATCCATTTTGGCACTTTGATAATAACAGGATCCTGATCAATCCTTGTTGGCACTGTGATAATAATAGCATCCTGATCAATCCCTATTGTGACTGTGATAATGACAGGATCCTGATGAATCCCTGTTGGTACTGAGATAATAACAGGATCCTGAACAATCCCTTTTGGCACTGTGATAACAACAGGATCATGATCAGTCCGTGAGGCACTGTGATAATAAGAGGATACTGATCAATCACTGATGGCACTGTGATAATAACAGGATCCTGATCAATTCCTGTTGTCACTGTGTTAATAATAGGATCCTGATCAGACCGTGAGGTACTGTGATAATAACAGGATCGTGCTCAATCACTGATGGCACTGTGATAATAACAGGATCCTGATCAATCCCTGTTGTCACTGTGATAATAACAGGATCCTGATCAATCCCTGTTGGCAATGTGATAATAACAGGATATTGAACAATCCCAGTTGGCACTGCGATAATAACAGGATATTGATCAATCCGTGATGACACTCTGATAAAAACTGAATCCTGATTAATCGCGGTTGTCACTGTGATAATAACAGGATCCTGATCAATCCTTGTCCGCACTGTGATAATAACAGGATCCTGATCAATCCCTGTTGTCACTGTGATAATAACAGGACCCTGATCAATCCCGGTTGTCACTGTGATAATAACAGGATTCTGATCAATCCCTGTTTTTAGTGTGATAATAGCAGGACCCTGATCAATCCCTTTTGGCATTGTGATAATAACAGGATCCTGATCAATTCTTGTTGCCACTATCATAATAACAGGATCCTGATCAATCCCTGTGGGCACTGTGTTAATAACAGGATGCTGATCAATCCCATTTGGCACTGTGGTAATAACAGAATCTTGATCTATCCCTATTGGAACAGTGATAATAACAGGATCCGGATCAATCCCTGTTGGAACTGTGATAATAACAGGATCCTGATCAATCCCTGTTGGCACAGAGATAATAACAGGATCTTGAAACATCCCTATTGTCAATGAGTTAATAAAAGGATCCTGATCAATTCCTGTTCTCACTGTGTAAATAACCATATCCTGATCAATCCCTGTTGTCACTGTGATAATTTCAGGATCCTGATCAATCCCTGTTGGCACTGTGATAATAACAGGATCCTGATCAATCCCTGTTGGAACTGTGATAATAACAGGATCCTGATCAATCCCTGATGGCACTGTGATAATAACAGGATCCTGATCAATCCCATTTGGCACTGTGATAATAACAAGATCCTGATCGATCCCTGTTGGCACTATGATAATAATAGGATCCTGATCAAACCCTGTTGGAACTGTGTTAATAACAGGATCCTGATCAATCACTGTTGGAACTGTGATGATAACAGGACCCTGATCAATCCCTGTTGGCACTGTGATAATAGCAGGATCCTGATCAATTCCTGTTGCCAGTGTGATAATAACAGGATCCTGATCAATCCATGTTGCCACTGTGATAATAACAGGATTCTGATCAATCCCATTTGGCACTGTGGTAATAACAGAATCTTGATCAATCCCTGTTGGCACTGTGATAATAACAGGATCCGGATCAATCACTGTTGGCACTGCGATAATAATTGCATCCTGATCAATCCCTGTGGGAACTGTGATAATAACAGGAACTTGAACAATCCCTGTTGTCACTGTGATAATCAAAGAAACCTAATCAATTCCTGTTCTCACTGTGATAATAACCAGATCCTGATCAATCCTTGTTGTAACTCTGGTAATAACAGGATCCTGATCAATCCCTGTTGGAACTGTGATAATAACAGGATTCTGATCAATCCCTGATGGCACTGTGGTAAAAACTGGATCCTGATCAATGCCTGTTGTCACTGTGATAATAAGAGGATATTGATCAATCCCTGATGGCACTGTGATAAAAACTGAATCCTGATTAATCCCGGTTGTCACTGTGATAATAACAGGATCCTGATCAATCCCTGTTGGCACTGTGATAATAACAGGATCCTGATCAATCCTTGTTGGCACTGTGATAATAATAGCATCCTGATCAATCCTTATTGTGACTGTGATAATGAAAGGATCCTGATGAATCCCTGTTGGTACTGTGATAATAACAGGATCCTGATCAATCCCTGTTGCCACTGTGATAACAACAGGATCCTGATCAGTCCGTGAGGCACTGTGATAATAAGAGGATCCTGATCAATCACTGATGGCACTATGATAATAACAGGATCCTGATCAATCCCTGTTGCCACTGTGATAATAACAGGATCCTGATCTGACCGTGAGGTAATGTGATAATAAGAGGATCCTGATCAATCACTGATGGCATTGTGATAATAACAGGTTCCTGATCAATCCCTGTTGTCACTGTGATAATAACAGGATATTGAACAATCCCTATTGGCACTGCGATAATAACAGGATATTGATCAATCCCTGATGGCACTGTGATAAAAACTGAATCCTGATTAATCCCGGTTGTCACTGTGATAATAATAGGATCCTGATCAATCCTATTTCGCACTGTGATAATAATAGCATCTGATCAATCCATGTTGTCACAGTGATAATAACAGGACCCTGATCAATCCCTGTTGTCACTTTGATAATAACAGGATTCTGATCAATCCCTATTGCCAGTGTGATAATAGCAGGACCCTGATCAATCCCTTTTGACATTGTGATAATAACAGGATCCTGATCAATTCTTGTTGCCACTATCATAATAACAGGATCCTGATCAATCCCTGTGGGCACTGTGTTAATAACAGGATGCTGATCAATCCCATTTGGCACTGTGGTAATAACAGAATCTTGATCTATCCCTACTGGAACATTGATAATAACAGGATCCGGATCAATCCCTGCTGGAACTGTAATAATAACAGGATCCTGATCAATCCCTGTTGGCACAGTGATAATAACAGGATCTTGAAAAATCACTTATGTCACTGTGTTATTAAAGGATCCTGATCAGTTCCTGTTCTCACGGTGTAAATAACCATATCCTGACAAATCCCTGTTGTCACTATGATAATAACAGGATCCTGATCTATCCCTGTTGGCACTGTGATAATAACAGGATCCTGATCAATCCCTGTTGGAACTGTGATAATAACAGGATCCTGATCAATCCCTGATGGCACTGTGATAATAAAAGGATCCTGATCAATCCATTTTGGCACTTTGATAATAACAGGATCCTGATCAATCCTTGTTGGCACTGTGATCATAATAGCATCCTGATCAATCCCTATTGTGACTGTGATAATGACAGGATCCTGATGAATCCCTGTTGGTATTGTGATAATAACAGGATCCTGATCAATCCCTGTTGCCACTGTGATAACAACAGGATCCTGATCAGTCCGTGAGGCACTGTGATAATAAGAGGATACTGATCAATCACTGATGGCACTGTGATAATAACAGGATCCTGATCAATCCCTGTTGCCACTGTGATAATAACAGGATCCTGAACAGACCGTGAGGTAATGTGATAATAAGAGGATCCTGATCAATCACTGATTGCACTGTGATAATAACAGGATCCTGATCAATCCCTGTTGGCACTGTGATAATAATAGCATCCTGATCAATCCCGATTGTGACTGTGATAATGACAGGATCCTGATGAATATCTGCTGGTACTGTGATAATAACAGGATCCTGATCAATCCCTGTTACCACTGTGATAACTTCAGGATCCTGATCAGTCCGTGAGGCACTGTGATAATAAGAGGATACTGATCAATCACTGATGGCACTGTGATAATAACAGGATCCTGATCAATCCCTGTTGCCACTGTGATAATAACAGGATCCTGATCAGACCGTGAGGTAATGTGATAATAAGAGGATCCTGATCAATCACTGATGGCACTGTGGTAATAACAGGATCCTGATCAATCCCTGTTGTCACTGTGATAATAACAGTATCCTGATCAATCCCTGTTGGCACTGTGATAATAATAGGATCCTGATCATTCCTGTTGGAACTGTGATGATAACAAGATCCTGATCATTCCCTATTGTCACTGTGATAATAGCCGTATCCTGATCAATCTTTGTCGGCAATGAAATAATAACAGGATCCTGATCAATCCCTGTTGTCACTGTGATAATAAAAGAATCCTGATCAATTCCTGTTCTCACTGTGATAATAACCAGATCCTGATCAATCCCTGTTGTAACTCTGGTAATAACAGGATCCTGATCAATTCCTGATGCAACTGGGTTAATAACAGGATCCTGATCAATCCCTGTTGGAACTCTGATGATAACAGGACCCTGATCAATGCCTGTCGGAACTGTGATAATAGCAGGATCCTGATCAATTCTTGTTGCCACTATCATAATAACAGGATCCTGATCAATCCCTGTGGGCACTTTGTTAATAACAGGATGCTGATCAATCCCATTTGGCACTGTGGTAATAACAGGATCCGGATCAATCCCTGCTGGAACTGTAATAATAACAGGATCCTGATCAATCCCTGTTGGCACAGTGATAATAACAGGATCTTGAAAAATCCCTATTGTCACTGTGTTATTAAAGGATCCTGATCAGTTCCTGTTCTCACGGTGTAAATAACCATATCCTGACAAATCCCTGTTGTCACTATGATAATTTCATATCCCTGTTGGCACTGTGATAATAACAGGATCCTGATCAATCCCTGTTGGAACTGTGATAATAACAGGATCCTGATCAATCCCTGATGGCACTGTGATAATAACAGGATCCTGATCAATCCATTTTGGCACTTTGATAATAACAGGATCCTGATCAATCCTTGTTGGCACTGTGATAATAATAGCATCCTGATCAATCCCTATTGTGACTGTGATAATGACAGGATCCTGATGAATCCCTGTTGGTACTGAGATAATAACAGGATCCTGAACAATCCCTTTTGGCACTGTGATAACAACAGGATCATGATCAGTCCGTGAGGCACTGTGATAATAAGAGGATACTGATCAATCACTGATGGCACTGTGATAATAACAGGATCCTGATCAATTCCTGTTGTCACTGTGTTAATAATAGGATCCTGATCAGACCGTGAGGTACTGTGATAATAACAGGATCGTGCTCAATCACTGATGGCACTGTGATAATAACAGGATCCTGATCAATCCCTGTTGTCACTGTGATAATAACAGGATCCTGATCAATCCCTGTTGGCAATGTGATAATAACAGGATATTGAACAATCCCAGTTGGCACTGCGATAATAACAGGATATTGATCAATCCGTGATGACACTCTGATAAAAACTGAATCCTGATTAATCGCGGTTGTCACTGTGATAATAACAGGATCCTGATCAATCCTTGTCCGCACTGTGATAATAACAGGATCCTGATCAATCCCTGTTGTCACTGTGATAATAACAGGACCCTGATCAATCCCGGTTGTCACTGTGATAATAACAGGATTCTGATCAATCCCTGTTTTTAGTGTGATAATAGCAGGACCCTGATCAATCCCTTTTGGCATTGTGATAATAACAGGATCCTGATCAATTCTTGTTGCCACTATCATAATAACAGGATCCTGATCAATCCCTGTGGGCACTGTGTTAATAACAGGATGCTGATCAATCCCATTTGGCACTGTGGTAATAACAGAATCTTGATCTATCCCTATTGGAACAGTGATAATAACAGGATCCGGATCAATCCCTGTTGGAACTGTGATAATAACAGGATCCTGATCAATCCCTGTTGGCACAGAGATAATAACAGGATCTTGAAACATCCCTATTGTCAATGAGTTAATAAAAGGATCCTGATCAATTCCTGTTCTCACTGTGTAAATAACCATATCCTGATCAATCCCTGTTGTCACTGTGATAATTTCAGGATCCTGATCAATCCCTGTTGGCACTGTGATAATAACAGGATCCTGATCAATCCCTGTTGGAACTGTGATAATAACAGGATCCTGATCAATCCCTGATGGCACTGTGATAATAACAGGATCCTGATCAATCCCATTTGGCACTGTGATAATAACAAGATCCTGATCGATCCCTGTTGGCACTATGATAATAATAGGATCCTGATCAAACCCTGTTGGAACTGTGTTAATAACAGGATCCTGATCAATCACTGTTGGAACTGTGATGATAACAGGACCCTGATCAATCCCTGTTGGCACTGTGATAATAGCAGGATCCTGATCAATTCCTGTTGCCAGTGTGATAATAACAGGATCCTGATCAATCCATGTTGCCACTGTGATAATAACAGGATTCTGATCAATCCCATTTGGCACTGTGGTAATAACAGAATCTTGATCAATCCCTGTTGGCACTGTGATAATAACAGGATCCGGATCAATCACTGTTGGCACTGCGATAATAATTGCATCCTGATCAATCCCTGTGGGAACTGTGAT
Organism: Carcharodon carcharias; assembly: GCF_017639515.1. Lineage (NCBI taxonomy): Eukaryota > Metazoa > Chordata > Chondrichthyes > Lamniformes > Lamnidae > Carcharodon > Carcharodon carcharias. The sequence continues at coordinate 80,539,789 of NC_054479.1, forward strand.
AATAACAGGAACTTGAACAATCCCTGTTGTCACTGTGATAATCAAAGAAACCTAATCAATTCCTGTTCTCACTGTGATAATAACCAGATCCTGATCAATCCTTGTTGTAACTCTGGTAATAACAGGATCCTGATCAATCCCTGTTGGAACTGTGATAATAACAGGATTCTGATCAATCCCTGATGGCACTGTGGTAAAAACTGGATCCTGATCAATGCCTGTTGTCACTGTGATAATAAGAGGATATTGATCAATCCCTGATGGCACTGTGATAAAAACTGAATCCTGATTAATCCCGGTTGTCACTGTGATAATAACAGGATCCTGATCAATCCCTGTTGGCACTGTGATAATAACAGGATCCTGATCAATCCTTGTTGGCACTGTGATAATAATAGCATCCTGATCAATCCTTATTGTGACTGTGATAATGAAAGGATCCTGATGAATCCCTGTTGGTACTGTGATAATAACAGGATCCTGATCAATCCCTGTTGCCACTGTGATAACAACAGGATCCTGATCAGTCCGTGAGGCACTGTGATAATAAGAGGATCCTGATCAATCACTGATGGCACTATGATAATAACAGGATCCTGATCAATCCCTGTTGCCACTGTGATAATAACAGGATCCTGATCTGACCGTGAGGTAATGTGATAATAAGAGGATCCTGATCAATCACTGATGGCATTGTGATAATAACAGGTTCCTGATCAATCCCTGTTGTCACTGTGATAATAACAGGATATTGAACAATCCCTATTGGCACTGCGATAATAACAGGATATTGATCAATCCCTGATGGCACTGTGATAAAAACTGAATCCTGATTAATCCCGGTTGTCACTGTGATAATAATAGGATCCTGATCAATCCTATTTCGCACTGTGATAATAATAGCATCTGATCAATCCATGTTGTCACAGTGATAATAACAGGACCCTGATCAATCCCTGTTGTCACTTTGATAATAACAGGATTCTGATCAATCCCTATTGCCAGTGTGATAATAGCAGGACCCTGATCAATCCCTTTTGACATTGTGATAATAACAGGATCCTGATCAATTCTTGTTGCCACTATCATAATAACAGGATCCTGATCAATCCCTGTGGGCACTGTGTTAATAACAGGATGCTGATCAATCCCATTTGGCACTGTGGTAATAACAGAATCTTGATCTATCCCTACTGGAACATTGATAATAACAGGATCCGGATCAATCCCTGCTGGAACTGTAATAATAACAGGATCCTGATCAATCCCTGTTGGCACAGTGATAATAACAGGATCTTGAAAAATCACTTATGTCACTGTGTTATTAAAGGATCCTGATCAGTTCCTGTTCTCACGGTGTAAATAACCATATCCTGACAAATCCCTGTTGTCACTATGATAATAACAGGATCCTGATCTATCCCTGTTGGCACTGTGATAATAACAGGATCCTGATCAATCCCTGTTGGAACTGTGATAATAACAGGATCCTGATCAATCCCTGATGGCACTGTGATAATAAAAGGATCCTGATCAATCCATTTTGGCACTTTGATAATAACAGGATCCTGATCAATCCTTGTTCGCACTGGGATAATAACAGGTTCCTGATCAATCCCTGTTGTCACTGTGATAGTAACAGGACACTGATCAATCCCGGTTGTCACTGTGATAATAACAGGATTCTGATCAATCCCTGTTGCCAGTGTGATAATAGCAGGACCCTGATCAATCCCTTTTGGCATTGTGATAATAACAGGATCCTGATCAATTCTTGTTGCCACTATCATAATAACAGGATCCTGATCAATCCCTGTGGGCACTGTGTTAATAACAGGATGCTGATCAATCCCATTTGGCACTGTGGTAATAACAGAATCTTGATCTATCCCTATTGGAACAGTGATAATAACAGGATCCGGATCAATCCCTGTTGGCACAGAGATAATAACAGGATCTTGAAACATCCCTATTGTCAATGAGTTAATGAAAGGATCCTGATCAATTCCTGTTCTCACTGTGTAAATAACCATATCCTGATCAATCCCTGTTGTCACTGTGATAATTTCAGGATCCTGATCAATCCCTGTTGGCACTGTGATAATAACAGGATCCTGATCAATCCCTGTTGGAACTGTGATAATAACAGGATCCTGATCAATCCCTGATGGCACTGTGATAATAACAGGATCCTGATCAATCCCATTTGGCACTGTGATAATAACAAGATCCTGATCGATCCCTGTTGGCACTATGATAATAATAGGATCCTGATCAATCCCTGTTGGAACTGTGTTAATAACAGGATCCTGATGAATCACTGTTGGAACTGTGATGATAACAGGACCCTGATCAATCCCTGTTGGCACTGTGATAATAGCAGGATCCAGATCAATTCCTGTTGCCAGTGTGATAATAACAGGATCCTGATCAATCCATGTTGCCATTGTGATAATAACAGGATTCTGATCAATCCCATTTGGCACTGTGGTAATAACAGAATCTTGATCAATCCCTGTTGGCACTGTGATAATAATAGGATCCTGATCATTCCTGTTGGAACTGTGATGATAACAAGATCCTGATCATTCCCTATTGTCACTGTGATAATAACCGTATCCTGATCAATCTTTGTCGGCAATGAAATAATAACAGGATCCGGATCAATACCTATTGTGACTGTGATAGTAACAGGAACTTGAACAATCCCTGTTGTCACTGTGATAATAAAAGAATCCTGATCAATTCCTGTTCTCACTGTGATAATAACCAGATCCTGATCAATCCCTGTTGTAACTCTGGTAATAACAGGATCCTGATCAATCCCTGATGCAACTGGGTTAATAACAGGATCCTGATCAATCCCTGTTGGAACTCTGATGATAACAGGACCCTGATCAATGCCTGTCGGAACTGTGATAAAGCAGGATCCTGATCAATCCTGGTTGCCAATGTGATACTAACAGGATTCTGATCAATCCCTGCTGGCAAAGTGATAATAACAGGATCCTGATCAATTCCTGTTGCCAGTGTGATAATAACAGGATCCTGATCAATCCATGTTGTAACTCTGGTAATAACAGGATCCTGATCAATCCCTGATGGCACTGTGATAAAAACTGGATCCTGATCAATCCCTGTTGTCACTGTGATAATAACAGGATCCTGATCAATCCCTGTGGGCACTGTGATAATAATAGCATCCTGATCAATCCCTATTGTGACTGTGATAATGACAGGATCCTGATGAATCCCTGTTGGTACTGTGATAATAACAGGATCCTGATCAATCCCTGTTGCCACTGTGATAACAACAGGATCCTGATCAGTCCGTGAGGCACTGTGATAATAAGAGGATCCTGATCAATCACTGATGGCACTGTGATAATAACAGGATCCTGATCAATCCCTGTTGCCACTGTGATAATAACAGGATCCTGAACTGACCGTGAGGTAATGTGATAATAAGAGGATCCTGATCAATCACTGATGGCACTGTGATAATAACAGGTTCCTGATCAATCCCTGTTGTCACTGTGATAGTAACAGGATATTGAACAATCCCTATTGGCACTGCGATAATAACAGGATAATGATCAATCCCTGATGGCACTGTGATAAAAACTGAATCCTGATTAATCCCGGTTGTCACTGTGATAATAATAGGATCCTGATCAATCCTATTTCGCACTGTGATAATAATAGCATCTGATCAATCCCTGTTGTCACTGTGATAATAACAGGACCCTGATCAATCCCTGTTGTCACTTTGATAATAACAGGATTCTGATCAATCCCTGTTGCCAGTGTGATAATAGCAGGACCCTGATCAATCCCTTTTGACATTGTGATAATAGTAGGATCCTGATCAATTCTTGTTGCCACTATCATAATAACAGGATCCTGATCAATCCCTGTGGGCACTGTGTTAATAACAGGATGCTGATCAATCCCATTTGGCACTGTGGTAATAACAGAATCTTGATCTATCCCTACTGGAACATTGATAATAACACGACCCGGATCAATCCCTGCTGGAACTGTAATAATAACAGGATCCTGATCAATCCCTGTTGGCACAGTGATAATAACAGGATCTTGAAAAATCCCTATTGTCACTGTGTTATTAAAGGATCCTGATCAGTTCCTGTTCTCACGGTGTAAGTAACCATATCCTGACAAATCCCTGTTGTCACTATGATAATTTCAGGATCCTGATCAATCCCTGTTGGCACTGTGATAATAACAGGATCCTGATCAATCCCTGTTGGAACTGTGATAATAACAGGATCCTGATCAATCCCTGATGGCACTGTGATAATAAAAGGATCCTGATCAATCCATTTTGGCACTTTGATAATAACAGGATCCTGATCAATCCTTGTTGGCACTGTGATAATAATAGCATCCTGATCAATCCCTATTGTGACTGTGATAATGACAGGATCCTGATGAATCCCTGTTGATACTGAGATAATAACAGGATCCTGAACAATCCCTGTTGGCACTGTGATAACAACAGGATCATGATCAGTCCGTGAGGCACTGTGATAATAACAGGATCCAGATCAATCCCTGTTGACACTGTGATAATAACAGGATCCTGATCAATCCCTGTTGGCAATGTGATAATAACAGGATATTGAACAATCCCAGTTGGCACTTCGATAATAACAGGATATTGATCAATCCGTGATGGCACTCTGATAAAAACTGAATCCTGATTAATCGCGGTTGTCACTGTGATAATAACAGGATCCTGATCAATCCTTGTTCGCACTGGGATAATAACAGGCTCCTGATCAATCCCTGTTGTCTCTGTGATAGTAACAGGACCCTGATCAATCCCGGTTGTCACTGTGATAATAACAGGATTCTGATCAATCCCTGTTGCCAGTGTGATAATAGCAGGACCCTGATCAATCCCTTTTGGCATTGTGATAATAACAGGATCCTGATCAATTCTTGTTGCCACTATCATAATAACAGGATCCTGATCAATCCCTGTGGGCACTGTGTTAATAACAGGATGCTGATCAATCCCATTTGGCACTGTGGTAATAACAGAATCTTGATCTATCCCTATTGGAACAGTGATAATAACAGGATCCGGATCAATCCCTGTTGGAACTGTGATAATAACAGGATCCTGATCAATCCCTGTTGGCACAGAGATAATAACAGGATCTTGAAACATCCCTATTGTCAATGAGTTAATGAAAGGATCCTGATCAATTCCTGTTCTCACTGTGTAAATAACCATTTCCTGATCAATCCCTGTTGTCACTGTGATAATTTCAGGATCCTGATCAATCCCTGTTGGCACTGTGATAATAACAGGATCCTGATCAATCCCTGTTGGAACTGTGATAATAACAGGATCCTGATCAATCCCTGATGGCACTGTGATAATAACAGGATCCTGATCAATCCCATTTGGCACTGTGATAATAACAAGATCCTGATCGATCCCTGTTGGCACTATGATAATAATAGGATCCTAATCAATCCCTGTTGGAACTGTGTTACTAACAGGATCCTGATCAATCACTGTTGGAACTGTGATGATAACAGGACCCTGATCAATCCCTGTTGGCACTGTGATAATAGCAGGATCCAGATCAATTCCTGTTGCCAGTGTGATAATAACAGGATCCTGATCAATCCATGTTGCCATTGTGATAATAACAGGATTCTGATCAATCCCATTTGGCACTGTGGTAATAACAGAATCTTGATCAATCCCTGTTGGCACTGTGATAATAATTGCATCCTGATCAATCCCTGTGGGAACTGTGATAATAACAGGAACTTGAACAATCCCTGTTGTCACTGTGATAATAAAAGAAACCTGATCAATTCCTGTTCTCACTGTGATAATAACAGGATCCTGATCAATCCCTGTTGTAACTCTGGTAATAACAGGATCCTGATCAATCCCTGTTGGAACTGTGATAATAAGAGGATATTGATCAATCCCTGATGGCACTGTGATAAAAACTGAATCATGATTAATCCCGGTTGTCACTGTGATAATAACAGGATCCTGATCAATCCCTGTTGGCACTGTGGTAATAACAGGATCCCGATCAATCCTTGTTGGCACTGTGATAATAATAGCATCCTGATCAATCCCTATTGTGACTGTGATAATGAAAGGATCCTGATGAATCCCTGTTGGTACTGTGATAATAACAGGATCCTGATCAATCCCTCTTGGCACAGTGATAATAACAGGATCTTGAAAAATCCCTATTGTCACTGTGTTAATAAAAGGAAACTGATCAATTCCTGTTCTCACTGTGTAAATAACCATATCCTGATCAATCCCTGTTGTCACTGTGATAATTTCAGGATTATGATCAATCCCTGTTGGCACTGTGATAATAACAGGATCCTGATCAATCCCTGTTGAAACTGTGATAATAACAGGATCCTGATCAATCCCTGATGACACAGTGATAATAACAGGATCCTGATCAATCCATTTTGGCACTGTGATAATAACAAGATCCTGATCGATCCCTGTTGGCACTATGAAAATAACAGGATCCTGATCAATCCCTGTTGGCACTATGATAATAACAGGATCCTGATCATCCCTGTTGGAACTGTGTTAATAACAGGATCCTGATCAATCCCTGTTGGAACTGTGTTAATAACAGGATCCTGATCAATCCCTGTTGGAACTGTGAGGATAACAGGACCCTGATCAATCCCTGTTGGCACTGTGATAATAGCAGGATCCTGATCAATTCCTGTTGCCAGTGTGATAATAACAGGATCCTGATCAATCCATGTTGCCATTGTGATAATAACAGGATTCTGATCAATCCCATTTGGCACTGTGGTAATAACAGAATCTTGATCAATCCCTGTTGGCACTGTGATAATAATTGCATCCTGATCAATCCCTGTGGGAACTGTGATAATAACAGGAACTTGAACAATCCCTGTTGTCACTGTGATAATAAAAGAAACCTGATCAATTCCTGTTCTCACTGTGATAATAACAGGATCCTGATCAATCCCTGTTGTAACTCTGGTAATAACAGGATCCTGATCAATCCCTGTTGGAACTGTGATAATAAGAGGATATTGATCAATCCCTGATGGCACTGTGATAAAAACTGAATCATGATTAATCCCGGTTGTCACTGTGATAATAACAGGATCCTGATCAATCCCTGTTGGCACTGTGGTAATAACAGGATCCTGATCAATCCTTGTTGGCACTGTGATAATAATAGCATCCTGATCAATCCCTATTGTGACTGTGATAATGAAAGGATCCTGATGAATCCCTGTTGGTACTGTGATAATAATAGGATCCTGATCAATCCCTCTTGGCACAGTGATAATAACAGGATCTTGAAAAATCCCTATTGTCACTGTGTTAATAAAAGGAAACTGATCAATTCCTGTTCTCACTGTGTAAATAACCATATCCTGATCAATCCCTGTTGTCACTGTGATAATTTCAGGATTATGATCAATCCCTGTTGGCACTGTGATAATAACAGGATCCTGATCAATCCCTGTTGAAACTGTGATAATAACAGGATCCTGATCAATCCCTGATGACACAGTGATAATAACAGGATCCTGATCAATCCATTTTGGCACTGTGATAATAACAAGATCCTGATCGATCCCTGTTGGCACTATGAAAATAACAGGATCCTGATCAATCCCTGTTGGCACTATGATAATAACAGGATCCTGATCATCCCTGTTGGAACTGTGTTAATAACAGGATCCTGATCAATCCCTGTTGGAACTGTGTTAATAACAGGATCCTGATCAATCCCTGTTGGAACTGTGAGGATAACAGGACCCTGATCAATCCCTGTTGGCACTGTGATAATAGCAGGATCCTGATCAATTCCTGTTGCCAGTGTGATAATAACAGGATCCTGATCAATCCATGTTGGCACTGTGATAATAATAGCATCCTGATCATTCCTTATTGTGACTGTGATAATGACAGGATCCTGATGAATCCCTGTTGGAACTTTGATAATAACAGGATCTTGATCAATCCCTGTTGGCACTGTGATAAAAACTGGCTCCTGATCAATCCCTGTTGTCACTGTGATAATAAGAGCATCCTGATCAATCCCTGTTGGCAAAGTGATAATAACAGGATCCTGATCAATCCTTGTTGGCACTGTGATAATAATAGCATCCTGATCAATCCTTATTGTGACTGTGATAATGACAGGATCCTGATCAATCCATGTTGCCACTGTGATAATAACAGGATTTTGATCAATCCCATTTGGCACTGTGGTAATAACAGAATCTTGATCAATCCCCGTTGGCACTGTGATAATAATAGGATCCGGATCAATCCCTGTTGGCACTGTGATAATAATTGGATCCTGATCAATCCCTGCTGGCACTGTGTTAATAACAGGAACTTGAACAATCCCTGTTGTCACTGTGATAATCAAAGAAACCTAATCAATTCCTGTTCTCACTGTGATAATAAACAGATCCTGATCAATCCCTGTTGTAACTCTGGTAATAACAGGATCCTGATCAATCCCTGTTGGAACTGTGATAATAACAGCATCCTGATCAATCCCTGTTGGCAAAGTGATAATAACAGGATCCTGATCAATCCTTGTTGGCACTGTGATAATAATAGCATCCTGATCATTCCTTATTGTGACTGTGATAATGACAGGATCCTGATGAATCCCTGTTGGAACTTTGATAATAACAGGATCTTGATCAATCCCTGTTGGCACTGTGATAAAAACTGGCTCCTGATCAATCCCTGTTGTCACTGTGATAATAAGAGCATCCTGATCAATCCCTGTTGGCAAAGTGATAATAACAGGATCCTGATCAATCCTTGTTGGCACTGTGATAATAATAGCATCCTGATCAATCCTTATTGTGACTGTGATAATGACAGGATCCTGATGAATCCCTGTTGGTACAGTGATAATAACAGGATCCTGATCAATCCCTGTTGGCACTGTGATAACAACATGATCCTGATCAGTCCGTGAGGCACTGTGATAATAAGAGGATCCTGATCAATCACTGATGGCACTGTGATAATAACAGGATCCTGATCAATCCCTGTTGGCACTGTGATTAAAACAGGATCCTGATCAGACCGTGAGGCACTGTGATAATAAGAGGATCCTGATCAATCCCTGTTGTCACTGTGATAATAATAGCATCCTGATCAATCCCTGTTGGCACTCTGATAATAACAGGATATTGAACAATCCCTGTTGGCACTGTGATAATAACAGGATATTGATCAATCCCTGATGGCACTGTGATAAAAACTGAATCCTGATTAATCCCGGTTTTCACTGTGATAATAATAGGATTCTGATCAATCCCATTTGGCACTTTGGTAATAACTGAATCTTGATCAATCCCTGTTGGCACTGTGATAATAAGAGGATCCGGATCAATCCCTGTTGGCACTGCGATAATAATTGGATCCTGATCAATCCCTGTTGGCACTGTGATGATAACAGGAACTTGAACAATCCCTGTTGTCACTATGATAATAAAAGAATCCTGATCAATTCCTGTTCTCACTGTGATAATAACCAGATCCTGATCAATCCCTGTTGTAACTCTGGGAATAACAGGATCCTGATCAATCCCTGATGGCAGTGTGATAATAAAAGCATCCTGAACAATCCCTGTTGTCACTGTGATAATATCAGGAACCTGATCAAACCCTGTAGGCACTGTGATAATAAGAGCTTCCAGATCAATCCCATTTGGCAATATGATAATAACAGAATCCTGATCAATCCCTGTTGGAACTGTGTTAATAACAGGATCCTGATCAATCCCTGTTGGAACTGTGATGATAACAGGACCCTGATCAATCCCTGTTGGCACTCTTGTAATAGCAGGATCCTGATCAATCCCGGTGGTCACTGAGATACTAACAGGATTCTAATCAATCCCTGTTGGCATTGAAAACAATAACAGGATCCTGATCAATTCCTGTTGCCAGTGTGATAATAACAGGACCCTGATCAATCCATTTTGGCACTGTGATAATAACAGGATCCTGATCAATCCATATTGCCTCTTTAATAATAACAGGATTCTGATCAATCCCATTAGGCACTGAGGTAATAACAGGACCCTGATCAATCCCGGTTGTCAGTGTGATAATAACAGGATTCTGATCAATCCCTGTTGCCAGTGAGATAATAGCAGGACCCTGATCAATCCCTTTTGGCATTGTGATAATAACAGGATCCTGATCAATTCTTGTTGCCACTATCATAATAACAGGATCCTGATCAATCCCTGTGGGCACTGTGTTAATAACAGGATGCTGATCAATCCCATTTGGCACTGTGGTAATAACAGAATCTTGATCTATCCCTATTGGAACAGTGATAATAACAGGATCCGGATCAATCCCTGTTGGAACTGTGATAATAACAGGATCCTGATCAATCCCTGTTGGAAATGTGATAATAACAGGATCTTGAAAAATCCCTATTGTCACTGTGTTATTAAAAGGAAACTGATCAATTCCTGTTCTCACTGTGTAAATAACCATATCCTGATCAATCCCTGTTGTCACTGTGATAATTTCAGGATTATGATCAATCCCTGTTGGCACTGTGATAGTAACAGGATCCTGATCAATCCCTGTTGGAACTGTGATAATAACAGGATCCTGATCAATCCCTGATGGCACTGTGATAATAACAGGATCCTGATCAATCCATTTTGGCACTGTGATAATAACAAGATCCTGATCGATCCCTGTTGGCACTATGAAAATAACAGGATCCTGATCAATCCCTGTTGGCACTATCATAATAACAGGATCCTGATCAATCCCTGTTGGAACTGTGTTAATAACAGGATCCTGATCAATCCCTGTTGGAACTGTGAGGATAACAGGACCCTGATCAATCCCTGTTGGCACTGTGATAATAGCAGGACCCTGATCAATTCCTGTTGCCAGTGTGATATTAACAGGATCCTGATCAATCCATGTTGGCACTGTGATGATAACAGTATCCTGATCAATTCCTGTTGCCAGTGTGATTATGACATGATCCTGATCAATCCATGTTGCCACTGAGATAATAACAGGATTCTGATCAATCCCATTTGGCACTGTGGTAATAACAGAATCTTGATCAATCCCTGTTGGCACTGTGATAATAACAGGATCCGGATCAATCCCTGTTGGCACTGTGATAATAATTGGATCCTGATCAATCCCTGCTGGCACTGTGATAATAACAGGAACTTGAACAATCCCTGTTGTCACTGTGATAATAAAAGAAACCTAATCAATTCCTGTTCTTACTGTGATAATAACCAGATCCTGATCAATCCCTGTTGTAACTCTGGTAATAAGAGGATCCTGATCAATCCCTGATGGCACTGTGATAAAAACTGGCTCCTGATCAATCCCTGTTGTCATTGTGATAATAACAGCATCCTGATCAATCCCTGTTGGCAAAGTGATAATAACAGGATCCTGATCAATCCTTGTTGGCACTGTGATAATAATAGCATCCTGATCAATCCTTATTGTGACTGTGATAATGACAGGATCCTGATGAATCCCTGTTGGTACAGTGATAATAACAGGATCCTGATCAATCCCTGTTGGCACTGTGATAACAACAGGATCCTGATCAGTCCGTGAGGCACTGTGATAATAAGAGCATCCTGATCAATCACTGATGGCACTGTGATAATAACAGGATCCTGATCAATCCCTGTTGGCACTGTGATTAAAACAGGATCCTGATCAGACCGTGAGGCACTGTGATAATAAGAGGATCCTGATCAATCACTGATGGCACTGTGATAATAACAGGATCATGATCAATCCCTGTTGTCACTGTGATAATAATAGGATACTGATCAATCCCTGTTGGCACTGTGATAATAACAGGATATTGAACAATCCCTGTTGGCACTGTGATAATAACAGGATATTGATCAATCCCTGATGGCACTGTGATAAAAACTGAATCCTGATTAATCCCGGTTGTCACTGTGATAATAATAGGATCCTGATCAATCCTATTTCGCACTGTGATAATAATAGCATCTGATCAATCCCTGTTGTCACTGTGATAATATCAGGAAACCGATCATTCCCTGTTGGCACTGTGATAATAATAGGATCCTGATCCATCCCATTTGGCACTGTGGTAATAACAGAATCTTGATCAATCCCTGTTGTCACTGTGATAATAAAAGAATCCTGATCAATTCCTGTTCTCACTGTGATAATAACCAGATCCTGATCAATCCCTGTTGTAACTCTTGTAATAACAGGATCCTGATCAATCCCTGATGCAACTGGGTTTATAACAGGATCCTGATCAAAACCTGTTGGAAATCTGATGATAACATGACCCTGATCAATGCCTGTCGGCACTGTGATAATAGCAGGTACCTGATCAATCCCGGTTGTCACTGATATAATAACTGGATTCTGATCAATCCCTGCTGGCAATGTGATAATAACAGGATCCTGATCAATTCCTGTTGCCAGTGTTATAATAACAGGATCCTGATCAATCCATGTTGTAACTCTGGTAATAACAGGATACTGATCAATCCCTGTTGTCACTGTGATAAAAACTGGATCTTGATCAATCCCTGTTGTCACTGTGATAATAACAGGATCCTGATCAATTCCTGTTCTCACTGTGTAAATAACCATATCCTGATCAATCCCTGATGGCACTGTGATAATAATAGGATCCTGATCAATCCATTTTGGCACTGTGATAATAACAGGAGCTTGAACAATCCTTGTTGGCACTGTGATAATAATAGCATCCTGATCAATCCCAATTGTGACTGTGATAATGACAGGATCCTGATGAATCCCTGTTGGTACTGTGATAATAACAGGATCCTGATCAATCCCTGTTGGCACAGTGATAACAACAGGATCATGATCAGTCCGTGAGGCACTGTGATAATAAGAGGATCCTGATCAATCACTGATGGCACTGTGATAATAACAGGATCCTGATCAATCCCTGTTGTCACTGTGATAATAAAAGAAACCTAATCAATTCCTGTTCTCACTGTGATAATAACCAGATCCTGATCAATCCCTGTTGTAACTCTGGTAATAATAGGATCCTGATCAATCCCTGTTGGAACTGTTATAATAACAGGATCCTGATCAATCCCTGATGGCACTGTGATAAAAAGTGGCTCCTGATCAATCCCTGTTGTCACTGTGATAATAACAGCATCCTGATCAATCCCTGTTGGCAAAGTGATAATAACAGGATCCTGATCAATCCTTGTTGGCACTGTGATAATAATAGCATCCTGATCAATCCTTATTGTGACTGTGATAATGACAGGATCCTGATGAATCCCTGTTGGTACAGTGATAATAACAGGATCCTGATCAATCCCTGTTGGCACTGTGATAAAAACAGGATCCTGATCAATCCTTGTTGTCACTGTGATAATAACAGCATCCTGATCAATCCCTGTTGGCAAAGTGATAATAACAGGATCCTGATCAATCCCTGTTGGCACTGTGATTAAAACAGGATCCTGATCAGACCGTGAGGCACTGTGATAATAAGAGGATCCTGATCAATCACTGATGGCACTGTGATAATAACAGGATCCTGATCAATCCCTGTTGTCACTGTGATAATAATAGCATCCTGATCAATCCCTGTTGGCACTCTGATAATAACAGGATATTGAACAATCCCTTTTGGTACTGTGATAATAACAGGATCCTGATCAATCCCTGTTGGCACTGTGATAACAACAGGATCATGATCAGTCCGTGAGGCACTGTGATAATAAGAGGATCCTGCTCAATCACTGATGGCACTGTGATAATAAAAGGATCCTGATCAATCCCTGTTGGCACTGTGATAATAATAGGATCCTGATCAGACCGTGAGGTACTGTGATAATAACAGGATCCTGCTCAATCACTGATGGCACTGTGATAATAACAGGATCCTGATCAATCCCTGTTGTCACTGTGATAATAACAGGATCCTGATCAATCCCTGTTTGCACTGAGATAATAACAGGATATTGAACAATCCCTGTTGGCACTGTGATAATAACAGGATATTGATCAATCCCTGATGGCACTGTGATAAAAACTGAATCCTGATTAATCCCGGTTGTCACTTTGATAATAACAGGATCCTGATCAATCCTTGTTCGCACTGTGATAATAACAGGATCCTGATCAATCCCTGTTGTCACTGTGATAATAATAGGACCCTGATCAATCCCGGTTGTCACTGTGATAATAACAGGATATTGATCAATACCTGATGGCACTGTGATAAAAACTGAATCCTGATTAATCCCGGTTGTCACTGTGATAATAACAGGATCCTGATCAATCCTTGTTCGCACTGTGATAATAACAGGATCCTGATCAATCCCTGTTGTCACTGTGATAATAATAGGACCCTGATCAATCCCGGTTGTCACTGTGATAATAACAGGATATTGATCAATACCTGATGGCACTGTGATAAAAACTGAATCCTGATTAATCCCGGTTGTCACTGTGATAATAACAGGATCCTGATCAATCCTTGTTCGCACTGTGATAATAACAAGATCCTGATCGATCCCTGTTGGCACTATGAAAATAACGGGATCATGATCAATCCCTGTTGGCACTATGATAATAACAGTATACTGATCAATCCCTGTTGGAACTGTGAGGATAACAGGACCCTGATCAATCCCTGTTGGCACTGTGATAATAGCAGGATCCTGATCAATTCCTGTTGCCAGTGTGATAATAACAGGATATTGAACAATCCATGTTGGCACTGTGATGATAACAGTTTCCTGATCAATTCCTGTTGCCAGTGTGATTATAACAGGATCCTGATCAATCCATGTTGCCACTGTGATAATAACAGGATTCTGATCAATCCCATTTGGCACTGTGGTAATAACAGAATCTTGATCAATCCCTGTTGGCACTGTGATAATAACAGGATCCGGATCAATCCCTGTTGGCACTGCGATAATAATTGGATCCTGATCAATCCCTGCTGGCACTGTGATAATAACAGGAACTTGAACAATCCCTGTTGTCACTGTGATAATAAAAGAAACCTAATCAATTCCTGTTCTCACTGTGATAATAACCAGATCCTGATCAATCCCTGTTGTAACTCTGGTAATAATAGGATCCTGATCAATCCCTGTTGGAACTGTGATTATAACAGGATCCTGATCAATCCCTGATGGCACTGTGATAAAAACTGGCTCCTAATCAATCCCTGTTGTCACTGTGATAATAACAGCATCCTGATCAATCCCTGTTGGCAAAGTGATAATAACAGGATCCTGATCAATCCTTGTTGGCACTGTGATAATAATAGCATCCTGATCAATCCTTATTGTGACTGTGATAATGACAGGATCCTGATGAATCCCTGTTGGTACTTTGATAAAAACTGGCTCCTGATCAATCCCTGTTGTCACTGTGATATTAACAGCATCCTGATCAATCCCTGTTGGCAAAGTGATAATAACAGGATCCTGATCAATCCTTGTTGGCACTGTGATAATAATAGCATCCTGTTCAATCCTTATTGTGAGTGTGATAATGACAGGATCCTGATGAATCCCTGTTGGTACTGTGATAATAACAGGATCCTGATCAGACCGTGAGGTACTGTGATAATAACAGGATCCTGCTCAATCACTGATGGCACTGTGATAATAACAGGATCCTGATCAATCCCTGTTGTCACTGTGATAATAACAGGATCCTGATCAATCCCTGTTGGCACTGAGATAATAACAGGATATTGAACAATCCCTGTTGGAACTGTGATAATAACAGGATATTGATCAATCCCTGATGGCACTGTGATAATAACAGGATCCTGATCAATCCCTGTTGGAACTGTGATAATAACAGGATCCTGATCAATCCCTGATGGCACTGTGATAATAATAGGATCCTGATCAATCCGTTTTGGCACTGTGATAATAACAGGATCCTGTTCAATCCTTGTTGGCACTGTGATAATAATAGCATCCTGATCAATCCCTATTGTGACTGTGATAATGACAGGATCCTGATGAATCCCTGTTGGTACTGTGATAATAGCAGGATCCTGATCAATCCCTGTTGGCACTGTGATAACAACAGGATCATGATCAGTCTGTGAGGCACTGTGATAATAAGAGGATCCTGATCAATCACTGAAGGCACTGTGATAATAACAGGATCCTGATCAATCCCTGTTGGCACTGTGATAATAATAGGATCCTGATCAGACCGTGAGGTACTGTGATAATAACAGGATCCTGCTCAATCACTGATGGCACTGTGATAATAACAGGATCCTGATCAATCCCTGTTGTCACTGTGATAATAACAGGATCCTGATCAATCCCTGTTTGCACTGAGATAATAACAGGATATTGAACAATCCCTGTTGGCACTGTGATAATAACAGGATATTGATCAATCCCTGATGGCACTGTGATAAAAACTGAATCCTGATTAATCCCGATTGTCACTGTGATAATAACAGGATCCTGATCAATCCTTGTTCGCACTGTGATAATAACAAGATCCTGATCGATCCCTGTTGGCACTATGAAAATAACAGGATCATGATCAATCCCTGTTGGCACTATGATAATAACAGGATCCTGATCAATCCCTGTTGTCACTGTGATAATAATAGGACCCTGATCAATCCCGGTTGTCACTGTGATAATAACAGGATATTGATCAATCCCTGATGGCACTGTGATAAAAACTGAATCCTGATTAATCCCGGTTGTCACTGTGATAATAATAGGATCTTGATCAATCCTTGTTCGCACTGTGATAATAACAAGATCCTGATCGATCCCTGTTGGCACTATGAAAATAACAGGATCATGATCAATCCCTGTTGGCACTATGATAATAACAGTATCCTGATCAATCCCTGTTGGAACTGTGTTAATAACAGGATCCTGATCAATCCCTGTTGGAACTGTGAGGATAACAGGACCCTGATCAATCCCTGTTGGCACTGTGATAATAGCAGGATCCTGATCAATTCCTGTTGCCAGTGTGATAATAACAGGATATTGAACAATCCATGTTGGCACTGTCATGATAACAGTTTCCTGATCAATTCCTGTTTCCAGTGTGATTATAACAGGATCCTGATCAATCCATGTTGCCACTGTGATAATAACAGGATTCTGATCAATCCCATTTGGCACTGTGGTAATAACAGAATCTTGATCAATCCCTGTTGGCACTGTGATAATAACAGGATCCGGATCAATCCCTGTTGGCACTGCGATAATAATTGGATCCTGATCAATCCCTGCTGGCACTGTGATAATAACAGGAACTTGAACAATCCCTGTTGTCACTGTGATAATAAAAGAAACCTAATCAATTCCTGTTCTCACTGTGATAATAACCAGATCCTGATCAATCCCTGTTGTAACTCTGGTAATAATAGGAACCTGATCAATCCCTGTTGGAACTGTGATTATAACAGGATCCTGATCAATCCCTGATGGCACTGTGATAAAAACTGGCTCCTAATCAATCCTGTTGTCACTGTGATAATAACAGCATCCTGATCAATCCCTGTTGGCAAAGTGATAATAACAGGATCCTGATCAATCCTTGTTGGCACTGTGATAATAATAGCATCCTGATCAATCCTTATTGTGACTGTGATAATGACAGGATCCTGATGAATCCCTGTTGGTACTTTGATAAAAACTGGCTCCTGATCAATCCCTGTTGTCACTGTGATATTAACAGCATCCTGATCAATCCCTGTTGGCAAAGTGATAATAACAGGATCCTGATCAATCCTTGTTGGCACTGTGATAATAATAGCATCCTGTTCAATCCTTATTGTGACTGTGATAATGACAGGATCCTGATGAATCCCTGTTGGTACTGTGATAATAACAGGATCCTTATCAATCCCTGTTGGCACTGTGATACCAACATGATCCTGATCAGTCCGTGAGGCACTGTGATAATAAGAGGATCCTGATCAATCACTGATGGCACTGTGATAATAACAGGATCCTGATCAATCCCTGTTGTCACTGTGATAATAAAAGAAACCTAATCAATTCCTGTTCTCACTGTGATAATAACCAGATCCTGATCAATCCCTGTTGTAACTCTGGTAATAATAGGATCCTGATCAATCCCTGTTGGAACTGTTATAATAACAGGATCCTGATCAATCCCTGATGCCACTGTGATAAAAAGTGGCTCCTGATCAATCCCTGTTGTCACTGTGATAATAACAGCATCCTGATCAATCCCTGTTGGCAAAGTGATAATAACAGGATCCTGATCAATCCTTGTTGGCACTGTGATAATAATAGCATCCTGATCAATCCTTATTGTGACTGTGATAATGACAGGATCCTGATGAATCCCTGTTGGTACTGTGATAATAACAGGATCCTGATCAATCCCTGTTGGCACTGTGATAAAAACAGGATCCTGATCAATCCTTGTTGTCACTGTGATAATAACAGCATCCTGATCAATCCCTGTTGGCACTGTGATAATAACAGGATCCTGATCAATCCCTGTTGGCACTGTGATAATAATAGCATTCTGATCAATCCTTATTGTGACTGTGATAATGACAGGATCTTGATGAATCCCTGTTGGTACTGTGATAATAACAGGATCCTGATCAATCCCTGTTGGCACTGTGATAACAACATGATCCTGATCAGTCCGTGAAGCACTGTGATAATAAGAGGATCCTGATCAATCACTGATGGCACTGTGATAATAACAGGATCCTGATCAATCCCTGTTGGCACTGTGATTAAAACAGGATCCTGATCAGACCGTGAGGCACTGTGATAATAAGAGGATCCTGATCAATCACTGATGGCACTGTGATAATAACAGGATCCTGATCAATCCCTGTTGTCACTGTGATAATAATAGCATCCTGATCAATCCCTGTTGGCACTCTGATAATAACAGGATATTGAACAATCCCTTTTGGTACTGTGATAATAACAGGATCCTGATCAAATCCCTGTTGGCACTGTGATAACAACAGGATCATGATCAGTCCGTGAGGCACTGTGATAATAAGAGGATCCTGCTCAATCACTGATGGCACTGTGATAATAAAAGGATCCTGATCAATCCCTGTTGGCACTGTGATAATAATAGGATCCTGATCAGACCGTGAGGTACTGTGATAATAACAGGATCCTGCTCAATCACTGATGGCACTGTGATAATAACAGGATCCTGATCAATCCCTGTTGTCACTGTGATAATAACAGGATCCTGATCAATCCCTGTTGGCACTGAGATAATAACAGGATATTGAACAATCCCTGTTGGCACTGTGATAATAACAGGATATTGATCAATCCCTGATGGCACTGTGATAAAAACTGAATCCTGATTAATCCCGGTTGTCACTTTGATAATAACAGGATCCTGATCAATCCTTGTTCGCACTGTGATAATAACAGGATCCTGATCAATCCCTGTTGTCACTGTGATAATAATAGGACCCTGATCAATCCCGGTTGTCACTGTGATAATAACAGGATATTGATCAATACCTGATGGCACTGTGATAAAAACTGAATCCTGATTAATCCCGGTTGTCACTGTGATAATACAGGATCCTGATCAATCCTTGTTCGCACTGTGATAATAACAGGATCCTGATCAATCCCTGTTGTCACTGTGATAATAATAGGACCCTGATCAATCCCGGTTGTCACTGTGATAATAACAGGATATTGATCAATACCTGATGGCACTGTGATAAAAAACTGAATCCTGATTAATTCCGGTTGTCACTGTGATAATAACAGGATCCTGATCAATCCTTGTTCGCACTGTGATAATAACAAGATCCTGATCGATCCCTGTTGGCACTATGAAAATAACGGGATCATGATCAATCCCTGTTGGCACTATGATAATAACAGTATCCTGAATCAATCCCTGTTGGAACTGTGAGGATAACAGGACCCTGATCAATCCCTGTTGGCACTGTGATAATAGCAGGATCCTGATCAATTCCTGTTGCCAGTGTGATAATAACAGGATATTGAACAATCCATGTTGGCACTGTGATGATAACAGTTTCCTGATCAATTCCTGTTGCCAGTGTGATTATAACAGGATCCTGATCAATCCATGTTGCCATTGTGATAATAACAGGATTCTGATCAATCCCATTTGGCACTGTGGTAATAACAGAATCTTGATCAATCCCTGTTGGCACTGTGATAATAACAGGATCCGGAATCAATCCCTGTTGGCACTGCGATAATAATTGGATCCTGATCAATCCCTGCTGGCACTGTGATAATAACAGGAACTTGAACAATCCCTGTTGTCACTGTGATAATAAAAGAAACCTAATCAATTCCTGTTCTCACTGTGATAATAACCAGATCCTGATCAATCCCTGTTGTAACTCTGGTAATAATAGGATCCTGATCAATCCCTGTTGGAACTGTGATTATAACAGGATCCTGATCAATCCCTGATGGCACTGTGATAAAAACTGGCTCCTAATCAATCCCTGTTGTCACTGTGATAATAACAGCATCCTGATCAATCCCTGTTGGCAAAGTGATAATAACAGGATCCTGATCAATCCTTGTTGGCACTGTGATAATAATAGCATCCTGATCAATCCTTATTGTGACTGTGTTAATGACAGGATCCTGATGAATCCCTGTTGGTACTTTGATAAAAACTGGCTCCTGATCAATCCCTGTTGTCACTGTGATATTAACAGCATCCTGATCAATCCCTGTTGGCAAAGTGATAATAACAGGATCCTGATCAATCCTTGTTGGCACTGTGATAATAATAGCATCCTGTTCAATCCTTATTGTGAGTGTGATAATGACAGGATCCTGATGAATCCCTGTTGGTACTGTGATAATAACAGGATCCTGATCAGACCGTGAGGTACTGTGATAATAACAGGATCCTGCTCAATCACTGATGGCACTGTGATAATAACAGGATCCTGATCAATCCCGGTTGTCACTGTTGATAATAATCAGGATCCTGATCAATCCCTGTTGGCACTGAGATAATAACAGGCTCCTTGAACAATCCCTGTTGGCACTGTGATAATAACAGGATATTGATCAATCCCTGATGGCAATGTGATAATAACAGGATCCTGATCAATCCCTGTTGGAACTGTGATAATAACAGGAATCCTGATCAATCCCTGATGTCACTATTATAATTAATAGGATCCTGATCAATCCGTTTTGCACTGTGATAATAACAGGATCCTGTTCAATCCTTGTTGGCACTGTGATAATAATAGCATCCTGATCAATCCATATTTGTGACTGTGATAATGACAGGATCCTGATGAATCCCTGTTGGTACTGTGATAATAACAGGATCCTGATCAATCCCTGTTGGCACTGTGATAACAACAGGATCATGATCAGTCTGTGAGGCACTGTGATAATAAGAGGATCCTGATCAATCCCTGTTGTCACTGTGATAATAACAGTCTCCTGATCAATCCCTGTTGGAACTGTGATAATAACAGGATCCTGATCAATCCCTGTTGTCACTGTGATAATAACAGGATCCTGATCAATCCCTGTTGGCACTGTGATAAAAACTGAATCCTGATCAATCCCTGTTTCACTGTGATAATAACAGGATATTGATCAATCCCTTTGGCACTGTGATAATAACAGGACCCTGATCAATCCCTGTTGGCACTGTGATAATAACAGGATCCTGATCAATCCCTGTTGTCACTGTGATAATAACAGGACCCTGATCAATTCCTGTTGGCACTGTGATAATAACAGGATCCTGATCAATCCCTGTTGTCACTGTGATAATAAAAGGATCCTGATCAATCCTGTTGTCACTGTGATAATAACAGATCCTGATCAATCCCTGTTGTAACTGTGATAATAACAGGATCCTGATCAATCCCTGTTGGCACTGTGATAATAAAGGATCCTGATCAATCCCTGTTGTCACTGTGATAATATCAGGAACCTGATCAACCCTGTAGGCACTGTGATAATAAGAGCTTCCAGATCAATCCCAGTTGGCAATATGATAATAACAGAATCCTGATCAATCCCTGTTGGAACTGTGTTAATAACAGGATCCTGATCAATCCCTGTTGGAACTGTGATGATAACAGGACCTGATCAATCCCTGTTGGCACTCTTGTAATAGCAGGATCCTGATCAATCCCGGTGGTCACTGAGATACTAACAGGATTCTAATCAATCCTGTTGGCATTGAAAACAATAACAGGGATCCTGATCAATTCCTGTTTGCCAGTGTGATAATAACAGGACCCTGATCAATCCATTTGGCACTGTGATAATAACAGGAATCCTGTCAATCCATATGCCTCTTAATAATAACAGGATCTGATCATTCCATTAGGCACTGAGTAATAACAGGACCCTGATCATTCCCGTTGTCAGTGTGATAATAACAGGATTCTGATCAATCCCTGTTGCCATGAGATAATAGCAGGACCCTGATCATCCCTTTTGGCATTGTGATAATAACAGGATCCTGATCAATTCTTGTTGCCACTATCATAATAACAGGATCCTGATCAATCCCTGTGGGCACTGTGTTAATAACAGGATGCTGATCAATCCCATTTGGCACTGTGGTAATAACAGAATCTTGATCTATCCCTATTGGAACAGTGATAATAACAGGATCCGGATCAATCCCTGTTGGAACTGTGATAATAACAGGATCCTGATCAATCCCTGTTGGAAATGTGATAATAACAGGATCTTGAAAAATCCCTATTGTCACTGTGTTATTAAAAGGAAACTGATCAATTCCTGTTCTCACTGTGTAAAGTAACCATATCCTGACAATCCCTGTTGTCACTGTGATAATTTCAGGATTATGATCAATCCCTGTGGCACTGTGATAGTAACAGGATCCTGATCAATCCCTGTTGGAACTGGTGATAATAACAGGATCCTGATCAATCCCTGATGGCACTGTGATAATAACAGGATCCTGATCAATCCATTTTTGGCACTGTGATAATAACAAGATCCTGATCGATCCCTGTTGGCACTATGAAAATAACAGGATCCTGATCAATCCCTGTTGGCACTATCATAATAACAGGATCCTGATCAATCCCTGTTGGAACTGTGTTAATAACAGGATCCT
Source organism: Carcharodon carcharias (assembly GCF_017639515.1). NCBI lineage: Eukaryota > Metazoa > Chordata > Chondrichthyes > Lamniformes > Lamnidae > Carcharodon > Carcharodon carcharias. The sequence continues at coordinate 80,563,010 of NC_054479.1, forward strand.
GATCAATCCCTGTTGGAACTGTGAGGATAACAGGACCCTGATCAATCCCTGTTGGCACTGTGATAATAGCAGGACCCTGATCAATTCCTGTTGCCAGTGTGATATTAACAGATCCTGATCAATCCATGTTGGCACTGTGATGATAACAGTATCCTGATCAATTCCTGTTGCCAGTGTGATTATGACATGATCCTGATCAATCCATGTTGCCACTGAGATAATAACAGGATCTGATCAATCCCATTTGGCACTGTGGTAATAACAGAATCTTGATCAATCCCTGTTGGCACTGTGATAATAACAGGATCCGGATCAATCCCTGTTGGCACTGTGATAATAATTGGATCCTGATCAATCCCTGCTGGCACTGTGATAATAACAGGAACTTGAACAATCCCTGTTGTCACTGTGATAATAAAAGAAACCTAATCAATTCCTGTTCTTACTGTGATAATAACCAGATCCTGATCAATCCCTGTTGTAACTCTGGTAATAAGAGGATCCTGATCAATCCCTGATGGCACTGTGATAAAAACTGGCTCCTGATCAATCCCTGTTGTCATTGTGATAATAACAGCATCCTGATCAATCCCTGTTGGCAAAGTGATAATAACAGGATCCTGATCAATCCTTGTTGGCACTGTGATAATAATAGCATCCTGATCAATCCTTATTGTGACTGTGATAATGACAGGATCCTGATGAATCCCTGTTGGTACAGTGATAATAACAGGATCCTGATCAATCCCTGTTGGCACTGTGATAACAACAGGATCCTGATCAGTCCGTGAGGCACTGTGATAATAAGAGCATCCTGATCAATCACTGATGGCACTGTGATAATAACAGGATCCTGATCAATCCCTGTTGGCACTGTGATTAAAACAGGATCCTGATCAGACCGTGAGGCACTGTGATAATAAGAGGATCCTGATCAATCACTGATGGCACTGTGATAATAACAGGATCATGATCAATCCCTGTTGTCACTGTGATAATAATAGGATACTGATCAATCCCTGTTGGCACTGTGATAATAACAGGATATTGAACAATCCCTGTTGGCACTGTGATAATAACAGGATATTGATCAATCCCTGATGGCACTGTGATAAAAACTGAATCCTGATTAATCCCGGTTGTCACTGTGATAATAATAGGATCCTGATCAATCCTATTTCGCACTGTGATAATAATAGCATCTGATCAATCCCTGTTGTCACTGTGATAATATCAGGAAACCGATCATTCCCTGTTGGCACTGTGATAATAATAGGATCCTGATCCATCCCATTTGGCACTGTGGTAATAACAGAATCTTGATCAATCCCTGTTGTCACTGTGATAATAAAAGAATCCTGATCAATTCCTGTTCTCACTGTGATAATAACCAGATCCTGATCAATCCCTGTTGTAACTCTTGTAATAACAGGATCCTGATCAATCCCTGATGCAACTGGGTTTATAACAGGATCCTGATCAAAACCTGTTGGAAATCTGATGATAACATGACCCTGATCAATGCCTGTCGGCACTGTGATAATAGCAGGTACCTGATCAATCCCGGTTGTCACTGATATAATAACTGGATTCTGATCAATCCCTGCTGGCAATGTGATAATAACAGGATCCTGATCAATTCCTGTTGCCAGTGTTATAATAACAGGATCCTGATCAATCCATGTTGTAACTCTGGTAATAACAGGATACTGATCATCCCTGTTGTCACTGTGATAAAAACTGGATCTTGATCAATCCCTGTTGTCACTGTGATAATAACAGGATCCTGATCAATTCCTGTTCTCACTGTGTAAATAACCATATCCTGATCAATCCCTGATGGCACTGTGATAATAATAGGATCCTGATCAATCCATTTTGGCACTGTGATAATAACAGGAGCTTGAACAATCCTTGTTGGCACTGTGATAATAATAGCATCCTGATCAATCCCAATTGTGACTGTGATAATGACAGGATCCTGATGAATCCCTGTTGGTACTGTGATAATAACAGGATCCTGATCAATCCCTGTTGGCACAGTGATAACAACAGGATCATGATCAGTCCGTGAGGCACTGTGATAATAAGAGGATCCTGATCAATCACTGATGGCACTGTGATAATAACAGGATCCTGATCAATCCCTGTTGTCACTGTGATAATAAAAGAAACCTAATCAATTCCTGTTCTCACTGTGATAATAACCAGATCCTGATCAATCCCTGTTGTAACTCTGGTAATAATAGGATCCTGATCAATCCCTGTTGGAACTGTTATAATAACAGGATCCTGATCAATCCCTGATGGCACTGTGATAAAAAGTGGCTCCTGATCAATCCCTGTTGTCACTGTGATAATAACAGCATCCTGATCAATCCCTGTTGGCAAAGTGATAATAACAGGATCCTGATCAATCCTTGTTGGCACTGTGATAATAATAGCATCCTGATCAATCCTTATTGTGACTGTGATAATGACAGGATCCTGATGAATCCCTGTTGGTACAGTGATAATAACAGGATCCTGATCAATCCCTGTTGGCACTGTGATAAAAACAGGATCCTGATCAATCCTTGTTGTCACTGTGATAATAACAGCATCCTGATCAATCCCTGTTGGCAAAGTGATAATAACAGGATCCTGATCAATCCCTGTTGGCACTGTGATTAAAACAGGATCCTGATCAGACCGTGAGGCACTGTGATAATAAGAGGATCCTGATCAATCACTGATGGCACTGTGATAATAACAGGATCCTGATCAATCCCTGTTGTCACTGTGATAATAATAGCATCCTGATCAATCCCTGTTGGCACTCTGATAATAACAGGATATTGAACAATCCCTTTTGGTACTGTGATAATAACAGGATCCTGATCAATCCCTGTTGGCACTGTGATAACAACAGGATCATGATCAGTCCGTGAGGCACTGTGATAATAAGAGGATCCTGCTCAATCACTGATGGCACTGTGATAATAAAAGGATCCTGATCAATCCCTGTTGGCACTGTGATAATAATAGGATCCTGATCAGACCGTGAGGTACTGTGATAATAACAGGATCCTGCTCAATCACTGATGGCACTGTGATAATAACAGGATCCTGATCAATCCCTGTTGTCACTGTGATAATAACAGGATCCTGATCAATCCCTGTTTGCACTGAGATAATAACAGGATATTGAACAATCCCTGTTGGCACTGTGATAATAACAGGATATTGATCAATCCCTGATGGCACTGTGATAAAAACTGAATCCTGATTAATCCCGGTTGTCACTTTGATAATAACAGGATCCTGATCAATCCTTGTTCGCACTGTGATAATAACAGGATCCTGATCAATCCCTGTTGTCACTGTGATAATAATAGGACCCTGATCAATCCCGGTTGTCACTGTGATAATAACAGGATATTGATCAATACCTGATGGCACTGTGATAAAAACTGAATCCTGATTAATCCCGGTTGTCACTGTGATAATAACAGGATCCTGATCAATCCTTGTTCGCACTGTGATAATAACAGGATCCTGATCAATCCCTGTTGTCACTGTGATAATAATAGGACCCTGATCAATCCCGGTTGTCACTGTGATAATAACAGGATATTGATCAATACCTGATGGCACTGTGATAAAAACTGAATCCTGATTAATCCCGGTTGTCACTGTGATAATAACAGGATCCTGATCAATCCTTGTTCGCACTGTGATAATAACAAGATCCTGATCGATCCCTGTTGGCACTATGAAAATAACGGGATCATGATCAATCCCTGTTGGCACTATGATAATAACAGTATACTGATCAATCCCTGTTGGAACTGTGAGGATAACAGGACCCTGATCAATCCCTGTTGGCACTGTGATAATAGCAGGATCCTGATCAATTCCTGTTGCCAGTGTGATAATAACAGGATATTGAACAATCCATGTTGGCACTGTGATGATAACAGTTTCCTGATCAATTCCTGTTGCCAGTGTGATTATAACAGGATCCTGATCAATCCATGTTGCCACTGTGATAATAACAGGATTCTGATCAATCCCATTTGGCACTGTGGTAATAACAGAATCTTGATCAATCCCTGTTGGCACTGTGATAATAACAGGATCCGGATCAATCCCTGTTGGCACTGCGATAATAATTGGATCCTGATCAATCCCTGCTGGCACTGTGATAATAACAGGAACTTGAACAATCCCTGTTGTCACTGTGATAATAAAAGAAACCTAATCAATTCCTGTTCTCACTGTGATAATAACCAGATCCTGATCAATCCCTGTTGTAACTCTGGTAATAATAGGATCCTGATCAATCCCTGTTGGAACTGTGATTATAACAGGATCCTGATCAATCCCTGATGGCACTGTGATAAAAACTGGCTCCTAATCAATCCCTGTTGTCACTGTGATAATAACAGCATCCTGATCAATCCCTGTTGGCAAAGTGATAATAACAGGATCCTGATCAATCCTTGTTGGCACTGTGATAATAATAGCATCCTGATCAATCCTTATTGTGACTGTGATAATGACAGGATCCTGATGAATCCCTGTTGGTACTTTGATAAAAACTGGCTCCTGATCAATCCCTGTTGTCACTGTGATATTAACAGCATCCTGATCAATCCCTGTTGGCAAAGTGATAATAACAGGATCCTGATCAATCCTTGTTGGCACTGTGATAATAATAGCATCCTGTTCAATCCTTATTGTGAGTGTGATAATGACAGGATCCTGATGAATCCCTGTTGGTACTGTGATAATAACAGGATCCTGATCAGACCGTGAGGTACTGTGATAATAACAGGATCCTGCTCAATCACTGATGGCACTGTGATAATAACAGGATCCTGATCAATCCCTGTTGTCACTGTGATAATAACAGGATCCTGATCAATCCCTGTTGGCACTGAGATAATAACAGGATATTGAACAATCCCTGTTGGAACTGTGATAATAACAGGATATTGATCAATCCCTGATGGCACTGTGATAATAACAGGATCCTGATCAATCCCTGTTGGAACTGTGATAATAACAGGATCCTGATCAATCCCTGATGGCACTGTGATAATAATAGGATCCTGATCAATCCGTTTTGGCACTGTGATAATAACAGGATCCTGTTCAATCCTTGTTGGCACTGTGATAATAATAGCATCCTGATCAATCCCTATTGTGACTGTGATAATGACAGGATCCTGATGAATCCCTGTTGGTACTGTGATAATAGCAGGATCCTGATCAATCCCTGTTGGCACTGTGATAACAACAGGATCATGATCAGTCTGTGAGGCACTGTGATAATAAGAGGATCCTGATCAATCACTGAAGGCACTGTGATAATAACAGGATCCTGATCAATCCCTGTTGGCACTGTGATAATAATAGGATCCTGATCAGACCGTGAGGTACTGTGATAATAACAGGATCCTGCTCAATCACTGATGGCACTGTGATAATAACAGGATCCTGATCAATCCCTGTTGTCACTGTGATAATAACAGGATCCTGATCAATCCCTGTTTGCACTGAGATAATAACAGGATATTGAACAATCCCTGTTGGCACTGTGATAATAACAGGATATTGATCAATCCCTGATGGCACTGTGATAAAAACTGAATCCTGATTAATCCCGATTGTCACTGTGATAATAACAGGATCCTGATCAATCCTTGTTCGCACTGTGATAATAACAAGATCCTGATCGATCCCTGTTGGCACTATGAAAATAACAGGATCATGATCAATCCCTGTTGGCACTATGATAATAACAGGATCCTGATCAATCCCTGTTGTCACTGTGATAATAATAGGACCCTGATCAATCCCGGTTGTCACTGTGATAATAACAGGATATTGATCAATCCCTGATGGCACTGTGATAAAAACTGAATCCTGATTAATCCCGGTTGTCACTGTGATAATAATAGGATCTTGATCAATCCTTGTTCGCACTGTGATAATAACAAGATCCTGATCGATCCCTGTTGGCACTATGAAAATAACAGGATCATGATCAATCCCTGTTGGCACTATGATAATAACAGTATCCTGATCAATCCCTGTTGGAACTGTGTTAATAACAGGATCCTGATCAATCCCTGTTGGAACTGTGAGGATAACAGGACCCTGATCAATCCCTGTTGGCACTGTGATAATAGCAGGATCCTGATCAATTCCTGTTGCCAGTGTGATAATAACAGGATATTGAACAATCCATGTTGGCACTGTCATGATAACAGTTTCCTGATCAATTCCTGTTTCCAGTGTGATTATAACAGGATCCTGATCAATCCATGTTGCCACTGTGATAATAACAGGATTCTGATCAATCCCATTTGGCACTGTGGTAATAACAGAATCTTGATCAATCCCTGTTGGCACTGTGATAATAACAGGATCCGGATCAATCCCTGTTGGCACTGCGATAATAATTGGATCCTGATCAATCCCTGCTGGCACTGTGATAATAACAGGAACTTGAACAATCCCTGTTGTCACTGTGATAATAAAAGAAACCTAATCAATTCCTGTTCTCACTGTGATAATAACCAGATCCTGATCAATCCCTGTTGTAACTCTGGTAATAATAGGAACCTGATCAATCCCTGTTGGAACTGTGATTATAACAGGATCCTGATCAATCCCTGATGGCACTGTGATAAAAACTGGCTCCTAATCAATCCCTGTTGTCACTGTGATAATAACAGCATCCTGATCAATCCCTGTTGGCAAAGTGATAATAACAGGATCCTGATCAATCCTTGTTGGCACTGTGATAATAATAGCATCCTGATCAATCCTTATTGTGACTGTGATAATGACAGGATCCTGATGAATCCCTGTTGGTACTTTGATAAAAACTGGCTCCTGATCAATCCCTGTTGTCACTGTGATATTAACAGCATCCTGATCAATCCCTGTTGGCAAAGTGATAATAACAGGATCCTGATCAATCCTTGTTGGCACTGTGATAATAATAGCATCCTGTTCAATCCTTATTGTGACTGTGATAATGACAGGATCCTGATGAATCCCTGTTGGTACTGTGATAATAACAGGATCCTTATCAATCCCTGTTGGCACTGTGATACCAACATGATCCTGATCAGTCCGTGAGGCACTGTGATAATAAGAGGATCCTGATCAATCACTGATGGCACTGTGATAATAACAGGATCCTGATCAATCCCTGTTGTCACTGTGATAATAAAAGAAACCTAATCAATTCCTGTTCTCACTGTGATAATAACCAGATCCTGATCAATCCCTGTTGTAACTCTGGTAATAATAGGATCCTGATCAATCCCTGTTGGAACTGTTATAATAACAGGATCCTGATCAATCCCTGATGCCACTGTGATAAAAAGTGGCTCCTGATCAATCCCTGTTGTCACTGTGATAATAACAGCATCCTGATCAATCCCTGTTGGCAAAGTGATAATAACAGGATCCTGATCAATCCTTGTTGGCACTGTGATAATAATAGCATCCTGATCAATCCTTATTGTGACTGTGATAATGACAGGATCCTGATGAATCCCTGTTGGTACTGTGATAATAACAGGATCCTGATCAATCCCTGTTGGCACTGTGATAAAAACAGGATCCTGATCAATCCTTGTTGTCACTGTGATAATAACAGCATCCTGATCAATCCCTGTTGGCACTGTGATAATAACAGGATCCTGATCAATCCCTGTTGGCACTGTGATAATAATAGCATTCTGATCAATCCTTATTGTGACTGTGATAATGACAGGATCTTGATGAATCCCTGTTGGTACTGTGATAATAACAGGATCCTGATCAATCCCTGTTGGCACTGTGATAACAACATGATCCTGATCAGTCCGTGAAGCACTGTGATAATAAGAGGATCCTGATCAATCACTGATGGCACTGTGATAATAACAGGATCCTGATCAATCCCTGTTGGCACTGTGATTAAAACAGGATCCTGATCAGACCGTGAGGCACTGTGATAATAAGAGGATCCTGATCAATCACTGATGGCACTGTGATAATAACAGGATCCTGATCAATCCCTGTTGTCACTGTGATAATAATAGCATCCTGATCAATCCCTGTTGGCACTCTGATAATAACAGGATATTGAACAATCCCTTTTGGTACTGTGATAATAACAGGATCCTGATCAATCCCTGTTGGCACTGTGATAACAACAGGATCATGATCAGTCCGTGAGGCACTGTGATAATAAGAGGATCCTGCTCAATCACTGATGGCACTGTGATAATAAAAGGATCCTGATCAATCCCTGTTGGCACTGTGATAATAATAGGATCCTGATCAGACCGTGAGGTACTGTGATAATAACAGGATCCTGCTCAATCACTGATGGCACTGTGATAATAACAGGATCCTGATCAATCCCTGTTGTCACTGTGATAATAACAGGATCCTGATCAATCCCTGTTGGCACTGAGATAATAACAGGATATTGAACAATCCCTGTTGGCACTGTGATAATAACAGGATATTGATCAATCCCTGATGGCACTGTGATAAAAACTGAATCCTGATTAATCCCGGTTGTCACTTTGATAATAACAGGATCCTGATCAATCCTTGTTCGCACTGTGATAATAACAGGATCCTGATCAATCCCTGTTGTCACTGTGATAATAATAGGACCCTGATCAATCCCGGTTGTCACTGTGATAATAACAGGATATTGATCAATACCTGATGGCACTGTGATAAAAACTGAATCCTGATTAATCCCGGTTGTCACTGTGATAATAACAGGATCCTGATCAATCCTTGTTCGCACTGTGATAATAACAGGATCCTGATCAATCCCTGTTGTCACTGTGATAATAATAGGACCCTGATCAATCCCGGTTGTCACTGTGATAATAACAGGATATTGATCAATACCTGATGGCACTGTGATAAAAACTGAATCCTGATTAATTCCGGTTGTCACTGTGATAATAACAGGATCCTGATCAATCCTTGTTCGCACTGTGATAATAACAAGATCCTGATCGATCCCTGTTGGCACTATGAAAATAACGGGATCATGATCAATCCCTGTTGGCACTATGATAATAACAGTATCCTGATCAATCCCTGTTGGAACTGTGAGGATAACAGGACCCTGATCAATCCCTGTTGGCACTGTGATAATAGCAGGATCCTGATCAATTCCTGTTGCCAGTGTGATAATAACAGGATATTGAACAATCCATGTTGGCACTGTGATGATAACAGTTTCCTGATCAATTCCTGTTGCCAGTGTGATTATAACAGGATCCTGATCAATCCATGTTGCCATTGTGATAATAACAGGATTCTGATCAATCCCATTTGGCACTGTGGTAATAACAGAATCTTGATCAATCCCTGTTGGCACTGTGATAATAACAGGATCCGGATCAATCCCTGTTGGCACTGCGATAATAATTGGATCCTGATCAATCCCTGCTGGCACTGTGATAATAACAGGAACTTGAACAATCCCTGTTGTCACTGTGATAATAAAAGAAACCTAATCAATTCCTGTTCTCACTGTGATAATAACCAGATCCTGATCAATCCCTGTTGTAACTCTGGTAATAATAGGATCCTGATCAATCCCTGTTGGAACTGTGATTATAACAGGATCCTGATCAATCCCTGATGGCACTGTGATAAAAACTGGCTCCTAATCAATCCCTGTTGTCACTGTGATAATAACAGCATCCTGATCAATCCCTGTTGGCAAAGTGATAATAACAGGATCCTGATCAATCCTTGTTGGCACTGTGATAATAATAGCATCCTGATCAATCCTTATTGTGACTGTGTTAATGACAGGATCCTGATGAATCCCTGTTGGTACTTTGATAAAAACTGGCTCCTGATCAATCCCTGTTGTCACTGTGATATTAACAGCATCCTGATCAATCCCTGTTGGCAAAGTGATAATAACAGGATCCTGATCAATCCTTGTTGGCACTGTGATAATAATAGCATCCTGTTCAATCCTTATTGTGAGTGTGATAATGACAGGATCCTGATGAATCCCTGTTGGTACTGTGATAATAACAGGATCCTGATCAGACCGTGAGGTACTGTGATAATAACAGGATCCTGCTCAATCACTGATGGCACTGTGATAATAACAGGATCCTGATCAATCCCTGTTGTCACTGTGATAATAACAGGATCCTGATCAATCCCTGTTGGCACTGAGATAATAACAGGATATTGAACAATCCCTGTTGGAACTGTGATAATAACAGGATATTGATCAATCCCTGATGGCACTGTGATAATAACAGGATCCTGATCAATCCCTGTTGGAACTGTGATAATAACAGGATCCTGATCAATCCCTGATGGCACTATGATAATAATAGGATCCTGATCAATCCGTTTTGGCACTGTGATAATAACAGGATCCTGTTCAATCCTTGTTGGCACTGTGATAATAATAGCATCCTGATCAATCCCTATTGTGACTGTGATAATGACAGGATCCTGATGAATCCCTGTTGGTACTGTGATAATAACAGGATCCTGATCAATCCCTGTTGGCACTGTGATAACAACAGGATCATGATCAGTCTGTGAGGCACTGTGATAATAAGAGGATCCTGATCAATCACTGAAGGCACTGTGATAATAACAGGATCCTGATCAATCCCTGTTGGCACTGTGATAATAATAGGATCCTGATCAGACCGTGAGGTACTGTGATAATAACAGGATCCTGCTCAATCACTGATGGCACTGTGATAATAACAGGATCCTGATCAATCCCTGTTGTCACTGTGATAATAACAGGATCCTGATCAATCCCTGTTTGCACTGAGATAATAACAGGATATTGAACAATCCCTGTTGGCACTGTGATAATAACAGGATATTGATCAATCCCTGATGGCACTGTGATAAAAACTGAATCCTGATTAATCCCGATTGTCACTGTGATAATAACAGGATCCTGATCAATCCTTGTTCGCACTGTGATAATAACAGGATCCTGATCAATCCCTGTTGTCACTGTGATAATAATAGGACCCTGATCAATCCCGGTTGTCACTGTGATAATAACAGGATATTGATCAATCCCTGATGGCACTGTGATAAAAACTGAATCCTGATTAATCCCGGTTGTCACTGTGATAATAATAGGATCTTGATCAATCCTTGTTCGCACTGTGATAATAACAAGATCCTGATCGATCCCTGTTGGCACTATGAAAATAACAGGATCATGATCAATCCCTGTTGGCACTATGATAATAACAGTATCCTGATCAATCCCTGTTGGAACTGTGTTAATAACAGGATCCTGATCAATCCCTGTTGGAACTGTGAGGATAACAGGACCCTGATCAATCCCTGTTGGCACTGTGATAATAGCAGGATCCTGATCAATTCCTGTTGCCAGTGTGATAATAACAGGATATTGAACAATCCATGTTGGCACTGTGATGATAACAGTTTCCTGATCAATTCCTGTTGCCAGTGTGATTATAACAGGATCCTGATCAATCCATGTTGCCACTGTGATTTTAACAGGATTCTGATCAATCCCATTTGGCACTGTGGTAATAACAGAATCTTGATCAATCCCTGTTGGCACTGTGATAATAACAGGATCCGGATCAATCCCTGTTGGCACTGCGATAATAATTGGATCCTGATCAATCCCTGTTGGCACTGTGATAATAACAGGAACTTGAACAATCCCTGTTGTCACTGTGATAATAAAAGAAACCTAATCAATTCCTGTTCTCACTGTGATAATAACCAGATCCTGATCAATCCCTGTTGTAACTCAGGTAATAATAGGAACCTGATCAATCCCTGTTGGAACTGTGATTATAACAGGATCCTGATCAATCCCTGATGGCACTGTGATAAAAACTGGCTCCTAATCAATCCCTGTTGTCACTGTGATAATAACAGCATCCTGATCAATCCCTGTTGGCAAAGTGATAATAACAGGATCCTGATCAATCCTTGTTGGCACTGTGATAATAATAGCATCCTGATCAATCCTTATTGTGACTGTGATAATGACAGGATCCTGATGAATCCCTGTTGGTACTTTGATAAAAACTGGCTCCTGATCAATCCCTGTTGTCACTGTGATATTAACAGCATCCTGATCAATCCCTGTTGGCAAAGTGATAATAACAGGATCCTGATCAATCCTTGTTGGCACTGTGATAATAATAGCATCCTGTTCAATCCTTATTGTGACTGTGATAATGACAGGATCCTGATGAATCACTGTTGGTACTGTGATAAGAACAGGATCCTTATCAATCCCTGTTGGCACTGTGATACCAACATGATCCTGATCAGTCCGCGAGGCACTGTGATAATAAGAGGATCCTGATCAATCACTGATGGCACTGTGATAATAACAGGATCCTGATCAATCCCTGTTGTCACTGTGATAATAAAAGAAACCTAATCAATTCCTGTTCTCACTGTGATAATAACCAGATCCTGATCAATCCCTGTTGTAACTCTGGTAATAATAGGATCCTGATCAATCCCTGTTGGAACTGTTATAATAACAGGATCCTGATCAATCCCTGATGGCACTGTGATAAAAAGTGGCTCCTGATCAATCCCTGTTGTCACTGTGATAATAACAGCATCCTGATCAATCCCTGTTGGCAAAGTGATAATAACAGGATCCTGATCAATCCTTGTTGGCACTGTGATAATAATAGCATCCTGATCAATCCTTATTGTGACTGTGATAATGACAGGATCCTGATGAATCCCTGTTGGTACTGTGATAATAACAGGATCCTGATCAATCCCTGTTGGCACTGTGATAAAAACAGGATCCTGATCAATCCTTGTTGTCACTGTGATAATAACAGCATCCTGATCAATCCCTGTTGGCAAAGTGATAATAACAGGATCCTGATCAATCCCTGTTGGCACTGTGATAATAATAGCATCCTGATCAATCCTTATTGTGACTGTGATAATGACAGGATCTTGATGAATCCCTGTTGGTACTGTGATAATAACAGGATCCTGATCAATCCCTGTTGGCACTGTGATAACAACATGATCCTGATCAGTCCGTGAAGCACTGTGATAATAAGAGGATCCTGATCAATCACTGATGGCACTGTGATAATAACAGGATCCTGATCAATCCCTGTTGTCACTGTGATAATAAAAGAAACCTAATCAATTCCTGTTCTCACTGTGATAATAACCAGATCCTGATCAATCCCTGTTGTAACTCTGGTAATAATAGGATCCTGATCAATCCCTGTTGGAACTGTTATAATAACAGGATCCTGATCAATCCCTGATGGCACTGTGATAAAAACTGGCTCCTGATCAATCCCTGTTGTCACTGTGATAATAAGAGCATCCTGATCAATCCCTGTTGGCAAAGTGATAATAACAGGATCCTGATCAATCCTTGTTGGCACTGTGATAATAATAGCATCCTGATCAATCCTTATTGTGACTGTGATAATGACAGGATCCTGATGAATCCCTGTTGGTACTGTGATAATAACAGGATCCTGATCAATCCCTGTTGTCACTGTGATAATAACAGCATCCTGATCAATCCCTGTTGGCAAAGTGATAATAACAGGATCCTGATCAATCCTTGTTGGCACTGTGATAATAATAGCATCCTGATCAATCCTTATTGTGACTGTGATAATGACAGGATCTTGATGAATCCCTGTTGGTACTGTGATAATAACAGGATCCTGATCAATCCCTGTTGGCACTGTGATAACAACATGATCCTGATCAGTCCGTGAGGCACTGTGATAATAAGAGGATCCTGATCAATCACTGATGGCACTGTGATAATAACAGGATCCTGATCAATCCCTGTTGGCACTGTGATTAAAACAGGATCCTGATCAGACCGTGAGGCACTGTGATAATAAGAGGATCCTGATCAATCACTGATGGCACTGTGATAATAACAGGATCCTGATCAATCCCTGTTGTCACTGTGATAATAATAGCATCCTGATCAATCCCTGTTGGCACGGTGATAATAACAGGATATTGAACAATCCCTTTTGGCACTGTGATAATAACAGTATATTGATCAATCCCTGATGGCACTGCGATAAAAACTGAATCCTGATTAATCCCAGTTGTCACTGTGATAATAATAGGATTCTGATCAATCCCATTTGGCACTTTGGTAATAACTGAATCTTTATCAATCCCTGTTGGCACTGTGATAATAAGAGGATCCGGATCAATCCCTGTTGGCACTGCGATAATAATTGGATCCTGATCAATCCCTGTTGGCACTGTGATGATAACAGGAACTTGAACAATCCCTGTTGTCACTATGATAATAAAAGAATCCTGATCAATTCCTGTTCTCACTGTGATAATAACCAGATCCTGATCAATCCCTGTTGTAACTCTGGGAATAACAGTATCCTGATCAATCCCTGTTGGAACTGTGATAATAACAGGATCCTGATCAATCCCTGATGGCACTGTGATAATAAGAGGATCCGGATCAATCCGTTTTGGCACTGTGATAATAACAGGATCCTGTTCAATCCTTGTTGGCACTGTGATAATAATAGCATCCTGATCAATCCTTATTGTGACTGTGATAATGACAGGATCCTGATGAATCCCTGTTGGCACTGTGATAACAACAGGATCATGATCAGTCCGTGAGGCACTGTGATAATAAGAGGATCCTGCTCAATCACTGATGGCACTGTGATAATAACAGGATCCTGATCAATCCCTGTTGGCACTGTGATAATAATAGGATCCTGATCAGACCGTGAGGTACTGTGATAATAACAGGATCCTGCTCAATCACTGATGGCACTGTGATAATAACAGGATCCTGATCAATCCCTGTTGTCACTGTGATAATAACAAGATCCTGATCAATCCCTGTTGGCACTGAGATAATAACAGGATATTGAACAATCCCTGTTGGCACTGTGATAATAACAGGATATTGATCAATCCCTGATGGCACTGTGATAAAAACTGAATCCTGATTAATCCCGGTTGTCACTGTGATAATAACAGGATCCTGATCAATCCTTGTTCGCACTGTGATAATAACAGGATCCTGATCAATCCCTGTTGTCACTGTGATAATAATAGGACCCTGATCAATCCCGGTTGTCACTGTGATAATAACAGGATATTGATCAATCCCTGATGGCACTATGATAAAAACTGAATCCTGATTAATCCCGGTTGTCACTGTGATAATAACAGGATCCTGATCAATCTTTGTTCGCACTGTGATAATAACAAGATCCTGATCGATCCCTGTGGGCACTATGAAAATAACAGGATCCTGATCAATCCCTGTTGGCACTATGATAATAACAGTATCCTGATCAATCCCTGTTGGAACTGTGTTAATAACAGGATCCTGATCAATCCCTGTTGGAACTGTGAGGATAACAGTACCCTGATCAATCCCTGTTGGCACTGTGATAACAGCAGGATCCTGATCAATTCCTGTTGCCAGTGTGATAATAACAGGATATTGAACAATCCATGTTGGCACTGAGATGATAACAGTTTCCTGATCAATTCCTGTTGCCAGTGTGATTATAACAGGATCCTGATCAATCCATGTTGCCACTGTGATAATAACAGGATTCTGATCAATCCCATTTGGCACTGTGGTAATAACAGAATCTTGATCAATCCCTGTTGGCACTGTGATAATAACAGGATCCGGATCAATCACTGTTGGCACTGCGATAATAATTGCATCCTGATCAATCCCTGTTGGCACTGTGATAATAACAGGAACTTGAACAATCCCTGTTGTCACTGTGATAATAAAAGAAACCTAATCAATTCCTGTTCTCACTGTGATAATAACCAGATCCTGATCAATCCCTGTTGTAACTCTGATAATAACAGGATCCTGATCAATCCCTGTTGGAACAGTGATTATAACAGGATCCTGATCAATCACTGATGGCACTGTGATAAATACTGGCTCCTAATCAATCCCTGTTGTCACTGTGATAATAACAGCATCCTGATCAATCCCTGTTGGCAAAGTGATAATAACAGGATCCTGATCAATCTTTGTTCGCACTGTGATAATAACAAGATCCTGATCGATCCCTGTTGGCACTATGAAAATAACAGGATCCTGATCAATCCCTGTTGGCACTATGATAATAACAGTATCCTGATCAATCCCTGTTGGAACTGTGTTAATAACAGGATCCTGATCAATCCCTGTTGGAACTGTGAGGATAACAGTACCCTGATCAATCCCTGTTGGCACTGTGATAACAGCAGGATCCTGATCAATTCCTGTTGCCAGTGTGATAATAACAGGATATTGAACAATCCATGTTGGCACTGAGATGATAACAGTTTCCTGATCAATTCCTGTTGCCAGTGTGATTATAACAGGATCCTGATCAATCCATGTTGCCACTGTGATAATAACAGGATTCTGATCAATCCCATTTGGCACTGTGGTAATAACAGAATCTTGATCAATCCCTGTTGGCACTGTGATAATAACAGGATCCGGATCAATCACTGTTGGCACTGCGATAATAATTGCATCCTGATCAATCCCTGTTGGCACTGTGATAATAACAGGAACTTGAACAATCCCTGTTGTCACTGTGATAATAAAAGAAACCTAATCAATTCCTGTTCTCACTGTGATAATAACCAGATCCTGATCAATCCCTGTTGTAACTCTGATAATAACAGGATCCTGATCAATCCCTGTTGGAACAGTGATTATAACAGGATCCTGATCAATCACTGATGGCACTGTGATAAATACTGGCTCCTAATCAATCCCTGTTGTCACTGTGATAATAACAGCATCCTGATCAATCCCTGTTGTCACTGTGATAATAATAGCATCCTGATCAATCCCTGTTGGCACTCTGATAATAACAGGATATTGAACAATCCCTTTTGGCACTGTGATAATAACAGTATATTGATCAATCCCTGATGGCACTGCGATAAAAACTGAATCCTGATTAATCCCAGTTGTCACTGTGATAATAATAGGATTCTGATCAATCCCATTTGGCACTTTGGTAATAACGGAATCTTGATCAATCCCTGTTGGCACTGTGATAATAAGAGGATCCGGATCAATCCCTGTTGGCACTGCGATAATAATTGGATCCTGATCAATCCCTGTTGGCACTGTGATGATAACAGGAACTTGAACAATCCCTATTGTCACTATGATAACAAAAGAATCCTGATCAATTCCTGTTCTCACTGTGATAATAACCAGATCCTGATCAATCCCTGTTGTAACTCTGGGAATAACAGGATCCTGATCAATCCCTGTTGGAACTGTGATAATAAGAGGATCCTGATCAATCCGTTTTGGCACTGTGATAATAACAGGATCCTGTTCAATCCTTGTTGGCACTGTGATAATAATAGCATCCTGATCAATCCTTATTGTGACTGTGATAATGACAGGATCCTGATGAATCCCTGTTGGTACTGTGATAATAACAGGATCCTGATCAATCCCTGTTGGCACTGTGATAACAACAGGATCATGATCAGTCCGTGAGGCACTGTGATAATAAGAGGATCCTGCTCAATCACTGATGGCACTGTGATAATAACAGGATCCTGATCAATCCCTGTTGGCACTGTGATAATAATAGGATCCTGATCAGACCGTGAGGTACTGTGATAATAACAGGATCCTGCTCAATCACTGATGGCACTCTGATAATAACAGGATCCTGATCAATCCCTGTTGTCACTGTGATAATAACAGGATCCTGATCAATCCCTGTTGGCACTGAGATAATAACAGGATATTGAACAATCCCTGTTGGCACTGTGATAATAACAGGATATTGATCAATCCCTGATGGCACTGTGATAAAAACTGAATCCTGATTAATCCCGGTTGTCACTGTGATAATAACAGGATCCTGATCAATCCTTGTTCGCACTGTGATAATAACAGGATCCTGATCAATCCCTGTTGTCACTGTGATAATAATAGGACCCTGATCAATCCCGGTTGTCACTGTGATAATAACAGGATATTGATCAATCCCTGATGGCACTATGATAAAAACTGAATCCTGATTAATCCCGGTTGTCACTGTGATAATAACAGGATCCTGATCAATCTTTGTTCGCACTGTGATAATAACAAGATCCTGATCGATCCCTGTTGGCACTATGAAAATAACAGGATCCTGATCAATCCCTGTTGGAACTGTGTTAATAACAGGATCCTGATCAATCCCTGTTGGAACTGTGTTAATAACAGGATCCTGATCAATCCCTGTTGGCACTGTGATAACAGCAGGATCCTGATCAATCCCTGTTGGCAAAGTGATAATAACAGGATCCTGATCAATCCTTGTTGGCACTGTGATAATAATAGCATCCTGATCAATCCTTATTGTGACTGTGATAATGACAGGATCCTGATGAATCCCTGTTGGTACTTTGATAAAAACAGGCTCCTGATCAATCCCTGTTGTCACTGTGATAATAAAAGAAACCTAATCAATTCCTGTTCTCACTGTGATAATAACCAGATCCTGATCAATCCCTGTTGTAACTCAGGTAATAATAGGATCCTGATCAATCCCTGTTGGAACTGTTATAATAACAGGATCCTGATCAATCCCTGATGGCACTGTGATAAAAAGTGGCTCCTGATCAATCCCTGTTGTCACTGTGATAATAACAGCATCCTGATCAATCCCTGTTGGCAAAGTGATAATAACAGGATCCTGATCAATCCTTGTTGGCACTGTGATAATAATAGCATCCTGATCAATCCTTATTGTGACTGTGATAATGACAGGATCCTGATGAATCCCTGTTGGTACTGTGATAATAACAGGATCCTGATCAATCCCTGTTGGCACTGTGATAACAACATGATCCTGATCAGTCCGTGAGGCACTGTGATAATAAGAGGATCCTGATCAATCACTGATGGCACTGTGATAATAACAGGATCCTGATCAATCCTTGTTGTCACTGTGATAATAATAGCATCCTGATCAATCCCTGTTGGCACTCTGATAATAACAGGATATTGAACAATCCCTGTTGGCACTGTGATAATAACAGGATATTGATCAATCCCTGATGGCACTGTGATAAAAACTGAATCCTAATTAATCCCGGTTGTCACTGTGATAATAATAGGATTCTGATCAATCCCATTTGGCACTTTGGTAATAACTGAATCTTGATCAATCCCTGTTGGCACTGTGATAATAAGAGGATCCGGATCAATCCCTGTTGGCACTGCGATAATAATTTGATCCTGATCAATCCCTGTTGGCACTGTGATGATAACAGGAACTTGAACAATCCCTGTTGTCACTATGATAATAAAAGAATCCTGATCAATTCCTGTTCTCACTGTGATAATAACCAGATCCTGATCAATCCCTGTTGTAACTCTGGGAATAACAGGATCCTGATCAATCCCTGTTGGAACTGTGATAATAACAGGATCCTGATCAATCCCTGATGGCAGTGTGATAATAAAAGCATCCTGAACAATCCCTGTTGTCACTGTGATAATATCAGGAACCTGATCAAACCCTGTAGGCACTGTGATAATAATAGCTTCCTGATCAATCCCATTTGGCAATATGATAATAACAGGATCCTGATCAATCCCTGTTGGAACTGTGATGATAACAGGACCCTGATCAATCCCTGTTGGCACTCTTGTAATAGCAAGATCCTGATCAATCCCGGTGGTCACTGAGATACTAACAGGATTCTGATCAATCCCTGGTGGCATTGTGACAATAACAGGATCCTGATCAATTCCTTTTGGCACTATGATAATAATAGTATCCTGATCAATCCCTGTTTGAACTGTGTTAATAACAGGATCCTGATCAATCCCTGTTGGAACTGTGAGGATAACAGGACCCTGATCAATCCCTGTTGGCACTGTGATAATAGCAGGATCCTGATCAATTCCTGTTGCCAGTGTGATAATAACAGGGTATTGAACAATCCATGTTGGCACTGTGAAGATAACAGTATCCTGATCAATTCCTGTTGCCAGTGTGATTATAACAGGATCCTGATCAATACATGTTGCCACTGTGATAATAACAGGATTCTGATCAATCCCATTTGGCAATGTGGTAATAACAGAATCTTGATCAATCCCAGTTGGCACTGTGATAATAACAGGATCCGGATCAATCCCTGTGGGCACTGCGATAATAATTGGATCCTGATCAATCCCTGCTGGCACTGTGATAATAACAGGAACTTGAACAATCCCTGTTGTCACTGTGATAATAAAAGAAACCTAAGCAATTCCTGTTCTCACTGTGATAATAACCAGATCCTGATCAATCCCTGTTGTAACTCTGGTAATAATAGGATCCTGATCAATCCCTGTTGGAACTGTGATAATAACAGGATCCTGATCAATCCCTGATGGCACTGTGATAAAAACTGGCTCCTGATCAACGCCTTTTGTCACTGTGATAATAACAGCAACCTGATCAATTCCTGTTGGCAAAGTGATAATAAAAGGATCCTGATCAATCCTTGTTGGCACTGTGATAATAATAGCATCCTGATCAATCCTTATTGTGACTGTGATAAGGACAGGATCCTGATGAATTCCTGTTGGTACTGTGATAATAACAGGATCCTGATCAATACATGTTGCCACTGTGATAATAACAGGATTCTGATCAATCCCATTTGGCAATGTGGTAATAACAGAATCTTGATCAATCCCAGTTGGCACTGTGATAATAACAGGATCCTGATCAATCCCTGTGGGCACTGCGATAATAATTGGATCCTGATCAATCCCTGCTGGCACTGTGATAATAACAGGAACTTGAACAATCCCTGTTGTCACTGTCATAATAAAAGAAACCTAAGCAATTCCTGTTCTCACTGTGATAATAACCAGATCCTGATCAATCACTGTTGTAACTCTGGTAATAATAGGATCCTGATCAATCCCTGTTGGAACTGTGATAATAACAGGATCCTGATAAATCCCTGATGGCACTGTGATAAAAACTGGCTCCTGATCAACGCCTTTTGTCACTGTGATAATAACAGCAACCTGATCAATTCCTGTTGGCAAAGTGAAAATAACAGGATCCTGATCAATCCTTGTTGGCACTGTGATAATAATAGCATCCTGATCAATCCTTATTGTGACTGTGATAATGACAGGATCCTGATGAATTCCTGTTGGTACTGTGATAATAACAGGATCCTGATCAATCCCTGTTGGCACTGTGATAACAACATGATCCTGATCAGTCCGTGAGGCACTGTGATAATAACAAGATCCTGATCAATCCCTCTTGGCACTATGATAATAACAGGATCCTGATCAATCCCTGTTGGAACTGTGTTAATAACAGGATCCTGATCAATCCCTGTTGCAACTGTGAGGATAACAGGACCCTGATCAATCCCTGTTGGCACTGTGATAATAGCAGGATCCTGATCAATTCCTGTTGCCAGTGTGATAATAACAGGATCCTGATTTATCCATGTTGGCACTGTGATGATAAAAGTATCCTGATCAATTCCTGTTGCCAGTGTGATAATTTCAGGATCCTGATCAATCCCTGTTGGCACTGTGATAATAACAGGATCCTGACCAATCCCTGTTGTCACTGTGATAATTTCAGGATACTGATCAATCCCTGTTGGCACTGTGATAATAACAGGATCCTGATCAATCCCTGTTGGAACTGTGATAATAACAGGATCCTGATCAATCCCTGATGGCACTGTGATAATAATAGGATCCTGATCAATCCATTTTGGCACTGTGATAATAACAGGATCCTGTTCAATCCTTGTTGTCACTGTGATAATAATAGCATCCTGATCAATCCCTATTGTGACTGTGATAATGACAGGATCCTGATGAATCCCTGTTGGTACTGTGATAATAACAGGATCCTGATCAATCCCTGTTGGCAGTGTGATAACAACAGGATCATGATCAGTCCGTGTGGCACTGTGATAATAAGAGGATCCTGATCAATCACTGATGGCACTGTGATAATAACAGGATCCTGATCAATCCCTGTTGGCACTGTGATAATAATTGGATCCTGATCAGACCGTGAGGTACTGTGATAATAACAGGATCGTGCTCAATCACTGATGGCACTGTGATAATAACAGAATCCTGATCAATCCCTGTTGTCACTGTGATAATAACAGGACCCTGATCAATCCCTGTTGTCACTGAGATAATAACAGGATATTGAACAATCCCTGTTGGCACTGTGATAATAACAGGATATTGATCAATCCCTGATGGCACTGTGATAAAAACTGAATCCTGATTAATCCCGGTTGTCACTGTGATAATAATAGGATTCTGATCAATCCCATTTGGCACTTTGGTAATAACTGAATCTTGATCAATCCCTGTTGGCACTGTGATAATAACAGGATCCGGATCAATCCCTGTTGGCACTGCGAAAATAATTGGTTCCTGATCAATCCCTGTTGGCACTGTGATGATAACAGGAACTTGAACAATCCCTGTTGTCACTATGATAATAAAAGAATCCTGATCAATTCCTGTTCTCACTGTGATAATAACCAGATCCTGATCAATCCCTGTTGTAACTCTGGGAATAACAGGATCCTGATCAATCCCTGTTGGAACTGTGATAATAACAGGATCCTGATCAATCCCTGATGGCAGTGTGATCATAAAAGCATCCTGAACAATACCTGTTGTCACTGTGATAATATTACGAACCTGATCAAACCCTGTAGGCACTGTGATAATAATAGCTTCCTGATCAATCCCATTTGGCAATATGATAATAACAGAATCCTGATCAATCCCTGTTGTAACTGTGTTAATAACAGGATCCTGATCAATCCCTGTTGGAACTGTGATGATAACAGGACCCTGATCAATCCCTGTTGGCACTCTTGTAATAGCAGGATCCTGATCAATCCCGGTGGTCACTGAGATACTAACAGGATTCTGATCAATCCCTGTTGGCATTGTGACAATAACAGGATCCTGATCAATTCCTGTTGCCAGTGTGATAATAACAGGACCCTGATCAATCCATGTTGGCACTGTGATAATAACAGGATCCTGATCAATCCATATTGCCTCTTTAATAATAACAGGATTCTGATCAATCCCTGTTGGCATTGTGACAATAACAGGATCCTGATCAATCCCTGTTGGCACTGTGATAATAACAGGATTCTGATCAATCCCTGTTGCCAGAGAGATAATAGCAGGACCCTGATCAATCCCTTTTGGCATTGTGATAATAACAGGATCCTGATCAATTCTAGTTGCCACTATCATAATAACAGGATCCTGATCAATCCCTGTGGGCGCTGTGTTAATAACAGGATGCTGATCAATCCCATTTGGCACTGTGGTAATAACAGAATCTTGATCTATCCCTATTGGAACAGTGATAATAACAGGATCCGGATCAATCCCTGTTGGAACTGTGATAATAACAGGATCCTGATCAGTCCCTCTTGGCACAGTGATAATAACAGGATCTTGAAAAATCCCTATTGTCACTGTGTTAATAAAAGGAAATTGATCAATTCCTGTTCTCACTGTGTAAATAACCATATCCTGATCAATCCCTGTTGTCACTGTGATAATTTCAGGATTATGATCAATCCCTGTTGACACTGTGATAATAACAGGATCCTGATCAATCCCTTTTGGAACTGTGATAATAACAGGATCCTGATCAATCCCTGATGGCACTGTGATAATAACAGGATCCTGATCAATCCATTTTGGCACTGTGATAATAACAAGATCCTGATCGATCCCTGTTGGCACTATGAAAATAACAGGATCCTGATCAATCCCTGTTGGCACTATGATAATAACAGGATCCTGATCAATCCCTGTTGGAACTGTGTTAATAACAGGATCCTGATCAATCCCTGTTGGAACTGTGAGGATAACAGGACCCTGATCAATCCCTGTTGGCACTGTGATAATAGCAGGATCCTGATCAATTCCTGTTGCCAGTGTGATAATAACAGGATCCTGATAAATCCATGTTGGCACTGTGATGATAAAAGTATCCTGATCAATTCCTGTTGCCAGTGTGATAATTTCAGGATCCTGATCAATCCCTGTTGGCACTGTGATAATAACAGGATCCTGACCAATCCCTGTTGTCACTGTGATAATTTCAGGATCCTGATCAATCCCTGTTGGCACTGTGATAATAACAGGATCCTGATCAATCCCTGTTGGAACTGTGATAATAACAGGATCCTGATCAATCCCTGATGGCACTGTGATAATAATAGGATCCTGATCAATCCATTTTGGCACTGTGATAATAACAGGATCCTGTTCAATCCTTGTTGTCACTGTGATAATAATAGCATCCTGATCAATCCCTATTGTGACTGTGATAATGACAGGATCCTGATGAATCCCTGTTGGTACTGTGATAATAACAGGATCCTGATCAATCCCTGTTGGCACTGTGATAACAACAGGATCATGATCAGTCCGTGAGGCACTGTGATAATAAGAGGATCCTGATCAATCACTGATGGCACTGTGATAATAACAGGATCCTGATCAATCCCTGTTGGCACTGTGATAATAATAGGATCCTGATCAGACCGTGAGGTACTGTGATAATAACAGGATCGTGCTCAATCACTGATGGCACTGTGATAATAACAGAATCCTGATCAATCCCTGTTGTCACTGTGATAATAACAGGACCCTGATCAATCCCTGTTGGCACTGAGATAATAACAGGATATTGAACAATCCCTGTTGGCACTGTGATAATAACAGGATATTGATCAATCCCTGATGGCACTGTGATAATAACAGGATCCTGATCAATCCCTGTTGGAACTGT
This sequence comes from Carcharodon carcharias, assembly GCF_017639515.1. NCBI lineage: Eukaryota > Metazoa > Chordata > Chondrichthyes > Lamniformes > Lamnidae > Carcharodon > Carcharodon carcharias. The sequence goes on from NC_054479.1 coordinate 80,587,918, forward strand.
GATAATAACAGGATCCTGATCAATCCCTGATGGCACTGTGATAATAATAGGATCCTGTTCAATCCTTGTTGGCACTGTGATAATAATAGCATCCTGATCAATCCCTATTGTGACTGTGATAATGACAGGATCCTGATGAATCCCTGTTGGTACTGTGATAATAACAGGATCCTGATCAATCCCTGTTGGCACTGTGATAACAACAGGATCATGATCAGTCCGTGAGGCACTGTGATAATAAGAGGATCCTGATCAATCACTGATGGCACTGTGATTATAACAGGATCCTGATCAATCCCTGATGGCACTGTGATGAAAACTGGCTCCTGATCAATCCCTGTTGTCACTGTGATAATAACAGCAACCTGATCAATCCCTCTTGGCAAAGTGATAATAACAGGATCCTGATCAATCCTTGTTGGCACTGTGATAATAATAGCATCCTGATCAATCCTTATTGTGACTGTGATAATGACAGGATCCTGATGAATCCCTGTTGGTACTTTGATAAAAACTGGCTCCTGATCAATCCCTGTTGTCACTGTGATAATAACAGCATCCTGATCAATCCCTGTTGGCAAAGTGATAATAACAGGATCCTGATCAATCCTTGTTGGCACTGTGATAATAATAGCATCCTGTTCAATCCTTATTGTGACTGTGATAATGACAGGATCCTGATGAATCCCTGTTGATACTGTGATAATAACAGGATCCTGATCAATCCCTGTTGTAACTCTGGTAATAACAGGATTCTGATCAATCCCTGTTGGCATTGTGACAATAACAGGATCCTGATCAATGCCTGTTGCCAGTGTGATAATAACAGGACGCTGATCAATCCATGTTGGCACTGTGATAATAACAGGATCCTGATCAATCCATATTGCCTCTTTAATAATAACAGGATTCTGATCAATCCCATTAGGCACTGTGCTAATAACAGAACCCTGATCAATCCCGGTTGACACTGTGATAATAACAGGATTCTGATCAATCCCTGTTGCCAGTGAGATAATAGCAGGACCCTGATCAATCCCTTTTGGCATTGTGATAATAGCAGGATCCTGATCAATTCTTGTTGCCACTATCATAATAACAGGATCCTGATCAATCCCTGTGGGCACTGTGTTAATAACAGGATGCTGATCAATCCCATTTGGCACTGTGGTAGTAACAGAATCTTGATCTATCCCTATTGGAACAGTGATAATAACAGGATCCAGATCAATCCCTGTTGTCACTGTGATAATAAAAGAAACCTAATCAATTCCTGTTCTCACTGTGATAATAACCAGATGCTGATCAATCCCTCTTGTAACTCTGGTAATAACAGGATCCTGATCAATCCCTGATGGCACTGTGATAAAAACTGGCTCCTGATCAATCCCTGTTGTCACTGTGATAATAACAGCATCCTGATCAATCCCTGTTGGCAAAGTGATAATAACAGGATCCTGATCAATCCTTGTTGGCACTGTGATAATAATAGCATCCTGATCAATCCTTATTGTGACTGTGATAATAAAAGGATCCTGATGAATCCCTGTTGGTACTGTGATAATAACAGGATCCTGATCAATCCCTGTTGGCACTGTGATAACAACAGGATCCTGATCAGTCCGTGAGGCACTGTGATAATAAGAGGATCCTGATCAATCACTGATGGCACTGTGATAATAACAGGATCCTGATCAATCCCTGTTGGCACTGTGATTAAAACAGGATCCTGATCAGACCGTGAGGCACTGTGATAATAAGAGGATCCTGATCAATCACTGATGGCACTGTCATAATAACAGGATCCTGATCAATCCCTGTTGTCACTGTGATAATAATAGGATACTGATCAATCCCTGTTGGCACTGTGATAATAACAGGATATTGAACAAAACCCTGTTGGCACTGTGATAATAACAGGATATTGATCAATCCCTGATGGCACTGTGATAAAAACTGAATCCTGATTAATCCCGGTTGTCACTGTGATAATAATAGGATCCTGATCAATCCTATTTCGCACTGTGATAATAATAGCATCTGATCAATCCCTGTTGTCACTGTGATAATATCAGGAAACCGATCATTCCCTGTTGGCACTGTGATAATAATAGGATCCTGATCCATCCCATTTGGCACTGTGGTAATAACAGAATCTTGATCAATCCCTGTTGGCACTGTGATAATAACAGGATCCGGATCAATCCCTGTTGGCACTGCGATTATAATTGGATCCTGATCAATCCCTGTTGGCACTGTGATAATAATAGGATCCTGATCAGACCGTGAGGTACTGTGATAATAACAGGATCGTGCTCAATCACTGATGGCACTGTGATAATAACAGAATCCTGATCAATCCCTGTTGTCACTGTGATAATAACAGGATCCTGATCAATCCCTGTTGGCACTGAGATAATAACAGGATATTGAACAATCCCTGTTGGCACTGTGATAATAACAGGATATTGATCAATCCCTGATGGCACTGTGATAATAACAGGATCCTGATCAATCCATATTGCCTCTTTAATAATAACAGGATTCTGATCAATCCCATTAGGCACTGTGCTAATAACAGAACCCTGATCAATCCCGGTTGACACTGTGATAATAACAGGATTCTGATCAATCCCTGTTGCCAGTGAGATAATAGCAGGACCCTGATCAATCCCTTTTGGCATTGTGATAATAGCAGGATCCTGATCAATTCTTGTTGCCACTATCATAATAACAGGATCCTGATCAATCCCTGTGGGCACTGTGTTAATAACAGGATGCTGATCAATCCCATTTGGCACTGTGGTAGTAACAGAATCTTGATCTATCCCTATTGGAACAGTGATAATAACAGGATCCAGATCAATCCCTGTTGTCACTGTGATAATAAAAGAAACCTAATCAATTCCTGTTCTCACTGTGATAATAACCAGATGCTGATCAATCCCTCTTGTAACTCTGGTAATAACAGGATCCTGATCAATCCCTGATGGCACTGTGATAAAAACTGGCTCCTGATCAATCCCTGTTGTCACTGTGATAATAACAGCATCCTGATCAATCCCTGTTGGCAAAGTGATAATAACAGGATCCTGATCAATCCTTGTTGGCACTGTGATAATAATAGCATCCTGATCAATCCTTATTGTGACTGTGATAATGACAGGATCCTGATGAATCCCTGTTGGTACTGTGATAATAACAGGATCCTGATCAATCCCTGTTGGCACTGTGATAACAACAGGATCCTGATCAGTCCGTGAGGCACTGTGATAATAAGAGGATCCTGATCAATCACTGATGGCACTGTGATAATAACAGGATCCTGATCAATCCCTGTTGGCACTGTGATTAAAACAGGATCCTGATCAGACCGTGAGGCACTGTGATAATAAGAGGATCCTGATCAATCACTGATGGCACTGTGATAATAACAAGATCCTGATCAATCCCTGTTGTCACTGTGATAATAATAGGATACTGATCAATCCCTGTTGGCACTGTGATAATAACAGGATATTGAACAATCCCTGTTGGCACTGTGATAATAACAGGATATTGATCAATCCCTGATGGCACTGTGATAAAAACTGAATCCTGATTAATCCCGGTTGTCACTGTGATAATAATAGGATCCTGATCAATCCTATTTCGCACTGTGATAATAATAGCATCTGATCAATCCCTGTTGTCACTGTGATAATGTCAGGAAACCGATCATTCCCTGTTGGCACTGTGATAATAAGAGGATCCTGATCCATCCCATTTGGCACTGTGGTAATAACAGAATCTTGATCAATCCCTGTTGGCACTGTGATAATAACAGGATCCGGATCAATCCCTGTTGGCACTGCGATAATAATTGGATCCTGATCAATCCCTGTTGGCACTGTGATAATAACAGGAACTTGAACAATCCCTGTTGTCACTGTGATAATAAAAGAATCCTGATCAATTCCTGTTCACACTGTGATAATAACCAGATCCTGATCAATCCCTGTTGTAACTCTTGTAATAACAGGATCCTGATCAATCCCTGATGCAACTGGGTTAATAACAGGATCCTGATCAATCTCTGTTGGAAATCTGATGATAACAGGACCCTGATCAATGCCTGTCGGCACTGTGATAATAGCAGGATCCTGATCAATCCCGGTTGTCACTGATATAATAACTGGATTCTGATCAATCCCTGCTGGCAATGTGATAATAACAGGATCCTGATCAACTCCTGTTGCCAGTGTGATAATAACAGGATCCTGATCAATCCATTTTGTAACTCTGGTAATAACAGGATCCTGATCAATCCCTGAAGGCACTGTGATAAAAACTGGATCTTGATCAATCCCTGTTGTCACTGTGATAATAACAGGATCCTGATCAATTCCTGTTCTCACTGTGTAAATAACCATATCCTGACCAATCCCTGTTGTCACTGTGATAATTTCAGGATCCTGATCAATCCCTGTTGGCACTGTGATAATAACAGGATTCTGATCAATCCCTGTTGGAACTGTGATAATAACAGGATCCTGATCAATCCCTGATGGCACTGTGATAATAATAGGATCCTGATCAATCCATTTTGGCACTGTGATAATAACAGGATCCTGTTCAATCCCTGTTGTCACTGTGATAATAATAGCGTCCTGATCAATCCCAATTGTGACTGTGATAATGACAGAATCCTGATGAATCCCTGTTGGTACTGTGATAATAACAGGATCCTGATCAATCCCTGTTGGCACTGTGATAACAACAGGATCATGATCAGTCCGTGAGGCACTGTGATAATAAGAGGATCCTGATCAATCACTGATGGCACTGTGATAATAACAGGATCCTGATCAATCCCTTTTGGCACTGTGATAATAATAGGATCCTGATCAGACCGTGAGGTACTGTGATAATAACAGGATCGTGCTCAATCACTGATGGCACTGTGATAATAACAGAATCCTGATCAATCCCTGTTGTCACTGTGATAATAACAGGATCCTGATCAATCCCTGTTGGCACTGAGATAATAACAGGATATTGAACAATCCCTGTTGGCACTGTGATAATAACAGGATATTGATCAATCCCTGATGGCACTGTGATAATAACAGGATCCTGATCAATCCCTGTTGGAACTGTGATAATAACAGGATCCTGATCAATCCCTGATGGCACTGTGATAATAATAGGATCCTGATCAATCCATTTTGGCACTGTGATAATAACAGGATCCTGATCAATCCCTGTTGGAACTGTGATAATAACAGGATCCTGATCAATCCCTGATGGCACTGTGATAATAATAGGATCCTGATCAATCCATTTTGGCACTGTGATAATAACAGGATCCTGTTCAATCCTTGTTGGCACTGTGATAATAATAGCATCCTGATCAATCCCTATTGTGACTGTGATAATGACAGGATCCTGATGAATCCCTGTTGGTACTGTGATAACAACAGGATCATAATCAGTCCGTGAGGCACTGTGATAATAAGAGGATCCTGATCAATCACTGATGGCACTGTGATAATAACAGGATCCTGATCAATCCCTGTTGGCACTGTGATAATAATAGGATCCTGATCAGACCGTGAGGTACTGTGATAATAACAGGATCCTGCTCAATCACTGATGGCACTGTGATAATAACAGGAACTTGAACAATCTCTGTTGTCACTGTGATAATAAAAGAAACCTAATCAATTCCTGTTCTCACTGTGATAATAACCAGATCCTGATCAATCCCTGTTGTAACTCTGGTAATAACAGGATTCTGATCAATCCCTGTTGGCATTGTGACAATAACAGGATCCTGATCAATGCCTGTTGCCAGTGTGATAATAACAGGACGCTGATCAATCCATGTTGGCACTGTGATAATAACAGGATCCTGATCAATCCATATTGCCTCTTTAATAATAACAGGATTCTGATCAATCCCATTAGGCACTGTGCTAATAACAGAACCCTGATCAATCCCGGTTGACACTGTGATAATAACAGGATTCTGATCAATCCCTGTTGCCAGTGAGATAATAGCAGGACCCTGATCAATCCCTTTTGGCATTGTGATAATAGCAGGATCCTGATCAATTCTTGTTGCCACTATCATAATAACAGGATCCTGATCAATCCCTGTGGGCACTGTGTTAATAACAGGATGCTGATCAATCCCATTTGGCACTGTGGTAATAACAGAATCTTGATCTATCCCTATTGGAACAGTGATAATAACAGGATCCAGATCAATCCCTGTTGTCACTGTGATAATAAAAGAAACCTAATCAATTCCTGTTCTCACTGTGATAATAACCAGATGCTGATCAATCCCTCTTGTAACTCTGGTAATCACAGGATCCTGATCAATCCCTGATGGCACTGTGATAAAAACTGGCTCCTGATCAATCCCTGTTGTCACTGTGATAATAACAGCATCCTGATCAATCCCTGTTGGCAAAGTGATAATAACAGGATCCTGATCAATCCTTGATGGCACTGTGATAATAATAGCATCCTGATCAATCCTTATTGTGACTGTGATAATGACAGGATCCTGATGAATCCCTGTTGGTACTGTGATAATAACAGGATCCTGATCAATCCCTGTTGGCACTGTGATAACAACAGGATCCTGATCAGTCCGTGAGGCACTGTGATAATAAGAGGATCCTGATCAATCCCTGTTGTCACTGTGATAATAACAGCATCCTGATCAATCCCTGTTGGCAAAGTGATAATAACAGGATCCTGTTCAATCCTTGTTGGCACTGTGATAATAATAGCATCCTGATCAATCCTTATTGTGACTGTGATAATAACAGGATCCTGATGAATCCCTGTTGGTACTGTGATAATAACAGGATCCTGATCAATCCCTGTTGGCACTGTGATAACAACAGGATCCTGATCAGTCCGTGAGGCACTGTGATAATAAGAGGATCCTGATCAATCACTGATGGCACTGTGATAATAACAGGATCCTGATCAATCCCTGTTGGCACTGTGATTAAAACAGGATCCTGATCAGACCGTGAGGCACTGTGATAATAAGAGGATCCTGATCAATCACTGATGGCACTGTGATAATAACAAGATCCTGATCAATCCCTGTTGTCACTGTGATAATAATAGGATACTGATCAATCCCTGTTGGCACTGTGATAATAACAGGATATTGAACAATCCCTGTTGGCACTGTGATAATAGCAGGATATTGATCAATCCCTGATGGCACTGTGATAAAAACTGAATCCTGATTAATCCCGGTTGTCACTGTGATAATAATAGGATCCTGATCAATCCTATTTCGCACTGTGATAATAATAGCATCTGATCAATCCCTGTTGTCACTGTGATAATGTCAGGAAACCGATCATTCCCTGTTGGCACTGTGATAATAAGAGGATCCTGATCCATCCCATTTGGCACTGTGGTAATAACAGAATCTTGATCAATCCCTGTTGGCACTGTGATAATAACAGGATCCGGATCAATCCCTGTTGGCACTGCGATAATAATTGGATCCTGATCAATCCCTGTTGGCACTGTGATAATAACAGGAACTTGAACAATCCCTGTTGTCACTGTGATAATAAAAGAATCCTGATCAATTCCTGTTCACACTGTGATAATAACCAGATCCTGATCAATCCCTGTTGTAACTCTTGTAATAACAGGATCCTGATCAATCCCTGATGCAACTGGGTTAATAACAGGATCCTGATCAATCCCTGTTGGAAATCTGATGATAACAGGACCCTGATCAATGCCTGTCGGCACTGTGATAATAGCAGGATCCTGATCAATCCCGGTTGTCACTGATATAATAACTGGATTCTGATCAATCCCTGCTGGCAATGTGATAATAACAGGATCCTGATCAATTCCTGTTGCCAGTGTGATAATAACAGGATCCTGATCAATCCATTTTGTAACTCTGGTAATAACAGGATCCTGATCAATCCCTGAAGGCACTGTGATAAAAACTGGATCTTGATCAATCCCTGTTGTCACTGTGATAATAACAGGATCCTGATCAATTCCTGTTCTCACTGTGTAAATAACCATATCCTGACCAATCCCTGTTGTCACTGTGATAATTTCAGGATCCTGATCAATCCCTGTTGGCACTGTGATAATAACAGGATCCTGATCAATCCCTGTTGGAACTGTGATAATAACAGGATCCTGATCAATCCCTGATGGCACTGTGATAATAATAGGATCCTGATCAATCCATTTTGGCACTGTGATAATAACAGGATCCTGTTCAATCCCTGTTGTCACTGTGATAATAATAGCGTCCTGATCAATCCCAATTGTGACTGTGATAATGACAGGATCCTGATGAATCCCTGTTGGTACTGTGATAATAACAGGATCCTGATCAATCCCTGTTGGCACTGTGATAACAACAGGATCATGATCAGTCCGTGAGGCACTGTGATAATAAGAGGATCCTGATCAATAACTGATGGCACTGTGATAATAACAGGATCCTGATCAATCCCTTTTGGCACTGTGATAATAATAGGATCCTGATCAGACCGTGAGGTACTGTGATAATAACAGGATCGTGCTCAATCACTGATGGCACTGTGATAATAACAGAATCCTGATCAATCCCTGTTGTCACTGTGATAATAACAGGATCCTGATCAATCCCTGTTGGCACTGAGATAATAACAGGATATTGAACAATCCCTGTTGGCACTGTGATAATAACAGGATATTGATCAATCCCTGATGGCACTGTGATAATAACAGGATCCTGATCAATCCCTGTTGGAACTGTGATAATAACAGGATCCTGATCAATCCCTGATGGCACTGTGATAATAACAGGATCCTGTTCAATCCTTGTTGGCACTGTGATAATAATAGCATCCTGATCAATCCCTATTGTGACTGTGATAATGACAGGATCCTGATGAATCCCTGTTGGTACTATGATAATAACAGGATCCTGATCAATCCCTGTTGGCACTGTGATAACAACAGGATCATGATCAGTCCGTGAGGCACTGTGATAATAAGAGGATCCTGATCAATCACTGATGGCACTGTGATAATAACAGGATTCTGATCAATCCCTGTTGGCACTGTGATAATAATAGGATCCTGATCAGACCGTGAGGTACTGTGATAATAACAGGATCCTGCTCAATCACTGATGGCACTGTGATAATAACAGGAACTTGAACAATCTCTGTTGTCACTGTGATAATAAAAGAAACCTAATCAATTCCTGTTCTCACTGTGATAATAACCAGATCCTGATCAATCCCTGTTGTAACTCTGGTAATAACAGGATTCTGATCAATCCCTGTTGGCATTGTGACAATAACAGGATCCTGATCAATGCCTGTTGCCAGTGTGATAATAACAGGACGCTGATCAATCCATGTTGGCACTGTGATAATAACAGGATCCTGATCAATCCATATTGCCTCTTTAATAATAACAGGATTCTGATCAATCCCATTAGGCACTGTGCTAATAACAGAACCCTGATCAATCCCGGTTGTCACTGTGATAATAACAGGATTCTGATCAATCCCTGTTGCCAGTGAGATAATAGCAGGACCCTGATCAATCCCTTTTGGCATTGTGATAATAGCAGGATCCTGATCAATTCTTGTTGCCACTATCATAATAACAGGATCCTGATCAATCCCTGTGGGCACTGTGTTAATAACAGGATGCTGATCAATCCCATTTGGCACTGTGGTAGTAACAGAATCTTGATCTATCCCTATTGGAACAGAGATAATAACAGGATCCAGATCAATCCCTGTTGTCACTGTGATAATAACAGGATCCTGATCAATCCCTCTTGGCACAGTGATAATAACAGGATCTTGAAAAATCCCTATTGTCACTGTGTTAATAAAAGGAAACTGATCAATTCCTGTTCTCACTGTGTAAATAACCATATCCTGATCAATCCCTGTTGTCACTGTGATAATTTCAGGATTATGATCAATCCCTGATGGCACTGTGATAATAACAGGATCCTGATCAATCCATTTTGGCACTGTGATAATAACAAGATCCTGATAGATCCCTGTTGACACTATGAAAATAACAGGATCCTGATCAATCCCTGTTGGCACTATGATAATAACAGGATCGTGATCAATCCCTGTTGGCACTGTGATAATAACAAGATCCTGATCGATCCCTGTTGACACTATGAAAATAACAGGATCCTGATCAATCCCTGTTGGCACTGTGATAATAACAGGACCCTGATCAATCCCTGTTGGCACTGTGATAATAGCAGGATCCTGATCAATTCCTGTTGCCAGTGTGATAATAACAGGATCCAGATCAATCCATGTTGGCACTGTGATGATAAAAGTATCCTGATCAATTCCTGTTGCCAGTGTGATTATAACAGGATCCGGATCAATCCAGGTTGCCACTGAGATAATAACAGGATTCTGATCAATCCCATTTGGCACTGTGGTAATAACAGAATCTTGATCAATCCCTGTTGGCACTGTGATAATAACAGGATCCGGATCAATCCCTGTTGGCACTGTGATAATAATTGGATCCTGATCAATCCCTGCTGGCACTGTGATAATAACAGGAACTTGAACAATCCCTGTTGTCACTGTGATAATAAAAGAAACCTAATCAATTCCTGTTCTCACTGTGATAATAACCAGATGCTGATCAATCCCTCTTGTAACTCTGGTAATAACAGGATCCTGATCAATCCCTGATGGCACTGTGATAAAAACTGGCTCCTGATCAATCCCTGTTGTCACTGTGATAATAACAGCATCCTGATCAATCCCTGTTGGCAAAGTGATAATAACAGGATCCTGATCAATCCTTGTTGGCACTGTGATAATAATAGCATCCTGATCAATCCTTATTGTGACTGTGATAATGACAGGATCCTGATGAATCCCTGTTGGTACTGTGATAATAACAGGATCCTGATCAATCCCTGTTGGCACTGTTTTAACAACAGGATCCTGATCAGTCCCTGAGGCACTGTGATAATAAGAGCATCCTGATCAATCACTGATGGCACTGTGATAATAACAGGATCCTGATCAATCCCTGTTGGCACTGTGATTAAAACAGGATCCTGATCAGACCATGAGGCACTGTGATAATAAGAGGATCCTGATCAATCACTGATGGCACTGTGATAATAACATGATCCTGATCAATCCCTGTTGTCACTGTGATAATAATAGGATACTGATCAATCCCTGTTGGCACTGTGATAATAACAGGATATTGAACAATCCCTGTTGGCACTGTGATAATAACAGGATATTGATCAATCCCTGATGGCACTGTGATAAAAACTGAATCCTGATTAATCCCGGTTGTCACTGTGATAATAATAGGATCCTGATCAATCCTATTTCGCACTGTGATAATAATAGCATCTGATCAATCCCTGTTGTCACTGTGATAATATCAGGAAACCGATCATTCCCTGTTGGCACTGTGATAATAATAGGATCCTGATCCATCCCATTTGGCACTGTGGTAATAACAGAATCTTGATCAATCCCTGTTGGCACTGTGATAATAACAGGATCCGAATCAATCCCTGTTGGCACTGCGATAATAATTGGATCCTGATCAATCCCTGTTGGCACTGAGATAATAACAGGAACTTGAACAATCCCTGTTGTCACTGTGATAATAAAAGAATCCTGATCAATTCCTGTTCACACTGTGATAATAACCAGATCCTGATCAATCCCTGTTGTAACTCTTGTAATAACAGGATCATGATCAATCCCTGATGCAACTGGGTTAATAACAGGATCCTGATCAATCCCTGTTGGAAATCTGATGATAACAGGACCCTGATCAATGCCTGTCGGCACTGTGATAATAGCAGGATCCTGATCAATCCCGGTTGTCACTGATATAATAACTGGATTCTGATCAATCCCTGCTGGCAATGTGATAATAACAGGATCCTGATCAATTCCTGTTGCCAGTGTGATAATAACAGGATCCTGATCAATCCATGTTGTAACTCTGGTAATAACAGGATCCTGATCAATCCCTGAAGGCACTGTGATAAAAACTGGATCTTGATCAATCCCTGTTGTCACTGTGATAATAACAGGATCCTGATCAATTCCTGTTCTCACTGTGTAAATAACCATATCCTGACCAATCCCTGTTGTCACTGTGATAATTTCAGGATCCTGATCAATCCCTGTTGGCACTGTGATAATAATAGCATCCTGATCAATCCCTATTGTGACTGTGATAATGACAGGATCCTGATGAATCCCTGTTGGTACTGTGATAATAACAGGATCCTGATCAATCCCTTTTGGCACTGTGATAACAACAGGATCATGATCAGTCCGTGAGGCGCTGTGTTAATAAGAGGATCCTAATCAATCACTGATGGCACTGTGATAATAACAGGATCCTGATCAATTCCTGTTGGCACTGTGATAATAATAGGATCCTGATCCATCCCATTTGGCACTGTGGTAATAACAGAATCTTGATCAATCCCTGTTGGCACTGTGATAATAACAGGATCCGGATCAATCCCTGTTGGCACTGCGATAATAATTGGATCCTGATCAATTCCTGTTCACACTGTGATAATAACCAGATCCTGATCAATCCCTGTTGTAACTCTTGTAATAACAGGATCTTGATCAATCCCTGATGCAACTGGGTTAATAACAGGATCCTGATCAATCCCTGTTGGAAATCTGATGATAACAGGACCCTGATCAATGCCTGTCGGCACTGTGATAATAGCAGGATCCTGATCAATTCCTGTTGCCAGTGTGATAATAACAGGATCCTGATCAATCCATGTTGTAACTCTGGTAATAACAGGATCCTGATCAATCCCTGAAGGCACTGTGATAAAAACTGGATCTTGATCAATCCCTGTTGTCACTGTGATAATAACAGGATCCTGATCAATTCCTGTTCTCACTGTGTAAATAACCATATCCTGACCAATCCCTGTTGTCACTGTGATAATTTCAGGATCCTGATCAATCCCTGTTGGCACTGTGATAATAACAGGATCCTGATCAATCCCTGTTGGAACTGTGATAATAATAGGATCCTGATCAATCCATTTTGGCACTGTCATAATAACAGGATCCTGTTCAATCCTTGTTGGCACTGTGATAATAATAGCATCCTGATCAATCCCTATTGTGACTGTGATAATGACAGGATCCTGATGAATCCCTGTTGGTACTGTGATAATAACAGGATCCTGATCAATCCCTTTTGGCACTGTGATAACAACAGGATCATGATCAGTCCGTGAGGCGCTGTGTTAATAAGAGGATCCTAATCAATCACTGATGGCACTGTGATAATAACAGGATCCTGATCAATTCCTGTTGGCACTGTGATAATAATAGGATCCTGATCAGACCGTGAGGTACTGTGATAATAACAGGATCCTGCTCAATCTCTGATGGCACTCTGATAATAACAGGACCCTGATCAATCCCTGCTGTCACTGTGATAATAACAGGATCCTGATCAATCCCTGTTGGCACTGTGATAATAACAGAATATTGAACAATCCCTGTTGGCACTGTGATAATAACAGGATATTGATCAATCCATGATGGCACTGTGATAATAGCAGGATCCTGATCAATTCCTGTTGCCAGTGTGATAATAACAGGATCCTGATCAATCCATGTTGGCACTGTGATGATAACAGTATCCTGATCAATTCCTGTTGCCAGTGTGATTATAACAGGATCCTGATCAATCCATGTTGCCACTGTGATAATAACAGGATTCTGATCAATCCCATTTGGCACTGTGGTAATAACAGAATCTTGATCAATCCCTGTTGGCACTGTGATAATAACAGGATCCGGATCAATCCCTGTTGGCACTGTGATAATAATTGGATCCTGATCAATCCCTGCTGGCACTGTGATAATAACAGGAACTTGAACAATCCCTGTTGTCACTGTGATAATAAAAGAAACCTAATCAATTCCTGTTCTCACTGTGATAATAACCAGATGCTGATCAATCCCTCTTGTAACTCTGGTAATAACAGGATCCTGATCAATCCCTGATGGCACTGTGATAAAAACTGGCTCCTGATCAATCCCTGTTGTCACTGTGATAATAACAGCATCCTGATCAATCCCTGTTGGCAAAGTGATAATAACAGGATCCTGATCAATCCTTGTTGGCACTGTGATAATAATAGCATCCTGATCAATCCTTATTGTGACTGTGATAATGACAGGATCCTGATGAATCCCTGTTGGTACTGTGATAATAACAGGATCCTGATCAATCCCTGTTGGCGCTGTGATAACAACAGGATCCTGATCAGTCCGTGAGGCACTGTGATAATAAGAGGATCCTGATCAATCCCTGTTGTCACTGTGATAATAACAGCATCCTGATCAATCCCTGTTGGCAAAGTGATAATAACAGGATCCTGATCAATCCTTGTTGGCACTGTGATAATAATAGCATCCTGATCAATCCTTATTGTGACTGTGATAATAAAAGGATCCTGATGAATCCCTGTTGGTACTGTGATAATAACAGGATCCTGATCAATCCTTGTTGGCACTGTGATAATAATAGCATCCTGATCAATCCTTATTGTGACTGTGATAATGACAGGATCCTGATGAATCCCTGTTGGTACTGTGATAATAACAGGATCCTGATCAATCCCTGTTGGCACTGTGATAACAACATGATCCTGATCAGTCCGTGAGGCACTGTGATAATAAGAGGATCCTGATCAATCACTGATGGCACTGTGATAATAACATGATCCTGATCAATCCCTGTTGTCACTGTGATAATAATAGGATACTGATCAATCCCTGTTGGCACTGTGATAATAACAGGATATTGAACAATCCCTGTTGGCACTGTGATAATAACAGGATATTGATCAATCCCTGATGGCACTGTGATAAAAACTGAATCCTGATTAATCCCGGTTGTCACTGTGATAATAATAGGATCCTGATCAATCCTATTTCGCACTGTGATAATAATAGCATCTGATCAATCCCTGTTGTCACTGTGATAATATCAGGAAACCGATCATTCCCTGTTGGCACTGTGATAATAATAGGATCCTGATCCATCCCATTTGGCACTGTGGTAATAACAGAATCTTGATCAATCCCTGTTGGCACTGTGATAATAACAGGATCCGGATCAATCCCTGTTGGCACTGCGATAATAATTGGATCCTGATCAATCCCTGTTGGCACTGTGATAATAACAGGAACTTGAACAATCCCTGTTGTCACTGTGATAATAAAAGAATCCTGATCAATTCCTGTTCACACTGTGATAATAACCAGATCCTGATCAATCCCTGTTGTAACTCTTGTAATAACAGGATCATGATCAATCCCTGATGCAACTGGGTTAATAACAGGATCCTGATCAATCCCTGTTGGAAATCTGATGAGAACAGGACCCTGATCAATGCCTGTCGGCACTGTGATAATAGCAGGATCCTGATCAATCCCGGTTGTCACTGATATAATAACTGGATTCTGATCAATCCCTGCTGGCAATGTGATAATAACAGGATCCTGATCAATTCCTGTTGCCAGTGTGATAATAACAGGATCCTGATCAATCCATTTTGTAACTCTGGTAATAACAGGATCTTGATCAATCCCTGAAGGCACTGTGATAAAAACTGGATCTTGATCAATCCCTGTTGTCACTGTGATAATAACAGGATCCTGATCAATTCCTGTTATCACTGTGTAAATATCCATATCCTGACCAATCCCTGTTGTCACTGTGATAATTTCAGGATCCTGATCAATCCCTGTTGGCACTGTGATAATAACAGGATCCTGATCAATCCCTGTTGGAACTGTGATAATAACAGGATCCTGATCAATCCCTGATGGCACTGTGATAATAATAGGATCCTGATCAATCCATATTGCCTCTTTAATAATAACAGGATTCTGATCAATCCCATTAGGCACTGTGCTAATAACAGAACCCTGATCAATCCCGGTTGTCACTGTGATAATAACAGGATTCTGATCAATCCCTGTTGCCAGTGAGATAATAGCAGGACCCTGATCAATCCCTTTTGGCATTGTGATAATAGCAGGATCCTGATCAATTCTTGTTGCCACTATCATAATAACAGGATCCTGATCAATCCCTGAGGGCACTGTGTTAATAACAGGATGCTGATCAATCCCATTTGGCACTGTGGTAATAACAGAATCTTGATCTATCCCTATTGGAACAGTGATAATAACAGGATCCGGATCAATCCCTGTTGTCACTGTGATAATAACAGGATCCTGATCAATCCCTCTTGGCACAGTGATAATAACAGGATCTTGAAAAATCCCTATTGTCACTGTGTTAATAAAAGGAAACTGATCAATTCCTGTTCTCACTGTGTAAATAACCATATCCTGATCAATCCCTGTTGTCACTGTGATAATTTCAGGATTATGATCAATCCCTGTTGGCACTGTGATAATAACAGGATCCTGATCAATCCCTGATGGCACTGTGATAATAACAGGATCCTGATCAATCCATTTTGGCACTGTGATAATAACGAGATCCTGATCGATCCCTGTTGACACTATGAAAATAACAGGATCCTGATCAATCCCTGATGGCACTATGATAATAACAGGATCCTGATCAATCCCTGTTGGAACTGTGTTAATAACAGGATCCTGATCAATCCCTTTTGGAACTGTGAGGATAACAGGACCCTGATCAATCCCTGTTGGCACTGTGATAATAGCAGGATCCTGATCAATTCCTGTTGCCAGTGTGATAATAACAGGATCCTGATCAATCCATGTTGGCACTGTGATGATAACAGTATCCTGATCAATTCCTGTTGCCAGTGTGATTATAACAGGATCCTGATCAATCCATGTTGCCACTGATAATAACAGGATTCTGATCAATCCCATTTGCCACTGTGGTAATAACAGAATATTGATCAATCCCTGTTGGCACTGTGATAATAACAGGATCCGGATCAATCCCTGTTGGCACTGTGATAATAACAGGATCCTGATCAATCCCTGTTGGCACTGAGATAATAACAGGATATTGAACAATCCCTGTTGGCACTGTGATAATAACAGGATATTGATCAATCCCTGATGGCACTGTGTTAATAACAGGATCCTGATCAATCCCTGTTGGAACTGTGATAATAACAGGATCCTGATCAATCCCTGATGGCACTGTGATAATAATAGGATCCTGAACAATCCATTTTGGCACTGTCATAATAACAGGATCCTGTTCAATCCTTGTTGGCACTGTGATAATAATAGCATCCTGATCAATCCTTATTGTGACTGTGATAATGACAGGATCCTGATGAATCCCTGTTGGTACTGTGATAATAACAGGATCCTGATCAATCCCTGTTGGCACTGTGATAACAACAGGATCATGATCAGTCCGTGAGGCACTGTGATAATAAGAGGATCCTGATCAATCACTGATGGCACTGTGATAATAACAGGATCCTGATCAATCCCTGTTGGCACTGTGATAATAATAGGATCCTGATCAGACCGTGAGGTACTGTGATAATAACAGGATCCTGCTCAATCACTGATGGCACTGTGATAATAACAGGAACTTGAACAATCTCTGTTGTCACTGTGATAATAAAAGAAACCTAATCAATTCCTGTTCTCACTGTGATAATAACCAGATCCTGATCAATCCCTGTTGTAACTCTGGTAATAACAGGATTCTGATCAATCCCTGTTGGCATTGTGACAATAACAGGATCCTGATCAATTCCTGTTGCCAGTGTGATAATAACAGGACCCTGATCAATCCATGTTGGCACTGTGATAATAACAGGATCCTGATCAATCCATATTGCCTCTTTAATAATAACAGGATTCTGATCAATCCCATTAGGCACTGTGCTAATAACAGAACCCTGATCAATCCCGGTTGTCACTGTGATAATAACAGGATTCTGATCAATCCCTGTTGCCAGTGAGATAATAGCAGGACCCTGATCAATCCCTTTTGGCATTGTGATAATAGCAGGATCCTGATCAATTCTTGTTGCCACTATCATAATAACAGGATCCTGATCAATCCCTGTGGGCACTGTGTTAATAACAGCATGCTGATCAATCCCATTTGGCACTGTGGTAATAACAGAATCTTGATCTATCCCTATTGGAACAGTGATAATAACAGGATCCGGATCAATCCCTGTTGTCACTGTGATAACAACAGGATCCTGATCAATCCCTCTTGGCCCAGTGATAATAACAGGATCTTGAAAAATCCCTATTGTCACTGTGTCAATAAAAGGAAACTGATCAATTCCTGTTCTCACTGTGTAAATAACCATATCCTGATCAATCCCTGTTGTCACTGTGATAATTTCAGGATTATGATCAATCCCTGTTGGCACTGTGATAATAACAGGATCCTGATCAGTCCCTGATGGCACTGTGATAATAACAGGATCCTGATCAATCCATTTTGGCACTGTGATAATAACAAGATCCTGATCGATCCCTGTTGACACTATGAAAATAACAGAATCTTCATCAATCCCTGATGGCACTATGATATTAACAGGATCCTGGTCAATCCCTGTTGGAACTGTGTTAATAACAGGATCCTGATCAATCCCTTTTGGAACTGTGAGGATAACAGGACCCTGATCAATCCCTGTTGGCACTGTGATAATAGCAGGATCCTGATCAATTCCTGTTGCCAGTGTGATAATAACAGGATCCTGATCAATCCATGTTGGCACTGTGATGATAACAGTATCCTGATCAATTCCTGTTGCCAGTGTGATTATAACAGGATCCTGATCAATCCATGTTGCCACTGATAATAACAGGATTCTGATCAATCCCATTTGGCACTGTGGTTATAACAGAATATTAATCAATCCCTGTTGGCACTGTGATAATAACAGGATCCGGATCAATCCCTGTTGGCACTGTGATAATAATTGGATCCTGATCAATCCCTGCTGGCACTGTGATAATAACAGGAACTTGAACAATCCCTGTTGTCACTGTGATAATAAAAGAAACCTAATCAATTCCTGTTCTCACTGTGATAATAACCAGATGCTGATCAATCCCTCTTGTAACTCTGGTAATAACAGGATCCTGATCAATCCCTGATGGCACTGTGATAAAAACTGGCTCCTGATCAATCCCTGTTGTCACTGTGATAATAACAGCATCCTGATCAATCCCTGTTGGCAAAGTGATAATAACAGGATCCTGATCAATCCCTGTTGGCACTGTGATAACAACAGGATCCTGATCAGTCCGTGAGGCACTGTGATAATAAGAGCATCCTGATCAATCACTGATGGCACTGTGATAATAACAGGATCCTGATCAATCCCTGTTGGCACTGTGATTAAAACAGGATCCTGATCAGACCGTGAGGCACTGTGATAATAAGAGGATCCTGATCAATCACTGATGGCACTGTGATAATAACAGGATCCTGATCAATCCCTGTTGTCACTGTGATAATAATAGGATACTGATCAATCCCTGTTGGCACTGTGATAATTACAGGATATTGAACAATCCCTGTTGGCACTGTGATAATAACAGGATATTGATCAATCCCTGATGGCACTGTGATAAAAACTGAATCCTGATTAATCCCGGTTGTCACTGTGATAATAATAGGATCCTGATCAATCCTATTTCGCACTGTGATAATAATAGCATCTGATCAATCCCTGTTGTCACTGTGATAATATCAGGAAACCGATCATTCCCTGTTGGCACTGTGATAATAATAGGATCCTGATCCATCCCATTTGGCACTGTGGTAATAACAGAATCTTGATCAATCCCTGTTGGCACTGTGATAATAACAGGATCCGGATCAATCCCTGTTGGCACTGCGATAATAATTGGATCCTGATCAATCCCTGTTGGCACTGTGATAATAACAGGAACTTGAATAATCCCTGTTGTCACTGTGATAATAAAAGAATCCTGATCAATTCCTGTTCTCACTGTGATAATAACCAGATCCTGATCAATCCCTGTTGTAACTCTTGTAATAACAGGATCCTGATCAATCCCTGATGCAACTGGGTTAATAACAGGATCC
This sequence comes from Carcharodon carcharias, assembly GCF_017639515.1. Classification (NCBI taxonomy): domain Eukaryota; kingdom Metazoa; phylum Chordata; class Chondrichthyes; order Lamniformes; family Lamnidae; genus Carcharodon; species Carcharodon carcharias. Next base: position 80,608,060 of record NC_054479.1, read on the forward strand.
TGATCAATCCCTGTTGGAAATCTGATGATAACAGGACCCTGATCAATGCCTGTCGGCACTGTGATAATAGCAGGATCCTGATCAATCCCGGTTGTCACTGATATAATAACTGGATTCTGATCAATCCCTGCTGGCAATGTGATAATAACAGGATCCTGATCAATTCCTGTTGCCAGTGTGATAATAACAGGATCCTGATCAATCCATGTTGTAACTCTGGTAATAACAGGATCCTGATCAATCCCTGATGGCACTGTGATAAAAACTGGATCTTGATCAATCCCTGTTGTCACTGTGATAATAACAGGATCCTGATCAATTCCTGTTCTCACTGTGTAAATAACCATATCCTGACCAATCCCTGTTGTCACTGTGATAATTTCAGGATCCTGATCAATCCCTGTTGGAACTGTGATAATAACAGGATCCTGATCAATCCCTGATGGCACTGTGATAATAATAGGATCCTGATCAATCCATTTTGGCACTGTCAAAATAACAGGATCCTGTTCAATCCTTGTTGGCACTGTGATAATAATAGCATCCTGATCAATCCCTATTGTGACTGTGATAATGACAGGATCCTGATGAATCCCTGTTGGTACTGTGATAATAACAGGATCCTGATCAATCCCTTTTGGCACTGTGATAACAACAGGATCATGATCAGTCCGTGAGGCACTGTGTTAATAAGAGGATCCTGATCAATCACTGATGGCACTGTGATAATAACAGGATCCTGATCAATTCCTGTTGGCACTGTGATAATAATAGGATCCTGGTCAGACCGTGAGGTACTGTGATAATAACAGGATCCTGCTCAATCACTGATGGCACTCTGATAATAACAGCATCCTGATCAAACCCTGTTGTCACTGTGATAATAACAGGATCCTGATCAATCCCTGTTGGCACTGTGATAATAATAGGATATTGATCAATCCCTGATGGCACTGTGATAAAAACTGAATCCTGATCAATCCCGGTTGTCACTGTGATAATAACAGGATCCTGATCAATCCTTGTTCGCACTGTGATAATAACAGGATCCTGATCAATCCCTGTTGTCACTGTGATAATAACAGGACCCTGATCAATCCCGGTTGTCACTGTGATAATAACAGGATTCTGATCAATCATTGTTGCCAGTGTGATAATTGCAGGACCCTGATCAATCCCTTTTGGCATTGTGATAATAACAGGATCCTGATCAATTCTTGTTGCCACTATCATAATAACAGGATCCTGATCAATCCTTGTGGGCACTGTGCTAATAACAGGATGCTGATCAATCCCATTTGGCACTGTGGTAATAACAGAATCTTGATCTATCCCTATTGGAACAGTGATAATAACAGGATCCGGATCAATCCCTGTTGGAAATGTGATAATAACAGGATCCTGATCAATCCCTGTTGGAACAGTGATAATAACAGGATCTTGAAAAACCCCTATTGTCACTGTGTTAATAAAAGGTTCCTGATCAATTCTTTTCTCACTGTGTAAATAACCATATCCTGATCAATCCCTGTTGGCACTGCGATAATAGCAGGACTTTGATCAATCCCTGATGGCACTGTGATAATAACAGGACCCTGATCAATCCCGGCTGTCAGTGTGATAGTAACAGGATTCTGATCAATCCCTGTTGCCAGTGTGATAATAGAAGGACCCTGATCAATCCCTTTTGGCATTGTGTTAATAACAGGATCCTGATCAATTCTTGTTGCCACTATCATAATAACAGGATCCTGATCAATCCCTGTGGGCACTGTGTTAATAACAGGATGCTGATTAATCCCATTTGGCACTGTGGTAATAACAGAATCTTGATCTATCCCTATTGGAACAGTGATAATAACAGGATCCGGATCAATCCCTGTTGGAACTTTGATAATAACAGGATCCTGATCAATCCCTGTTGGCACACTGATAATAACAGGATCTTGAGAAATCCCTATTGTCACTGTGTTAATAAAAGGATCCTGATCAAATCCTGTTCTCACTGTGTAAATAACCATATCCTGATCAATCCCTGTTGTCACTGTGATAATTTCAGGATCCTGATCAATCCCTGTTGGCACTGTGATAATAACAGGATCCTGATAAATCCCTGTTGGAACTGTGATAATAACAGGATCCTGATAAATCCCTGTTGGAACTGTGATAATAACAGGTTCCGGATCAATCCCTGTTGGCACTACGATAATAATTGGATCCTGATCAATCCCTGTTGGCACTGTGATAATAACAGGATATTGAACAATCCCTGTTGTCACTGTGATAATAAAAGAATCCTAATCAATTCCTGTTCTCACTGTGTTAATAACCAGATCCTGATCAATCCCTGTTGTAACTCTGGTAATAACAGGATCCTGATCAATCCCTGTTGGAACTGTGATAATAACAGGATCCTGATAAATCCCCGATGGCACTGTGATAAAAACTGGATCCTGATCAATCTCTGTTGTCGCTGTGATAATAATAGCATCCTGATCAATCCTTATTGTGACTGTGATAATGACAGGATCCTGATGAATCCCTGTTGGTACTGTGATAATAACAGGATCCTGATCAATCCCTGTTGGCACTGTGATAGCAACAGCATCCTGATCAGTCCGTGAGGCACTGTGATAATAAGAGGATCCTGATCAATCACTGATGGCACTGCGATAATAACAGGATCCTGATCAATCCCTGTTGGCACTGTGATTAAAACCAGATCCTGATCAGACCGTGAGGCACTGTGATAATAAGAGGATCCTGATCAATCACTGATGGCACTGCGATAATAACAGGATCCTGATCAATCCCTGTTGACACTGTGATAATAATAGGATCCTGATCAATCCCTGTTGGCACTGTGATTATAACAGGATATTGAACAATCCCTGTTGGCACTGTGATAATAACAGGATATTGATCAATCCCTGATGGCGCTGTAATAAAAACTGAATCCTGATTAATCCCGGTTGTCACTGTGATAATAATAGGATTCTGATCAATCCCATTTGGCACTTTGGTAATAACTGAATCTTGATCAATCCCTGTTGGCACTGTGATAATAACAGGATCCGGATCAATCCCTGTTGGCACTGCGATAATAATTGGATCCTGATCAATCCCTGTTGACACTGTGATAATAACAGGAACTTGAACAATCCCTGTTGTCACTATGATAATAAAAGAATCCTGATCAATTCCTGTTCTCACTGTGATAATAACTAGATCCTGATCAATCCGTGTTGTAACTCTGGGAATAACAGTATCCTGATCAATCCCTGTTGGAACTGTGATAATAACAGGATCCTGATCAATCCCTGATGGCAGTGTGATAATAAAAGCATCCTGAACAATCCCTGTTGTCACTGTGATAATATCAGGAACCTGATCAAACCCTGTAGGCACTGTGATAATAATAGCTTCCTGATCAATCCCATTTGGCAATATGATAAGAACAGGATCCTGATCAATCCCTGTTGGAACTGTGTTAATAACAGGTTCCTGATCAATCCCTGTTGGAACTGTGATGATAACAGCACCCTGATCAATCCCTGTTGGCACTGTTATAATAGCAGGATCCTGATCAATCCCGGTGGTCACTGAGATACTAACAGGATTCTGATCAATCCCTGTTGGCATTGTGATAATAATAGGATCCTGATCAATTCCTGTTGCCAGTGTGATAATAACAGGACCCTGATCAATCCATGTTGGCACTGTGATAATAACAGGATCCTGATCAATCCATATTGCCACTTTAATAATAACAGGATTCTGATCAATCCCATTTGGCACTTTGATAACAACAGAATCTTGATCAATCCCTGTTGGTACTGTGATAATAACAGAATCCGGATCAAACCCTGTTTTCATTGTGATAATAACAGGCCCCTGATCAATCCCGGTTGTCACTGTGATAATAACAGTATTCTGATCAATCCCTGTTGCCAGTGTGATAAAAGCAGGATCCTGATCAATCCCTTTTGGCACTGTGATAATAATAGGATCCTTTTCAATTCTTGTTGCCACTATCATAATAACAGGATCCTGATCAATCCCGGTTGTCACTGAGATACTAACAGGATTCTGATCAATCCCTGTTGGCATTGTGATAATAACAGGATCCTGATCAATTCCTGTTGCCATTGTGATAATAACAGGACCCTGATCAATCCCTTTTGGCACTGTAATAATAACAGGATCCTGATTTATTCTTGTTGCCACTATCATAATAACAGGATCCTGATCAATCCCTGTGGGCACTGTGTTGATAACAGGATGCTGATCAATCCCATTTGGCACTGTGGTAATAACAGAATCTTGATCTATCCCTATTGGAACAGTGATAATAACAGGATCCTGATCAATCCCTGTTGGAACTGTGATAATAACAGGATCCTGATCAATCCCTGTTGGAACGGTGATAATAACAGGATCCGGATAAATCCCTGTCGGAACTGTGATAATAACAGGATCCTGAACAATCCCTGTTGGCACTGTGATAATAACAGGATCTTGAAAAATCCCTTGTGTCACTGTGATAATAAAAGGATCCTGATCAATTCCTGTTCTCACTGTTTTAATAACCATATCCTGATCGATCCCCGTTGTCACAGTGATAATTACAGGAACATGATCAATCCCTGTTGGCACTGTGATAATAAAAGGATTTTGATCAATCCCTGTTGGAACTGAGATAATAACAGGATCCTGATCAATCCCTGATGGCACTGTCATAATAACAGGATCCTGATCAATCCCTTTTGGCACTGTGATAATAACAGGATCCTGATCGATGCCTGTTGGCACGATGAAAATAACAGGATCCTGATCTATCCCTGTTGGCACTGTGATATTATCAGGAACCTGATCAATCAGTGTTGGCACTGTGAAAATAATAGGTTCCCGATCAATCCCTTTTGGCACTATGATAATAACAGGATCCTGATCAATCCCTGTTGGAACTGTGTTAATAACAGGATCCTGATCAATCCCTGTTGGAACTTTGATGATAACAGGACCCTGACCAATCCCTGCTGGCACTATGATAATAGCAGGATCCTGATCAATTCCTGCTGCCATTGTGATAATAACAGGACCCTGATCAATCCATGTTGGCACTGTGATAATAATAGTATCCTGATCAATCCCAGTTGGCAATATGATAATAACAGGATCCTGATCAATCCCTGTTGTCACTGTGATAAAAACTGGATCCTGATCAATCCCTGTTGGCACTGTGATTAAAACAGGATCCTGGTCAATACCTGTTGGCACTGTGATAATAACAGGATCTTGAACAATCCCTGTTGTCACTGTGATAATAAAAGAATCCTGATCAATTCCTGTTCTCACTGTGATAATAACCAGATCCTGATCAATCCCTGTTGTAACTCTGGTAATAACAGGATCCTGATCAATCCCTGTTGGAACTGTGATAATAACAGGATCCCGATCAATCCCTGTTGGTACTGCGATAATAACAGGATCCTGATCAATCCCTGTTGGCACTGTGATAACAAAAGGATCCTGATCAGTCCGTGAGGCACTGTGATAATAAAAGGATCCTGATCAATCACTGACGGCACAGTGATAATAACAGGATCCTGATCAATCCCTGTTGTCACTGTGATAATAACAGGATCCTGATCAATCCATGTCGGCACTGTGATAATATCAGGAACCTGCTCATTCCCTGTTGTCACTGTGATAATAACAGGTTCCTGAACAATCCCTGTTAGCACTGTGATAATAACAGTATCCTGATCAATCCCTGTTGCCAGTGTGATAATAACAGGACCCTGAACAATCCCTGTTGGCACTGTGATAATAATAGGTTCCTGAGCAATCCCTGTTGGCACTATGATAATAACAGGATCCAGATCAATCCCTGCTGAAACTGTGTTAATAACCGGATCCTGATCAATCACTGTTGGAACTGTGATGATAACAGGACACTGATCAATCCCTGTTGGCACTGTGATAATAGCAGGTTCCTGAACAATCCCGGTTGTCACTGTGATACTAACAGGATTCTGATCAATCCCTGTTGGCATTGTGATAATTACAGGATCCTGATCAATTCCTGTTGCCAGTGTGATAATAACAGGACCCTGATCAATCCATGTTGGCACTGTGATACTAACAGGATCCTGATCAATCCATGTTGCCACTGTAATAATAACAGGATTCTGATCAAACCCATTTGGCACTGCGGTAATAACAGAATCTTGATCAATCCCTGTTGGCACTGTGATAATAACAGAATCCGGATCAAACCCTGTTGGCGCTGCGATAATAATTAAATCGAGATCAATCCCCGTTGTCACTGTGATAATAACAGGATCTTAATCAATCCCAGTTGGCAGTGTGATAATAAAAGCATCCTGAACAATCCCTGTTGTCACTGTGATAACATCAGGAACCTGATCAAACCCAGTAGGCACTGTGATAATAATAGCTTCCTGATCAATCCCATTTGGCAATATGATAATAACAGGATCCTGATCAATCTCTGTTGGAACTGTGTTAATAACAGGATCCTGATCAATCCCTGTTGGAACTGTGATGATAACAGGACCCTGATCAATTCCTGTTGGCACTGTGATAATAGTAGGATCCTGACCAATTCCTGTTGCCAGTGTGATAAAAACAGGATCCTGATCAATCCATGCTGGCACTGTGATGATAACAGTATCCTGATCAATTCCTGTAGCCAGTGTGAAAATAACAGGATCCTGATCAATCCATGTTGGCACTGTGATAATAACAGGATCCTGATCAATCCATATTGACACCGTAATAATAACAGGATTCTGATCAATCCCATTTGGCACTGTGGTAATAACAGAATCTTGATCAATCCCTGTTGGCACTGTGATAATAACAGAATCCGGATCAAACCCTGTTGGCACTGTGATAATAACAGGACCCTGATCAATCCCGGTTGTCACTGTGATAATATCGGGATTCTGATCAATCCCTGTTGCCAGTGAGATAATAGCAGGACTCTGATCAAACCCTTTTGGCACTGTGATAATAACAGGATCCTGATCAATTCTTGTTGCCACCATCATAATAACAGGATCCTGATCAATCCCTGTGGGCACTGTGTTAATAACAGGATGCTGATCAATCCAATTTGGCACTGTGGTAATAACAGAATCTTGATCTATCCCTATTGGAACGGTGTTAATAACAGGATCCGGATCAATCCCTGTTGGAACTGTGATAATAAGAGGATCCTGAACAATCCCTGTTGGCACTGTGATAATAACAGGATCTTGAAAAATCCCTTTTGTTACGATGATAATAAAAGTATCCTGATCAATTCCTATTCTCACTGTGTTAATAACCATATCCTGATCAATCCCCTTTGTCATTGTGATAATTACAGGACCCTGATCAATCCCTGATGGCACTGTGATAATAACAGGATTCTGCTCAATCCCTTTTGGCACTGTGATAATAACAGGATCCTGATCGATCCCTGTTGGCACTATGAAAATAACAGGATCCTGATCAATCCCTGTTGGCACTGTGATAATAATTGCACTATGATCAATCCCTGTTGTCACTGTGATATTATGAGGAACCTGATCAATCAGTGTTGGCACTGTGAAAATAACACGTTCCCGATCAATCCCTTTTGGCACTATGATAATAACAGGATCCTGTTCAATCCCTGTTGGAACTGTGTTAATAACAGGATCCTGATCAATCCCTGTTGGAACTGTGATAATAAGAGGATCCTGAACAATCCCTGTTGGCACTGTGATAATAACAGGATCTTGAAAAATCCCTTTTGTTACGATGATAATAAAAGTATCCTGATCAATTCCTATTCTCACTGTGTTAATAACCATATCCTGATCAATCCCCTTTGTCATTGTGATAATTACAGGACCCTGATCAATCCCTGATGGCACTGTGATAATAACAGGATTCTGCTCAATCCCTTTTGGCACTGTGATAATAACAGGATCCTGATCGATCCCTGTTGGCACTATGAAAATAACAGGATCCTGATCAATCCCTGTTGGCACTGTGATAATAATTGCACTATGATCAATCCCTGTTGTCACTGTGATATTATGAGGAACCTGATCAATCAGTGTTGGCACTGTGAAAATAACACGTTCCCGATCAATCCCTTTTGGCACTATGATAATAACAGGATCCTGTTCAATCCCTGTTGGAACTGTGTTAATAACAGGATCCTGATCAATCCCTGTTGGAACTGTGATAATAAGAGGATCCTGAACAATCCCTGTTGGCACTGTGATAATAACAGGATCTTGAAAAATCCCTTTTGTTACGATGATAATAAAAGTATCCTGATCAATTCCTATTCTCACTGTGTTAATAACCATATCCTGATCAATCCCCTTTGTCATTGTGATAATTAGAGGACCCTGATCAATCCCTGATGGCACTGTGATAATAACCGGATTCTGCTCAATCCCTTTTGGCACTGTGATAATAACAGGATCCTGATCGAACCCTGTTGGCACTATGAAAATAACAGGATCCTGATCAATCCCTGTTGGCACTGTGATAATAATTGCACTATGATCAATCCCTGTTGTCACTGTGATATTATGAGGAACCTGATCAATCAGTGTTGGCACTGTGAAAATAACACGTTCCCGATCAATCCCTTTTGGCACTATGATAATAACAGGATCCTGTTCAATCCCTGTTGGAACTGTGTTAATAACAGGATCCTGATCAATCCCTGTTGGAACTGTGATGATAACAGGACCCTGATCAATCCCTGTTGGCACTGAGATAATAGCAGGATCCTGATCAATCCCAGTTGGCACTATGATAATAACAGTATCCTGATCAAACCCTGTTGTCACTGTAATAAAAACTGGATCCTGATCAATCCCTGTTGGCACTGTGATAATAACAGGATCTTGAACAATCCCTGTTGTCACTGTGATAATAAAAGAATCCTGATCAATTCCTGTTCTCACTGTGATAATAACTAGATCCTGATCAATCCCTGTAGTAACACTGGTAATCAAAGGATCCTGATCAATCCCGGTTGCAACTGTGATAATAAAAGGATCCTGATCAATCCCTGTTGGTACTGTGATAATAACAGGATCCTGATCAATCCCTGTTGGCACTGTGATAACAACAGGATCCTGATCAGTCCGTGAGGCACTGTGATAATAAAAGAACTGATCAATCACTGATGGCACTGTGATAGTAACAGGATCCTGATCAATCCCTGTTGGCACAGTGATAATAACAGGATCCTGATCAGTCCGTGAGGCACTGTGATAATAAGAGGATCCTGATCAATCACTGATGGCACTGTGATAATAACAGGATATTGAACAATCCCTGTTGGCACTGAGATAATAACAGGATCCTAATCAATCCCTGATGGCACTGTGATAAAAACTGGATCCTGATTAATCCCGGTTGTCACTGTGATAATAACAGGATCCTGATCAATCCTTGTTCGCACTGTGATAATAATATCATCCTGATCAATCCCTGTTGTCACTGTGATAATATCAGGAACCTGCTCATTCCCTGTTCTCACTGTGATAATAACAGGATCCTGAACAATCCCTGTTGGAACTGTGATGATAACAGGACCATGATCAATCCCTGTTGGCACTGTGTTAATAACAGGATCCTGATCAATCCCTGTTGGAACTGTGATGATAACAGGACCATGATCAATCCCTGTTGGCACTGTGATAATAGCAGGATCCTGTTCAATTCCTGTTGCCAGTGTGATAATAACAGTACCCTGATCAATCCATGTTGGCACGGTGATAATAACAGTATCCTTATCAATCCCTGTTGGCACTATGATAATAACAGGTTCCTGATCAATCCCTGTTGTCACTGTGATAAAAACTGGATCCTGATCAATCCCTGTTGGCACTGTGATAATAACAGGATCCTGATCAATCGCTTTTGACACTGTGATAATAATTGGATCCTGATCAATCCCTGTTGGCAGTGTGATAATAAAAGCATCCTGAACAATCCCTGTTGTCACTGTGATAATATCAGGAACCTGTTCAAACCCTGTAGGCACTGTGATAATAATAGGATCCTGATCAATCCCTTTTGGCAATATGATAATAACAGGATCCTGATCAATCCCTGTTGGAACTGTGTTAATACCAGGATCCTGATCAATCCCTGTTGGAACTGTGATGATAACAGGACCCTGATCAATCCTTGTTGGCACTGTTATAATTGCAGGATCCTGATCAATCCCGGTGGTCACTGAGGTACTAACAGGATTCTGATCAATCCCTGTTGGCATTGTGACCATAACAGGATCCTGATCAATTCCTGTTGCCAGTGTGAAAATAACAGGACGCTGATCAATCCATGTTGGCACTGTGATAATAACAGGATCCTGATCAATCCATATTTCCTCTTTAATAATAACAGGATTCTGATCAATCGCATTTGGCACTGTGGTAATAACAGGACCCTGATCAATCCCGGTTGTCACTGTGATAATAACAGGATCCTGATCAATCCCTGTTGCCAGTGTGATAATAGCAGGACCCTGATCAATCCCTTTTGGCATTGTGATAATAACAGGATCCTGATCAATTCTTGTTGCCACTATCATAATAACAGGATCCTGATCAATCCCTGTGGGAACTGTGTTAATAACAGGATGCTGATCAATCCCATTTGACAATGTGGTAATAACAGAATCTTGATCTATCCCTATTGGAACAGTGATAATAACAGGATCCAGATCAATCCCTGTTGTCACTGTGATAATAACAGGATCCTGATCAATCCCTCTTGGCACAGTGATAATAACAGGATCTTGAAAAATCCCTATTGTCACTGTGTTAATAAAAGGAAACTGATCAATTCCTGTTCTCACTGTGTAAGTAACCATATCCTGATCAATCCCCGTTGTCACTGTGATAATTTCAGGATAATGATCACTCCCTGTTGGCACTGTGATAATAACAGGATCCTGATCAATCCCTGATGGCACTGTGATAATAACAGGATCCTGATCAATCCATTTTGGCACTGTTATAATAACAAGAACCTGATCGATCCCTGTTGGCACTATGAAAATAACAGGATCCTGATCAATCCCTTTTGGCACTATGATAATAACAGGAACCTGATCAATCCCTGTTGGAACTGTGTTAATAGCAGGATCCTGATCAATCCCTGTTGGAACTGTGATGATAACAGGACCCAGATCAATCTCTGTTGGCACTGTGATAATAGCAGGATCTTGATCAATTCCTGTTGCCAGTGTGATAATAACAGGATCCTGATCAATCCATGTTGGCACTATGATGATAACAGTATCTTGATCAATTCCTGTTGCCAGTATGATAATAACAGGATCCTGATCAATCCATGTTTTCACTGTGATACTAACAGGATTCTGATCAATCCCATTTGGCACTGTGGTAATAACAGAATCTTGATCAATCCCTGTTGGCACTGTGATAATAACAGGATCCAGATCAATCCCTGTTGGCACTGCGATAATAATTGGATCCTGATCAATCCCTGTTGGCACTGTGATAATAACAGGAACTTGAACAATCCCTGTTGTCACTGTGATAATAAAAGAATCCTAATCAATTCCTGTTCTCACTGTGTTAATAACCAGATCCTGATCAATCCCTGTTGTAACTCTGGTAATAACAGGATCCTGATCAATCCCTGTTGGAACTGTGATAATAACAGGATCCTGATAAATCCCCGATGGCACTGTGATAAAAACTGGATCCTGATCAATCCCTGTTGTCACTGTGATAATAACAGCATCCTGATCAATCCCTGTTGGCAAAGTGATAATAACAGGATCCTGATCAATCCTTGTTGGCACTGTGATAATAATAGCATCCTGATCAATCTCTATTGTGACTGTGATAATGACAGGATCCTGATGAATCCCTGTTGGTACTGTGATAATAACAGGATCCTGATCAATCCCTGTTGGCACTGTGATAGCAACAGCATCCTGATCAGTCCGTGAGGCACTGTGATAATAAGAGGATCCTGATCAATCACTGATGGCACTGTGATAATAACAGGATCCTGATCAATCCCTGTTGGCACTGTGATTAAAACCGGATCCTGATCAGACCGTGAGGCACTTTGATAATAAGAGGATCCTGATCAATCACTGATGGCACTGTGATAATAACAGGATCCTGATCAATCCCTGTTGGAACTGTGTTAATACCAGGATCCTGATCAATCCCTGTTGGAACTGTGATGATAACAGGACCCTGATCAATCCCTGTTGGCACTGTTATAATTGCAGGATCCTGATCAATCCCGGTGGTCACTGAGGTACTAACAGGATTCTGATCAATCCCTGTTGGCATTGTGACCATAACAGGATCCTGATCAATTCCTGTTGCCAGTGTGATAATAACAGGACGCTGATCAATCCATGTTGGCACTGTGCTAATAACAGGATCCTGATCAATCCATATTTCCTCTTTAATAATAACAGGATTCTGATCAATCCCATTTGGCACTGTGGTAATAACAGGACCCTGATCAATCCCGGTTGTCACTGTGATAATAACAGGATCCTGATCAATCCCTGTTGCCAGTGTGATAATAGCAGGACCCTGATCAATCCCTTTTGGCATTGTGATAATAACAGGATCCTGATCAATTCTTGTTGCCACTATCATAATAACAGGATCCTGATCAATCCCTGTGGGCACTGTGTTAATAACAGGATGCTGATCAATCCCATTTGGCACTGTGGTAATAACAGAATCTTGATCTATCCCTATTGGAACAGTGATAATAACAGGATCCGGATCAATCCCTGTTGTCACTGTGATAATAACAGGATCCTGATCAATCCCTCTTGGCACAGTGATAATAACAGGATCTTGAAAAATCCCTATTGTCACTGTGTTAATAAAAGGAAACTGATCAATTCCTGTTCTCACTGTGTAAATAACCATATCCTGATCAATCCCTGTTGTCACTGTGATAATTTCAGGATTATGATCACTCCCTGTTGGCACTGTGATAATAACAGGATCCTGATCAATCCCTGATGGCACTGTGATAATAATAGGATCCTGATCAATCCATTTTGGCACTGTTACAATAACAAGAACCTGATCGATCCCTGTTGGCACTATGAAAATAACAGGATCCTGATCAATCCCTTTTGGCACTATGATAATAACAGGAACCTGATCAATCCCTGTTGGAACTGTGTTAATAGCAGGATCCTGATCAATCCCTTTTGGAACTGGGATGATAACAGGACCCTGATCAATCCCTGTTGGCACTGTGATAATAGCAGGATCCTGATCAATTCCTGTTGCCAGTGTGATAATAACAGGATCCTGATCAATCCATGTTGGCACTGTGATGATAACAGTATCCTGATCAATTCCTGTTGCCAGTATGATAATAACAGGATCCTGATCAATCCATGTTTTCACTGTGATAATAACAGGATTCTGATCAATCCCATTTGGCACTGTGGTAATAACAGAATCTTGATCAATCCCAGTTGGCACTGTGATAATAACAGGATCTGGATCAATCCCTGTTGGCACTGCGATAATAATTGGATCCTGATCAATCCCTGTTGGCACTGTGATAATAACAGGAACTTGAACAATCCCTGTTGTCACTGTGATAATAAAAGAATCCTAATCAATTCCTGTTCTCACTGTGTTAATAACCAGATCCTGATCAATCCCTGTTGTAACTCTGGTAATAACAGGATCCTGATCAATCCCTGTTGGAACTGTGATAATAACAGGATCCTGATAAATCCCCGATGGCACTGTGATAAAAACTGGATCCTGATCAATCCCTGTTGTCACTGTGATAATAACAGCATCCTGATCAATCCCTGTTGGCAAAGTGATAATAACAGGATCCTGATCAATCCTTGTTGGCACTGTGATAATGACAGGATCCTGATGAATCCCTGTTGGTACTGTGATAATAACAGGATCCTGATCAATCCCTGTTGGCACTGTGATAGCAACAGCATCCTGATCAGTCCGTGAGGCACTGTGATAATAAGAGGATCCTGATCAATCACTGATGGCACTATGATAATAACAGGATCCTGATCAATCCCTGTTGGCACTGTGATTAAAACCGGATCCTGATCAGACCGTGAGGCACTTTGATAATAAGAGGATCCTGATCAATCACTGATGGCACTGTGATAATAACAGGATCCTGATCAATCCCTGTTGGCACTGTGATTAAAACCGGATCCTGATCAGACCGTGAGGCACTTTGATAATAAGAGGATCCTGATCAATCACTGATGGCACTATGATAATAACAGGATCCTGATCAATCCCTGTTGGAACTGTGTTAATACCAGGATCCTGATCAATCCCTGTTGGAACTGTGATGATAACAGGACCCTGATCAATCCCTGTTGGCACTGTTATAATTGCAGGATCCTGATCAATCCCGGTGGTCACTGAGGTACTAACAGGATTCTGATCAATCCCTGTTGGCATTGTGACCATAACAGGATCCTGATCAATTCCTGTTGCCAGTGTGATAATAACAGGACGCTGATCAATCCATGTTGGCACTGTGATAATAACAGGATCCTGATCAATCCATATTTCCACTTTAATAATAACAGGATTCTGATCAATCCCATTTGGCACTGTGGTAATAACAGGACCCTGATCAATCCCGGTTGTCACTGTGATAATAACAGGATCCTGATCAATCCCTGTTGCCAGTGTGATAATAGCAGGACCCTGATCAATCCCTTTTGGCACTGTGATAATAACAGGATCCTGATCAATTCTTGTTGCCACTATCATAATAACAGGATCCTGATCAATCCCTGTGGGCACTGTGTTAATAACAGGATGCTGATCAATCCCATTTGGCACTGTGGTAATAACAGAATCTTGATCTATCCCTATTGGAACAGTGATAATAACAGGATCCGGATCAATCCCTGTTGTCACTGTGATAATAACAGGATCCTGATCAATCCCTCTTGGCACAGTGATAATAACAGGATCTTGAAAAATCCCTATTGTCACTGTGTTAATAAAAGGAAACTGATCAATTCCTGTTCTCACTGTGTAAATAACCATATCCTGATCAATCCCTGTTGTCACTGTGATAATTTCAGGATTATGATCACTCCCTGTTGGCACTGTGATAATAACAGGATCCTGATCAATCCCTGATGGCACTGTAATAATAACAGGATCCTGATCAATCCATTTTGGCACTGTTATAATAACAAGAACCTGATCGATCCCTGTTGGCACTATGAAAATAACAGGATCCTGATCAATCCCTTTTGGCACTATGATAATAACAGGAACCTGATCAATCCCTGTTGGAACTGTGTTAACAGCAGGATCCTGATCAATCCCTGTTGGAACTGGGATGATAACAGGACCCTGATCAATCCCTGTTGGCACTGTGATAATAGCAGGATCCTGATCAATTCCTGTTGCCAGTGTGATAATAACAGGATCCTGATCAATCCATGTTGGCACTGTGATGATAACAGTATCCTGATCAATTCCTGTTGTCAGTATGATAATAACAGGATCCTGATCAATCCATGTTTTCACTGTGATAATAACAGGATTCTGATCAATCCCATTTGGCACTGTGGTAATAACAGAATCTTGATCAATCCCTGTTGGCACTGTGATAATAACAGGATCCGGATCAATCCCTGTTGGCACTGCGATAATAATTGGATCCTGATCAATCCCTGTTGGCACTGCGATAATAATTGGATCCTGATCAATCCCTGTTGGCACTGTGATAATAACAGGAACTTGAACAATCCCTGTTGTCACTGTGATAATAAAAGAATCCTAATCAATTCCTGTTCTCACTGTGTTAATAACCAGTTCCTGATCAATCCCTGTTGTAACTCTGGTAATAACAGGATCCTGATCAATCCCTGTTGGCACTGTGATAATAACAGGATCCGGATCAATCCCTGTTGGCACTGCGATAATAATTGGATCCTGATCAATCCCTGTTGGCACTGTGATAATAACAGGATATTGAACAATCCCTGTTGGCACTGTGATAATAACAGGATATTGATCAATCCCTGATGGCACTGTGATAAAAACTGAATCCTGATTAATCCCGGTTGTCACTGTGATAATAATCGGATTCTGATCAATCCCATTTGGCACTTTGGTAATAACTGAATCTTGATCAATCCCTGTTGGCACTGTGACAATAACAGGATCCGGATCAATCCCTGTTGGCACTGCGATAATAATTGGATCCTGATCAATCCCTGTTGGCACTGTGATAATAACAGGAACTTGAACAATCCCTGTTGTCACTGTGATAATAAAAGAATCCTAATCAATTCCTGTTCTCACTGTGTTAATAACCAGATCCTGATCAATCCCTGTTGTAACTCTGGGAATAACAGGATCCTGATCAATCCCTGTTGGAACTGTGATAATAACAGGATCCTGATAAATCCCCGATGGCACTGTGATAAAAACTGGATCCTGATCAATCCCTGTTGTCACTGTGATAATAACAGCATCCTGATCAATCCCTGTTGGCAAAGTGATAATAACAGGATCCTGATCAATCCTTGTTGGCACTGTGATAATAATAGCATCCTGATCAATCCTTATTGTGACTGTGATAATGACAGGATCCTGATGAATCCCTGTTGGTACTGTGATAATAACAGGATCCTAATCAATCCCTGATGGCACTGTGATAGCAACAGCATCCTGATCAGTCCGTGAGGCACTGTGATAATAAGAGGATCCTGATCAATCACTGATGGCACTGTGATAATAACAGGATCCTGATCAATCCCTGTTGGCACTGTGATTAAAACAGGATCCTGATCAGACCGTGAGGCACTGTGATAATAAAAGGATCCTGATCAATCACTGATGGCACTGTGATAATAACAGGATCCTGATCAATCCCTGTTGTCACTCTGATAATAATAGCATCCTGATCAATCCCTGTTGGCACTGTGATTATAACAGGATATTGAACAATCCCTGTTGGCACTGTGATAATAACAGGATATTGATCAATCCCTGATGGCACTGTGATAAAAACTGAATCCTGATTAATCCCGGTTGTCACTGTGATAATAATAGGATTCTGATCAATCCCATTTGGCACTTTGGTAATAACTGAATCTTGATCAATCCCTGTTGGCACTGTGATAATAACAGGATCCGGATCAATCCCTGTTGGCACTGCGATAATAATTGGATCCTGATCAATCCCTGTTGGCACTGTGGTAATAACAGGAACTTGAACAATCCCTGTTGTCACTGTGATAATAAAAGAATCCTGATCAATTCCTGTTCTCACTGTGATAATAACTAGATCCTGATCAATCCCTGTTGTAACTCTGTGAATAACAGGATCCTGATCAATCCCTGTTGGAACTGTGATAATAACAGGATCCTGATCAATCCCTGATGGCAGTGTGATAATAAAAGCATCCTGAACAATCCCTGTTGTCACTGTGATAATATCAGGAACCTGATCAAACCCTGTAGGCACTGTGATAATAATAGCTTCCTGATCAATCCCATTTGGCAATATGATAATAAGAGAATCCTGATCAATCCCTGTTGGAACTGTGTTAATAACAGGATCCTGATCAATCCCTGTTGGAACTGTGATGATAACAGGACCCTGATCAATCCCTGTTGGCACTCTTGTAATAGCAGGATCCTGATCAATCCCGGTGGTCACTGAGATACTAACAGGATTCTGATCAATCCCTGTTGGCATTGTGACAATAACAGGATCCTGATCAATTCCTGTTGCCAGTGTGATAATAACAGGACCCTGATCAATCCATGTTGGCACCATGATAATAACAGGATCCTGATCAATCCATATTGCCTCTTTAATAATAACAGGATTCTGATCAATCCCATTAGGCACTGTGGTAATAACAGGACCCTGATCAATCCCGGTTGTCACTGTGATAATAACAGGATTCTGATCAATCCCTGTTGCCAGTGAGATAATAGCAGGACCCTGATCAATCCATGTTGGCACCGTGATAATAACAGGATCCTGATCAATCCATATTGCCTCTTTAATAATAACAGGATCCTGATCAATCCCATTATGCACTGTGGTAATAACAGGACCCTGATCAATCCCGGTTGTCACTGTGATAATTACAGGATCCTGATCAATTCCTGTTGCCAGTGTGATAATAACAGGACCCTGATCAATCCATGTTGGCACTGTGATAATAACATTATCCTGATCAATCCATATTGCCACTTAAATAATAACAGGATTCTGATCAATCCCATTTGGCACTGTGATAACAACAGAATCTTGATCAATCCCTGTTGGTACTGTGATATTAACAGAATCCGGATCAAACCCTGTTTTCATTGTGATAATAACAGGCCCCTGTCAATCCCGGTTGTCACTGTGATAATAACAGTATTCTGATCAATCCCTGTTGCCAGTGTGATAAAAGCAGGATCCTGATCAATCCCTTTTGGCACTGTGATAATAATAGGATCCTTTTCAATTCTTGTTGCCACTATCATAATAACAGGATCCTGATCAATCCCGGTTGTCACTGAGATACTAACAGGATTCTGATCAATCCCTGTTGGCATTGTGATAATAACAGGATCCTGATCAATTCCTGTTGCCATTGTGATAATAACAGGACCCTGATCAATCCCTTTTGGCACTGTAATAAAAACAGGATCCTGATTTATTCTTGTTGCCACTATCATAATAACAGGATCCTGATCAATCCCTGTGGGCACTGTGTTAATAACAGGATGCTGATCAATTCCATTTGGCACTGTGGTAATAACAGAATCTTGATCTATCCCTATTGGAACGGTGATAATAACAGGATCCGGATAAATCCCTGTCGGAACTGTGATAATAACAGGATCCTGAACAATCCCTGTTGGCACTGTGATAATAACAGGATCTTGAAAAATCCCTTGTGTCACTGTGATAATAAAAGGATCCTGATCAATTCCTGTTCTCACTGTTTTAATAACCATATCCTGATCGATCCCCGTTGTCACAGTGATAATTACAGGAACATGATCAATCCCTGTTGGCACTGTGATAATAAAAGGATTTTGATCAATCCCTGTTGGAACTGAGATAATAACAGGATCCTGATCAATCCCTGATGGCACTGTCATAATAACAGGATCCTGATCAATCCCTTTTGGCACTGTGATAATAACAGGATCCTGATCGATGCCTGTTGGCACGATGAAAATAACAGGATCCTGATCAATCCCTGTTGGCACTGTGATATTATCAGGAACCTGATCAATCAGTGTTGGCACTGTGAAAATAAAAGGTTCCCGATCAATCCCTTTTGGCACTATGATAATAACAGGATCCTGATCAATCCCTGTTGGAACTGTGTTAATAACAGGATCCTGATCAATCCCTGTTGGAACTTTGATGATAACAGGACCCTGACCAATCCCTGCTGGCACTATGATAATAGCAGGATCCTGATCAATTCCTGCTGCCAGTGTGATAATAACAGGACCCTGATCAATCCATGTTGGCACTGTGATAATAATAGTATCCTGATCAATCCCAGTTGGCAATATGATAATAACAGGATCCTGATCAATCCCTGTTGTCACTGTGATAAAAACTGGATCCTGATCAATCCCTGTTGGCACTGTGATTAAAACAGGATCCTGGTCAATACCTGTTAGCACTGTGATAATAACAGGATCTTGAACAATCCCTGTTGTCACTGTGATAATAAAAGAATCCTGATCAATTCCTGTTCTCACTGTGATAATAACCAGATCCTGATCAATCCCTATTGTAACTCTGGTAATAACAGGATCCTGATCAATCCCTGTTGGAACTGTGATAATAACAGGATCCTGATCAATCCCTGTTGGTACTGCGATAATAACAGGATCCTGATCAATCCCTGTTGGCACTGTGATAACAAAAGGATCCTGATCAGTCCGTGAGGCACTGTGATAATAAAAGGATCCTGATCAATCACTGACGGCACAGTGATAATAACAGGATCCTGATCAGTCCGTGAGGCAATGTGATAATAAGAGGATCCTGATCAATCCCTGTTGTCACTGTGATAATAACAGGATCCTGATCAATCCATGTTGGCACTGTGATAACAACAGGATCCTAATCAATTCCTGATGGCACTGTGATAAAAACTTGATCCTGATTAATCCTGATGGTCACTGTGATAATAACAGGATCCTGATCAATCCTTGTTCGCACTGTGATAATAATTTCATCCTGATCAATCCCTCTTGTCACTGTGATAATATCAGGAACCTGCTCATTCCCTGTTGTCACTGTGATAATAACAGGTTCCTGAACAATCCCTGTTAGCACTGTGATAATAACAGTATCCTGATCAATCCCTGTTGCCAGTGTGATAATAACAGGACCCTGAACAATACCTGTTGGCACTGTGATAATAATAGATTCCTGAGCAATCCCTGTTGGCACTATGATAATAACAGGATCCTGATCAATCCCTGTTGAAACTGTGTTAATAACCGGATCCTGATCAATCACTGTTGGAACAGTGATGATAACAGGACCCTGATCAATCCCTGTTGGCACTGTGATAATAGCAGGTTCCTGAACAATCCCAGTTGTCACTGTGATACTAACAGGATTCTGATCAATCCCATTTGGCACTGTGGTAATAACAGAATCTTGAACAATCCCTGTTGGCACTGTGATAATAACAGAATCCGGATCAAACCCTGTTGGCACTGTGATAATAACAGGATCCTGATCAATTCTTGTTGCTACCATCATAATAACAGGATCCTGATCAATCCCTGTGGGCACTGTGTTAATAACAGGATGCTGATCAATCCAATTTGGCACTGTGGTAAAAACAGAATCTTGATCTATCCCTATTGGAACGGTGTTAATAACAGGATCCGGATCAATCCCTGTTGGAACTGTGATAATAAGAGGATCCTGAACAATCCCTGTTGGCACTGTGATAATAACAGGATCTTGAAAAATCCCTTTTGTCAAGATGATAATAAAAGTATCCTGATCAATTCCTATTCTCACTGTGTTAATAACCATATCCTGATCAATCCCCTTTGTCACTGTGATAATTACAGGAAACTGATCAAACCCTGTTGGCACTGTGTTAATAACGGGATCCTGATCAATCCCTCTTGGAACTGTGATAATAACAGGATCCTGATCAATCCCTGATGGCACTGTGATAATAACAGGATTCTGCTCAATCCCTTTTGGCACTGTGATAATAACAGGATCCTGATCGATCCCTGTTGGCACTATGAAAATAACAGAATCCTGATCAATCCCTGTTGGCACTGTGATAATAATTGCACTATGATCAATCCCTGTTGTCACTGTGATATTATGAGGAACCTGATCAATCAGTGATGGCACTGTGAAAATAACACGTTCCAGATCAATCCCTTTTGGCACTATGATAATAACAGGATCCTGATCAATCCCAGTTGGAACTGTGTTAATAACAGGATCCTGATCCATCCCTGTTGGCACTGTGATAATAACAGGATCTTGAACAATCCCTGTTGTCACTGTGATAATAAAAGAATCCTGATCAATTCCTGTTCTCACTGTGATAATAACCAGATCCTGATCAATCCCTGTAGTAACACTGGTAATAAAAGGATCCTGATCAATCCCGGTTGCAACTGTGATAATAAAAGGATCCTGATCAATCCCTGTTGGTACTGTGATAATAACAGGATCCTGATCAATCCCTGTTGGCACTGTGATAACAACAGGATCCTGATCAGTCCGTGAGGCACTGTGATAATAAAAGAACTGATCAATCACTGATGGCACTGTGATAATAACAGGATCCTGATCAATCCCTGTTGGCACAGTGATAATAACAGGATCCTGATTAGTCCGTGAGGCACTGTGATAATAAGAGAATCCTGATCAATCACTGATGGCACTATGATAATAACAGGATCCTGATCAATCACTGTTGTCACTGTGATAATAACAGGATCCTGATCAATCCCTGTTGGCACTGTGATAATAACAGGATATTGAACAATCCCTGTTGGCACTGTGATAATAACAGGATCCTAATCAATCCCTGATGGCATTGTGATAAAAACTGGATCCTGATTAATCCCGGTTGTCACTGTGATAATAACAGGATCCTGATCAATCCTTGTTCGCACTGTGATAATAATATCATCCTGATCAATCCCTGTTGTCACTGTGATAATATCAGGAACCTGCTCATTCCCTGTTCTCACTGTGATAATAACAGGATCCTGAACAATCCCTGTTGGAACTGTGATGATAACAGGACCATGATCAATCCCTGTTGGCACTGTGTTAATAACAGGATCCTGATCAATCCCTGTTGGAACTGTGATGATAACAGGACCATGATCAATCCCTGTTGGCACTGTGATAATAGCAGGATCCTGATCAATTCCTGTTGCCAGTGTGATAATAACAGTACCCTGATCAATCCATGTTGGCACTGTGATAATAACAGGTTCCTGATCAATCCCTGATAGCACTGTGATAATAACAGTATCGCGATCAATCCCTGTTGGCACTATGATAATAAAAGGATCCTGATCAATCACTCTTGGAACTGTGATGATAACAGGATCCTGATCAATCCCTATTGGCACTGTGATAATAACAGGATCCTGATCCATCCCTGTCGGCAATGAAATAATAATAGGATCCTGTTAAATACCTATTGTGACTTGGATAATAACATCATTCTGATCAATCGCTCTAGGCAATGTAATAATATCAGGATCCTGGTCAATCCCTGTTGTCACTGTGATAATGACAGGATCCTGATCAATCCCTGTTGGCATTGTGATTATAACAGGTTCCTGATCAATCCCAGTTGGCACTGTCATAATAATAGCATCCTGAACAATCCCTGTTGTCACTTTGATAATATCAGGAACCTGATCAATCCCTGTTGGCACTATGATAATAACAGGATCCTGATCAATCCCTGTTGGAACTGGGTTAATAACAGGATCCTTATCAATCCCTGTTGGAACTGTGATGATAACAGGACCCTGATCAATCCCTGTCGGCACTGTGATAATAGCAGGATCCAGATCAATCCCGCTTGTCACTGTGATGCTAACAGGATTCTGATCAATCCCTGTTGGCATTGTGATAATAACAGGATCTTGATCAATTCCTGTTGCCAGTGTGATAATAACAGGATCCTGATCAATCCATGTTGCCACTGTGATAATAACAGGATTCTGATCAATCCCATTTGGCACTGTGGTAATAACAGAATCTTGAACAATCCCTGTTGGCACTGTGATAATAACAGAATCCGGATCAAACCCTGTTGGCACTGTGATTATGACAGGATCCTGATCAATCCCTGTTGGCATTTTGATAATAACAGGATCCAGATCAATTCCTGTTGCCAGTGTGATAATAACAGGACCCTGATCAATCCATGTTGGCACTGTGATAATAACAGGATCTTGATCAATCCCTGTTGGCAGTGTGATAATAATAGCATCCTGAACAATCCCTGTTGTCACTGTGATAATATCAGGAACCTGATCAAACCCTGTAGGCACTGTGATAATAATAGGTTCCTGATCAATCCCAGTTGGCACTATGATAATACCAGGATCCTGATCAATCCCTGTTGGAACTGTGTTAATAACAGTATCCTGATCAATCCCTGTTGGAACTCTGATGATAACAGGACCCTGATCAATCGCTGTTGGTACTGTGATAATAGCAGGATCCTGATCAATCCCGGTTGTCACAGAGATACTAACAGGATTCTGATCAATCCCTGTTGGCATTGTGATAATAACAGGATCCTGATCAATTTCTGTTGCCAGTGTGATAATAACAGGACCCTGATCAATCCATGTTGGCAATGTGATAATAAAAGGATCCTGATCAATCCATATTGCCACTGTAATAATAACAGGATTCTGATCAATCCCATTTGGCACTGTGGTATTAACAGAATCCTGATCAATCCGTGTTGGCACTGTGATAACAACAGAATCCGGATCAAACCCTGTTGGCACTGCGATAACAACAGTATCCTGATCGATCCCTGTTGGCACTATGAAAATAACAGGATCCTGATCAATCCCTTTTGTCACTGTGATAATAATTGCACCCTTTCAATCCCTGTTGTCACTGTGATAATATCAGGAACCTGATCAATCAGTGTTGGCACTGTGAAAATAACAGGTTCCCAATCAATCCCTTTTGGCACTATGATAACAACAGGATCCTGATCAATCCCTGTTGGAAATGTTTTAATGACACGATCCTGATAAATCCCTGTTGGAACTGTGATGATAACAGGACCCTGACCAATCCCTGTTGGCACTGTGATAATAGCAGGATCCTGATCAATTCCTGTTGCCAGTGTGATAATAACAGGACCCTGATCACTCCATGTTGGCACTGTGATAATAACAGTATCCTGATCAATCCCAGTTGGCACTATGATAATAACAGGATCCTGATCAATCCCTGTTGTCACTGTGATAAAAACTGGATCCTGATCAATCCCTGTTGGCATTGTGATTAAAACAGGATCCTGAACAATCCCTGTTGCCACTGTGATAATAACAGGATCTTGAACAATCCCTGTTGTCACTGTAATAATAAAAGATTCCTGATCAATTCCTGTTCTCACTGTGATAATAACCAGATCCTGATCAATCCCTGTTGTAACTCTGGTAATAACAGGATCCTGATCAATCCCTGTTGGCACTGTGATAATAACAGGATCCTGATCAACCCCTGTTGGTACTGTGATAATAACAGGATCCTGATCAGTCCGTGAGGCACTTTGATATTAAAAGGATTTGATCAATCCCTGTCGGTACTGTGATGATAACAGGACCCTGATCAATCACTGTCGGCACTGTGATAATAGCAGGATCCTGATCAATTCCTGTTGCCACTGTGATAATAACAGGATTCTGATCAATCCCATTTGGCACTGTGGTAATAACAGGATCCTGATCAGTCCGTGAGGCACTGTGATAATAAGAGGATCCTGATCAATCACTGATGGCACTGTGATAATAACAGGATCCTGATCAATCCCTGTTGGCACTGTGATAACAACAGGATCCTGATCAGTCCGTGAGGCACTGTGATAATAAAAGGATCCTGATCAATCACTGATGGAAAGGTGATGATAACAGGACCCTGATCAATCCCTTTCGGCACTGTGATAATAGCAGGATCCTGATCAGTCCGTGAGGCACTTTGATATTAAAAGGATTTGATCAATCCCTGTCGGTACTGTGATGATAACAGGACCCTGATCAATCACTGTCGGCACTGTGATAATAGCAGGATCCTGATCAATTCCTGTTGCCACTGTGATAATAACAGGATTCTGATCAATCCCATTTGGCACTGTGGTAATAACAGAATCTTGATCAATCCCTGTTGGCACTGTGATAATAACAGAATCCAGATCAAAACCTATTTTCACAGTGATAATAACAGGATTCTGATCAATCCCTGAGGCTCTGTGAGATTAAGATGATCCTGATCAATCCCTGTTGGAACTGTGATAAAAACAGGATCCTGATCACTCCCTGACGCACTGTGATAATAAGAGGATCCTGATCAATCACTGATGGCAATGTGATAATATCAGGATCCTGATCAATCCCTGTTGGCACTGTGATAATAACAGGATATTGAACAATTCCTGCTGGCCCTGTTATAATAAAAGGATCCTGATCAATCCCTGTTCTCATCGTGATAATCACAAGATCGTGATCAATCCCTCTTGTCACTGTGGTAGTAACAGGATCCTGATCAATCACTGCTGGCACTGTGATAATAATAAGATCCTGATCAATCCCTGTTGTCACTGTGATAATGACAGCATCCTTATCAATTCCTGTTGCCACTGTGATAATAACAGGACCCTGATCAATCCATGTTGGCACTGTGATAATAACAGGATCTTGATCAATCCCTGTTGGCACTGTGATAATAATAGCATCCTGAACAATCCCTGTTGTCACTGTGATAATATCAGGAACATGATCAAACCCTGTAGGCACTGTGATAATAATAGGTTCCTGATCAATCCCAGTTGGCACTATGATAATAACAGGATACTGATCAATCCCTGTTGGAACTGTGTTAATAACATTATCCTGATCAATCACTGTTGGAAGTGTGATGATAACAGGACCCTGATCAATCCCTGTTGGAACTGTGATAATAGCAGGATCCTGATCAATCCCGGTTGTCACAGAGATACTAACAGGATTCTGATCAATCCCTGTTGGCATTGTGATAATAACAGGATCCTGATCAATTCCTGTTGCCAGTGTGATAATAACAGGACCCTGATCAATCCATGTTGGCAATGTGATAATAACAGGATCCTGATCAATCCATATTGCCACTGTAATAATAACAGGATTCTGATCAATCCCATTTGGCACTGTGGTAATAACAGAATCTTGATCAATCCCTGTTGGCACTGTGATAGTAACAGAATCCGGATCAAACCCTGTTGGCACTGCGATAATAATTAAATCCAGATCAATCCCTGTTGGCACTGTGATACTAACATTATCCAGATCGATCCCTGTTGGCACTATGAAAATAACAGGATCCTGATCAATCCCTGTTGGCACTGTGATAATAATTGCACCCTGATCAATCCCTGTTGTCACTGTGATAATATCAGGAACCTGATCAATCAGTGTTGGCACTGTGAAAATAACAGGCTCCCGATCAATCCCTTTTGACACTATGATAATAACAGGATCCTGATCAATCCCTGTTGGAACTGTGTTAATAACAGGATCCTGATCAATCCCTGTTGGAACTGTGATGATAACAGGACCCTGAGCAATCCCTGTTGGCACTGTGATAATAGCAGGATCCTGATCAATTCCTGTTGCCAGTGTGATAATAACAGGACCCTGATCAATCCATGTTGGCTCTGTGATAATAACAGTATCCTTATCAATCCGTGTTGGCACTATGATAATAACAGGATCCTGATCAATCCCTGTTGTCACTGTGATAAAAACTGGATCCTGATCAATCCCTGTTGGCATTGTGATTAAAACAGAATCCTGAACTATCCCTGTTGGCACTGTGATAATAACAGAATCTGGATCAAACCCTGTTGGCACTGTGATAATAACAGGTTCCTGATCAATCCCTGTTGGCACTGTGATAATAACAGGATCCAGATCAATTCCAGTTGGAAATGTGATGATAACAGCGTCCTGATCAAAACCTATTGTCACAGTGATTATAACAGGATGCTGATCAATCCCTGAGGCTCTGTGAGATTAAGATGATCCTGATCAATCCCTGTTGGAACTGTGATAAAAACAGGATCCTGATCACTCCCTGACGCACTGTGATAATATCAGGATCCTGATCAATCCCTGTTGGCACTGTGATAATAAAAGGATATTGAACAATTCCTGCTAGCCCTGTTATAATAAAAGGATCCTGATCAATCCCTGTTCTCAATGTGATAATCACCAGATCGTGATCAATCCCTGTTGTCACTGTGGTAGTAACAGGATATTGATCAATCCCTGCTGGCACTGTGATAATAATAGGATCCTGATCAATCCCTGTTGGCACTGTGCTAATAACAGCATCCTGATCAATCCCTTTTTCACTGTGATAAAAGCAAGAACCTGATCAATCCCTGTTGGCACTGTGATAATAACAGATTCCTGATCAATCCCTGTTGGCACTGTGATAATAACAGGATCCAGATCAATTCCAGTTGGAAATGTGATGATAACAGTGTCCTGATCAAAACCTATTGTCATAGTGATAATAACAGGATCCTGATCAATCCCTGTCAGCAATGTAATAAGAACAGGATCCTGATCAATTCCTATTGTGACTGTGATAATGACAGGATCCTTATCAATCACTCCAGGCAATGTAATAATAACAGGATCCTGATCAATCCCTGTTGTCACTTTGAAAATGACAGGATCCGGATCAATCCCTGTTGTCACTGTCATACTAACAGGGCCCTGATCAATCCCGGTTGTCACTGTGATAATAACAGGATTCTGATCAATCCCTGTTGCCAGTGTGATAATAGCAGGACCCTGATCAATCCCTTTTGGCACTGTGATAATAACAGGATCCTGATCAATTCTTGTTGCCACTATCATAATAACAGGATCCGGATCAATCCCTGTTGGCACTGTGATAATAACAGGATCCTGATCAATCTATGTTGTCTCTGTGATAATAACAGGATCCTGATCAATCCCTGTTGGCACTGTGATAATAATTGCACCCTGATCAGTCCCTGTTGTCACTGTGATAATATCAGGAACCTGATCAATCAGTGTTGGCACTGTGAAAATAACAGATTCCCGCTCAATCCTTTTTGGCACTATGATAATAACAGGATCCTGATCAATCCCTGTTGGAACTGTGTTAATAACAGGATCCTGATCAATCCCTGTTGGAACTGAGATGATAACAGGATCCTGATCAATCCCTGTTGGCACTGTGATAATAGCAGGATCCTGATCAATTCCTGTTGCCAGTGTGATAATAACAGGACCCTGATCAATCCATGTTGGCACTGTGATAATAACAATATCCTTATCAATCCCTGTTGGCACTATGATAATAACAGCATCCTGATCAATCCCTGTTGTCACTGTGATAAAAACTGGATCCTGATCAATCCCTGTTGGCACTGTGATAATAAGAGCATCCTGATCAATCGCTTTTGACACTGTGATAAAAACTGGATCCTGATCAATCCCTGTTGGAACTGTGTTAATAACAGGATCCTGATCAATCCCTGTTGGCACTGTGATAATAGCAGGATCCTGATCAATTCCTGTTGCCAGTGTGATAATAACAGGACCCTGATCAATCCATGTTGGCTCTGTGATAATAACAGTATCCTTATCAATCCCTGTTGGCACTATGATAATAACAGGATCCTGATCAATCCCTGTTGTCACTGTGATAAAAACTGGATCCTGATCAATCCCTGTTGGCATTGTGATTAAAAGAGAATCCTGAACTATCCCTGTTGGCACTGTGATAATAACAGAATCTGGATCAAACCCTGTTGGCACTGTGATAATAACAGGTTCCTGATCAATCCCTGTTGGCACTGTGATAATAACAGGATCCAGATCAATTCCAGTTGGAAATGTGATGATAACAGCGTCCTGATCAAAACCTATTGTCACAGTGATTGTAACAGGATGCGGATCAATCCCTGAGGTTCTGTGAGATTAAGATGATCCTGATCAATCCCTGTTGGAACTGTGATAAAAACAGGATCCTGATCACTCCCTGACGCACTGTGATAATATCAGGATCCTGATCAATCTCTGTTGGCACTGTGATAATAAAAGGATATTGAACAATTCCTGCTGGCCCTGTTATAATAAAAGAATCCTGATCAATCCCGGTTGTCACTGTGATAATAACAGGATTCTGATCAATCCCTGTTGCCAGTGTGATAATAGCAGGACCCTGATCAATCCCTTTTGGCACTGTGATAATAACAGGACCCTGATCAATCCATGTTGGCACTGTGATAATAACAGGATCTTGATCAATCCCTGTTGGCACTGTGATAATAATAGCATCCTGAACAATCCCTGTTGTCACTGTGATAATATCAGGAACATGATCAAACCCTGTAGGCACTGTGATAATAATAGGTTCCTGATCAATCCCAGTTGGCACTATGATAATAACAGGATACTGATCAATCCCTGTTGGAACTGTGTTAATAACATTATCCTGATCAATCACTGTTGGAAGTGTGATGATAACAGGACCCTGATCAATCCCTGTTGGAACTGTGATAATAGCAGGATCCTGATCAATCCCGGTTGTCACAGAGATACTAACAGGATTCTGATCAATCCCTGTTGGCATTGTGATAATAACAGGATCCTGATCAATTCCTGTTGCCAGTGTGATAATAACAGGACCCTGATCAATCCATGTTGGCAATGTGATAATAACAGGATCCTGATCAATCCATATTGCCACTGTAATAATAACAGGATTCTGATCAATCCCATTTGGCACTGTGGTAATAACAGAATCTTGATCAATCCCTGTTGGCACTGTGATAGTAACAGAATCCGGATCAAACCCTGTTGGCACTGCGATAATAATTAAATCCAGATCAATCCCTGTTGGCACTGTGATACTAACATTATCCAGATCGATCCCTGTTGGCACTATGAAAATAACAGGATCCTGATCAATCCCTGTTGGCACTGTGATAATAATTGCACCCTGATCAATCCCTGTTGTCACTGTGATAATATCAGGAACCTGATCAATCAGTGTTGGCACTGTGAAAATAACAGGCTCCCGATCAATCCCTTTTGACACTATGATAATAACAGGATCCTGATCAATCCCTGTTGGAACTGTGTTAATAACAGGATCCTGATCAATCCCTGTTGGAACTGTGATGATAACAGGACCCTGAGCAATCCCTGTTGGCACTATGATAATAACAGGATCCTGATCAATCCCTGTTGTCACTGTGATAAAAACTGGATCCTGATCAATCCCTGTTGGCATTGTGATTAAAACAGAATCCTGAACTATCCCTGTTGGCACTGTGATAATAACAGAATCTGGATCAAACCCTGTTGGCACTGTGATAATAACAGGTTCCTGATCAATCCCTGTTGGCATTGTGATAATAACAGGATCCAGATCAATTCCAGTTGGAAATGTGATGATAACAGCGTCCTGATCAAAACCTATTGTCACAGTGATTATAACAGGATGCTGATCAATCCCTGAGGCTCTGTGAGATTAAGATGATCCTGATCAATCCCTGTTGGAACTGTGATAAAAACAGGATCCTGATCACTCCCTGACGCACTGTGATAATATCAGGATCCTGATCAATCCCTGTTGGCACTGTGATAATAAAAGGATATTGAACAATTCCTGCTAGCCCTGTTATAATAAAAGGATCCTGATCAATCCCTGTTCTCAATGTGATAATCACCAGATCGTGATCAATCCCTGTTGTCACTGTGGTAGTAACAGGATATTGATCAATCCCTGCTGGCACTGTGATAATAATAGGATCCTGATCAATCCCTGTTGGCACTGTGCTAATAACAGCATCCTGATCAATCCCTTTTTCACTGTGATAAAAGCAAGAACCTGATCAATCCCTGTTGGCACTGTGATAATAACAGATTCCTGATCAATCCCTGTTGGCACTGTGATAATAACAGGATCCAGATCAATTCCAGTTGGAAATGTGATGATAACAGTGTCCTGATCAAAACCTATTGTCATAGTGATAATAACAGGATCCTGATCAATCCCTGTCAGCAATGTAATAAGAACAGGATCCTGATCAATTCCTATTGTGACTGTGATAATGACAGGATCCTTATCAATCACTCCAGGCAATGTAATAATAACAGGATCCTGATCAATCCCTGTTGTCACTTTGAAAATGACAGGATCCGGATCAATCCCTGTTGTCACTGTCATACTAACAGGGCCCTGATCAATCCCGGTTGTCACTGTGATAATAACAGGATTCTGATCAATCCCTGTTGCCAGTGTGATAATAGCAGGACCCTGATCAATCCCTTTTGGCACTGTGATAATAACAGGATACTGATCAATTCTTGTTGCCACTATCATAATAACAGGATCCTGATCAATCCCTGTGGGCACTCTGTTAATAACAGGATGCTGATCAATCCCATTTGGCACTGTGGTAATAACAGAATTTTGATCTATCCCTATGGAACGGTGATACTAACAGGATCCGGATCAATCCCTGTTGGCACTGTGATAATAACAGGATCCTGATCAATCTATGTTGTCTCTGTGATAATAACAGGATCCTGATCAATCCCTGTTGGCACTGTGATAATAATTGCACCCTGATCAGTCCCTGTTGTCACTGTGATAATATCAGGAACCTGATCAATCAGTGTTGGCACTGTGAAAATAACAGATTCCCGCTCAATCCTTTTTGGCACTATGATAATAACAGGATCCTGATCAATCCCTGTTGGAACTGTGTTAATAACAGGATCCTGATCAATCCCTGTTGGAACTGAGATGATAACAGGATCCTGATCAATCCCTGTTGGCACTGTGATAATAGCAGGATCCTGATCAATTCCTGTTGCCAGTGTGATAATAACAGGACCCTGATCAATCCATGTTGGCACTGTGATAATAACAATATCCTTATCAATCCCTGTTGGCACTATGATAATAACAGCATCCTGATCAATCCCTGTTGTCACTGTGATAAAAACTGGATCCTGATCAATCCCTGTTGGCACTGTGATAATAAGAGCATCCTGATCAATCGCTTTTGACACTGTGATAAAAACTGGATCCTGATCAATCCCTGTTGGAACTGTGTTAATAACAGGATCCTGATCAATCCCTGTTGGCACTGTGATAATAGCAGGATCCTGATCAATTCCTGTTGCCAGTGTGATAATAACAGGACCCTGATCAATCCATGTTGGCTCTGTGATAATAACAGTATCCTTATCAATCCCTGTTGGCACTATGATAATAACAGGATCCTGATCAATCCCTGTTGTCACTGTGATAAAAACTGGATCCTGATCAATCCCTGTTGGCATTGTGATTAAAAGAGAATCCTGAACTATCCCTGTTGGCACTGTGATAATAACAGAATCTGGATCAAACCCTGTTGGCACTGTGATAATAACAGGTTCCTGATCAATCCCTGTTGGCACTGTGATAATAACAGGATCCAGATCAATTCCAGTTGGAAATGTGATGATAACAGCGTCCTGATCAAAACCTATTGTCACAGTGATTGTAACAGGATGCTGATCAATCCCTGAGGTTCTGTGAGATTAAGATGATCCTGATCAATCCCTGTTGGAACTGTGATAAAAACAGGATCCTGATCACTCCCTGACGCACTGTGATAATATCAGGATCCTGATCAATCTCTGTTGGCACTGTGATAATAAAAGGATATTGAACAATTCCTGCTGGCCCTGTTATAATAAAAGAATCCTGATCAATCCCGGTTGTCACTGTGATAATAACAGGATTCTGATCAATCCCTGTTGCCAGTGTGATAATAGCAGGACCCTGATCAATCCCTTTTGGCACTGTGATAATAACAGGATCCTGATCAATTCTTGTTGCCACTATCATAATAACAGGATCCTGATCAATCCCTGTGGGCACTCTGTTAATAACAGGATGCTGATCAATCCCATTTGGCACTGTGGTAACAACAGAATTTTGATCTATCCCTATGGAACGGTGATAATAACAGGATCCGGATCAATCCCTGTTGGCACTGTGATAATAACAGGATCCTGATCAATCCATGTTGTCTCTGTGATAATAACAGGATCCTGATCAATCCCTGTTGGCACTGTGATAATAATTGCACCCTGATCAATCCCTGTTGTCACTGTGATAATATCAGGAACCTGATCAATCAGTGTTGGCACTGTGAAAATAACAGGTTCCCGCTCAATCCTTTTTGGCACTATGATAATAACAGGATCCTGATCAATCCCTGTTGGAACTGTGTTAATAACAGGATCCTGATCAATCCCTGTTGGAACTGTGATGATAACAGGATCCTGATCAATCCCTGTTGGCACTGTGACAATAGCAGGACCCTGATCAATTCCTGTTGCCAGTGTGATAATAACAGGACCCTGATCAATCCCTGTTGGCACTGTGATAATAACAGCATCCTGATCAATCGCTTTTGACACTGTGATAATAATTGCACCCTGATCAGTCCCTGTTGTCACTGTGATAATATCAGGAACCTGATCAATCAGTGTTGGCACTGTGAAAATAACAGGTTCCCGCTCAATCCTTTTTGGCACTATGATAATAACAGGATCCTGATCAATCCCTGTTGGAACTGTGTTAATAACAGGATCCTGATCAATCCCTGTTGGAACTGAGATGATAACAGGATCCTGATCAATCCCTGTTGGCACTGTGATAATAGCAGGATCCTGATCAATTCCTGTTGCCAGTGTGATAATAACAGGACCCTGATCAATCCCTGTTGGCACTGTGATAATAACAGGACCCTGATCAATCCATGTTGGCTCTGTGATAATAACAGTATCCTTATCAATCCCTGTTGGCACTATGATAATAACAGGATCCTGATCAATCCCTGTTGTCACTGTGATAAAAACTGGATCCTGATCAATCCCTGTTGGCATTGTGATTAAAAGAGAATCCTGAACTATCCCTGTTGGCACTGTGATAATAACAGAATCTGGATCAAACCCTGTTGGCACTGTGATAATAACAGGTTCCTGATCAATCCCTGTTGGCACTGTGATAATAACAGGATCCAGATCAATTCCAGTTGGAAATGTGATGATAACAGCGTCCTGATCAAAACCTATTGTCACAGTGATTGTAACAGGATGCTGATCAATCCCTGAGGTTCTGTGAGATTAAGATGATCCTGATCAATCCCTGTTGGAACTGTGATAAAAACAGGATCCTGATCACTCCCTGACGCACTGTGATAATATCAGGATCCTGATCAATCTCTGTTGGCACTGTGATAATAAAAGGATATTGAACAATTCCTGCTGGCCCTGTTATAATAAAAGGATCCTGATCAATCCCGGTTGTCACTGTGATAATAACAGGATTCTGATCAATCCCTGTTGCCAGTGTGATAATAGCAGGACCCTGATCAATCCCTTTTGGCACTGTGATAATAACAGGATCCTGATCAATTCTTGTTGCCACTATCATAATAACAGGATCCTGATCAATCCCTGTGGGCACTCTGTTAATAACAGGATGCTGATCAATCCCATTTGGCACTGTGGTAATAACAGGATCCTGATCAATCCCTGTTGGAACTGTGATGATAACAGGATCCTGATCAATCCCTGTTGGCACTGTGATAATAGCAGGACCCTGATCAATTCCTGTTGCCAGTGTGATAATAACAGGACCCTGATCAATCCCTGTTGGCACTGTGATAATAACAGCATCCTGATCAATCGCTTTTGACACTGTGATAAAAACTGGATCCTGATCAATCCCTGTTGGCACTGTGATAATAACAGGATCCTGATCAATCCCTGATGGCATTGTGATAAAAACTGGATCCTGATCAATCCCTGTTTGCACTGTGATAATAACAGGATCCTGTTCAATCCCTGTTGGCACTGTGATAATAACAGGATCCTGATCAATCCCTGTTGGCACTGTAAAAATCACAGGATCCTGATCAATCCCTGTTGGCACTGTGATTATAACATTATCCTGATCAATCCCTGTTGTCACTGCGATAATAACAGAATCCTGATGAATCACATTTGGCACTGTGATAATAACAGGACTCTGATAAATCCCATTTGGCACTGTGATAATACCAGAATCCTGATCAATCCCTGAGGCACTGTGATATTAAGATGATCCTGATCAATCCCTGATGGAAATGTGATAATAACAGGATCCTTATCAGTCCAGGAGGCACTGTGATAATAACATTATCCTGATCGATCCCTGTTGGCTTTATGAAAATAACAGGATCCTGATCAATCCCTGTTGGCACTGTGATATTAATTGCACCCTGATCAATCCCTGTTGTCACTGTGATAATATCAGGAACCTGATCAATCAGTGTTGGCACTGTCAAAATAACAGTTTCCCGATCAATCCCTTTAGGCACTATGATAATAACAGGATCCTGATCAATCCCTGTTGGAACTGTGTTAATAACAGGATCCTGATCAATCCCTGTTGGAACTGTGATGATAACAGGACCCTGAGCAATCCCTGTTGGCACTGTGATAATAGCAGGATCCTGATCAATTCCTGTTGCCCGTGTGATAGTAACAGGACCCTGATCAATCCATGTTGGCTCTGTGATAATAACAGTATCCTTATCAATCCCTGTTGGCACTATGATAATAACAGGATCCTGATGAATCACATTTGGCACTGTGATAATAACAGGACTCTGATAAATCCCATTTGGCACTGTGATAATACCAGAATCTTGCTGAGTTTTTCCAGGTAATTCTGTTTTTGTTTTGGATTTCCAGCATCCGCAGTTTTTTTGTTTTTATCCTGATCAATCCCTGTTGTCACCGTGATAAAAACTGGATCCTGATCAATCCCTGTTGGCATTGTGATTAAAACAGGATCCTGAACAATCCCTGTTGGCACTGTTATAATAACAGAGTCCGGATCAAACCCTGTTGGCACTGTGATAATAACAGGTTCCTGATCAATCCCTGTTGGAACTGTGATAAAAACAGGATCCTGATCACTCCCTGACGCACTGTGATAATAAGAGGATCCTGATCAATCACTGATGGCAATGTGATAATATCAGGATCCTGATCAATCCATGTTGGCACTGTGATAATAATTGCACCCTGATCAATCCCTGTTGTCACTGTGATAATATCAGGAACCTGATCAATCAGTGTTGGCACTGTGAAAATAACAGGTTCCCGCTCAATCCTTTTTGGCACTATGATAATAACAGGATCCTGATCAATCCCTGTTGGAACTGAGATGATAACAGGATCCTGATCAATCCCTGTTGGCACTGTGATAATAGCAGGATCCTGATCAATTCCTGTTGCCAGTGTGATAATAACAGGACCCTGATCAATCCATGTTGGCACTGTGATAATAACAATATCCTTATCAATCCCTGTTGGCACTATGATAATAACAGGATCCTGATCAATCCCTGTTGTCACTGTGATAAAAACTGGATCCTGATCAATCCCTGTTGGCACTGTGATAATAAGAGCATCCTGATCAATCGCTTTTGACACTGTGATAAAAACTGGATCCTGATCAATCCCTGTTGGAACTGTGTTAATAACAGGATCCTGATCAATTCCTGTTGCCAGTGTGATAATAACAGGACCCTGATCAATCCATGTTGGCTCTGTGATAATAACAGTATCCTTATCAATCCGTGTTGGCACTATGATAATAACAGGATCCTGATCAATCCCTGTTGTCACTGTGATAAAAACTGGATCCTGATCAATCCCTGTTGGCATTGTGATTAAAAGAGAATCCTGAACTATCCCTGTTGGCACTGTGATAATAACAGAATCTGGATCAAACCCTGTTGGCACTGTGATAATAACAGGTTCCTGATCAATCCCTGTTGGCACTGTGATAATAACAGGATCCAGATCAATTCCAGTTGGAAATGTGATGATAACAGCGTCCTGATCAAAACCTATTGTCACAGTGATTGTAACAGGATGCTGATCAATCCCTGAGGTTCTGTGAGATTAAGATGATCCTGATCAATCCCTGTTGGAACTGTGATAAAAACAGGATCCTGATCACTCCCTGACGCACTGTGATAATATCAGGATCCTGATCAATCTCTGTTGGCACTGTGATAATAAAAGGATATTGAACAATTCCTGCTGGCCCTGTTATAATAAAAGGATCCTGATCAATCCCTGTTCTCAATGTGATAATCACCAGATCGTGATCAATCCCTGTTGTCACTGTGGTAGTAACAGGATATTGATCAATCCCTGCTGGCACTGTGATAATAATAGGATCCTGATCAATCCCTGTTGGCACTGTGCTAATAACAGCATCCTGATCAATCCCTTTTTCACTGTGATAAAAGCAAGAACCTGATCAATCCCTGTTGGCACTGTGATAATAAGAGGTTCCTGATCAATCCCTGTTGGCACTGTGATAATAACAGGATCCAGATCAATTCCAGTTGGAAATGTGATGATAACAGTGTCCTGATCAAAACCTATTGTCATAGTGATAATAACAGGATCCTGATCAATCCCTGTCGGCAATGTAATAAGAACAGGATCCTGATCAATTCCTATTGTGACTGTGATAATGACAGGAGCCTGATCAATCCCTCCAGGCAATGTAACAATAACAGGATTCTGATCAATCCCTGTTGTCACTTTGAAAATGACAGGATCCGGATCAATCCCTGTTGTCACTGTCATACTAACAGGATCCTGATCAATCCCGGTTGTCACTGTGATAATAACAGGATTCTGATCAATCCCTGTTGCCAGTGTGATAATAGCAGGACCCTGATCAATCCCTTTTGGCATTGTGATAATAACAGGATCCTGATCAATTCTTGTTGCCACTATCATAATAACAGGATCCTGATCAATCCCTGTGGGCACTCTGTTAATAACAGGATGCTGATCAATCCCATTTGGCACTGTGGTAATAACAGAATTTTGATCTATCCCTATGGAACGGTGATAATAACAGGATCCGGATCAATCCCTGTTGGCACTGTGATAATAACAGGATCCTGATCAATCCATGTTGTCTCTGTGATAATAACAGGATCCTGATCAATCCCTGTTGGCACTGTGATAATAATTGCACCCTGATCAATCCCTGTTGTCACTGTGATAATATCAGGAACCTGATCAATCAGTGTTGGCACTGTGAAAATAATAGGTTCCCGCTCAATCCTTTTTGGCACTATGATAATAACAGGATCCTGATCAATCCCTGTTGGAACTGTGTTAATAACAGGATCCTGATCAATCCCTGTTGGAACTGTGATGATAACAGGATCCTGATCAATCCCTGTTGGCACTGTGACAATAGCAGGACCCTGATCAATTCCTGTTGCCAGTGTGATAATAACAGGACCCTGATCAATCCCTGTTGGCACTGTGATAATAACAGCATCCTGATCAATCGCTTTTGACACTGTGATAAAAACTGGATCCTGATCAATCCCTGTTGGCACTGTGATAATAACAGGATCCTGATCAATCCCTGATGGCATTGTGATAAAAACTGGATCCTGATCAATCCCTGTTTGCACTGTGATAATAACAGGATCCTGTTCAATCCCTGTTGGCACTGTGATAATAACAGGATCCTGATCAATCCCTGTTGGCACTGTAAAAATCACAGGATCCTGATCAATCCCTGTTGGCACTGTGATTATAACATTATCCTGATCAATCCCTGTTGTCACTGCGATAATAACAGAATCCTGATGAATCACATTTGGCACTGTGATAATAACAGGACTCTGATAAATCCCATTTGGCACTGTGATAATACCAGAATCCTGATCAATCCCTGAGGCACTGTGATATTAAGATGATCCTGATCAATCCCTGATGGAAATGTGATAATAACAGGATCCTTATCAGTCCAGGAGGCACTGTGATAATAACATTATCCTGATCGATCCCTGTTGGCTTTATGAAAATAACAGGATCCTGATCAATCCCTGTTGGCACTGTGATATTAATTGCACCCTGATCAATCCCTGTTGTCACTGTGATAATATCAGGAACCTGATCAATCAGTGTTGGCACTGTCAAAATAACAGGTTCCCGATCAATCCCTTTAGGCACTATGATAATAACAGGATCCTGATCAATCCCTGTTGGAACTGTGTTAATAATAGGATCCTGATCAATCCCTGTTGGAACTGTGATGATAACAGGACCCTGAGCAATCCCTGTTGGCACTGTGATAATAGCAGGATCCTGATCAATTCCTGTTGCCCGTGTGATAGTAACAGGACCCTGATCAATCCATGTTGGCTCTGTGATAATAACAGTATCCTTATCAATCCCTGTTGGCACTATGATAATAACAGGATCCTGATGAATCACATTTGGCACTGTGATAATAACAGGACTCTGATAAATCCCATTTGGCACTGTGATAATACCAGAATCTTGCTGAGTTTTTCCAGGTAATTCTGTTTTTGTTTTGGATTTCCAGCATCCGCAGTTTTTTTGTTTTTATCCTGATCAATCCCTGTTGTCACCGTGATAAAAACTGGATCCTGATCAATCCCTGTTGGCATTGTGATTAAAACAGGATCCTGAACAATCCCTGTTGGCACTGTGATAATAACAGAGTCCGGATCAAACCCTGTTGGCACTGTGATAATAACAGGTTCCTGATCAATCCCTGTTGGAACTGTGATAAAAACAGGATCCTGATCACTCCCTGACGCACTGTGATAATAAGAGGATCCTGATCAATCACTGATGGCAATGTGATAATATCAGGATCCTGATCAATCCATGTTGGCACTGTGATAATAACAGGATATTGAACAATTCCTGCTGGCCCTGTTATAATAAAAGGATCCTGATCAATCCCTGTTCTCATTGTGATAATCACCAGATCGTGATCAATCCCTGTTGTCACTGTGGTAGTAACAGGATATTGATCAATCCCTGTTGGCACTGTGATAATAATAGGATCCTGAACAATCCCTGTTGGCACTGTGCTAATAACAGCATCCTGATCAATTACTGTTTCACTGTGATAAAAGCAGGAACCTGATCAATCCCTGTTGGCACTGTGATAATAATAGGTTCCTGATCAATCCCTGTTGGCACTGTGATAATAACAGGATCCAGATCAATTCCAGTTGGAAATGTGATGATAACAGGGTCCTGATCAAAACCTATTGTCACAGTGATTATAACAGGATCCTGAACAATCCCTGTCGGCAAAGTAATAAGAACAGGATTCCTGATCAATTCCTATTGTGACTGTGATAATGACAGGATCCTGATCAATCCCTCCAGGCAATGTAATAATAACAGGATCCTGATCAATCCCTGTTGTCACTTTGAAAATGACAGGATCCGGATCAATCCCTGTTGTCACTGTCATAATAACAGGACCCTGATCAATCCCAGTTGTCACTGTGATAATAACAGGATTCACTGTGATAAAAGCGGGAACCTGATCAATCCCTGTTGGCACTGTGATAATAACAGGTTCCTGATCAATCCCTGTTGGCACTGTGATAATAACAGGATCCAGATCAATTCCAGTTGGAAATGTGATGATAACAGGGTCCTGATCAAAACCTATTGTCACAGTGATTATAACAGGATCCTGAACAATCCCTGTCGGCAAAGTAATAAGAACAGGATTCCTGATCAATTCCTATTGTGACTGTGATAATGACAGGATCCTGATCAATCCCTCCAGGCAATGTAATAATAACAGGATCCTGATCAATCCCTGTTGTCACTTTGAAAATGACAGGATCCGGATCAATCCCTGTTGTCACTGTCATAATAACAGGACCCTGATCAATCCCAGTTGTCACTGTGATAATAACAGGATTCACTGTGATAAAAGCGGGAACCTGATCAATCCCTGTTGGCACTGTGATAATAACAGGTTCCTGATCAATCCCTGTTGACACTGTGGTAATAACAGGATCCAGATCAATTCCAGTTGGAAATGTGATGATCACAGTGTTCTGATCAAAACCTATTGTCACAGTGATAATAACAGGATCCTGATCAATCCCTGTCGGCAATGTAATAAGAACAGGACCCT
This sequence comes from Carcharodon carcharias, assembly GCF_017639515.1. Lineage (NCBI taxonomy): Eukaryota > Metazoa > Chordata > Chondrichthyes > Lamniformes > Lamnidae > Carcharodon > Carcharodon carcharias. Next base: position 80,649,490 of record NC_054479.1, read on the forward strand.
GATCAATCCCGGTTGTCACTGTGATAATAACAGGATTCTGATCAATCCCTGTTGCCAGTGTGATAATAGCAGGACCCTGATCAATCCCTTTTGGCACTGTGATAATAACAGGATCCTGATCAATTCTTGTTGCCACTATCATAATAACAGGATGCTGATCAATCCCATTTGGCACTGTGGTAAGAACAGAATTTTGATCTATCCCTATGGAACGGTGATAATAACAGGATCCGGATCAATCCCTGTTGGCACTGTGATAATAACAGGATCCTGATCAATCCCTGTTGTCTCTGTGATAATAACAGGATCCTGATCAATCCCTGTTGTCACTGTGATAATATCAGGAACCTGATCAATCAGTGTTGGCACTGTGAAAATAATAGGTTCCCGATCAATCCTTTTTGGCACTATGATAATAACAGGATCCTGAACAATCCCTGTTGGCACTGTGATACTAACAGGATCTTGAACAATCCCTGTTGTCACTGTGATAATAAAAGATTCCTGATCAATTCCTGTTCTCACTGTGATAATAACCAGATCCTGATCAATCCCTGTTGTAACTGTGATAATAACAGGATCCTAATGAATCCCTGTTGGCACTGTGATAACAACAGGATCCTGATCAATCACTGATGGCAATGTGATAATATCAGGATCCTGATCAATCCATGTTGGCACTGTGATAATAACAGGATATTGAACAATTCCTGCTGGCCCTGTTATAATAAAAGGATCCTGATCAATCCCTGTTCTCATTGTGATAATCACCAGACCGTGATCAATCCCTGTTGTCACTGTGGTAGTAACAGGATCCTGATCAATCCCTGCTGGCACTGTGATAATAATAGGATCCTGATCAATCCCTGTTGGCACTGTGCTAATAACAGCATCCTGATCAATCCCTGTTTCACTGTGATAAAAGCAGGAACCTGATCAATCCCTGTTGGCACTGTGATAATAACAGGTTCCTGATTCATCCCTGTTGGCACTGTGATAATAACAGGATCCAGATCAATTCCAGTTGGAAATGTGATGATAACAGTGTCCTGATCAAAACCTATTGTCACAGTGATAATAACAGGATCCTGAGCAATCCCTGTTGGCAATGAAATAATAAGAGGATCCTGATCAATTCCTGTTGTCACTTTGAAAATGACAGGATCCGGATCAATCCCTGTTGTCACTGTCATAATAACAGGACTCTGATCAATCCCGGATGTCACTGTGATAATAACAGGATTCTGATCAATCCCTGTTGCCAGTGTGATAATAGCAGGACCCTGATCAATCCCTTTTGGCACTGTGATAATAACAGGATCCTGATCAATTCTTGTTGCCACTATCATAATAACAGGATCCTGATCAATCCCTGTGGGCACTCTGTTAATAAAAGGATGCTGATCAATCCCATTTGGCACTGTGGTAGTAACAGAATTTTGACCTATCCCTATGGAATGGTGATAATAACAGGATCCGGATCAATCCCCTGTTGGCAATGTGATAATAACAGTATCCTGATCGATCCCTGTTGGCACTATGGAAATAACAGGATCCTGATCAATCCCTGTTGGCACTGTGATAATAACAGGATCCTGATCAATCCCTGTTGGCACTGCAAAAATAACAGGATCCTGATCAATCCCTGTTGGCACTGTGATTATAACATTGTCCTGATCAATCCCTGCTGTCACTGCGATAATAACAGAATCCTGATGAATCACTGTTGGCACTGTGATAATAACAGGACTCTGATAAATCCCATTTGGCACTGTGATAATACCAGAATCCTGATCAATCCCTGAGGCACTGTGATATTAAGATGATCCTGATCAATCCCTGATGGAAATGTGATAATAACAGGATCCTGATCAGTCCCGGAGGCACTGTGATAATAACAGGATCCTGATTGATCCCTGTTGGCACTGTGATAATAATTGCACCCTGATCAATACCTGTTGTCACTGTGATAATATCAGGAACCTGATCAATCAGTGTTGGCACTGTGAAAATAACAGGCTCCCGATCAATCCCTTTTGGCACTATGATAATAACAGGATCCTGATCAATCCATGTTGGAACTGTGTTAATAACAGGATCCTGATCAATCCCTGTTGGAACTGTAATGATAACAGGACCCTGACCAATCCCTGTTGTCACTGTGATAAAAACTGGATCCTGATCAATCCCTGTTGGCACTGTGATTAAAACAGGATCCTGAACAATCCCTGTTGGCACTGTGATAATAACAGGATCTTGAACAATCCCTGTTGTCACTGTGAAAATAAAAGATTCCTGATCAATTCCTGTTCTCACTGTGATAATAACCAGATCCTGATCAATCCCTGTCGTAACTCTGGTAATAACAGGATCCTGATCAATCCCTGTTGGAACTGTGATAATAACAGGATCCTGATCAATCCCTGTTGGTACTGTGATAATAACAGGATCCTGATCAATCCCTGTTGGCACTGTGATAACAACAGGATCCTGATCAGTCCGTGAGGCACTGTGATAATAAAAGGATCCTGATCAATCACTGATGGAAAGGTGATGATAACAGGACCCTGATCAATCCCTTTCAGCACTGTGATAATAGCAGGATCCTGATCAGTCCATGAGGCACTGTGATAATAAGAGGATTTGATCAATCCCTGTCGGTACTGTGATGATAACAGGACCCTGATCAATCCCTGTCGGCACTGTGATAATAGCAGGATCTTGATCAATTCCTGTTGCCAGTGTGATAATAACAGGATCCTGATCAATCCATGTTGCCACTGTGATAATAACAGGATTCTGATCAATCCCATTTGGCACTGTGGTAATAACAGAATCTTGATCAATCCCTGTTGGCACTGTGATAATAACAGAATCCGGATCAAACCCTGTTGGCACTGTGATAATAACAGGTTCCTGATCAATCCCTGTTGGCACTGTGATAATAACAGGATCCAGATCAATTCCAGTGAGAAATGTGATGATAACAGCGTCCTGATCAAAACCTATTGTCACAGTGATAATAACAGGATCCTGATCAATCCCTGAGGCTCTGTGAGATTAAGATGATCCTGATCAATCCCGGTTTGAACTGTGATAAAAACAGGATCCTGATCAATCCCTCCAGGCAATGTAATAATAACAGGATCCTGATCAATCCCTGTTGTCACTTTGAAAATGACAGGATCCGGATCAATCCCTGTTGTCACTGTCATAATAACAGGACCCTGATCAATCCCGGTTGTCACTGTGATAATAACAGGATGCTGATCAATCCCATTTGGCACTGCGGTAATAACAGAATTTTGATCTATCCCTATGGAACGGTGATAATAAAAGGATCCGGATCAATACCCGTTGGCACTGTGATAATAACAGGATCCTGATCAATCCATGTTGTCTCTGTGATAATAACAGGATCCTGATCAATCCCTGTTGTCACTTTGAAAATGACAGGATCCGGATCAATCCCGGTTGTCACTGTGACAATAACAGGATTCTGATCAATCCCTGTTGCCAGTGTGATAATAGCAGGACCCTGATCAATCCCTTTTGGCACTGTGATAATAACAGGATCCTGATCAATTCTTGTTGCCACTATCATAATAACAGGATCCTGATCAATCCCTGTGGGCATTCTGTTAATAACAGGATGCTGATCAATCCCATTTGGCACTGTGGTAATAACAGAATTTTGATCTATCCCTATGGAACGGTGAAAATAACAGGATCCGGATCAATCCCTGTTGGCACTGTGATAATAACAGGATCCTGATCAATCCATGTTGTCTCTGTGATAATAACAGGATCCTGATCAATCCATGTTGCCACTGATAATAACAGGATTCTGATCAATCCCATTTGGCACTGTGGTAATAACAGAATCTTGATCAATCCCTGTTGGCACTGTGATAATAACAGAATCCGGATCAAACCCTGTTGGCACTGTGATAATAACAGGTTCCTGATCAATCCCTGTTGGCACTGTGATAATAACAGGATCCAGATCAATTCCAGTGAGAAATGTGATGATAACAGCGTCCTGATCAAAACCTATTGTCACAGTGATAATAACAGGATCCTGATCAATCCCTGAGGCTCTGTGAGATTAAGATGATCCTGATCAATCCCGGTTTGAACTGTGATAAAAACAGGATCCTGATCAATCCCTCCAGGCAATGTAATAATAACAGGATCCTGATCAATCCCTGTTGTCACTTTGAAAATGACAGGATCCGGATCAATCCCTGTTGTCACTGTCATAATAACAGGACCCTGATCAATCCCGGTTGTCACTGTGATAATAACAGGATGCTGATCAATCCCATTTGGCACTGCGGTAATAACAGAATTTTGATCTATCCCTATGGAACGGTGATAATAAAAGGATCCGGATCAATACCCGTTGGCACTGTGATAATAACAGGATCCTGATCAATCCATGTTGTCTCTGTGATAATAACAGGATCCTGATCAATCCCTGTTGTCACTTTGAAAATGACAGGATCCGGATCAATCCCGGTTGTCACTGTGACAATAACAGGATTCTGATCAATCCCTGTTGCCAGTGTGATAATAGCAGGACCCTGATCAATCCCTTTTGGCACTGTGATAATAACAGGATCCTGATCAATTCTTGTTGCCACTATCATAATAACAGGATCCTGATCAATCCCTGTGGGCATTCTGTTAATAACAGGATGCTGATCAATCCCATTTGGCACTATGGTAATAACAGAATTTTGATCTATCCCTATGGAACGGTGAAAATAACAGGATCCGGATCAATCCCTGTTGGCACTGTGATAATAACAGGATCCTGATCAATCCATGTTGTCTCTGTGATAATAACAGGATCCTGATCAATCCCTGTTGGCATTGTGATAATAATTGCACCCTGATCAATCCCTGTTGTCACTGTGATAATATCAGGAACCTGATCAATCAGTGTTGGCACTGTGAAAATAACAGGTTCCCGCTCAATCCTTTTTGGCACTATGATAATAACAGGATCCTGATCAATCCCTGTTGGAACTGTGTTAATAACAGGATCCTGATCAATCCCTGTTGGAACTGTGTTAATAACAGGATCCTGATCAATCCCTGTTGGAACTGTGATGATAACAGGATCCTGATGAATCAATGTTGGCACTATGATAATATCAGGACTCTGATAAATCCCATTTGGCACTATGATAATAACAGAATCCTGATCAATCCCTGAGGCACTGTGATATTAAGATGATCCTGATCAATTCCTGATGGAAATGTGATAATAACAGGATCCTGATCAGTTCCGGAGGCACTGTGATAATAAGAGGATCCTGATCAATCACTGAAGGCACTGTGACAATAACAGGATCCAGATCAATCCCTGTTGGCACTATGATAATGACAGGATCCTGATCAATTCCTGTTGGCATTTTGATAATAACAGTATCCAGATCAATTCCTGTTGCCAGTGTGATAATAACAGGACCCTGATCAATCCATGTTGGCACTGTGATAATAACAGGATCTTGATCAATCCCTGTTGTCAGTGTGATAATAACAGCATCCTGAACAATCCCTGTTGTCACTGTGATAATATCAGGTACCTGATCAAACCCTGTAGGCACTGTGATAATAATAGTTTCTTGATCTATCCCTGTTGGCACTATGATAATAACAGGATCCTGATCAATCCCTGTTGGAACTGTGTTAATAACAGGATCCTGATCAATCCCTGTTGGAACTGTGATGATAACAGGATCCTGATCAATCCCTGTTGGCACTGTGATAATAGCTGGATCCTGATCAATACCGGTTGTCACTGAGATACTGACAGGAGTCTGATCAATCCCTGTTGGCATTTTGATAATAACAGGATCCTGATCAATTCCTGATGCCAGTGTGATAATAACAGGACCCTGATCAATCCATGTTGGCACTGTGATAATAAGAGGATTCTGATCAATCCCATTTGGCACTGTGTTAATAACAGAATCTTGATCAATCCCTGTTGGCACTGTGATAATAACAGAATCTGGATCAAACCCTGTTGGCACTGTGATAATAATTGGATCCTGATCATTCCCTGTTGGCATTGAGTTAATAACAGGATCTTGAACAATCCCTTTTGTAACTGTGGTAATAACAGGATCCTGATGAACCCCTTTGGCACTGTGACAATAATTGCATCCTGATCAATACCTGTTGTCACTGGGATAATATCAGGAAACTGATTATTCCTTGTTGGAACAGTGATAATAAAAGGTTCCTGAACACTCCCTGATAGCACTGTGATAATAATAGTATCCTAATCAATCCCTGTTGGCACTGTGATAATAATAGAATCCTGATCATTCCTGTTTGAAGTGTGATGATAACAGGATCCTGATCAATCCCTGTCGGCAATGAAATAATAACAGGATCCTGATCAATCCCTATTGTGATTGTTATAATGACAGGATCCTGATGAATCTCTGTTGGTATTGTGATACTAAGAGGATTCTGATAATTCCATGTAGGCAATGTAATAATATCAGGATCGTGAACAATCCCTGATATCACTGTGATAATGACAGGATCCTGATCAATCCCTGGTGGGTGCGTAATAATTACAGGATCCTGATCAATCCCTGTTGTCACTGTGATAATAACAGGTTAATGATCAATCCCTGTTGGCAATGTAAAAATAACAGGAACCTGATCAATCCCTGTTTGCACTGTGACAATAACTTATCCTGATCAATCCCGGTTGTCACTGCGATAATAACAGGATCCTGATGAATCACTGTTGGCACTGTGATAATAACAGGACTCTGATAATTCCCAATTGGCACTGTGATAATAACAGAATCCTGATCAATCCATGTTGGCACTGTGATAATAACAGGATCCTGATCAGTCCGTGAGGCACTGTGATAATATGAGGATCCTGATCAATCACTGATGGCACTGTGATAATAACAGGATCCTGATAAATCCCTGTTGGCAATGTGATAATAACAGGATCCTGATAAGTCCGTGAGGCACTGTGATAATAAGAGGATCCTGATCAATCACTGATGGCACTGTGATAATAACAGGATCCTGATCAATCCATGTTGTCACTGTGATAATAACAGGATCCTGGTCAATCCCTGTTGGCACTGTGATAATAACTGGATATTGAACAATCCCTGTTGGCACTGTGATAATAACAGGATCCTGATCAATCCCTGATGGGAATTGTGATAAAAACTGGATCCTGATTAAACCCGGTTGTCACTGTGATAATAACAGGATCCTGATCAATCCTTGTTCGCACTGTGATAATAATAGCATCCTGATCAATCCCTGTTGTCACTGTGATAATATCAGGAACCTGATCAATCCCTGTTGGCACTGTGATAATAATAGGATCCTGATCATTCCTGTTGGAACTGTGATGATAACAAGATCCTGATCAATCCCTATTGTCACTGTGATAAAAACCGGATCCTGATCAATCTTTGTAGGCAATGAAATAATAACAGGATCCTAATCAATACCTATTGTGACTGTGATAATGACAGGATCCTGATGAATCCCTGTTGGGACTGTGATAATAACAGGATTCTGATCAATCCCTGATGGCAATGTAATAATATCAGGATTTTGATCAATCCCTGTTGTCACTATGATAATGAAAGGATCCTAATCAATCCCTGTTGGCAGCGTAATAATAACAGGATCATGATCAATCCCTGTTTTCACTGTGATAATAACAGGATCCTGATCAATCCCTGTTGGCACTGTGATTATAACAGGATCCTGATGAATCAATGTTGGCACTATGATAATAACAGGACTCTGATAAATCCCATTTGGCACTGTGATAATAACAGAATCCTGATCAATCCCTGAGGCACTGTGATATTAAGATGATCCTGATCAATCCCTGATGGAAATGTGATAATAACAGGATCTTTATCAGTCCCGGAGGCACTGTGATAATAAGCGGATCCTGATCAATCACTGATGGCACTGTGATAATAACAGTATCCTGATCAATCCCTGTTGGCACTGTGATAATAATAGGATCCTGATCATTCCTGTTGGAACTGTGATGATAACAAGATCCTGATCAATCCCTATTGTCATTGTGATAAAAACCGGATCCTGATCAATCTTTGTAGGCAATGAAATAATAACAGGATCCTTATCAATACCTATTGTGAGTGTGATAATGACAGGATCCTGATGAATCCCTGTTGGGACTGTGATAATAACAGGATTCTGATCAATCCCTGATGGCAATGTAATAATATCAGGATTTTGATCAATCCCTGTTGTCACTACGATAATGAAAGGATCCTAATCAATCCCTGTTGGCAGCGTAATAATAACAGGATCATGATCAATCCCTGTTGTCACTGTGATAATAACAGGATCCTGATCAATCCCTGTTGGCACTGTAAAAATAACAGGATCCTGATCAATCCCTGTTGGCACTACGATAATGAAAGGATCCTAATCAATCCCTGTTGGCAGCGTAATAATAACAGGATCATGATCAATCCCTGTTGTCACTGTGATAATAACAGGATCCTGATCAATCCCTGTTGGCACTGTAAAAATAACAGGATCCTGATCAATCCCTGTTGGCACTGTGATAATAACAGGATCCAGATCAATCCCTGTTGGCACTATGATAATGACAGGATCCTGATCAATCCCTGTTGGCATTTTGATAATAACAGGATCCAGATCAATCCCTGTTGTCAGTGTGAAAGTAATAGCATCCTGAACAATCCCTGTTGTCACTGTGATAATATCAGGAACCTGATCAATCCCTGTAGGCACTGTGATAATAATAGTTTCTTGATCTATCCCTGTTGGCACTATGATAATAACAGGATCCTGATCAATCCCTGTTGGAACTGTGTTAATAACAGGATCCTGATCAATCCCTGTTGGAACTGTGATGATAACAGGACCCTGAACAATGCCTGTTGGCACTGTGATAATAGCTGGATCCTGATCAATACCGGTTGTCACTGAGATACTAACAGGATTCTGATCAATCCCTGTTGGCAATGTGATAATAACAGGATCCTGATCAATTCCTGTTGCCAGCGTGATAATAACAGGACCCTGATCAATCCATGTTGGCACTGTGATAATAACAGGATTCTGATCAATCCCATTTGGCACTGTGGTAATAACAGAATCTTGATCAATCCCTGTTGGCACTGTGATAATAACAGAATCCGGATCAAACACTGTTGGCACTGTGATAATAATTGGATCCTGATCATTCCCTGTTGGCACTGAGTTAATAACAGGATCTTGAACAATCCCTGTTAGCACTGTGATAACAAAAGGATCCTGATCAATTCCTGTTCTCACTGTGATAATAACAGGATCCTGATCAATCCCTGTTGTAACTGTGGTAATAACAGGATCCTGATCAATCCCTGTTGGCACTGTGATAATAATTGCATCCTGATCAATACCTGTTGTCACTGTGATAATAATAGCATCCTGATCAATTCCTGTTGGCACTGTGATAATAATAGGAACCTGATCGTTCCTGTTTGAACTGTGATGATAAGAGGATCCTAATCAATCCCTGTAGGCAATGTAATAATATCAGGATCCTGAACAATCCCTGATGTCACTGTGATAATGACAGGGTCCTGATCAATCCCTGGTGGCAGCGTAATAATAACAGGATCCTGATCAATCCCTGTTGTCACTGTGATAATAACAGGTTCCTGATCAATCCCTGTTGGCACTGTAAAAATAACAGGAACCTGATCAATCCCTGTTGGCACTGTGACAATAACATATCCTGATCAATCCCTGTTGTCACTGCGATAATAACAGGATCCTGATGAATCACTGTTGGCACTGTGATAATAACAGGACTCTGATAATTCCCAATTGGCACTGTGATAATAACAGAATCCTGATCAATCCCTGTTGGCACTGTGATATTAAGATGATCCTGATCAATACCTGATGGAAATGTGATAGTAACAGGATGCTGATCAGTCCCTGAGGCACTGTGATAATAACAGGATCCTGATCAATCCCTGTTGGCACTGTGATAATAGAGGATATTGTAGAATCCCTTCTGGCCCTCTGAAAATAAAAGTATCCTGATCAATCCCTGTTCTCACTGCGATAATAACCAGATCATGATCAATCCCTGTTGTCTCTGTGATAATAACAGGATCCTGATCAATCCCTGATGGCACTGTGATAAAAACTGGATCCTAATCAATCCCTGTTGGCACTGTGATAATAACAGGATCCTGGTCAATCCCTGATGGTACTGTGATAAAAACTGGATCCTGATCAATCCCTGTTGTCTCTGTGATAATAACAGGATCCTGATCAATCTCTGTTGGCACTGTGGTAATAATAGCATCCTGATCAATCCCTGTTGTCACTGTGATAATATCAGGAACTTGATTATTCCATGTTGGCACTGTGATAATAACAGGTTCCTGAACAATCCCTGATAGCACTGTGATAATAACAGTATCCTGATCAATCTCTGTAGGCACTGTGATAATAATAGGATCATCATCATTCCTGTTGGAACTGTGATGATAACAGGATCCTGATCGATCCCTGTTGTCACTCTGATAATAACAGGTTCCTGATCAATCCCTGTTGGCACTGAAAAATAACAGGATCCTAATCAATCCCTGTTCGCACTGTCATAATAACATTATCCTGATCAATCCCTGTTGTCACTGCGATAATAACAGGATCCTGATGAATCACTGTTGGCACCGTGATAATAACAGGACTCTGATAAATCCCATTTGGCACTGTGATAATAACAGAATCCTGATCAATCCCTGAGGCACTGTGATATTAAGATGATCCTGATCAATCCCTGTTGGAACTGTGATAATAACAGGATCCTGATCAGTCTCTGAGGCACTGTGGTAATAACAGGATCCTGATCAGCCCGTGAGGCACTGTGATAATAAGAGGATCCTGATCAATCACTGATGGCACTGTGATAATTACAGGATCCTGATCAATTCCTGTTGGGCTGTGATAATAACAGGATATTGAACAATCCCTGCTCGCCCTCTGATAATAAAAGTATCCTGATCAATCCCTGTTCTCACTGCGATAATAACCAGATCATGATCAATCCCTGTTGTCACTGTGATAATAACAGGATCCTGATCAATCCCTGTTGTTTCTGTTATAATAACAGGATCCTGATCAATCCCTAAAGGGAATGTGATAAAAACTGGATCCGGATCAATCTCTGTTGGCACTGTGTTAACAACAGGATACTGATCAATCGTTGTTGCAACTGTCATAATAATATGATCCTGATCAATCCCTGTTGGCACTGTGGTAATAACAGTATTCTGATCAATACGATTTGGCACTGTGGTAATAACAGAATCTTGATCATCCCTGTTGGCACTGTGATAATAACAAGATCCGGATCAATCCCTGTTGGCACTGCGATAATAACAGGATCCTGATCAATCCCTGTTGGCACTGTGATAATAACAGGATCTTGAGCAATCCCTGGTGTCACTGTGATAATAAAAGGATCCTGATCAATGCCTGTTCTCACTGTGATAATAACCAGATCCTGATCAATCTCTGTTGTCTCTGTGGTATTAACAGGATCCTGATCAATCCCTGTTGGAACTGTGATAATGACAGGATCCTGATGAATCCCTGATGGCACTGTTATAAAAACTGGATCCTGATCAATCCCTGTTGGCACTGTGATAATCACAGGATCCTGATCAATCCCTGTTGTCACTGCGATAATAACAGTTTCCTGATCAATCCCTGTTGGCACAGTGATAATAATAGTTTCCTGATCAATCCCTGTTGGCACTATGATATTAGCAGGATCCTGATTAATCCCAGTTGGAACTGTGTTAATAACAGGGTCCTGATCAATTCCTAATGGCACTGTGATAAAAATTGGATCCTGATCAATCCCTGTTGGCACTGTGATTATAACAGGATCCTGTTCAATCCCTGTTGGCACTGTGATAATAACAGGATCCAGATCAATTCCAGTTGGAAATGTGATGATAACAGGGTCCTGATCAAAACCTATTATCACAGTGATAATAACAGGATCCAGATCAATCCCTGTCGGCACTGTGATAATAGCAGGATCCTGATCATTTCCTGTTGCCAGTGTGATAATAACAGGACCCTGATCAATCCATGTTGGCACTGCGATAATAACAGTTTCCTGAACAATCCCTTTTGGCACTGTGATAATAAAAGGATCCTGATCAATCCCTGTTCTCACTATGATATTAACCAGATCCTGATCAATCCGTGTTGTCACTGTGATAATAACAGGATCCTGAACATTCCCTGTTGGCACTGTGATAATAAAAGGATCCTGATTAATCCCTTTTGGCTATGTGATAATAACAGAATCCTGATAAATCCCTGTTGGCATTGTGATAATAACTGGACCAGGATCAATCACTGTTGTCACTGTGATAATAACAGTTTCCTTATCAATCCCTGTTGGCACTGTGATAATAACAGGATCCAGATCAATCCCTGTTGGCACTGTGTTAATAACAGGCTCCTCATCATTCCCTGTTGTCGCTGTGATTATAACAAGATCCTGATCAATCCCAGCTTGCATCGTGATAATGACAGGATCCTGATCAATCCATGTTTGCACCATGATATTAAGATGATACTGATCAATCCCTGTTGGAACTGTGATAATAACAGCATCCTCATCAGTCTCTGAGGCACTGTGATAATAACAGGATCCTGATCAGTCCCTGAGCCACTGTGATAATAGGAGGATCCTGATCAATCACTGATGGCACTGTGATAATAACAGGATCCAGATCAATCCTTGAGGCACTGTGATATTAAGATGATCCTGATTAATCCCTGTTGGAACTGTGATAATAACAGGATCTTGATCAGTCCCTGAGGCACTGTGATAATAACAGGATCCTGATCAGTTGCTGAGGCACTGTGATAATAAGGGGATCCAGATCAATCACTGATGGCACTGTGATAATTACAGGATCCTGATCAATCCCTGTTGGCACTGTGATAATAACAGGATATTGAACAATCCCTGCTGTCCCTCTGATAATAAAAGTATCCTGATCAATCCCTGTTCTCAACGCGATAATAACCAGATCATGATCAATCCCTGTTTTCACTGTGATAATAACAGGATCCTGATCAATCCCTGTTAGCACTGCGATAATAACAGGATCCTGATCAATCCCTGTTATATCTGTGATAATAACAGGATCCGGATCAATCCGAGTTGGCACTGTGATAATAATAGAATACTGATCATTTCCAGTTGGCTCTGTGATAATAAGAGGATCCTGAACAATCGCTGTTGGCACTGTGATAATAACAGGATCCTGATCAGTCCCCGTTGGCACTATGATAATAAAAGGATCCTGATCAATCCCTGTTGGAACTGTGTTAATAACAGAATTCCGATCAATCCCTGTTGGAACTGTGATGATAACAGGCTCCTGATCAATGACTGTTGGCACTGTGATAATAGGAGGTTCCTGATCAATCCGGTTCTCACTGTGATAATAACAGGATTCTGATCATTCCCTGTTTGCATTTTGATAATAACATAATCCTGATCAATCCCTGTTGGCACTGAGATAATAACAGGATCCTGATCAATCCCTGTTGGCACTGTGATAATAACAGTTTCCTGATCAATCCCTGTTGGCACTGTGACAATAACTGTATCCGGATCAATCCCAGTTGGCACTGTGATAATAATAGAATACTGATCATTTCCTGTTGGCTCTGTGATAATAACAGGATCCTGAACAATCGCTGCTGGCACTGTGATAATGACAGTATCCTGATCAATCCATGTTGGCTCTTTGATAATAACAGGATCCTGATCAAATCCTGACGTACTGTGATATTAAGATGAACCTGATCAATCCCAGTTGGAACTGTGATAATAACAGGATCCGGATCAAACCCTGATGGCAATGTGTTAAAAAGTAGATCCTGATCAATCCCTGTTGGCACTGTGATAATAACAGGATCCTGATCAATCCCTGCGGGCCTTGTGATAATAATAGGATCCTGATCAATCCCTGTTGGCACTGTGATAATAACAGGATCCTGATCAATCCCTTTTGGAACTGTGTTGATAACAGAATCCTGATCAATCCATATTGTCACTGAGATAATAACAAGATGCTCATCAATCCCGGTCGGCAATGTAATAAGAACAGGATCCTGATCAATCCCTATTGTGACTTTGATAATGAATGGATCCTGATCAATCCCTGTTGCCAATGTGATAATAACAGGACCCTGATAAATTCCTTTTAGCATTGTGATAATAACAGGATCCTGATCAATCCGTGTTGTCACTGTGATAATAACAATTTCCTGATCAATCCCTGTTGGCACTGTGATAATAACAAGATCCTGATCAATCCCAGCTGGCACTGTGATAATAACAGGATCCTGATCAATCCCTGTCGGCAATGTGATAATAACAGGACCCTTTTAAAGCCCTGCTGGCAATGTGATAATAACAGAATCTAGATCAATCCCTGTTGTCACTGTGATAATAACAGGATCCTGATCATTCCCTGTTGGCACTGTGATAATAACAGGAACCTGAACAATCCCTGTTGGCTTTGTGATAATAACAGGATCCTGATCAATCCCTGTTGTCGCTGTGAGAATAACAAGATCCTGATCAATCCCAGCTTGCACCGTGATAATGACAGTATCCTGATCAATCCATGTTGGCTCTTTGATAATAACAGTCTCCTGATCAAACCTTGACACACTGTGATATTAAGATGATCCTGATCAATCCCTGTTGGAACTGTGATAATAACAGGATCTGGATCAAACCCTGATGGCAATGTGATAAATACTAGATCCTGATCAATCCCTTTGGCACTGTGATAATAATAGCATCCTGATCAATCCCTGCGGGCCTTGTGATAATAATAGGATCCTGATCAATCCCTGTTGGCACAGTGCTAATAACAGGATCCTGATCAATCCCTGTGGCACTGTGATAATAACAGGATCCTGATCAATCCCTGTTGGAACTGTGTTGATTACAGAATCCTGATCAATCAATATTGTCACTGAGATAATAACAAGATGCTCATCAATCCCAGTCAGCAATTTAATAAGAACAGGATCCTGATCAATCCCTATTGTGACTTTGATAATGACAGGATCCTCATCAATCCCTGTTGGCACTGTGATAATAAGAGGATCCTGATCAAAACCTGTTGGAACTGTCATAATAACAGGATCCTGATTTATCCCTGAGGCACTGTGATAATAAGAGGATCCTGAACAATCGCTGTTCGCACTGAGATAATAACAGGATCCTGATCAGTCCCTGTTGGCACTATGATAATAAAAGGATCCTGATCAATCCCTGTTGGAACTGTGTTAATAACAGGATTCCGATCAATCCCTGTTGGAACTGTGTTAATAACAGGCTCCTGATCAATGCCTGTTGGCACTGTGATAATAGGAGGTTCCTGATCAATCCGGTTCTCAGTGATAATAACAGGATTCTGATCATTCCCTGTTTGCATTTTGATAATAACATAATCCTGATCAATCCCTGTTGTCACTGTGATAATAACAGTTTCCTGATCAATCCCTGTTGGCACTGTGATAATAATAGAATACTGATCATTTCCTGTTGGCTCTGTGATAATAACAGGATCCTGAACAATCGCTGTTGGCACTGTGATAATAACAGGATCCTGATCAATCCCTGTTGGCTTTGTGATAATAACAGGATCCTGATCAATCCCTGTTGTTGCTGTGAGAATAACAAGATCCTGATCAATCCCAGCTTGCACCGTGATAATGACAGTATCCTGATCATTCCATGTTGGCTCTTTGATAATAACAGGATCCTGATCAAATCCTGACGCACTGTGATATTAAGATGATCCTGATCAATCCCAGTTGGAACTGTGATAATAACAGGATCCGGATCAAACCCTGATGGCAATGTGTTAAACAGTAGATCCTGATCAATCCCTGTTGGCACTGTGATAATAACAGGATCCTGATCAATCCCTGCGGGCCTTGTGATAATAATAGGATCCTGATCAATCCCTGTTGGCACTGTGCTAATAACAGGATCCTGATCAATCCCTGTTGGCACTGTGATAATAACAGGATCCTGATCAATCCCTTTTGGAACTGTGTTGATAACAGAATCCTGATCAATCCATATTGTCACTGAGATAATAACAAGATGCTCATCAATCCCGGTCGGCAATGTAATAAGAACATTATCCTGATCAATCCCTATTGTGACTTTGATAATGAATGGATCCTGATCAATCCCTGTTGCCAATGTGATGATAACAGGACTATGATAAATTCCTTTTAGCATTGTGATAATAACAGGATCCTGATCAATCCGTGTTGTCACTGTGATAATAACAATTTCCTGATCAATCCCTGTTGGCACTGTGATAATAACAAGATCCTGAACAATCCCAGCTGGCACTGTGATAATAACAGGATCCTGATCAATCCCTGTCGGCAATGTGATAATAACAGGACCCTTTTAAAGCCCTGCTGGCACTGTGATAATAACAGGAACCTGAACAATCCCTGTTGGCTTTGTGATAATAACAGGATCCTGATCAATCCCTGTTGTTGCTGTGAGAATAACAAGATCCTGATCAATCCCAGCTTGCACCGTGATAATGACAGTATCCTGATCAATCCATGTTGGCTCTTTGATAATAACAGTATCCTGATCAAACCTTGACACACTGTGATATTGAGATGATCCTGATCAATCCCTGTTGGAACTGTGATAATAACAGGATCCGGATCAAACCCTGATGGCAATGTGATAAAAACTAGATCCTGATCAATCCCTTTGGCACTGTGATAATAACAGGATCCTGATCAATCCCTGTGGGCCTTGTGATAATAATAGGATCCTGATCAATCCCTGTTGGCACTGTGCTAATAACAGGATCCTGATCAATCCCTGTTGGCACTGTGATAATAACAGGATCCTGATCAATCCCTGTTGGAACTGTGTTGATTACAGAATCCTGATCAATCAATATTGTCACTGAGATAATAACAAGATGCTCATCAATCCCAGACGGCAATGTAATAAGAACAGGATTCTGATCAATCCCTATTGTGACTTTGATAATGACAGGATCCTCATCAATCCCTGTTGGCACTGTGATAATAACAGGATCCTGAACAATCCCTGCTGGCCCTGTGATAATAAAAGCATCCTGAACAATCCCTGTTCTCACTGTGATAATGACAGGATCCTGATCAATCTATTTTGGCACTTTGATAATAACAGGATCCTGATCAATCCCTGAGGCACTGTGATAATAAGAGGATCCTGATGAAAACCTGTTGGAACTGTGATAATAACAGGATCCTGATTTATCCCTGAGGCACTGTGATAATAAGAGGATCCTGAACAATCCCTGATGGCACTGTGATAATAACAGGATCCTGATCAATCCCACTTGGAACTGTGATAATAACATGATCCGGATCGATCCCTGTTGGCACTGTGATAATAACAGGATCCTGATCAATCCCTATTGTGATTGTGATAATAACAGGATTGTGATCAATCCCTGTTGGCACTGCGCTAATAACAGGATCCTTATGAATCCCTGTTGGTACTGTGATAGTAACAGGACTGTGATAAATCCCATTTGGCACTGTGATAATAACAAAATCCAGATCAATCTCTGTTGGCACTGTGATAAGAACAGGACCCTGATAAAGCCCTGTTGGCAATGTGATAATAACAGGATCCTGATCAATCCCAGATGTCACTGTGATAATAACAGGATCCTGATCATTCCCTGTTGGCACTGTGATGATAACAAGAACCTGAACAATCCCTGTTGGCTTTGTGATAATAACAGAATCCTGATCAATCCCTGTAGTCGCTGTGAGAATAACAAGATCCTGATCAATCCCAGCTTGCACCGTGATAATGACAGTATCCTGATCAATCCATGTTGGCTCTTTGATAATAAAAGTATCCTGATCAAACCCTGACGCACTGTGATATTAAGATGATCCTGATCAATCCCTGTTGGAACTGTGATAATAACAGGATCCTGATCAATCCCTGCGGGCCTTGTGATAATAATAGGATCCTGATCAATCCCTGTTGGCACTGTGCTAATAACAGGATCCTGATCAATCCCTGTTAGCACTGTGATAATAATAGCATCCTGATCAATCCCTGTTGGCACTGTGATAAAAGCAGGAACCTGATCAATCCCTATTGGCACTGTGATAATAACAGGATCCTGATCAATCCCTGTTGGAACTGTGTTGATAACAGAATCCTGATCAATCCATATTGTCAATGAGATACTAACAAGATGCTCATCAATCCCGGTCGGCAATGTAATAAGAACAGGATCCTGAATAATCCCTATTGTGACTTTGGCAATGACAGGATCGTGATCAATCCCTGTTGGCACTGCGATAATAATAGGATGCTTATGAATCTCAGTTGGCACTGTGATAGTAACAGGACTCTGATAAATCCCATTTGGCACTGTGATAATAACAAAATGCTGATCAATCCCTGTTGGCACTGTGATAATAACAAAATCCTGATCAATCCCTGTTAGCACTGTGATCATAACAAGAATCTGATCAATCCCAGCTGGCACCATGATAATGGCAGGATTCTGATCAATCTATGTTGGCACTTTGATAATAACAGGATTCTGATCAATCCCACTTGGAACTGTGGCAATAACAGGATCCGGATCAATCCCTGTTGGCACCGTGATAATAACAGGATCTTGAACAATCCCTGTTGGCACTGTGACAATAAAAGGATTCTGATCATTCCCTGTTCTCAATGTGATAATAACCAGATCCTGATCAATCCCTGTTGTCACTGTGATAATAACAGGATCATGATCAATCCCAGTTGGCACTGCCATAATAACAGGATCCTGATGAATCCCTGTTGGCACTATGATAATAACATGACTCTGATAAATCCCATTTAGGACTGTGATAATAACAGAATCATGATCAATCCCTGTTTGCACTGTGATAATAACAGGATCCTGATCAATCCTTGTTGGCAATGTCATAATAACAGGACCCTGATAAATCCCTGTTGGCATTGTGATAATAACAGGATCCTGATCAATCCCTGTAGTCACTGTGATAATAATAGTTTTCTGATCAATCCCTGTTGGCACTGTGATAATGACGTCAACCGGATCAATCCCTGTTGTCAATGTGATAATAACAAGATCCTGATCAATCCCAGCTGGTGCCGTGATAATGACAGGATCCTGATCAATCCATGTTGGCACTTTGATAATAACAGGATCCTGATCAATCCCTGAGGCACTGTGATATTAAGATGATCCTGATCAATCCCTGTTGGAACTGTGATAATAATAGGATCCTGATCAATCCCTGTTGGCACTGTGCTAATAACAGGATCCTGATCAATCCCTGTTGGCACTGTGATAATAATAGCATCCTGATCAATCCCTGTTGGCACTGTGATAAAAGCAGGAACCTGATCAATCCCTGTTGGCACTGTGATATTAACAGGATCCTGATCAATCCCTGTTGGAACTGTGTTGATAACAGAATCCTGATCAATCCATATTGTCAATGAGATACTAACAAGATGCTCATCAATCCCGGTCGGCAATGTAATAAGAACAGGATCCTGAATAATCCCTACTGTGACTTTGGCAATGACAGGATCCTGATCAATCCCTGTTGGCACCGTGATAATAATAGCATCCTGATCAATCCCTGTTGGCACTGTGATAATAGCAGGAACCTGATCAATCCCTGTTGGCACTGTGATAATAAAAGGATCCTGATCAATCCCTGATCTCACTGTGATAATAACAGGATCCTGATCAATCCCTGTTAGCACTGTGATCATAACAAGAATCTGATCAATCCCAGCTGGAACCATGATAATGGCAGGATTCTGATCAATCTATGTTGGAACTGTGGCAATAACAGGATCCGGATCAATCCCTGTTGGCACCGTGATAATAACAGGATCTTGAACAATCCCTGTTGGCACTGTGACAATAAAAGGATTCTGATCATTCCCTGTTCTCAATGCGATAATAACCAGATCCTGATCACTCCCTGTTGTCACTGTGATAATAACAGGATCATGATCAATCCCAGTTGGCACTGCCATAACAACAGGATCCTGATGAATCCCTGTTGGCACTATGATAATAACATGACTCTGATAAATCCCATTTGGGACTGTGATAATAACAGAATCATGATCAATCCCTGTTTGCACTGTGATAATAACAGGATCCTGATCAATCCTTGTTGGCAATGTCATAATAACAGGACCCTGATAAATCCCTGTTGGCATTGTGATAATAACAGGATCCTGATCAATCCCTGTAGTCACTGTGATAATAATAGTTTTCTGATCAATCCCTGTTGGCACTGTGATAATGACGTCAACCGGATCAATCCCTGTTGTCAATGTGATAATAACAAGATCCTGATCAATCCCAGCTGGTGCCGTGATAATGACAGGATCCTGATCAATCCATGTTGGCACTTTGATAATAACAGGATCCTGATCAATCCCTGAGGCACTGTGATAATAAGAGGATCCTGATCAATCCCTGTTGGAACTGTGATAATAACAGGATCCGGATCGATCCATATTGTGACTGTGATAATAACAGGATCGTGAACCATCCGTGTTGCAACTGCGATAATAACAATTTCCTGATCAATCCCTGTTGGCACTGTGATAATAACAAGATCCTGATCAATCCCAGCTGGCACTGTGATAATAACAGGATCCTGATCAATCCCTGTCGGCAATGTGATAATAACAGGACCCTTTTAAAGCCCTGCTGGCAATGTGATAATAACAGAATCTAGATCAATCCCTGTTGTCACTGTGATAATAACAAGATCCTGATCAATCCCGGTCGGCAATGTAATAAGAACAGGATCCTGATCAATCCCTATTGTGACTTTGATAATGGCAGGATCCTGATCAATCCCTGATGGCACTGCGATAATAACAGGATCCTTATGAATCCCTGTTGGCACTGTGATAATAACAGGATCCTGATCAAACACTGATGGCAATGTGATAAAAACTGGATCCTGATCACTCCGTGTTGGCACTGTGATAATAACAGGATCTGGATCAATCCCTGATGGCAATGTGATAAAAATTTGAAGCTGATCAATCCCTGTTGGCACTGTGATAATAACAGGATCCTAATCCATCCCTGTTGTCCGTGTGATAATAACAGGATCGTGATCAATCCCTGTTGGCACTGCGATAATAACAGGATCCTTATGAATCCCTGTTGGCACTGGGATAGTAGCATGACTCTGATAAATCCCACTTGGCACTGTGATAATAACAAAATCCTGATCAATCCCTGTTGGCACTGTGATAACAACAGGATCCTGATCAAACAATGATGGCAATGTGATAAAAACTGGATCCTGATCAATCCCTGTTGGCACTGTAATAACAACAGGATCCGGATCAATCCCTGATGGCAATGTGATAAAAACTGGATCCTGATCAATCCTTATTGTCTCTGAGATAATAACAAGATCCTGATCAATCCCGGTCGGCAATGTAATAAGAACAGGATCCTGAATAATCCCTATTGTGACTTTGGCAATGACAGGATCCTGATCAATCCCTGTTGGCACCGTGATAATAATAGCATCCTGATCAATCCCTGTTGGCACTGTGATAATAGCAGGAACCTGATCAATCCCTGTTGGCACTGCGATAAAACAGGATCCTTATGAATCTCTGTTGGAACTGTGATAGTAAGAGGATATTGATAAATCCCATTTGGCACTGTGATAATAACAAAATCCTGATCAATCCCTGTTGGCACTGTGATAATAACAGGATCCTGATCAATCCCTGTCGGCAATGTAATAATAACAGGATCCTGATCCTTCCCTGTTGGCACTGTAATAATAAGAGGATCCTGAACAATCCCTGTTGGCACTGTGATAATAACAGGATCCTGATCAATCCCTGTTGTCGCTGTGAAAATAACAAGATCCTGATCAATCCCAGCTTGCACCGTGGTAATGACAGGATCCTGATTAATCCATGTTGGCTCTTTGATAATAACAGGATCCTGATCAAACCCTGACACACTTTGATATTAAGATGATCCTAATCAATCCCTGTTGGAACTGTGATAATAACAGGATCCGGATCAAACCCTGATGGCAAAGTGATAAAAACTGGATCCTGATCAATCCCTGTTGGCACTGTGATAATAACAGGATCCTGATCAATCCCTGATGGCAATGTGATAAAAACTGGATCCTGATCAATCCCTGTTGGCACTGTGATAATAGCAGGATCCTGATCAATCCCTGCGGGCCTTGTGATATTAATAGGATCCTGATCAATCCCTGTTGGCACTGTGCTAATAATAGCATGCTGATCAATCCCTGTTGGCACTATGATAATAGCAGGAACCTGATCAATCCCTGTTGGCACTGTGATAATAACAGGATCCTGATCAATCCCTTTTGGAACTGTGCTGATAACAGAATCCTGATCAATCCTTATTGTCTCTGAGATAATAACAAGATCCTGATCAATCCCGGTCGGCAATGTAATAAGAACAGGATCCTGACCAATCCCTATTGTGACTCTGACAATGACAGGATCCTGATCAATCCCTGTTGGCACTGTGATAACAACAGGATTATGATCAATCCCTGTTGGCACTGTGATAATAGCAGGATCATGATCAATCCCTGTTGGCACTGTGATAATAACAGGATATTGAACAATCCCTGCTGGCCCTGTGATAATAAAAGGATCCTGATCAATCCCTTTTCTCACTGTGATAATAACATGAACCTGATCAATCCCTGTTAGCACTGCGATAATAACAAGAATCTGATCAATCCCAGCTGGCACCATGATAATAACAGGATCCTGATCAATCCCTTTTGGAACTGTGTTGATAACAGAATCCTGATCAATCCTTATTGTCTCTGAGATAATAACAAGATCCTGATCAATCCCGGTCGGCAATGTAATAAGAACAGGATCCTGACCAATCCCTATTGTGACTCTGACAATGACAGGATCCTGATCAATCCCTGTTGGCACTGTGATAATAACAGGATTATGATCAATCCCTGTTGGCACTGTGATAATAGCAGGATCATGATCAATCCCTGTTGGCACTGTGATAATAACAGGATATTGAACAATCCCTGCTGGCCCTGTGATAATAAAAGGATCCTGATCAATCCCTGTTCTCACTGTGATAATAACATGAACCTGATCAATCCCTGTTAGCACTGCGATAATAACAAGAATCTGATCAATCCCAGCTGGCACCGTGATAATGTCAGGATCCTGATCAACCTATGTTGACACTTTGATAATAGCAGGATCCAGATCAATCCCTGAGGCACTGTGATAATAAGAGGATCCTGATCATTCCCTGTTCTCACTGTGATAATAACCAGATCCTGATCAATCCCTGTTGTCCCTGTGATAATAACAGGATCGTGATCAATCCCTGTTGGCAGTGCGATAATAACAGGATCCTGATGAATCCCTGTTGGCACCGTGATCATAACATGACTCTGATAAATCCCACTTGGGACTGTGATAATAACAGGTTGCGGATCAATCCCTATTGTGACTGTGATAATAACAGGAACGTTATCAATCCCTGTTGGCACTGTGATAATAACAGGCTCCTTATGAATCCCTGTTGGCACTGTGATAGCAACAGGACTCTGATAAATCCCATTTGACACTGTGATAATAACAAAATCCTGATCAATCCCTGTTGGCACTGTGATAATAACAGGATCCTGATCAAACACTGATGGCAATGTGATTAAAAACTGGATCCTGATCAATCCCTGTGGCCACTGTGATAATAACAGGATCCGGATCTATCCCTGATGGCAATGTGATAAAAACTGGATCCTGATCAATCATTGTTGGCACTGTGATAATAACAAGATCCTGATCAATCCCTGTTGGCACTGTGATAATAGCAGGAACCTGATAAATCCCTGTTGGCACTGTGATAATAACAGGATCCTGATCAATCCATGTTGGAACTGTGTTGATAACAGAATCCTGATCAATCCTTATTGTCTCTGAGATAATAACAAGATCCTGATCAATCCCGGTCGGCAATGTAATAAGAACAGGATCCTGATCAATCCCTATTGTGACTTTGATAATGACAGGATCCTGATCAATCCCTGTTGGCACTGTGATAATAACAGAAAACGGGTCAATCCCTGTTGGCAATGTGATAATAACAACATCCTGATCAATCCCTGAGGCACTGTGATAATAACAGGATCCGGATCAATCCCTATTGTGACCGTGATAATAACAGGATCGTGAACAATCCCTGTTGGCACAGCGATAATAACAGTTTCCTGATCAATCCCAGTTGGCACTGTGATAATAAGAGGATCGGGATCAATCTTGTTGGCACTGTGATAAAAACAGGATCCTGATCATTCCCTGTTGGCACTGTGGTAATAAAACGATCCTGAACAATCCCTGTTGGCACTGTGATAATAACAGGATCCTGATCAATCCCAATTGTGACTGTGATAATAACAGGATCGTGATCAATCCCTATTGTGACTTTGATAATAAGAGGTTCGTGATCAATCCCTGTTGGCACTGCGATAGTCACAGGATCCTGATGAATCCCTGTTGGCACTATGAGAATAACATGACTCTGATAAATCCCATTTGGGACTGTGATAATAACAGAATCATGATCAATCCCTGTTGGCACTGTGATAGTAACAGGATCCTGATCAATCGCTGTTGGCAATGTGATAATAACCGGACCCTGATAAATCCCTGTTGGCACTGTGATAATAACAGGAACGTGATCAATGCCTGTAGTCACTGTGATAATAATAGTTTTCTGATCAATCCCTGCTGGCACTGAGATAATAACAGGAACCGGATCAATCCCAGTAGGCACTGCGATAATAACAGTTTCCTGATCAATCCCAGTTGGCACTCTGTTAATAAGAGGATCTGGATCAATCCCTGTTGGAACTGTGATGAAAACAGGATCCTGATCATTCCCTGTTGGCACTGTGATAATAAAAGGATCCTGAACAATCCCTGTTGGCACTGTGATAATGACAGGATCCTGATCAATCCCTATTGTGACTGTGATAATAACAGGATCGTGATCAATCCCTGTTGGCACTGCGATAATAACAGGATCCTTATGAATCTCAGTTGGCACTGTGATAGTAACAGGACTCTGATAAATCCCATTTGGCACTGTGATAATAACAAAATCCTGATCAATCCCTGTTGGCACTGTGATAATAACAGGATCCTGATCAATCCCTGTCAGCAATGTAATAATAACAGGATCCTGAACAATCCCTGTAAGCACTGTGATAATAACAGGATCCTGATCAATCCCTGTTGTCGCTGTGAGAATAACAAGATCCTGATCAATCCCAGCTTGCACCGTGGTAATGACAGGATCCTGATTAAGCCATGTTGGCTCTTTGATAATAACAGGATCCTGATCAAACCCTGACACACTTTGATATTAAGATGATCCTGATCAATCCCTGTTGGAACTGTGATAATAACAGGATCCGGAGCAAACCCTGATGGCAAAGTGATAAAAACTGGATCCTGATCAATCCCTGTTGGCACTGTGATAATAACAGGATCCGGATCAATCCCTGATGGCAATGTGATAAAAACTGGATCCTGATCAATCCTTATTGTCTCTGAGATAATAACAAGATCCTGATCAATCCCGGTCGGCAATGTAATAAGAACAGGATCCTGAATAATCCCTATTGTGACTTTGGCAATGACAGGATCCTGATCAATCCCTGTTGGCACTATGATAATAGCAGGAACCTGATCAATCCCTGTTGGCACTGTGATAATAACAGGATCCTGATCAATCCCTTTTGGAACTGTGTTGATAACAGAATCCTGATCAATCCTTATTGTCTCTGAGATAATAACAAGATCCTGATCAATCCCGGTCGGCAATGTAATACGAACAGGATCCTGACCAATCCCTATTGTGACTCTGACAATGACAGGATCCTGATCAATCCCTGTTGGCACTGTGATAATAACAGGATTATGATCAATCCCTGTTGGCACTGTGATAATAGCAGGATCATGATCAATCCCTGTTGGCACTGTGATAATAACAGGATATTGAACAATCCCTGCTGGCCCTGTGATAATAAAAGGATCCTGATCAATCCCTTTTCTCACTGTGATAATAACATGAACCTGATCAATCTCTGTTAGCACTGCGATAATAACAAGAATCTGATCAATCCCAGCTGGCACCGTGATAATGATAGGATCCTGATCAACCTATGTTGACACTTTGATAATAGCAGGATCCAGATCAATCCCTGAGGCACTGTGATAATAAGAGGATCCTGATCAAAACCGGTTGGAACTGTGATAATAGCAGGATCCTGATTTATCCCTGAGGCACTGTGATAATAAGAGGATCCTGAACAATCCCTGATGGCACTGTGATAATAAAAGGATCATCATCATTCCCTGTTCTCACTGTGATAATAACCAGATCCTGATCAATCCCTGTTGTCCCTGTGATAATAACAGGATCGTGATCAATCCCTGTTGGCAGTGCGATAATAACAGGATCCTGTTGAATCCCTGTTGGCACTTTGATCATAACATGACTCTGATAAATCCCACTTGGGACTGTGATAATAACAGGTTCTGGATCAATCCCTATTGTGACTGTGATAATAACAGGAACGTGATCAATCCCTGTTGGCACTGTGATAATAACAGGCTCCTTATGAATCCCTGTTGGCACTGTGATAGCAACAGGACTCTGATAAATCCCATTTGACACTGTGATAATAACAAAATCCTGATCAATCCCTGTTGGCACTGTGATAATAACAGGATCCTGATCAAACACTGATGGCAATGTGATAAAAACTGGATCCTGATCAATCCCTGTGGCCACTGTGATAATAACAGGATCCGGATCTATCCCTGATGGCAATGTGATAAAAACTGGATCCTGATCAATCCCTGTTGGCACTGTGATAATAACAGGATCCTGATCAATCCCTGTTGGCACTGTGATAATAGCAGGAACCTGATAAATCCCTGTTGGCACTGTGATAATAACAGGATCCTGATCAATCCATGTTGGAACTGTGTTGATAACAGAATCCTGATCAATCCTTATTGTCTCTGAGATAATAACAAGATCCTGATCAATCCCGGTCGGCAATGTAATAAGAACAGGATCCTGATCAATCCCTATTGTGACTTTGATAATGACAGGATCCTGATCAATCCCTGTTGGCACTGTGATAATAACAGAAAACGGGTCAATCCCTGTTGGCAATGTGATAATAACAACATCCTGATCAATCCCAGCTGGCACCGTAATAATGACAGGATCCTGATCAATCCATGTTGGCACTTTGATAATAATAGGATCCTGATCAATCCCTGAGGCACTGTGATAATATGAGGATCCTGATCAATCCCTGTTGGAACTGTGATAATAACAGGATCCGGATCAATCCCTATTGTGACCGTGATAATAACAGTATCGTGAACAATCCCTGTTGGCACAGCGATAATAACAGTTTCCTGATCAATCCCTGTTGGCACTGTGATAATAAGAGGATCGGGATCAATCCCTGTTGGCACTGTGATAAAAACAGGATCCTGATCATTCCCTGTTGGCACTGTGGTAATAAAACGATCCTGAACAATCCCTGTTGGCACTTTGAAAATAACAGGATCCTGATCAAACCCTATTGTGACTGTGATAATAACAGGATTGTGATCAATCCCTATTGTGACTTTGATAATAAGAGGTTCGTGATCAATCCCTGTTGGCACTGCGATAGTCACAGGATCCTGATGAATCCCTGTTGGCACTATGATAATAACATGACTCTGATAAATCCCATTTGGGACTGTGATAATAACAGAATAATGATCAATCCCTGCTGGCACTGAGATAATAACAGGAACCGGATCAATCCCAGTAGGCACTGCGATAATAGTAGTTTCCTGATCAATCCCAGTTGGCACTGTGTTAATAAGAGGATCTGGATCAATCCCTGTTGGAACTGTGATGAAAACAGGATCCTGATCATTCCCTGTTGGCACTGTGATAATAAAAGGATCCTGAACAATCCCTGTTGGCACTGTGATAATGCCAGGATCCTGATCAATCCCTATTGTGACTGTGATAATAACAGGATCGTGATCAATCCCTGTTGGCACTGCGATAATAATAGGATGCTTATGAATCTCAGTTGGCACTGTGATAGTAACAGGACTCTGATAAATCCCATTTGGCACTGTGATAATAACAAAATCCTGATCAATCCCTGTTGGCACTGTGATCATAACAGGATCCTGATCAATCCCTGTCGGCAATGTAATAATAACAGGATCCTGATCATTCCCTGTTGGCACTGTAATAATAACAGGATCCTGAACAATCCCTGTAAGCACTGTGATAATAACAGGATCCTGATCAATCCCTGTTGTCGCTGTGAGAATAACAAGATCCTGATCAATCCCAGCTTGCACTGTGGTAATGACAGGATCCTGATTAAGCCATGTTGGCTCTTTGATAATAACAGGATCCTGATCAAACCCTGACACACTTTGATATTAAGATGATCCTGATCAATCACTGTTGGAACTGTGATAATAACAGGATCCGGAGCAAACTCTGATGGCAAAGTGATAAAAACTGGATCCTGATCAATCCCTGTTGGCAGTGTGATAATAACAGGATCTGGATCAATCCCTGATGGCAATGTGATAAAAACTGGATCCAGATCAATCCCTGTTGGCGCTGTGATAATAGCAGGATCCTGATCAATCCCTGCGTGCCTTGTGATAATAATAGGATCCTGATCAATCCCTGTTGGCACTGTGCTAATAATAGCATCCTGATCAATCCCTGTTGGCACTGTGATAATAGCAGGAACCTGATCAATCCCTGTTGGCACTGTGATAATAACAGGATCCTGATCAACCCCTGTTGGAACTGTTTTGATAACAGAATCCTAATCAATCCTTATTGACTCTGAGATAATAACAATATCCTGATCAATCCCGGTCGGCAATGTAATAAGAACAGGATCCTGATCAATCCCTATTGTGACTCTGATAATGACAGGATCCTGATCAATCCCTGTTGGCACTGTGATAATAACAGGATCATGATCAATCCCTGTTGGCACTGTGATAATAGCAGGATCATGATCAATCCCTGTTGGCACTCTGATAATAACAGGATATTGAACAATCCCTGCTGGCCCTGTGATAATAAAAGGATCCTGATCAATCCCTGTTCTCACTGTGATAATAACATGATCCTGATCAATCCCTGTTAGCACTGCGATAATAACAAGAATCTGATCAATCCCAGCTGGCACCGTGATAATGACAGGATCCTGATCAACCTATGTTGGTACTTTGATAATAGCAGGATCCTGATCAATCCCTAAGGCACTGTGATAATAAGAAGATCCTGATCAAAACCTGTTGGAACTGTGATAATAACAGGATCCTGATTTATCCCTGAGGCACTGTGATAATAAGAGGATCCTGATCAATCCCTGATGGCACTGTGATAATAAAAGGATCCTGAGCATTCCTTGTTCTCACTGTGATAATAACCAGATCCTGATCAATCCCTGTTGTTCCTGTGATAATAACAGGATCGTGATCAATCCCTGTTGGCGCTGCGATAATAACAGGATCCTGATGAATCCCTGTTGGCACTTTGATAATAACATGACTCTGATAAATCCCATTTGGGACTGTGATAATAACAGGTTCCGGATCAATCCCTATTGTGACTGTGATAATAACAGGATTGTGATCAATCCCTGTTGGCACTGCGATAATAACAGTTTCCTAATCAATCCCTGTTGGCACTGCGATAATAACAGGCTCCTTATGAATCCCTGTTGGCACTGTGATAGTAACAGGACTCTGATAAATCCCATATGACACTGTGATAATAACAAAATCTTGATCAATCCCTGTTGGCACTGTGATAATAACAGGATCCTGATCAAACACTGATGGCAATGTGATAAAAACTGGATCCTGATCAATCCCTGTTGGCACTGTGATAACAACAGGATCCGGATCAATCCCTGTTGGCAATGTGATAAAAACTGGATCCTGATCAATCCCTGTGGCCACTGTGATAATATCAGGATCCTGATCCATCCCTGCGGGCCTTGTGTTAATAATAGGATCCTGATCAAACCCTGTTGGCACTGTGCTAATAACAGGATCCTGATCAATCCCTTTTGGCACTGTGATAATAATAGCATCCTGATCAATCCCTGTTGGCAATGTGATAATAGCAGGAACCTGATCAATCCCTGTTGGCACTGTGATAATAACAGGAACCTGATCAATCCCTGTTGGAACTGTGTTGATAACAGAATCCTGATCAATCCTTATTGTCTCTGAGATAATAACAAGATCCTGATCAATCCCGGTCGGCAATGTAATAAGAACAGGATCCTGATCAATCCCTATTGTGACTTTGATAATGACAGGATCCTGATCAATCCCTGTTGGCACTGTGAAAGTAACAGAAACCGGATCAATCCCTGTTGGCAATGTGATAAAAACCATATCCTGATCAATCCCAGCTGGCACCGTAATAATGACAGGATCCTGATCAATCCATGTTGGCACTTTGATAATAACAGGATCCTGATCAATCTCTGAGGCACTGTGATAATAAGAGGATCCTGATCAATCCCTGTTGGAACTGTGATAATAACAGGATCCGGATCAATCCCTATTGTGACCGTGATAATAACAGTATCGTGAACAATCCCTGTTGGCACAGCGATAATAACAGTTTCCTGATCAATCCCAGTTGGCACTGTAATAATAAGAGGATCGGGATCAATCCCTGTTGGCACTGTGGTAATAAAACGATCCTGAACAATCCCTGTTGGCGCTGTGATAATAACAGGATCCTGATCAATCCCTATTGTGACTGTGATAATAACAGGATCGTGATCAATCCCTATTGTGACTGTGATAATAACAGGTTCATGATCAATCCCTGTTGGTACTGCGATAGTCACAGGATCCTGATGAATCCCTGTTGGCACTATGATAATAACATGACTCTGATAAATCCCATTTGGGACTGTGATAATAACAGAATCATGATCAATCCCTGTTGGCACTGTGATAATAACAGGATCCTGATCAATCGCTGTTGGCAATGTGATAATAACCGGACCATGATAAATCACTGTTGGCATTGTGATAATAACAGGATCCTGATCAATGCCTGTAGTCATTGTTATAATAATCGTTTTCTGATCAATCCCTGCTGGCACTGTGATAATAACAGGAACCGGATCAATCCCTGTAGGCACTGCAATAATAACAGTTTCCTGATCAATCCCAGTTGGCACTGTGATAATAAGAGGATCTGGATCAATCCCTGTTGGAACTGTGATGAAAACAGGATCCTGATCATTCCCTGTTGGCACTGTGATAATAAAAGGATCCTGAACAATCCCTGTTGGCACTGTGATAATAACAGGATCCTGATCAATCCCCATTGTGACTGAGATAATAACAGGATGGTGATCAATCCCTGCTGGCACTGCGATAATAACAGGATCCTTATGAATCTCAGTTGGCACTGTGATAATAACAGGATCCTGATCAATCCCCATTATGACTGTGATAATAACAGGATCGTGATCAATCCCTGTTGGCACTGCGATAATAACAGGATCCTTATGAATCTCAGTTGGCACTGTGATAGTAACAGGAATCTGATAAATCCCATCTGGCACTGTGATAATATAAGGATCCTGAACAATCCCTGTTGGCACTGTGATAATAACAGGATCCTGATCAATCCCTATTGTGACCGTGATAATAACAGGATTGTGATCAATCCCTGTTGGCACTGCGATAATAACAGGATCCTTATGAATCTCTGTTGGCACTGTGATAATAATAGGATCCTGAGGAATCCCTATCGGCAATGTAATAATAACAGAATCCTGATCATTCCCTGTTGGCACTGTAATAAAAACAGGATCCTGAACAATCCCTGTTGGCACTGTGATAATAACAGGATCCTGATCAATCCCTGTTGTCGCTGTGAGAATAACAAGATCCTGATCAATCCCAGCTAGCAACGTGGTAATGACAGGATCCTGATTAATCCATCTTGGCTCTTTGATAATAACAGGATCCTGATCAAACCCTGACACACTTTGATATTAAGATGATCCTGATCAATCCCTGTTGGAACTGTGATAATAACAGGATCCGGATCAAACCCTGATGGCAAAGTGATAAAAACTGGATCCTGATCAATCCCTGTTGGCACTGTGATAATAACAGGATCCTGATCAATCCCTGATGGCAATGTGATAAAAACTGGATCCTGATCAATCCCTGTTGGCACTGTGATAATAGCAGGATCCTGATCAATCCCTGCGGGCCTTGTGATAATAATAGGATCCTGATCAATCCCTGTTGGCACTGTGCTAATAATAGCATGCTGATCAATCCCTGTTGCCACTGTGATAATAGCAGGAACCTGATCAATCCCAGTTAGCTCGGTGATAATAACAGGATACTGATCAATCCCTGTTGGAACTGTGTTGATAACAGAATCCTGATCAATCCTTACTGTCTCTGAGATAATAACAAGTTCCTGATCAATCCCAGTCGGCAATGTAATAAGAACAGGATCCTGATCAATCCCTATTGTGACTTTGATAATGACAGGATCCTGATCAATCCCTGTTGGCACTGTGATAATAACAGGATCATGATCAATCCCTGTTGGCACTGTGATAATAGCAGGATCATGATCAATCCATGTTGGCACTGTGATAATAACAGGATATTGAACAATCCCTGCTGGCCCTGTGATAATAAAAGGATCCTGATCAATCCCTTATGGAACTTTGATAATAACATGATCCTGATCAATCCCTGTTAGCACTGCGATAATAACAAGAATCTGATCAATCCCAGCTGGCACCGTGATAATGACAGGATCCTGATCAACCTATGTTGGCACTTTGATAATAGCAGGATCCTGATCAATCCCTGAGGCACTGTGATAATAAAAGGATCCTGAACAATCCCTGTTGGCACTGTGATAATAGCAGGATCCTGATCAATCCCTATTGTGACTGTGATAATAACAGGATCGTGATCAATCCCTGTTGGCACTGCGTTAATAACAGGATCCTTATGAATCTCTGTTGGCACTGTGATAGTAACAGGACTCTGATAAATCCCATTTGGCACTGTGATAATAACAAAATCCTGATCAATCCCTGTTGGCACTGTGATAATAACAGGATCCTGATCAATCCCTGTTGGAACTGTGTTGATAACAGAATCCTGATCAATCCTTATTGTCTCTGAGATAATAGCAGGAACCTGATCAATCCCTGTTGGCACTGTGATAATAACAGGATCCTGATCAATCCCTGTTGGAACTGGGTTGATAACAGAATCCTGATCAATCCTTATTGTCTCTGAGATAATAGCAGGATCCTGATCAAGCCCTGAGGCACTCTGATAATAAGAGGATCCTGATCAAAACCTGTTGGAACTGTGATAATAACAGGATCCTGATTTATCCCTGAGGCACTGTGATAATAAGAGGATTATGATCAATCCCTAATGGCACTGTGATAATAAGAGGATTCTGATTTATCCCTGAGGCACTGAGATAATAAGAGAATCCTGAACAATCCCTGATGGCAGTGTGATAATAACAGGATCCTGATTTATTCCCGAGGCACTGTGATAATAAGAGGATCCTGAACAATCCCTGATGGCACTGTGATAATAAGAGGATCCTGAACAATCCCTGATGGCACTGTGATAATAACAGGATCCTGATCCATCCCACTTGGAACTGTGATAATAAGAGGATCCGGATCAATCCCTGTTGGCACCGCGATAATAACAGGATCATGAACAATCCCTGATGGCGCTGTGATAATAAAAGTATCCTGATCATTCCCTGTCCTCACTGTGATAATAACCAGATCCTGATCAATCTCTGTTGGCACTTTGATAATAACATGACTCTGATAAATCCCATTTGGGACTGTGATAATAACAGGTTCCGGATCAATCCCTATTGTGACTGTGATAATAACAGGATTGTGAACAATCCCTGTTGGCACTGCGATAATAACAGGATCCTTATGAATCCCTGTTGGCACTGTGATAGTAACAGGACTCTGATAAATCCCATTTGGCACTGTGATAATAACAAAATCCTGATCAATCCCTGTTGGCACTGTGATAATAACAGGATGCTGATCAAACACTGATGGCAATGTGATAAAAACTGGATCCTGATCAATCCCTGTTGGCACTGTGATAATAACAGGATCCTAATCCATCCCTGCGGGCCTTGTGATAATAATAGGATCCTGATCAATCCCTGTTGGCACTGTGCTAATAACAGGATCCTGATCAATCCCTGTTGGCACTGTGATAATAATAGCATCCTGATCAATCCCTGTTAGCACTGTGATAATAGCAGGAACCTGATCAATCCCAGTTGGCACTGTGCTAATAACAGGATCCTGATCAATCCCTGTTGGCACTGTGATAATAGCAGGAACCTGATCAATCCCTGTTGGCACTGTGATAATAACAGGAACTTGATCAATCCCTTTTGGAGCTGTGTTGTTAACAGAATCCTGTTCAGTCCTTATTGTCACTGAGATAATAACAAGATCCTGATCAATCCCGGTCGGCAACGTAATAAGAACAGGATCCTGATCAATCCCTATTGTGACTTTGATAATGACAGGATCCTGATCTAACCCTGTTGGCACTGTGATAATAACAGGATCATGACCAATCCCTGTTGGCACTGTGATAATAACAGAATCGTGATCAATCCCTGTTGGCACTGCGATAATAAAAGGATCCTGATGAATCCCTGTTGGCACTATGATAATAACATGTCTCTGATAAATCGCATTTGGGACTGTGATAATAACAGAATCATGATCAATCCCTGTTGGCACTGTGATAATAACAGGATTCTGATCAATCCCTGTAGTCACTGTGATAATAACAGTTTTCTGATTAATCCCTGTTGGCACTGTGATAATAACAGGAACCGGATCAATCCATGTTGGCAATGTGATAATAAAAAGATCCTGATCAATCCGAGCTGGCACCGTGATAATGACAGGATCCTGATCAATCCATGTTGGCACTTTGATAATAACAGGATGCTGATCAATCCCTGAGGCACTTTGATAATAACACGATCATGATCAATCCCTGTTGGCACTGTGATAATAGCAGGATCATGATCAATCCCTGTTGGCACTGTGATAATAACAGGATATTGAACAATCCCTGCTGGCCCTGTGATAATAAAAGGATCCTGATCAATCCCTGTTCTCACTGTGATAATAACAGGATCCAGATCAATCCCTGTTAGCACTGCGATAATAACAAGGTCAGATCAATCCCAGCTGGCACCGTGATAATGACATTGTCCTGATCAACCTATGTTGGCACTTTGATAATAGCAGGATCCTGATCAATCCCTGTTGGCACTGTGATAATAAAAGGATCCTGATCAATCCCTATTGTGAGTCTGATAATAACAGGATCGTGATCAATCCCTGTTGACACTGCGATAATAACAGGATCCTTATGAATCTCTGTTGGCACTGTGATAGTAACAGGACTCTGATAAATCCCATTTGGCACTGTGATAATAACAAAATCCTGATCAATCCCTGTTGGCACTGTGATAATAACAGGATCCTGATCAATCCCTGTTGGAACTGTGTTGATAACAGAATCCTGATCAATCCTTATTGTCTCTGAGATAATAGCAGGAACCTGATCAATCCCTGTTGGCACTGTGATAATAACAGGATCCTGATCAATCCCTGTTGGAACTGGGTTGATAACAGAATCCTGATCAATCCTTATTGTCTCTGAGATAATAGCAGGATCCTGATCAATCCCTGAGGCACTCTGATAATAAGAGGATCCTGATCAAAACCTGTTGGAACTGTGATAATAACAGGATCCTGATTTATCCCTGAGGCACTGTGATAATAAGAGGATTATGATCAATCCCTAATGGCACTGTGATAATAAGAGGATTCTGATTTATCCCTGAGGCACTGAGATAATAAGAGAATCCTGAACAATCCCTGATGGCAGTGTGATAATAACAGGATCCTGATTTATTCCCGAGGCACTGTGATAATAAGAGGATCCTGAACAATCCCTGATGGCACTGTGATAATAAGAGGATCCTGAACAATCCCTGATGGCACTGTGATAATAACAGGATCCTGATCCATCCCACTTGGAACTGTGATAATAAGAGGATCCGGATCAATCCCTGTTGGCACCGCGATAATAACAGGATCATGAACAATCCCTGATGGCGCTGTGATAATAAAAGTATTCTGATCATTCCCTGTCCTCACTGTGATAATAACCAGATCCTGATCAATCCCTGTTGGCACTTTGATAATAACATGACTCTGATAAATCCCATTTGGGACTGTGATAATAACAGGTTCCGGATCAATCCCTATTGTGACTGTGATAATAACAGGATTGTGAACAATCCCTGTTGGCACTGCGATAATAACAGGATCCTTATGAATCCCTGTTGGCACTGTGATAGTAACAGGACTCTGATAAATCCCATTTGGCACTGTGATAATAACAAAATCCTGATCAATCCCTGTTGGCACTGTGATAATAACAGGATGCTGATCAAACACTGATGGCAATGTGATAAAAACTGGATCCTGATCAATCCCTGTTGGCACTGTGATAATAACAGGATCCTAATCCATCCCTGCGGGCCTTGTGATAATAATAGGATCCTGATCAATCCCTGTTGGCACTGTGCTAATAACAGGATCCTGATCAATCCCTGTTGGCACTGTGATAATAATAGCATCCTGATCAATCCCTGTTAGCACTGTGATAATAGCAGGAACCTGATCAATCCCAGTTGGCACTGTGCTAATAACAGGATCCTGATCAATCCCTGTTGGCACTGTGATAATAGCAGGAACCTGATCAATCCCTGTTGGCACTGTGATAATAACAGGAACTTGATCAATCCCTTTTGGAGCTGTGTTGTTAACAGAATCCTGTTCAGTCCTTATTGTCACTGAGATAATAACAAGATCCTGATCAATCCCGGTCGGCAACGTAATAAGAACAGGATCCTGATCAATCCCTATTGTGACTTTGATAATGACAGGATCCTGATCTAACCCTGTTGGCACTGTGATAATAACAGGATCATGACCAATCCCTGTTGGCACTGTGATAATAACAGAATCGTGATCAATCCCTGTTGGCACTGCGATAATAACAGGATCCTGATGAATCCCTGTTGGCACTATGATAATAACATGTCTCTGATAAATCGCATTTGGGACTGTGATAATAACAGAATCATGATCAATCCCTGTTGGCACTGTGATAATAACAGGATTCTGATCAATCCCTGTAGTCACTGTGATAATAACAGTTTTCTGATTAATCCCTGTTGGCACTGTGATAATAACAGGAACCGGATCAATCCATGTTGGCAATGTGATAATAAAAAGATCCTGATCAATCCGAGCTGGCACCGTGATAATGACAGGATCCTGATCAATCCATGTTGGCACTTTGATAATAACAGGATGCTGATCAATCCCTGAGGCACTTTGATAATAACACGATCATGATCAATCCCTGTTGGCACTGTGATAATAGCAGGATCATGATCAATCCCTGTTGGCACTGTGATAATAACAGGATATTGAACAATCCCTGCTGGCCCTGTGATAATAAAAGGATCCTGATCAATCCCTGTTCTCACTGTGATAATAACAGGATCCAGATCAATCCCTGTTAGCACTGCGATAATAACAAGGTCAGATCAATCCCAGCTGGCACCGTGATAATGACATTGTCCTGATCAACCTATGTTGGCACTTTGATAATAGCAGGATCCTGATCAATCCCTGTTGGCACTGTGATAATAAAAGGATCCTGATCAATCCCTATTGTGAGTCTGATAATAACAGGATCGTGATCAATCCCTGTTGACACTGCGATAATAACAGGATCCTTATGAATCTCTGTTGGCACTGTGATAGTAACAGGACTCTGATAAATCCCATTTGGCACTGTGATAATAACAAAATCCTGATCAATCCCTGTTGGCACTGTGATAATAACAGGATCCTGATCAATCCCTGTTGGAACTGTGTTATAACAGAATCCTGATCAATCCTTATTGTCTCTGAGATAATAGCAGGAACCTGATCAATCCCTGTTGGCACTGTGATAATAACAGGATCCTGATCAATCCCTGTTGGAACTGTGTTGAAAACAGAATCCTGATCAATCCTTATTGTCTCTGAGATAATAGCAGGATCCTGATTTATCCCTGAGGCACTCTGATAATAAGTGGATCCTGAACAATCCCTGATGGCACTGTGATAATAACAGGATCCTGATTTATCCCTGAGGCACTGTGATAATAAGAGGATCCTGAACAATCCCTGATGGCACTGTGATAATAACAGGATCCTGATCCATCCCACTTGGAACTGTGATAATAAGAGGATCCGGATCAATCCCTGTTGGCAATGTGATAATAAATGGATCCTGATCATTCCCTGTTCTCACTGTGATAATAATCAGATCCTGATCAATCCCTGTTGTCACTGTGATAATAACAGGATCGTGATCAATCCCTGTTGGCACTGCGATAATAACAGGATCCTGATGAATCCCTGTTGGCAATTTGATAATAACATGACTCTGATAAATCCCATTTGGGACTGAGATAATAACAGGTTCCGGATCAATCCCTATTGTGACTGTGATAATAACAGGATCGTGAACAATCCCTATTGGCACTGCGATAATAACAGTTTCCTGATCAATCCCTTTGGCACTGCGATAATAACAGGATCCTTATGAATCCCTGTTGGCACTGTGACAGTAACAGGACGCTGATAAATCCCATTTGGCACTGTGATAATAACAAAATCCTGATCAATCCCTGTTGGCACTGTGATAATAACAGGATCCTGATCAAACCCTAATGGCAATTTGATAAAAACTGGATCCTGATCAATCCCTGTTGGCACTGTGATAATAACATGATCCGGATCAATCCCTGATGGCAATGTGATACAAACTGGATCCTGATCAATCCCTGTTGGCACTGTGATAATAACAGGATCCTGACCCACCCTGCGGGCCTTGTGATAATAATAGGATCCTGATCAATCCCTGTTGGCACTGTGCTAATAACAGGATCCTGATCAATCCCTGTTGGCACTGTGATAATAGCAGGAACCTGATCAATCCCTGTTGGCACTGTGATAATAACAGGATCCTGATCAATCCCTGTTGGAACTGTGTTGATAACAGAATCCTGATCAATCCTTATTGTCTCTGAGATAATAGCAGGAACCTGATCAATCCCTGTTGGCACTGTGATAATAACAGGATCCTGATCAATCCCTGTTGGAACTGGGTTGATAACAGAATCCTGATCAATCCTTATTGTCTCTGAGATAATAGCAGGATCCTGATCAATCCCTGAGGCACTCTGATAATAAGAGGATCCTGATCAAAACCTGTTGGAACTGTGATAATAACAGGATCCTGATTTATCCCTGAGGCACTGTGATAATAAGAGGATTATGATCAATCCCTAATGGCACTGTGATAATAAGAGGATTCTGATTTATCCCTGAGGCACTGAGATAATAAGAGAATCCTGAACAATCCCTGATGGCAGTGTGATAATAACAGGATCCTGATTTATTCCCGAGGCACTGTGATAATAAGAGGATCCTGAACAATCCCTGATGGCACTGTGATAATAAGAGGATCCTGAACAATCCCTGATGGCACTGTGATAATAACAGGATCCTGATCCATCCCACTTGGAACTGTGATAATAAGAGGATCCGGATCAATCCCTGTTGGCACCGCGATAATAACAGGATCATGAACAATCCCTGATGGCGCTGTGATAATAAAAGTATCCTGATCATTCCCTGTCCTCACTGTGATAATAACCAGATCCTGATCAATCCCTGTTGGCACTTTGATAATAACATGACTCTGATAAATCCCATTTGGGACTGTGATAATAACAGGTTCCGGATCAATCCCTATTGTGACTGTGATAATAACAGGATTGTGAACAATCCCTGTTGGCACTGCGATAATAACAGGATCCTTATGAATCCCTGTTGGCACTGTGATAGTAACAGGACTCTGATAAATCCCATTTGGCACTGTGATAATAACAAAATCCTGATCAATCCCTGTTGGCACTGTGATAATAACAGGATGCTGATCAAACACTGATGGCAATGTGATAAAAACTGGATCCTGATCAATCCCTGTTGGCACTGTGATAATAACAGGATCCTAATCCATCCCTGCGGGCCTTGTGATAATAATAGGATCCTGATCAATCCCTGTTGGCACTGTGCTAATAACAGGATCCTGATCAATCCCTGTTGGCACTGTGATAATAATAGCATCCTGATCAATCCCTGTTAGCACTGTGATAATAGCAGGAACCTGATCAATCCCAGTTGGCACTGTGCTAATAACAGGATCCTGATCAATCCCTGTTGGCACTGTGATAATAGCAGGAACCTGATCAATCCCTGTTGGCACTGTGATAATAACAGGAACTTGATCAATCCCTTTTGGAGCTGTGTTGTTAACAGAATCCTGTTCAGTCCTTATTGTCACTGAGATAATAACAAGATCCTGATCAATCCCGGTCGGCAACGTAATAAGAACAGGATCCTGATCAATCCCTATTGTGACTTTGATAATGACAGGATCCTGATCTAACCCTGTTGGCACTGTGATAATAACAGGATCATGACCAATCCCTGTTGGCACTGTGATAATAACAGAATCGTGATCAATCCCTGTTGGCACTGCGATAATAACAGGATCCTGATGAATCCCTGTTGGCACTATGATAATAACATGTCTCTGATAAATCGCATTTGGGACTGTGATAATAACAGAATCATGATCAATCCCTGTTGGCACTGTGATAATAACAGGATTCTGATCAATCCCTGTAGTCACTGTGATAATAACAGTTTTCTGATTAATCCCTGTTGGCACTGTGATAATAACAGGAACCGGATCAATCCATGTTGGCAATGTGATAATAAAAAGATCCTGATCAATCCGAGCTGGCACCGTGATAATGACAGGATCCTGATCAATCCATGTTGGCACTTTGATAATAACAGGATGCTGATCAATCCCTGAGGCACTTTGATAATAACACGATCATGATCAATCCCTGTTGGCACTGTGATAATAGCAGGATCATGATCAATCCCTGTTGGCACTGTGATAATAACAGGATATTGAACAATCCCTGCTGGCCCTGTGATAATAAAAGGATCCTGATCAATCCCTGTTCTCACTGTGATAATAACAGGATCCAGATCAATCCCTGTTAGCACTGCGATAATAACAAGGTCAGATCAATCCCAGCTGGCACCGTGATAATGACATTGTCCTGATCAACCTATGTTGGCACTTTGATAATAGCAGGATCCTGATCAATCCCTGTTGGCACTGTGATAATAAAAGGATCCTGATCAATCCCTATTGTGAGTCTGATAATAACAGGATCGTGATCAATCCCTGTTGACACTGCGATAATAACAGGATCCTTATGAATCTCTGTTGGCACTGTGATAGTAACAGGACTCTGATAAATCCCATTTGGCACTGTGATAATAACAAAATCCTGATCAATCCCTGTTGGCACTGTGATAATAACAGGATCCTGATCAATCCCTGTTGGAACTGTGTTATAACAGAATCCTGATCAATCCTTATTGTCTCTGAGATAATAGCAGGAACCTGATCAATCCCTGTTGGCACTGTGATAATAACAGGATCCTGATCAATCCCTGTTGGAACTGTGTTGAAAACAGAATCCTGATCAATCCTTATTGTCTCTGAGATAATAGCAGGATCCTGATTTATCCCTGAGGCACTCTGATAATAAGTGGATCCTGAACAATCCCTGATGGCACTGTGATAATAACAGGATCCTGATTTATCCCTGAGGCACTGTGATAATAAGAGGATCCTGAACAATCCCTGATGGCACTGTGATAATAACAGGATCCTGATCCATCCCACTTGGAACTGTGATAATAAGAGGATCCGGATCAATCCCTGTTGGCAATGTGATAATAAATGGATCCTGATCATTCCCTGTTCTCACTGTGATAATAATCAGATCCTGATCAATCCCTGTTGTCACTGTGATAATAACAGGATCGTGATCAATCCCTGTTGTCACTGTGATAATAACAGGATCGTGATCAATCCCTGTTGGCACTGCGATAATAACAGGATCCTGATGAATCCCTGTTGGCAATTTGATAATAACATGACTCTGATAAATCCCATTTGGGACTGAGATAATAACAGGTTCCGGATCAATCCCTATTGTGACTGTGATAATAACAGGATCGTGAACAATCCCTATTGGCACTGCGATAATAACAGTTTCCTGATCAATCCCTTTGGCACTGCGATAATAACAGGATCCTTATGAATCCCTGTTGGCACTGTGACAGTAACAGGACGCTGATAAATCCCATTTGGCACTGTGATAATAACAAAATCCTGATCAATCCCTGTTGGCACTGTGATAATAACAGGATCCTGATCAAACCCTAATGGCAATTTGATAAAAACTGGATCCTGATCAATCCCTGTTGGCACTGTGATAATAACATGATCCGGATCAATCCCTGATGGCAATGTGATACAAACTGGATCCTGATCAATCCCTGTTGGCACTGTGATAATAACAGGATCCTGACCCACCCTGCGGGCCTTGTGATAATAATAGGATCCTGATCAATCCCTGTTGGCACTGTGCTAATAACAGGATCCTGATCAATCCCTGTTGGCACTGTGATAATAGCAGGAACCTGATCAATCCCTGTTGGCACTGTGATAATAACAGGATCCTGATCAATCCCTTTTGGAACTGTGTTGATAACAGAATCCTGATCAATCCTTATTGTCACTGAGATAATAACAAGATCCTGATCAATCCCGGTCGGCAATGTAATAAGAACTGGATCCTGATCAATCCCTATTGTGACTTTGATAATGACAGGATCCTGATCTAACCCTGTTGGCACTGTGATAATAACAGGATCATGACCAATCCCTGTTGGCACTGTGATAATAACAGGATATTGAACAATCCCTTCTGGCCCTGTGATAATAAAAGGATTCTGATCAATCCCTGTTCTCAGTGTGATAATAACATGATCATGATCAATCCCTGTTAGCACTGCGATAATAACAAGAATCTGATCAATCCCAGCTGGCACCGTGATAATGATAGGATCCTGATCAATCCATGTTGGCAGTGTGATAATAACAGGATCCTGATCAATCCCTGTTGTCACTGTGATAATAACAGAATCGTGATCAATCCCTGTTGGCACTGCGATAATAACAGGATCCTGATGAATCCCTGTTGGCACTATGATAATAACATGTCTCTGATAAATCGCATTTGGGACTGTGATAATAACAGAATCATGATCAATCCCTGTTGGCACTGTGATAATAACAGGATCCTGATCAATCCCTGTTGGCAATGTAATAATTAAAGGACCCTGATAAATCCCTGTTGGCATTATGATAATAACAGGATTCTGATCAATCCCTGTAGTCACTGTGATAATAACAGTTTTCTGATCAATCCCTGTTGGCACTGTGATAATAACAGGAACCGGATCAATCCATGTTGGCAATGTGATAATAAAAAGATCCTGATCAATCCGAGCCGGCACCGTGATAATGACAGGATCCTGATCAATCCATGTTGGCACTTTGATAATAACAGGATGCTGATCAATCCCTGAGGCACTGTGATAATATGAGGATCCTGATCAATCCCTGTTGGAACTGTGATAAAAACAGGAACTGGCTCAATCGCTATTGTGACTGTGATAATAACAGGATCGTGAACAATCCCTGTTGGCACTGCGATAATAACAGTTTCCTGTTCAATCCCTGTTGGCACTGTGATAATAACAGGATCCGGATCAATCCCTGTTGGCACTTTGATAAAAACAGGATCCTGATCATTCCCTGTTGGCACTGTAATAATAACAGGATCCTGAACAATCCCTGTTGGCACTGTGATAATAACAGGATCCTGATCAATCCCTACTGTGACTGTGAAAATAACAGGATCGTGATCAATCCCTGTTGGCACTGCGATAATAACAGGATCCTTATGAATCCCTGTTGGCACTGCGATAGTAACAGGACTCTGATAAATCCCATTTGGCATGTGATAATAACAAAATCCTGATCAATCCCTGTTGGAACTGTGATAATAACAGGATCCTGATCAATCCCTGTTGTCACTGAGATAATAACTGGATCCTGATCATTCCCTGTTGGCACTGTGTTAATAACAGGATCCTGAACAATCCCTGTTGGCACTGTGATAATAACAGGATCCTGATCAATCCCTGTTGTCGCTTTGAGAATAACAAGATCCTGATCAATCCCAACCAACACCGTGCTAATGACAGGATCCTGATCAATCCATGTTGGATCTTTGATAATAACAGGATCCTGATCAAACCCTGACGCACTGTGATATTAAGATGATCCTGATCAATCCCTGTTGTCACTGAGATAATAACAGAAAACGGGTCAATCCCTGTTGGCAATGTGATAATAACAACATCCTGATCAATCC
Source organism: Carcharodon carcharias (assembly GCF_017639515.1). Classification (NCBI taxonomy): domain Eukaryota; kingdom Metazoa; phylum Chordata; class Chondrichthyes; order Lamniformes; family Lamnidae; genus Carcharodon; species Carcharodon carcharias. The sequence goes on from NC_054479.1 coordinate 80,694,441, forward strand.
CAGCTGGCACCGTAATAATGACAGGATCCTGATCAATCCATGTTGGCACTTTGATAATATGAGGATCCTGATCAATCCCTGTTGGAACGGTGATAATAACAGGATCCGGATCAATCCCTATTGTGACCGTGATAATAACAGTATCGTGAACAATCCCTGTTGGCACAGCGATAATAACAGTTTCCTGATCAATCCCAGTTGGCACTGTGATAATAAGAGGATCGGGATAAATCCCTGTTGGCACTGTGATAAAAACAGGATCCTGATCATTCCCTGTTGGCACTGTGGTAATAAAACGATCCTGAACAATCCCTGTTGGCACTTTGATAATAACAGGATCCTGATCAAACCCTGTTGGCACTGTGATAATAACATGATATTGAACAATCCCTGCTGGTCCTGTGATAATAAAAGGATCCTGAACAATCCCTGTTCTCACTGTGATAATAACCAGATTCTGATCAATCCCTGTTGTCACTGTGATAATAACAGGTTTCTGATCAATCCCTGTTGGAACTGTGATGATAACAGATTCCTGATCAATCCCTATTGTCACTGTGATAATAACAGGATCCTGATCAATCCCGGTCGGCAATGTAATAAGAACAGGATCCTGATCAATCCCTATTATGACTTTGATAATGACAGGATCCTGATCATTCCCTGTTGGCACTGTGATAATAACAGGATCCTGAACAATCCCAGCTGGCAACGTGATAATGACAGGATCTTGATCAATCCATGTTGGCACTTTGATAATAACAGGATCCTGATCAATCTCTGTTGGCACTGTGATAATAATAGCATCCTGATCAATCCCTTTTGTCACTGTGTTAATGTCAGGAACCTGATCAATCCCTGTTGACACTGTGATAATAACTGTATCCTGATCAATCCCTGTTGGAACTGTGATAATAACAGGATCCTGATCAATCCCTGTTGGAACTGTGATGATAACAGGATCCTGATCAATCCCTATTGTCAATGTGATAATAACAGGATCCTGATCAATCCCTGTCGGAATTGAAATTATAACAGGATCCTGATCAATCCCTATTGTGACTCTGATAATGACAGAATCCTGATGAATCCCTGTTGGCACTGTGATAATGACAGGTTCCTGATCAATCCCTGTTGGCACTGTGATAATAACAGGATCCTGAACAATCCCTGTTGGCACTGTGATAATAACAGGATCATGATCAATCCCTGTTGGCACTGTGATAATAACATGATATTGAACAATCCCTGTTGGAACTGTGATGATAACAGGATCCTGATCAATCTCTATTGTCAACGTGATAATAACAGGATCCTGATCAATCCCTGTCGGAATTGAAATTATAACAGGATCCTGATCAATCCCTATTGTGACTGATAATGACAGGATCCTGATGAATCCCTGTTGGCACTGTGATAATAACAGGATCCTGATTAATGCCCGTAGGCAATGTAATAATATGAGGATCCTGATCAATCCCTGTTGTCACTGTGCTGATGACAGGATCCTAATCAATCCCTGTTGGCAATGTAATAATAACAGGATCCTTATCAATCCCTGTTGTCACTGTGATAATAACAGGATCCTGATCAATCCCGGTCGGCAATGTAATAAGAACAGGATCCTGATCAATCCCTATTGTGACTTTGATATTGACAGGATCCTGATCATTCCCTGTTGGCACTGTGATAATAACAGGATCCTGAACAATCCCAGCTGGCACCGTGATAATGACAGGATCTTGATCAATCCATGTTGGCACTTTGATAATAACAGGATCCTGATCAATCTCTGTTGGCACTGTGATAATAATAGCATCCTGATCAATCCCTTTTGTCACTGTGAATATTGTCAGGAAACTCTTCAATCCCTGTTGACACTGTGATAATAACTGTATCCTGATCAATCCCTGTTGGAACTGTGATAATAACAGGATCCTGATCAATCCCTGTTGGAACTGTGATGATAACAGGATCCTGATCAATCCCTATTGTCAATGTGATAATAACAGGATCCTGATCAATCCCTGTCGGAATTGAAATTATAACAGGATACTGATCCATCCCTATTGTGACTCTGATAATGACAGGATCCTGATGAATCCCTGTTGGCACTGTGATAATAACAGGATCCTGATCAATGCCCGTAGGCAATGTAATAATATCAGGATCCTGATCAATCCCTGTTGTCACTGTGCTGATGACAGGATCCTAATCAATCCCTGTTGGCAATGTAATAATAAAAGGATCCTTATCAATCCCTGTTGTCACTGTGATAATAACAGGTTCCTGATCAATCCCTGCTGACACTGTGATAATAACAGTATCATGATCAATCCCTGTTGGCAATGTGATAATAACAGGACCCTGATAAATCCCAGTTGGCATTGTAATAATATAAGGATCCTGAGCAATCCCTGTTGTCACTGTGATAATAACAGGATCCTGATCAAACGCTGTTGGCACTGTTATAATAACAAGATCCAGATCAATCCCAGCTGGGGCCGTGATAATGACAGGATCCTGATCAATCCATGTTGGCACTTTGATAATAACAGTTTCCTGATCAATCCCTGTTGTCACTGTGATAATAACAGTTTTCTGATCAAACCCTGTTGACACTGTTATAATAACAAGATCCAGATCAATCCCAGCTGGCGCCGTGATAATGACAGGATCCTGATCAATCCATGTTGGCACTGTGATAATAACTGTATCCTGATCAATCCCTGTTGGAACTGTGATAATAAGAGGATCCTGATCAATCCCTATTGGAACTGTGATAATAACAGGATCCTGATCAATCCCTGTCAGAATTGAAATTATAACAGGTTCCTGATCAATCCCTATTGTGACTCTGATAATGACAGGATCCTGATGAATCCCTGTTGGCACTGTGATAATAACAGGATCCTGATCAATGCCTGTAGGCAATGTAAAAATATCAGGATCCTGATCAATCCCTGTTGTCACTGTGCTGATGACAGGATCCTAATCAATCCCTGTTGGCAATGTAATAATAACAGGATCATGATCAATCCCTGTTGTCACTGTGATAATAACAGGTTCCTGATCGATCCCTGCTGACACTGTGATAATAACAGTATCATGATCAATCCCTGTTGGCAAAGTGATAATAACAGGAACCTGATAAATCCCAGTTGGCATTGTAATAATATAAGGATCCTGAGCAATCCCTGTTGTCACTGTGATAATAACAGTTTTCTGATCAATCCCTGTTGGCACTGTGATAATAACAGGATCCTGATCAAACCCTGTTGGCACTGTTATAATAACAAGATCCAGATCAATCCCAGCTGGTGCCGTGATAATGACAGGATCCTGATCAATCCATGTTGGCACTGTGATAATAACTGTATCCTGATCAATCCCTGTTGGAACTGTGATAATAATAGGATCCTGATCAATCCCTGTTGGAACTGTGATGATAACAGGATCCTGATCAATCCCTATTGTCATTGTGATAATAACAGGATCCTGATCAATCCCTGTCGGAATTGAAATTATAACAGGATCCTGATCAATCCCTATTGTGACTCTGATAATGACAGGATCCTGATGAATCCCTGTTGGCACTGTGATAATAACAGGATCCTGATCAATGACCGTAGGCAATGTAAAAATATCAGGATCCTGATCAATCCCTGTTGTCACTGTGCTGATGACAGGATCCTAATCAATCCCTGTTGGCAATGTAATAATAACAGGATCCTTATCAATCCCTGTTGTCACTGTGATAATAACAGGTTCCTAATAAATCCCTGCTGACACTGTGATAATAACAGTATCAAGATCAATCCCTGTTGGCAATGTGATAATAACAGGACCCTGATAAATCCCAGTTGGCATTGTAATAATATAAGGATCCTGAGCAATCCCTGTTGTCACTGTGATAATAACAGTTTTCTGATCAATCCCTGTTGGCACTGTGATAATAACAGGATCCTGATCAATCCCTGTTGGAACTGTGATGATAACAGGATCCTGATCAATCCCTATTGTCAATGTGATAATAACAGGATCCTGATCAATCCCTGTCGGAATTGAAATTATAACAGGATCCTGATCCATCCCTATTGTGACTCTGATAATGACAGGATCCTGATGAATCCCTGTTGGCACTGTGATAATAACAGGATCCTGATCAATGCCCGTAGGCAATGTAATAATATCAGGATCCTGATCAATCCCTGTTGTCACTGTGCTGATGACAGGATCCTAATCAATCCCTGTTGGCAATGTAATAATAACAGGATCCTTATCAATCCCTGTTGTCACTGTGATAATAACAGGTTCCTGATCAATCCCTGCTGACACTGTGATAATAACAGTATCATGATCAATCCCTGTTGGCAATGTGATAATAACAGGACCCTGATAAATCCCAGTTGGCATTGTAATAATATAAGGATCCTGAGCAATCCCTGTTGTCACTGTGATAATAACAGGATCCTGATCAAACGCTGTTGGCACTGTTATAATAACAAGATCCAGATCAATCCCAGCTGGGGCCGTGATAATGACAGGATCCTGATCAATCCATGTTGGCACTTTGATAATAACAGTTTCCTGATCAATCCCTGTTGTCACTGTGATAATAACAGTTTTCTGATCAATCCCTGTTGGCACTGTGATAATAACAGGATCCTGATCAAACCCTGTTGGCACTGTTATAATAACAAGATCCAGATCAATCCCAGCTGGCGCCGTGATAATGACAGGATCCTGATCAATCCATGTTGGCACTGTGATAATAACTGTATCCTGATCAATCCCTGTTGGAACTGTGATAATAACAGGATCCTGATCAATCCCTATTGGAACTGTGATAATAACAGGATCCTGATCAATCCCTGTCAGAATTGAAATTATAACAGGTTCCTGATCAATCCCTATTGTGACTCTGATAATGACAGGATCCTGATGAATCCCTGTTGGCACTGTGATAATAACAGAATCCTGATCAATGCCCGTAGGCAATGTAAAAATATCAGGATCCTGATCAATCCCTGTTGTCACTGTGCTGATGACAGGATCCTAATCAATCCCTGTTGGCAATGTAATAATAACAGGATCCTTATCAATCCCTGTTGTCACTGTGATAATAACAGTATCATGATCAATCCCTGTTGGCAATGTGATAATAACAGGAACCTGATAAATCCCAGTTGGCATTGTAATAATATAAGGATCCTGATCAAACCCTGTTGGCACTGTTATAATAACAAGATCCAGATCAATCCCAGCTGGTGCCGTGATAATGACAGGATCCTGATCAATCCATGTTGGCACTGTGATAATAACTGTATCCTGATCAATCCCTCTTGGAACTGTGATAATAATAGGATCCTGATCAATCCCTGTTGGAACTGTGATGATAACAGGATCCTGATCAATCCCTATTGTCATTGTGATAATAACAGGATCCTGATCAATCCCTGTCGGAATTGAAATTATAACAGGATCCTGATCAATCCCTATTGTGACTCTGATAATGACAGGATCCTGATGAATCCCTGTTGGCACTGTGATAATAACAGGATCCTGATCAATGCCCGTAGGCAATGTAAAAATATCAGGATCCTGATCAATCCCTGTTGTCACTGTGCTGATGACAGGATCCTAATCAATCCCTGTTGGCAATGTAATAATAACAGGATCCTTATCAATCCCTGTTGTCACTGTGATAATAACAGGTTCCTGATCAATCCCTGCTGACACTGTGATAATAACAGTATCAAGATCAATCCCTGTTGGCAATGTGATAATAACAGGACCCTGATAAATCCCAGTTGGCATTGTAATAATATAAGGATCCTGAGCAATCCCTGTTGTCACTGTGATAATAACAGTTTTCTGATCAATCCCTGTTGGCACTGTGATAATAACAGGATCCTGATCAAACCCTGTTGGCACTGTTATAATAACAAGATCCAGATCAATCCCAGCTGGCGCCGTGATAATGACAGGATCCTGATCAATCCATGTTGGCACTGTGATAATAACTGTATCCTGATCAATCCCTGTTGGAACTGTGATAATAAGAGGATCCTGATCAATCCCTATTGGAACTGTGATAATAACAGGATCCTGATCAATCCCTGTCAGAATTGAAATTATAACAGGTTCCTGATCAATCCCTATTGTGACTCTGATAATGACAGGATCCTGATGAATCCCTGTTGGCACTGTGATAATAACAGAATCCTGATCAATGCCCGTAGGCAATGTAAAAATATCAGGATCCTGATCAATCCCTGTTGTCACTGTGCTGATGACAGGATCCTAATCAATCCCTGTTGGCAATGTAATAATAACAGGATCCTTATCAATCCCTGTTGTCACTGTGATAATAACAGGTTCCTGATCAATCCCTGCTGACACTGTGATAATAACAGTATCATGATCAATCCCTGTTGGCAATGTGATAATAACAGGACCCTGATAAATCCCAGTTGGCATTGTAATAATATAAGGATCCTGAGCAATCCCTGTTGTCACTGTGATAATAAAAGGATCCTGATCAAACCCTGTTGGCACTGTTATAATAACAAGATCCAGATCAATCCCAGCTGGCGCCGTGATAATGACAGGATCCTGATCAATCCATGTTGGCACTTTGATAATAACAGTTTCCTGATCAATCCCTGAGGCACTGTGATAATGACAGGATCCTGATCAATCCATGTTGGCACTGTGCTGATGACAGGATCCTAATCAATCCCTGTTGGCAATGTAATAATAACAGGATCCTTATCAATCCCTGTTGTCACTGTGATAATAACAGGTTCCTGATCAATCCCTGCTGACACTGTGATAATAGCAGTATCATGATCAATCCCTGTTGGCAATGTGATAATAACAGGACCCTGATAAATCCCAGTTGGCATTGTAATAATATCAGGATCCTGAGCAATCCCTGTTGTCACTGTGATAATAACAGGATCCTGATCAAACTCTGTTGGCACTGTTATAATAACAAGATCCAGATCAATCCCAGCTGGTGCCGTGATAATGACAGGATCCTGATCAATCCATGTTGGCACTTTGATAATAACAGTTTCCTGATCAATCCCTGAGGCACTGTGATAATGACAGGATCCTGATCAATCCATGTTGGCACTGTGCTGATGACAGGATCCTAATCAATCCCTGTTGGCAATGTAATAATAACAGGATCCTGATCAATCCCTGTTGTCACTGTGATAATAACAGGTTCCTGATCAATCCCTGCTGACACTGTGATAATAACAGTATCATGATCAATCCCTGTTGGCAATGTGATAATAGCAGGACCCTGATAAATCCCAGTTGGCATTGTAATAATATAAGGATCCTGAGCAATCCCTGTTGTCACTGTGATAATAACAGGATCCTGATCAATCCATGTTGGCACTGTGCTGATGACAGGATCCTAATCAATCCCTGTTGGCAATGTAATAATAACAGGATCCTTATCAATCCCTGTTGTCACTGTGATAATAACAGGTTCCTGATCAATCCCTGTTGGCAATGTGATAATAACAGGACCCTGATAAATCCCAGTTGGCATTGTAATAATATAAGGATCCTGAGCAATCCCTGTTGTCACTGTGATAATAACAGTTTTCTGATCAATCCCTGTTGGCACTGTTATAATAACAGGATCCTGATCAAACCCTGTTGGCACTGTTATAATAACAAGATCCAGATCAATCCCAGCTGGCGCCGTGATAATGATAGGATCCTGATCAATCCATGTTGGCACTGTGATAATAACTGTATCCTGATCAATCCCTGTTCGAACTGTGATAATAATAGGATCCTGATCAATCCCTGTTGGAACTGTGATGATAACAGGATCCTGATCAATCCCTATTGTCATTGTGATAATAACAGGATCCTGATCAATCCATGTCGGAATTGAAATTATAACAGTATCCTGATCAATCCCTATTGTGACTCTGATAATGACAGGATCCTGATGAATCCCTATTGGCACTGTGATAATAACAGGATCCTGATCAATGCCCGTAGGCAATGTAAAAATATCAGGATCCTGATCAAACCCTGTTGGCACTGTTATAATAACAAGATCCAGAACAATCCCAGCTGGCGCCGTGATAATGACAGGATCCTGATCAATCCATGTTGGCACTTTGATAATAACAGTTTCCTGATCAATCCCTGAGGCACTGTGATAATGACAGGATCCTGATGAATCCCTGTTGGCACTGTGATAATAACAGGATCCTGATCAATGCCCGTAGGCAATGTAATAATATCAGGATCCTGATCAATCCCTGTTGTCACTGTGCTGATGACAGGATCCTAATCAATCCCTGTTGGCAATGTAATAATAAAAGGATCCTTATCAATCCCTGTTGTCACTGTGATAATAACAGGTTCCTGATCAATCCCTGCTGACACTGTGATAATAACAGTATCATGATCAATCCCTGTTGGCAATGTGATAATAACAGGACCCTGATAAATCCCAGTTGGCATTGTAATAATATAAGGATCCTGAGCAATCCCTGTTGTCACTGTGATAATAACAGGATCCTGATCAAACGCTGTTGGCACTGTTATAATAACAAGATCCAGATCAATCCCAGCTGGGGCCGTGATAATGACAGGATCCTGATCAATCCATGTTGGCACTTTGATAATAACAGTTTCCTGATCAATCCCTGTTGTCACTGTGATAATAACAGTTTTCTGATCAATCCCTGTTGGCACTGTGATAATAACAGGATCCTGATCAAACCCTGTTGGCACTGTTATAATAACAAGATCCAGATCAATCCCAGCTGGCGCCGTGATAATGACAGGATCCTGATCAATCCATGTTGGCACTGTGATAATAACTGTATCCTGATCAATCCCTGTTGGAACTGTGATAATAAGAGGATCCTGATCAATCCCTTTGGAACTGTGATAATAACAGGATCCTGATCAATCCCTGTCAGAATTGAAATTATAACAGGTTCCTGATCAATCCCTATTGTGACTCTGATAATGACAGGATCCTGATGAATCCCTGTTGGCACTGTGATAATAACAGGATCCTGATCAATGCCCGTAGGCAATGTAAAAATTTCAGGATCCTGATCAATCCCTGTTGTCACTGTGCTGATGACAGGATCCTAATCAATCCCTGTTGGCAATGTAATAATAACAGGATCCTTATCAATCCCTGTTGTCACTGTGATAATAACAGGTTCCTGATCAATCCCTGCTGACACTGTAATAATAACAGTATCATGATCAATCCCTGTTGGCAATGTGATAATAACAGGAACCTGATAAATCCCAGTTGGCATTGTAATAATATAAGGATCCTGAGCAATCCCTGTTGTCACTGTGATAATAACAGTTTTCTGATCAATCCCTGTTGGCACTGTGATAATAACAGGATCCTGATCAAACCCTGTTGGCACTGTTATAATAACAAGATCCAGATCAATCCCAGCTGGTGCCGTGATAATGACAGGATCCTGATCAATCCATGTTGGCACTGTGATAATAACTGTATCCTGATCAATCCCTCTTGGAACTGTGATAATAATAGGATCCTGATCAATCCCTGTTGGAACTGTGATGATAACAGGATCCTGATCAATCCCTATTGTCATTGTGATAATAACAGGATCCTGATCAATCCCTGTCGGAATTGAAATTATAACAGGATCCTGATCAATCCCTATTGTGACTCTGATAATGACAGGATCCTGATGAATCCCTGTTGGCACTGTGATAATAACAGGATCCTGATCAATGCCCGTAGGCAATGTAATAATATCAGGATCCTGATCAATCCCTGTTGTCACTGTGCTGATGACAGGATCCTAATCAATCCCTGTTGGCAATGTAATAATAACAGGATCCTTATCAATCCCTGTTGTCACTGTGATAATAACAGGTTCCTGATCAATCCCTGCTGACACTGTGATAATAACAGTATCAAGATCAATCCCTGTTGGCAATGTGATAATAACAGGACCCTGATAAATCCCAGTTGGCATTGTAATAATATAAGGATCCTGAGCAATCCCTGTTGTCACTGTGATAATAACAGTTTTCTGATCAATCCCTGTTGGCACTGTGATAATAACAGGATCCTGATCAAACCCTGTTGGCACTGTTATAATAACAAGATCCAGATCAATCCCAGCTGGCGCCGTGATAATGACAGGATCCTGATCAATCCATGTTGGCACTGTGATAATAACTGTATCCTGATCAATCCCTGTTGGAACTGTGATAATAAGAGGATCCTGATCAATCTCTATTGGAACTGTGATAATAACAGGATCCTGATCAATCCCTGTCAGAATTGAAATTATAACAGGTTCCTGATCAATCCCTATTGTGACTCTGATAATGACAGGATCCTGATGAATCCCTGTTGGCACTGTGATAATAACAGGATCCTGATCAATGCCCGTAGGCAATGTAAAAATATCAGGATCCTGATCAATCCCTGTTGTCACTGTGCTGATGACAGGATCCTAATCAATCCCTGTTGGCAATGTAATAATAACAGGATCCTTATCAATCCCTGTTGTCACTGTGATAATAACAGGTTCCTGATCAATCCCTGCTGACACTGTGATAATAACAGTATCATGATCAATCCCTGTTGGCAATGTGATAATAACAGGACCCTGATAAATCCCAGTTGGCATTGTAATAATATAAGGATCCTGAGCAATCCCTGTTGTCACTGTGATAATAAAAGGATCCTGATCAAACCCTGTTGGCACTGTTATAATAACAAGATCCAGATCAATCCCAGCTGGCGCCGTGATAATGACAGGATCCTGATCAATCCATGTTGGCACTTTGATAATAACAGTTTCCTGATCAATCCCTGAGGCACTGTGATAATGACAGGATCCTGATCAATCCATGTTGGCACTGTGCTGATGACAGGATCCTAATCAATCCCTGTTGGCAATGTAATAATAACAGGATCCTTATCAATCCCTGTTGTCACTGTGATAATAACAGGTTCCTGATCAATCCCTGCTGACACTGTGATAATAGCAGTATCATGATCAATCCCTGTTGGCAATGTGATAATAACAGGACCCTGATAAATCCCAGTTGGCATTGTAATAATATCAGGATCCTGAGCAATCCCTGTTGTCACTGTGATAATAACAGGATCCTGATCAAACCCTGTTGGCACTGTTATAATAACAAGATCCAGATCAATCCCAGCTGGTGCCGTGATAATGACAGGATCCTGATCAATCCATGTTGGCACTTTGATAATAACAGTTTCCTGATCAATCCCTGAGGCACTGTGATAATGACAGGATCCTGATCAATCCATGTTGGCACTGTGCTGATGACAGGATCCTAATCAATCCCTGTTGGCAATGTAATAATAACAGGATCCTGATCAATCCCTGTTGTCACTGTGATAATAACAGGTTCCTGATCAATCCCTGCTGACACTGTGATAATAACAGTATCATGATCAATCCCTGTTGGCAATGTGATAATAGCAGGACCCTGATAAATCCCAGTTGGCATTGTAATAATATAAGGATCCTGAGCAATCCCTGTTGTCACTGTGATAATAACAGGATCCTGATCAATCCATGTTGGCACTGTGCTGATGACAGGATCCTAATCAATCCCTGTTGGCAATGTAATAATAACAGGATCCTTATCAATCCCTGTTGTCACTGTGATAATAACAGGTTCCTGATCAATCCCTGTTGGCAATGTGATAATAACAGGACCCTGATAAATCCCATTTGGCATTGTAATAATATAAGGATCCTGAGCAATCCCTGTTGTCACTGTGATAATAACAGTTTTCTGATCAATCCCTGTTGGCACTGTTATAATAACAGGATCCTGATCAAACCCTGTTGGCACTGTTATAATAACAAGATCCAGATCAATCCCAGCTGGCGCCGTGATAATGATAGGATCCTGATCAATCCATGTTGGCACTGTGATAATAACTGTATCCTGATCAATCCCTGTTCGAACTGTGATAATAATAGGATCCTGATCAATCCCTGTTGGAACTGTGATGATAACAGGATCCTGATCAATCCCTATTGTCATTGTGATAATAACAGGATCCTGATCAATCCCTGTCGGAATTGAAATTATAACAGGATCCTGATCAATCCCTATTGTGACTCTGATAATGACAGGATCCTGATGAATCCCTATTGGCACTGTGATATAACAGGATCCTGATCAATGCCCGTAGGCAATGTAAAAATATCAGGATCCTGATCAATCCCTGTTGTCACTGTGCTGATGACAGGATCCTAATCAATCCCTGTTGGCAATGTAATAATAACAGGATCCTTATCAATCCCTGTTGTCACTGTGATAATAACAGGTTCCTGATCAATCCCTGCTGACACTGTGATAATAACAGTATCAAGATCAATCCCTGTTGGCAATGTGATAATAACAGGACCCTGATAAATCCCAGTTGGCATTGTAATAATATAAGGATCCTGAGCAATCCCTGTTGTCACTGTGATAATAACAGGATCCTGATCAAACCCTGTTGGCACTGTTATAATAACAAGATCCAGAACAATCCCAGCTGGCGCCGTGATAATGACAGGATCCTGATCAATCCATGTTGGCACTTTGATAATAACAGTTTCCTGATCAATCCCTGAGGCACTGTGATAATGACAGGATCCTGATCAATCCATGTTGGCACTGTGCTGATGACAGGATCCTAATCAATCCCTGTTGGCAATGTAATAATAACAGGATCCTTATCAATCCCTGTTGTCACTGTGATAATAACAGGTTCCTGATCAATCCCTGCTGACACTGTGATAATAGCAGTATCATGATCAATCCCTGTTGGCAATGTAATAATAACAGGATCCTTATCAATCCCTGTTGTCACTGTGATAATAACAGGTTCCTGATCAATCCCTGTTGGCAATGTGATAATAACAGGACCCTGATAAATCCCAGTTGGCATTGTAATAATATAAGGATCCTGAGCAATCCCTGTTGTCACTGTGATAATAACAGTTTTCTGATCAATCCCTGTTGGCACTGTTATAATAACAGGATCCTGATCAAACCCTGTTGGCACTGTTATAATAACAAGATCCAGATCAATCCCAGCTGGCGCCGTGATAATGACAGGATCCTGATCAATCCATGTTGGCACTGTGATAATAACTGTATCCTGATCAATCCCTGTTCGAACTGTGATAATAATAGGATCCTGATCAATCCCTGTTGGAACTGTGATGATAACAGGATCCTGATCAATCCCTATTGTCATTGTGATAATAACAGGATCCTGATCAATCCCTGTCGGAATTGAAATTATAACAGGATCCTGATCAATCCCTATTGTGACTCTGATAATGACAGGATCCTGATGAATCCCTGTTGGCACTGTGATAATAACAGGATCCTGATCAATGCCCGTAGGCAATGTAAAAATATCAGGATCCTGATCAATCCCTGTTGTCACTGTGCTGATGACAGGATCCTAATCAATCCCTGTTGGCAATGTACTAATAACAGGATCCTTATCAATCCCTGTTGTCACTGTGATAATAACAGGTTCCTGATCAATCCCTGCTGACACTGTGATAATAACAGTATCAAGATCAATCCCTGTTGGCAATGTGATAATAACAGGACCCTGATAAATCCCAGTTGGCATTGTAATAATATAAGGATCCTGAGCAATCCCTGTTGTCACTGTGATAATAACAGTTTTCTGATCAATCCCTGTTGGCACTGTGATAATAACAGGATCCTGATCAAACCCTGTTGGCACTGTTATAATAACAAGATCCAGATCAATCCCAGCTGGCGCCGTGATAATGACAGGATCCTGATCAATCCATGTTGGCACTGTGATAATAACTGTATCCTGAACAATCCCTGTTGGAACTGTGATAATAACAGGATCCTGATAAATCCCTGTTGGAACTGTGATAATAACAGGATCCTGATCAATCCCTGCCAGAATTGAAATTATAACAGGTTCCTGATCAATCCCTATTGTGACTCTGATAATGACAGGATCCTGATGAATCCCTGTTGGCACTGTGATAATAACAGGATCCTGATCAATGCCCGTAGGCAATGTAAAAATATCAGGATCCTGATCAATCCCTGTTGTCACTGTGCTGATGACAGGATCCTAATCAATCCCTGTTGGCAATGTAATAATAACAGGATCCTTATCAATCCCTGTTGTCACTGTGATAATAACAGGTTCCTGATCAATCCCTGCTGACACTGTGATAATAACAGTATCATGATCAATCCCTGTTGGCAATGTGATAATAACAGGACCCTGATAAATCCCAGTTGGCATTGTAATAATATAAGGATCCAGAGCAATCCCTGTTGTCACTGATAATAAAAGGATCCTGATCAAACCCTGTTGGCACTGTTATAATAACAAGATCCAGATCAATCCCAGCTGGGGCCGTGATAATGACAGGATCCTGATCAATCCATGTTGGCACTTTGATAATAACAGTTTCCTGATCAATCCCTGAGGCACTGTGATAATGACAGGATCCTGATCAATCCATGTTGGCACTGTGCTGATGACAGGATCCTAATCAATCCCTGTTGGCAATGTAATAATAACAGGATCCTTATCAATCCCTGTTGTCACTGTGATAATAACAGGTTCCTGATCAATCCCTGCTGACACTGTGATAATAACAGTATCATGATCAATCCCTGTTGGCAATGTGATAATAACAGGACCCTGATAAATCCCAGTTGGCATTGTAATAATATAAGGATCCTGAGCAATCCCTGTTGTCACTGTGATAATAACAGGATCCTGATCAAACCCTGTTGGCACTGTTATAATAACAAGATCCAGATCAATCCCAGCTGGCGCCGTGATAATGGCAGGATCCTGATCAATCCATGTTGGCACTTTGATAATAACAGTTTCCTGATCAATCCCTGAGGCACTGTGATAATGACAGGATCCTGATCAATCCATGTTGGCGCTGTGCTGATTTCAGGATCCTAATCAATCCCTGTTGGCAATGTAATAATAACAGGATCCTTATCAATCCCTGTTGTCACTATGATAATAACAGGTTCCTGATCAATCCCTGCTGACACTGTGATAATAACAGTATCAAGATCAATCCCTGTTGGCAATGTGATAATAACAGGACCCTGATAAATCCCAGTTGGCATTGTAATAATATAAGGATCCTGAGCAATCCCTGTTGTCACTGTGATAATAACAGTTTTCTGATCAATCCCTGTTGGCACTGTGATAATAACAGGATCCTGATCAAACCCTGTTGGCACTGTTATAATAACAAGATCCAGATCAATCCCAGCTGGCGCCGTGATAATGACAGGATCCTGATCAATCCATGTTGGCACTGTGATAATAACTGTATCCTGATCAATCCCTGTTGGAACTGTGATAATAACAGGATCCTGATCAATACCTGTTGGAACTGTGATAATAACAGGATCCTGATCAATCCCTGTCAGAATTGAAATTATAACAGGTTCCTGATCAATCCCTATTGTGACTCTGATAATGACAGGATCCTGATGAATCCCTGTTGGCACTGTGATAATAACAGGATCCTGATCAATGCCCGTCGGCAATGTAAAAATATCAGGATCCTGATCAATCCCTGTTGTCACTGTGCTGATGACAGGATCCTAATCAATCCCTGTTGGCAATGTAATAATAACAGGATCCTTATCAATCCCTGTTGTCACTGTGATAATAACAGGTTCCTGATCAATCCCTGCTGACACTGTGATAATAACAGTATCATGATCAATCCCTGTTGGCAATGTGATAATAACAGGACCCTGATAAATCCCAGTTGGCATTGTAATAATATAAGGATCCTGAGCAATCCCTGTTGTCACTGTGATAATAACAGGATCCTGATCAAACCCTGTTGGCACTGTTATAATAACAAGATCCAGATCAATCCCAGCTGGCGCCGTGATAATGACAGGATCCTGATCAATCCATGTTGGCACTGTGATAATAACTGTATCCTGATCAATCCCTGAGGCACTGTGATAATGACAGGATCCTGATCAATCCATGTTGGCACTGTGCTGATGACAGGATCCTAATCAATCCCTGTTGGCAATGTAATAATAACAGGATCCTTATCAATCCCTGTTGTCACTGTGATAATAACAGGTTCCTGATCAATCCCTGCTGACACTGTGATAATAATAGTATCAAGATCAATCCCTGTTGGCAATGTGATAATAACAGGACCCTGATAAATCCCAGTTGGCATTGTAATAATATAAGGATCCTGAGCAATCCCTGTTGTCACTGTGATAATAACAGTTTTCTGATCAATCCCTGATGGCACTGTGATAATAACAGGATCCTGATCAAACCCTGTTGGCACTGTTATAATAACAAGATCCAGATCAATCCCAGCTGGCGCCGTGATAATGACAGGATCCTGATCAATCCATGTTGGCACTGTGATAATAACTGTATCCTGATCAATCCCTGTTGGAACTGTGATAATAACAGGATCCTGATCAATCCCTGTTGGAACTGTGATAATAACAGGATCCTGATCAATCCCTGTCAGAATTGAAATTATAACAGGTTCCTGATCAATCCCTATTGTGACTCTGATAATGACAGGATCCTGATGAGTCCCTGTTGGCACTGTGATAATAACAGGATCCTGATCAATGCCCGTCGGCAATGTAAAAATATCAGGATCCTGATCAATCCCTGTTGTCACTGTGCTGATGACAGGATCCTAACCAATCCCTGTTGGCAATGTAATAATAACAGGATCCTTATCAATCCCTGTTGTCACTGTGATAATAACAGGTTCCTGATCAATCCCTGCTGACACTGTGATAATAACCGTATCATGATCAATCCCTGTTGGCAATGTGATAATAACAGGACCCTGATAAATCCCAGTTGGCATTGTAATAATATAAGGATCCTGAGCAATCCCTGTTGTCACTGTGATAATAACAGGATCCTGATCAAACCCTGTTGGCACTGTTATAATAACAAGATCCAGATCAATCCCAGCTGGCGCCGTGATAATGACAGGATCCTGATCAATCCATGTTGGCACTTTGATAATAACAGTTTCCTGATCAATCCCTGAGGCACTGTGATAATGACAGGATCCTGATCAATCCATGTTGGCACTGTGCTGATGACAGGATCCTAATCAATCCCTGTTGGCAATGTAATAATAACAGGATCCTGATCAATCCCTGTTGTCACTGTGATAATAACAGGTTCCTGATCAATCCCTGCTGACACTGTGATAATAACAGTATCATGATCAATCCCTGTTGGCAATGTGTTAATAGCAGGACCCTGATAAATCCCAGTTGGCATTGTAATAATATAAGGATCCTGAGCAATCCCTGTTGTCACTGTGATAATAACAGGATCCTGATCAATCCATGTTGGCACTGTGCTGATGACAGGATCCTAATCAATCCCTGTTGGCAATGTAATAATAACAGGATCCTTATCAATCCCTGTTGTCACTGTGATAATAACAGGTTCCTGATCAATCCCTGTTGGCAATGTGATAATAACAGGACCCTGATAAATCCCAGTTGGCATTGTAATAATATAAGGATCCTGAGCAATCCCTGTTGTCACTGTGATAATAACAGTTTTCTGATCAATCCCTGTTGGCACTGTTATAATAACAGGATCCTGATCAAACCCTGTTGGCACTGTTATAATAACAAGATCCAGATCAATCCCAGCTGGCGCCGTGATAATGACAGGATCCTGATCAATCCATGTTGGCACTTTGATAATGACAGGATCCTGATCAATCCCTGAGGCCCTGTGATAATAAGAGGATCCTGATCAATACCTGTTGTCACTGTGATAATAACAGTTTTCTGATCAATCCCTGTTGGCACTGTGATAATAACAGGATCCAGATCAATCCCTGTTGGCACTGTGATAATAACAAGATCCTGATCAATTCCAGCTGGCAACATGATAATGACAGGATCCTGATCAATCCATGTTGGCACTTTGATAATAACAGTTTCCTGATCAATCCCTGAGGCACTGTGATAATGACAGGATCCTGATCAATCCATGTTGACACTTTGATAATAACAGGATCCTGATCAAACCCTGACGCACTTTGATATTAAGATGATCCTGATGAATCCATGTTGGAACTGTGATAATAACAGGATCCTGATCAAACCCTGATGGCAATGTGATAAAAAACTGGATCCTGATCAATCCCTGTTGGCACTTTGATAACAACAGGATCCTGATCAATCCCTGATGGCAATGTGATAAAAACTGGATCCTGATCAATCCCTGTTGGCATACTCATAATAACAGGAACCTGTTCAATCCCTATTGGCATTGTGATAATAGTAGGATCCTGATCAATCCTTGTTGGCATTGTGTTAATAACATGACACTGATCAATTCCTGTGGGCATTGTGATAATAACAGGGCGCTGATTAATGCCTGTTGTCAATTTGATAATAACAGGATCCTGATCAATCCCTGTTGGCTTTGTGATAATAACAGGATCCTGATCAATCCCTGTTGGCACTGTGATAATAACAGGACAATGATCAATCTATGTTGTCACTGCGATAATAACAGGACACTGATCAATCCCTGTTGGCACAGTGATAATAACAGGACCCTGATCAATCCCTGTTGGCACTTTGATAATAATAGGATCCTGATCAATCCCTTTTGGGAATTTGATAATAACAGGATCCTGATCAAACCCTGACTCACTGTGATATTAAGATGATCCTGATCAATCCCTGTTGGCACTGTGATAATAACAGCATCCTGATCAATTCCTGTTGGCACTGTGATAATAACAGGATACTGATAAATCCATGTTGGCACTGTGATAATAACAGGATACTGATAAACCCATGTTGGCACTGTGATAATAACAGGACCCTGATCAATCCCTGTTGGCACAGTGATAATAACAGGACACTGATCAATCCTTGTTTTCACAGTGATAATAAAAGGATCCTGATCAATCCATGTTGGCATTGTGATAATAACAGGATCCTGATCAATCCCTGTTGTCACTGTGATATTGAAAAGACCCTGATCAATTCCTGCTGGCACGGTACTAATAACAAGATCTTCATCAATCGCTGTTGGCAGTGTGATAATAACTGGATCCTGATCCATCCCTATTGCCACTGTGACGATAAGCGGATCCTGATCAATCCCTGTTCGCAGTGTGATAATAACAGGATCCTGTTCAATCCCTAATGGCACGGTGCTAATAACAGGATCCTGTTAAATCCCTATTTGCAATATGATAATAACAGGATCCTGATCAATCCCTGTTGGCTCTGTGATAATAACAGCATCCTGATCAATCCCTGTTGGCACTGTGATAATAACAGGATACTGATCAATCCATGTTGGCACTGTGATAATAACAGGATTCTGATCAATCCCTGTTGGCATTGTGTTAATAACAGGATCCTGATCAATCCCTATTGTCACTGTGATAATAACAGGACCCTGATCAATCCCTATTGGCACTGTGATAATAACAGGACCCTGATCAATCCCTAGTAGCACTGTGATAATAACAGTATACTGATCAATCACTTTTGGCACTTTGATAATAAATGACCTGACCAATCCTGCTGGCACTTTGATAATAACACCATCCTGATCAATCCCTGTTGGCACAGTGATTATAACGCGACCCTGAACAATCCCTGTTGTCACTGTGATAATAACAGGATCCTGATCAATCCCTGTTGGCACTGTGATAATAACAGGATCCTGATCAATCCCTATTTGCAATATGATAATAACAGGATCCTGATCAATCGCTGTTGGATCTGTGATAATAACAGGATCCTGATCTATCCCTATTGGCACTGTGACGATAAGCGGATCCTGATCAATCCCTGTTCGCAGTGTGATAATAACAGGATTCTGTTCAATCCCTATTTGCAATATGATAATAACAGGATCCTGATCAATCGCTGTTGGCACTTTGATAATTACAGGATCCTGATCAATCCCTGTTGGCTCTGTGATAATAACAGCATCCTGATCAATCCCTGTTGGCACTGTGATAATAACAGGATACTGATAAATCCATGTTGGCACTGTGATAATAACAGGATTCTGATCAATCCCTGTTGGCACTGTGTTAATAACAGGTTCCTGATCAATCCCTATTGTCACTGTGATAATAACAGGACCCTGATCAATCCCTATTGGCACTGTGATAATAACAGGACCCTGATCAATCCCTGTTGGCACTGTTATAATAACAGGATCCTGATTAATCCCTGTTGGCAATGTGATAATAACAGGATTCTGATCAATCCCTTTTGGTATTGTGATAATAACAGGATCCTGATAAATCCCTGTTGGCATACTGATAATAAGCTGAACCTGATCAATCCCTATTGGCATTGTGATAAAAGCAGGATCCTGATCAATCCTTATTGGCTTTGTGATAATAACAGAACCCTGATCAATTCTTGTTGGCACTGTGATAATAACATGATGCTGATTAATGCCTGTTGTCAATTGATAATAACCGGATCCTGATCAATCCCTGTTGGTACTGTGATAATAACAGTATCCTGATCAATCCCTGTTTTCAGTGCAATAATAACTGGATGCTGATCAATCCCTATTGGCATTGTGATAATATAAGGATCCTGATAAATCCATGTTAGCATTGTGATAATAACAGGACCATGATTAATCCCTGTTGTCACTGTGATAATAAAAGGATCCTGATCAATCCATGTTGGCAGTGTGATAATAACAGGATCCTGATCAAAAACTGTCGTCACTCCGATAATAAGAGGACCCTGATCAAGCCCTGTTGGCACTGTGATATTAAAAGGATCCTGATCAATCCATGTTGTCACTGTGATATTGAATGGACCCTGATCAAGTCCTGCTGGCATGGTGCTAATAACAAGATCCTGATCAATCGCTGTTGGCAGTGTGATAATAAAAGGATCCTGATCTATCCCTATTGCACTGTGACGATAAGCGGATCCTGATCAATCCCTGTTGGCAAAGTGATAATAACAGGATCCTAATCAATCCCTATTGGCACTGAGATAATAACAGTATCCTGATCAATCCCTATTGGCATTGTGATAATAGTAGGATCCTGATCAATCCTTGTTGGCATTGTGTTAATAACATGACACTGATCAATTCCTGTGGGCATTGTGATAATAACAGGGCGCTGATTAATGCCTGTTGTCAATTTGATAATAACAGGATCCTGATCAATCCCTGTTGGCTTTGTGATAATAACAGGATCCTGATCAATCCCTGTTGGCACTGTGATAATAACAGGACAATGATCAATCTATGTTGTCACTGCGATAATAACAGGACACTGATCAATCCCTGTTGGCACAGTGATAATAACAGGACCCTGATCAATCCCTGTTGGCACTTTGATAATAATAGGATCCTGATCAATCCCTTTTGGGAATTTGATAATAACAGGATCCTGATCAAACCCTGACTCACTGTGATATTAAGATGATCCTGATCAATCCCTGTTGGCACTGTGATAATAACAGCATCCTGATCAATTCCTGTTGGCACTGTGATAATAACAGGATACTGATAAATCCATGTTGGCACTGTGATAATAACAGGATACTGATAAACCCATGTTGGCACTGTGATAATAACAGGACCCTGATCAATCCCTGTTGGCACAGTGATAATAACAGGACACTGATCAATCCTTGTTTTCACAGTGATAATAAAAGGATCCTGATCAATCCATGTTGGCATTGTGATAATAACAGGATCCTGATCAATCCCTGTTGTCACTGTGATATTGAAAAGACCCTGATCAATTCCTGCTGGCACGGTACTAATAACAAGATCTTCATCAATCGCTGTTGGCAGTGTGATAATAACAGGATCCTGATCCATCCCTATTGCCACTGTGACGATAAGCGGATCCTGATCAATCCCTGTTCGCAGTGTGATAATAACAGGATCCTGTTCAATCCCTAATGGCACGGTGCTAATAACAGGATCCTGTTAAATCCCTATTTGCAATATGATAATAACAGGATCCTGATCAATCCCTGTTGGCTCTGTGATAATAACAGCATCCTGATCAATCCCTGTTGGCACTGTGATAATAACAGGATACTGATCAATCCATGTTGGCACTGTGATAATAACAGGATTCTGATCAATCCCTGTTGGCATTGTGTTAATAACAGGATCCTGATCAATCCCTATTGTCACTGTGATAATAACAGGACCCTGATCAATCCCTATTGGCACTGTGATAATAACAGGACCCTGATCAATCCCTAGTAGCACTGTGATAATAACAGTATACTGATCAATCACTTTTGGCACTTTGATAATAAAGGACCTGACCAATCCTGCTGGCACTTTGATAATAACACCATCCTGATCAATCCCTGTTGGCACAGTGATTATAACGCGACCCTGAACAATCCCTGTTGTCACTGTGATAATAACAGGATCCTGATCAATCCCTGTTGGCACTGTGATAATAACAGGATCCTGATCAATCCCTATTTGCAATATGATAATAACAGGATCCTGATCAATCGCTGTTGGATCTGTGATAATAACAGGATCCTGATCTATCCCTATTGGCACTGTGACGATAAGCGGATCCTGATCAATCCCTGTTCGCAGTGTGATAATAACAGGATTCTGTTCAATCCCTATTTGCAATATGATAATAACAGGATCCTGATCAATCGCTGTTGGCACTTTGATAATTACAGGATCCTGATCAATCCCTGTTGGCTCTGTGATAATAACAGCATCCTGATCAATCCCTGTTGGCACTGTGATAATAACAGGATACTGATAAATCCATGTTGGCACTGTGATAATAACAGGATTCTGATCAATCCCTGTTGGCACTGTGTTAATAACAGGTTCCTGATCAATCCCTATTGTCACTGTGATAATAACAGGACCCTGATCAATCCCTATTGGCACTGTGATAATAACAGGACCCTGATCAATCCCTGTTGGCACTGTTATAATAACAGGATCCTGATTAATCCCTGTTGGCAATGTGATAATAACAGGATTCTGATCAATCCCTTTTGGTATTGTGATAATAACAGGATCCTGATAAATCCCTGTTGGCATACTGATAATAAGCTGAACCTGATCAATCCCTATTGGCATTGTGATAAAAGCAGGATCCTGATCAATCCTTATTGGCTTTGTGATAATAACAGAACCCTGATCAATTCTTGTTGGCACTGTGATAATAACATGATGCTGATTAATGCCTGTTGTCAATTGATAATAACCGGATCCTGATCAATCCCTGTTGGTACTGTGATAATAACAGTATCCTGATCAATCCCTGTTTTCAGTGCAATAATAACTGGATGCTGATCAATCCCTATTGGCATTGTGATAATATAAGGATCCTGATAAATCCATGTTAGCATTGTGATAATAACAGGACCATGATTAATCCCTGTTGTCACTGTGATAATAAAAGGATCCTGATCAATCCATGTTGGCAGTGTGATAATAACAGGATCCTGATCAAAAACTGTCGTCACTCCGATAATAAGAGGACCCTGATCAAGCCCTGTTGGCACTGTGATATTAAAAGGATCCTGATCAATCCATGTTGTCACTGTGATATTGAATGGACCCTGATCAAGTCCTGCTGGCATGGTGCTAATAACAAGATCCTGATCAATCGCTGTTGGCAGTGTGATAATAAAAGGATCCTGATCTATCCCTATTGCACTGTGACGATAAGCGGATCCTGATCAATCCCTGTTGGCAAAGTGATAATAACAGGATCCTAATCAATCCCTATTGGCACTGAGATAATAACAGTATCCTGATCAATCCCTATTAGCACTTGGATAATAACAGGACCCTGTTCAATCCTAGGTGGCACTGTGCTCATAACAGGATACTGTTCAATCCCTATTGTCACTGTGATAATATCATATTCCTGATCGTTCCCTGTTGGCATTTGACAATAAGAGGACCCTGATCAATCCCTGTTGGCACTGTGATAATAACAGCAGCCTGATCAATCCCTGCTGGCACTATGATAATAACAGGATCGTGACCAATCCATGTTGGCACTGTGATAATAACAGCATCCTGATAAATCCATGTTGGCTCAGTGATAATAACAGGATCCTGATCAATCTTTTTGGCATTTTGGTAATAACAGGACCCTGATCAATCCCTATTGGCACTGTGATAATAACAGGACCCTGATCAATCCCTAGTGGAAATTTGATAATTACAGTATACTGATCAGTCCCTGTGGGTACTTTGATAATAAACGATCCTGATCATTCTTTGCTGGCACTTTCATAATAACATTATCCTGATCAATCCCTGTTGGTATTGTGACAATAACACCATCCTGATCAATCCCAGGTGGCACAGTGATTATAACGCGACCCTGATCAATCCCTGTTATCACTGCGATAATAACAAGACCCTGATCAATCCCTGTTGGCTCTGTGACAATAAAAGGATCCTGATCAATCCCTGTTGGCACTGTGATAATAATAAGATCCTGATCAATCCCTGTTTCCACTGTGATAATAACAGGATCCTGATTAATCCCTATTGGCATTGTGATAATAACAGGATCCTGATCACTCCATGTTAGCATGGTGATAATAACAGGACCCAGAATAATCCCTGTTGTCACTTTGATAATAAAGGGATCCTGATCAATCCCTGTTGGCACTGTGATAATAACAGTTTCCTGATCAATCCCTGTTGGCACACTGATAATAACAGGGTCCTGATCAATCCCTGTTGTCGCTGTGATAATAACAAGATCCTGCTCAATTCCAGCTGGCAACGTGATAATGACAGGATCCTGATAAATCCATGTTGGCACTTTGATAATAATAGTTTCCTGATCAATCCCTGAGGCACTGTGATAATGACAGGATCCTGATCAATCCATGTTGGCTCTTTGATAATAACAAGATCCTGATCAATCCGAACTGGCATCGTGATAATGAAAGGTTCCTGATCAATCCATGTTGGCACTTTGATAATAACAGTTTCCTGATCAAACCCTGAGGCACTGTGATAATGACAGGATCCTGATCAATCCCTGTTGGCACTGTGATAATAACAGGATCCTGATCAATCCATGTTGGCACTGTGATAATAACAGGATTCTGATCAATCCCTGTTGGCACTGTGTTAATAACAGGATCCTGATCAATCCCTATTGTCACTGTGATAATAACAGGACCCTGATCAATCCCTAGTAGCACTGTGATAATAACAGTATACTGATCAATCACTTTTGGCACTTTGATAATAAAGGACCTGATCAATCCTGCTGGCACTTTGATAATAACACCATCCTGATCAATCCCTGTTGGCACAGTGATTATAACGCGACCCTGAACAATCCCTGTTGTCACTGTGATAATAACAGGATCCTGATCAATCCCTGTTGGCACTGTGATAATAACAGGATCCTGATCAATCCCTATTTGCAATATGATAATAACAGGATCCTGATCAATCGCTGTTGGCACTTTGATAATTACAGGATCCTGATCAATCCCTGTTGGATCTGTGATAATAACAGGATCCTGATAAATCCATGTTGGCACTGTGATAATAACAGGATTCTGATCAATCCCTGTTGGCACTATGTTAATAAGAGGATCCTGATCAATCCCTATTGTCACTGTGATAATATCATGTTCCTGATCAATCCCTGTTGGCATTGTGATAATCACAGGTTCCTGATCACTCCCTGTTGTCATTTGACAATAAGAGGACCCTGATCAATCCCTGTTGGCACTGTGATATTAACAGGATCCTGATCAATCCCTATTAGCACTGTGATAATAACAGGACACTAATCAATCCCTGTTGTCACTGCGATAATAACAGAACCCTGATCAATCCCTGTTGGCACAGTGATAATAACAGGACACTGATCAATCCCTGTTTTCACTGTGATAATAAAAGGATCCTGATCAATCCATGTTGGCATTGTGATAATAACAGGATCCTGATCAATCCCTGTTGTCACTGTGATATTGAAAAGACCCTGATCAATTCCTGCTGGCATGGTACTAATAACAAGATCTTTATCAATCGCTGTTGGCAGTGTGCTAATAACAGGATCCTGATCCATCCCTATTGGCACTGTGACGATAAGCGGATCCTGATCAATCCCTGTTCGCAGTGTGATAATAACAGGATCCTGTTCAATCCCTAATGGCACGGTGCTAATAACAGGATCCTGTTAAATCCCTATTTGCAATATGATAATAACAGGATCCTGATCAATCCCAGCTGGCACCGTGATAATGACAGGATCCTGATCAATCCATGTTGGCACTTTGATTATAACAGTATCCTGATCAATCCCTGAGGCACTATGATAATAAGAGGATCCTGATCAATCCCTGTTGGCACTGTGATAATAACAGTTTTCTGATCAATCCCTGTTGGCACACTGATAATAACAGGGTCCTGATCAATCCCTGTTGTCGCTGTGATAATAACAAGATCCTGCTCAATTCCAGCTGGCAACGTGATAATGACAGGATCCTGATAAATCCATGTTGGCACTTTGATAATAGCAGTTTCCTGATCAATCCCTGAGGCACTGTGATAATGACAGGATCCTGATCAATCCATGTTGGCTCTTTGATAATAACAAGATCCTGATCAATCCCAACTGGCATCGTGCTAATGACAGGTTCCTGATAAATCCATGTTGGCACTTTGATAATAACAGTTTCCTGATCAAACCCTGAGGCGCTGTGATAATGATAGGATCCTGATCAATCCATCTTGGCACTTTGATAATAACAGGATCCTGATCAAACCCTGCCGCACTGTGATATTAAGATGATCCTGATCAATCACTGTTGGAACTGTGATAATAACAGGATCCTGATCAAACCCGGATGGCAATGTGATAAAAACTGGATCCTGATCAATCCCTGTTGGCACTTTGATAACAACAGGATCCTGATCAATCCCTGATGGCAATGTGATAAAAACTGGATCCTGATCAATCCCTGTTGGCACTGTGCTAATATCAGGATCCTGATCAATCCCTGCAGGCCTTGTGATAATAACAGGATCCTGATCAATCCCTGTTGGCATACTCATAATAACAGGAACCTGTTCAATCCCTATTGGCATTGTGATTATCGTAGGATCCTGATCAATCCTTGTTGGCATTGTGTTAATAACATGACACTGATCAATTCCTGTGGGCATTGTGATAATAACAGGGCGCTGATTAATGCCTGTTGTCAATTTCATAATAACAGGATCCTGATCAATCCCTGTTGGCAGTGTGATAATAACAGAACAATGATCAATCCCTGTTGTCACTGCGATAATAACAGGACACTGATCAATCCCTGTTGGCACAGTGATAATAACAGGACCCTGATCAATCCCTGTTGGCACTTTGATAATAATAGGATCCTGATCAATCCCTTTTGGGAATTTGATAATAACAGGATCCTGATCAATCCCTGTTGGCATTGTGATAATAACAGGACACTGAACAATAGCTGTTGTCACTGCGATAATAACAGGACCCTGATCAATCCCTGTTGGCACTGTGATAATAACAGGATACTGATAAATCCATGTTGGCACTGTGATAATAACAGGATTCTGATCAATCCCTGTTGGCACTGTGTTAATAACAGGACCCTGATCAATCCCTATTGGCACTGTGATAAAAACAGGACCCTGATCAATCCCTAGTAGCACTGTGATAATAACAGTATACTGATCAATCACTTTTGGCACTTTGATAATAAAGGACCTGACCAATCCTGCTGGCACTTTGATAATAACACCATCCTGATCAATCCCTGTTGGCACAGTGATTATAACGCGACCCTGAACAATCCCTGTTGTCACTGTGATAATAACAGGATCCTGATCAATCCCTGTTGGCACTGTGATAATAACAGGATCCTGATCAATCCCTATTTGCAATATGATAATAACAGGATCCTGATCAATCGCTGTTGGCACTTTGATAATTACAGGATCCTGATCAATCCCTGTTGGATCTGTGATAATAACAGGATCCTGATAAATCCATGTTGGCACTGTGATAATAACAGGATTCTGATCAATCCCTGTTGGCACTATGTTAATAAGAGGATCCTGATCAATCCCTATTGTCACTGTGATAATATCATGTTCCTGATCAATCCCTGTTGGCATTGTGATAATCATAGGTTCCTGATCACTCCTTGTTGTCATTTGACAATAAGAGGACCCTGATCAATCCCTGTTGGCACTGTGATATTAACAGGATCCTGATCAATCCCTATTGGCACTGTGATAATAACAGGACACTAATCAATCCCTGTTGTCACTGCGATAATAACAGGACCCTGATCAATCCCTGTTGGCACAGTGATAATAACAGGACACCGATCAATCCCTGTTTTCACTGTGATAATAAAAGGATCCTGATCAATCCATGTTGGCATTGTGATAATAACAGGATCCTGATCAATCCCTGTTGTCACTGTGATATTGAAAAGACCCTGATCAATTCCTGCTGGCACGGTACTAATAACAAGATCTTCATCAATCGCTGTTGGCAGTGTGCTAATAACAGGAACCTGATCCATCCCTATTGGCACTGTGACGATAAGCGGATCCTGATCAATCCCTGTTCGCAGTGTGATAATTACAGGATCCTGTTCAATCCCTAATGGCACGGTGCTAATAACAGGATCCTGTTAAATCCCTATTTGCAATATGATAATAACAGGATCCAGATCAATCCCTGTTGGCACTGTGATAATAACAAGATCCTGATCAATCCCAGCTGGCACCGTGATAATGACAGGATCCTGATCAATCCATGTTGGCACTTTGATTATAACAGTATCCTGATCAATCCCTGAGGCACTATGATAATAAGAGGATCCTGATCAATCCCTGTTGGCACTGTGATAATAAGTTTCCTGATCAATCCCTGTTGGCACACTGATAATAACAGGGTCCTGATCAATCCCTGTTGTCGCTGTGATAATAACAAGATCCTGCTCAATTCCAGCTGGCAACGTGATAATGACAGGATCCTGATAAATCCATGTTGGCACTTTGATAATAGCAGTTTCCTGATCAATCCCTGAGGCACTGTGATAATGACAGGATCCTGATCAATCCATGTTGGCTCTTTGATAATAACAAGATCCTGATCAATCCCAACTGGCATCGTGCTAATGACAGGTTCCTGTTAAATCCATGTTGGCACTTTGATAGTAACAGTTTCCTGATCAAACCCTGAGGCACTGTGATAATGATAGGATCCTGATCAATCCATCTTGGCACTTTGATAATAACAGGATCCTGATCAAACCCTGCCGCACTGTGATATTAAGATGATCCTGATCAATCACTGTTGGAACTGTGATAATAACAGGATCCTGATCAAACCCGGATGGCAATGTGATAAAAACTGGATCCTGATCAATCCCTGTTGGCACTTTGATAACAACAGGATCCTGATCAATCCCTGATGGCAATGTGATAAAAACTGGATCCTGATCAATCCCTGTTGGCACTGTGCTAATATCAGGATCCTGATCAATCCCTGCGGGCCTTGTGATAATAACAGGATCCTGATCAATCCCTGTTGGCATACTCATAATAACAGGAACCTGTTCAATCCCTATTGGCATTGTGATTATCGTAGGATCCTGATCAATCCTTGTTGGCATTGTGTTAATAACATGACACTGATCAATTCCTGTGGGCATTGTGATAATAACAGGGCGCTGATTAATGCCTGTTGTCAATTTGATAATAACAGGATCCTGATCAATCCCTGTTGGCTTTGTGATAATAACAGGATCCTGATCAATCCCTGTGGGCACTGTGATAATAACAGGACACTGATCAATCCCTGTTGTCACTGCGATAATATCAGGACCCTGATCAATCCCTGTTGGCACAGTGATAATAACAGGACCCTAATCAATTCCTGTTGGCATTGTGATATTAACAGGACGCTGATTAATGCCTGTTGTCAAATTCATAATAACAGGATCCTGATCAATCCATGTTGGCTCTGTGATAATAACAGGACAATGATCAATCCCTGTTGTCACTGCGATAATAACAGGACACTGATCAGTCCCTGTTGGCACAGTGATAATAACAGGACCCTGATCAATCCCTGTTGGCACTGTGATAACAACAGGACCCTGATCAATCCCTGTTGTCACTGTGATAATAAAAGTATCCTGATCAATCCATGTTGGCAGTGTGATAATAACAGGATCCTGTTCAATCCCTATTTGCAATGTGATAATAACAGGATCCTGATCAATCGCTGTTGGCACTTTGATAATTACAGGATCCTGATCAATCCCTGTTGGCTGTGTGATAATAACAGGATCCTGATCAAACCCTGACTCACTGTGATATTAAGATGATCCTGATCAATCTCTGTTGGCACTGTGATAATAACAGCATCCTGATCAATCCCTGTTGGCACTGTGATAATAACAGGATACTGATAAATCCATGTTGGCACTGTGATAATAACAGGACCCTGATCAATCCCTGTTGGCACAGTGATAATAACAGGACACTGATCAATCCTTGTTTTCACTGTGATAATAAAAGGATCCTGATCAATCCATGTTGGCATTGTGATAATAACAGGATCCTGATCAATCCCTGTTGTCACTGTGATATTGAAAAGACCCTGATCAATTCCTGCTGGCACGGTACTAATAACAAGATCTTCATCAATCGCTGTTGGCAGTGTGATAATAACAGGATCCTGATCTATCCCTATTGGCACTGTGACGATAAGCGGATCCTGATCAATCCCTGTTCGCAGTGTGATAATAACAGGATCCTGTTCAATCCCTAAAGGCACGGTGCTAATAACAGGATCCTGTTAAATCCCTATTTGCAATATGATAATAACAGGATCCTGATCAATCCCTGTTGGCTCTATGATAATAACAGCATCCTGATCAATCCCTGTTGGCACGGTGATAATAACAGGATACTGATAAATCCCTGTTGGCACTGTGTTAATAACAGGATCCTGATCAATCCCTATTGTCACTGTGATAATAACAGGACCCTGATCAATCCCTATTGGCACTGTGATAATAACAGGACCCTGATCAATCCCTATTGGCACTGTGATAAAACAGTATACTGATCAATCCCTTTTGGCACTTAGATAATAAAGGACCTGATCAATCCTGCTGGCACTTTGATAATAACGTTATCCTGATCAATCCCTGTTGGCATTGTGATAATAACACCATCCTGATCAATCCCTGTTGGCACAGTGATTATAACGCGACCCTGATCAATCCCTGTTGTCACTGAGATAATAACAGGACCCTGATCAATCCCTGTTGGCACTGTTATAATAACAGGATCCTGATTAATCCCTGTTGGCACTGTGATAATAACAGGATTCTGATCAATTCCTTTTGGCATTGTGATAATAACAGGATCCTGATAAATCCCTGTTGTCATGCTGATAATAAGTCGAACCTGATCAATCCCTATTGGCATTGTGATAAAAGCAGGATCCTGATCAATCCTTATTGGCATTGTGATAATAACAGAACCCTGATCAATTCCTGTTGGCACTGTGATAATAACAGGATGCTGATTAATGCCTGTTGTCAATCTGATAATAACCGGATCCTGATCAATCCCTGTTGGTACTGTGATAATAACAGTATCCTGATCAATCCCTGTTTTCAGTGCAATAATAACTGGATGCTGATCAATCCCTATTGGCATTGTGATAATATAAGGATCCTGATAAATCCATGTTAGCATTGTGATAATAACAGGACCATGATTAATCCCTGTTGTCACTGTGATAATAAAAGGATCCTGATCAATCCATGTTGGCAGTGTGATAATAACAGGATCCTGATCAAAAACTGTCGTCACTCCGATAATAAGAGGACCCTGATCAAGCCCTGTTGACACTGTGATAATAAAAGGATCCTGATCAATCCATGTTGTCACTGTGATTTTGAATGGACCCTGATTAATTCCTGCTGGCACGGTGCTAATAACAAGATCCTGATCAATCACTGTTGGCAGTGTGATAATAACAGGATCCTGATCTATCCCTATTGGCACTGTGACGATAAGCGGATCCTGATCAATCCCTGTTGGCAATGTGATAATAACAGGATCCTAATCAATCCCTATTGGCACTGAGATAATAACAGTATCCTGATCAATCCCTAATAGCACTTGGATAATAACAGGACCCTGTTCAATCCTAGGTGGCACTGTGCTAATAACAGGATCCTGTTCAATCCCTATTGTCACTGTGATAATATCATATTCCTGATCAATCCCTGTTGGCATTTGACAGTAAGAGGACCCTGATCAATCCCTGTTGGCACTG
Source organism: Carcharodon carcharias (assembly GCF_017639515.1). Classification (NCBI taxonomy): domain Eukaryota; kingdom Metazoa; phylum Chordata; class Chondrichthyes; order Lamniformes; family Lamnidae; genus Carcharodon; species Carcharodon carcharias. Next base: position 80,726,921 of record NC_054479.1, read on the forward strand.
TGATAATAACAGGATCCTGATCAATCCCTGTTGGCACTGTGATAATAACAGCATCCTGATAAATCCATGTTGGCACAGTGATAATAACAGGATCCTGATCAATCTTTTTGGCATTTTGGTAATAACAGGACCCTGATCAATCCCTATTGGCACTGTGATAATAACAGGACCCTGATCAATCCCTGTTGGCACTGTGATAATAATAGGATCCTGATCAATCCATGTTTGCACTGTGATAATAACAGGATCCTGATCAATACCTGATGGCATTGTGATAATAACAGGACCCTGATCAATCCCTGTTGGCACTGTGATAATAACAGGATCCTGATCAATCCCTGTTGGCACTGTGATAATAATAGGATCCTGATCAATCCATGTTTGCACTGTGATAATAACAGGATCCTGATCAATACCTGTTGGCATTGTGATAATAACAGGACCCTGATCAATCCCTGTTGGCACTGTGATAATAACACGATACTGGTCAATCCCTATTGGCATACTGAGAATAACAGGATTCTGATCAATCCCCATTGGCATTGTGATAATAGCAAGATCCTGATCAATCCCTATAGGCATTGTGATAATAGCAGGATCCTGATCAATTCTTGTTGGCATTGTGATAATAACAGGACCCTGATCAATCCCTGTTGCCATTGTGATAATAACAGGATCCTGATCAATCCCTGTTGGCACTGTGATAATAACAGGATCCTGATTAATCCCTGTTGGCACTTTGATATTAAAGGATCCTGATCAATCCAAGTTAGCATTGTGATAATAACAGGACCCAGAATAATCCCTGTTGTCACTTTGATAATAAAAGGATCCTAATCAATCAATGCTGGCAGTGTGATAATAACAGGATCCTGATCAATCCCTGTTGTCACTGTGATAATAACAGGACCCTGATCAATTCCTGTTGGCACACTGATAATAACAGGACCCTGATCAATCACTAGTGGGACTGTGATAATAACAGTATCCTGATCAATCCCTGTTGGCATTGTGATAATAACACCAACCTGATCAATCCCAGTTGGCACAGTGAATATAAGGCGAACCTGATCAATCCCTGTTGTCACTGTGATAATAACAGGTCCCTGATCAATCCCTGTTGGCACTGTGATAATAATAGGATCCTGATCAATCCCTGTTTGCACTGTGATAATAACAGGATCCTGATCAACACCTGTTGGCATTGTGATAATAACAGGACCCTGATCAATCCCTTTGGGCACTGTGATAATAGCCTCATGATCAATCCCTGTTGGCACTGTGATAATAACAGGATCCTGATTAATCCCTATTGGCATTGTGATAATAACAGCCTCCTGATCAATCCCTGTTGGCACTGTGGTAATAACAGGATCCTGATTAATCCCTATTGGCATTGTGATAATAACAGGATCCTGATCAATCCATGTTAGCATGGTGATAATAACAGGACCCAGAATAATCCCTGTTGTCACTTTGATAATAAAGGGATGGATCCTGATCAATCCATGCTGGCAGTGTGATAATAACAGGATCCTGATCAATCCCTGTTGTCAATGTGATAATAACAGGACCCTGATCAATTCCTGTTGGCACACTGATAATAACAGGACCCTGATCAATCCCTAGTGGCACTGTGATAAATAACAGTATCCTGATCAATCCCTGTTGGCACTTTGATATTAAAGGATACTGATCAATCCCTGCTGGCACTTTGATAATAACGTTATCCTGATCAATCCCTGTTGGCATTGTGATAATAACACCAACCTGATCAATCCCAGTTGGCACAGGGAATATAACGTGACCCTGATCAATCCCTGTTGTCACTCTGATAATAACAGGACCCTGATCAATTCCTGTTGGCTCTGTGACAATAACAGGATCCTGATCAATCCCTGTTGGCACTGTGATAATAATAGCATCCTGATCAATCCCTGTTTGCACTGTGATAATAATAGGATCCTGATCAATACCTGTTGGCATTGTGATAATAACAGGACCCTGATCAATCCCTGTTGGCACTGTGATAATAACACGATACTGGTCAATCATGAGTCATGAATGGTACTGAACATTGTGCAATTATCAGCGAACATCCCCACTTCTGACCTTATGATGGAAGGAAGGTCATTGATGAAGCAGCTGAAGATGGTTGGGCTAAGGACACTACCATGAGGAGCTCCTGCAGTGATGTCCTGGAGCTGAGATGACTGACCTCCAACAACCACAACCATCTTCCTGTGTGCTAGGTATGACTCCAACCAGTAGAAAGTTTTCCCCCTGATTTCCATTAAAGCCAGTTTTGCTAGGGATCCTTGATGCCAAAGTCGGTCAAATGCAGCCTTGATGTCAAGGGCAGTCAGTCTCACCTCACCCACTGGCACACTCGAGTGGATGTACAGCTTGGTGTGACTATGTGGGGTTCCAGGCGCAGGTCCAAAATGTCGGTAAATCTCCCGACATTTACAAGGTCCTGAGAGCAGCACTGTCCCCTGACCCTTGGGGGAAGCCAGAGTGAACTGGTCAAAGGTCATGATTTGGCCACCAGCCTTCAGAAAGCGGTGCCGAGCCCATCGGTCACTCGGAGTGCACAGACCTTGAGATTGGGGATAAGCCAGGTTATCCAATATCCATCATCCAATATGGATCACAGTTCTAAAAAAATAGAAAGTCACTGTTCCTGTTGGCAGAACTGGTGAGAGCCAGAGGACATGGATTTTAGGTGAATGGCAAAAGAACCCATGGTGAGATGAGGAGGATCTTTTACATGCAGCAAGTGGTTAGAATCTGGAATGCACTACCTGAGGGTGGAATCGTCTGATCCCATTGGTGCGGGGTGTCATGGCAAGCGGGGGAGGGGGGAACGCCAATATGGTGAGAAAGCCAAAAATCAGTTTTACCCCATTGTGAAAGCAGTTTGTGATCATCCGCTCCACCTGTCAATGGCAGGCCACAATTCCCACCGCTGTACATCAGGAACCTAATTTCAATATCTTTGCATCCCATTATTGTGCCCTCACGCCTGAATCATCCCCCCATGTGAAACTTACCGCCCATTTCAGCGTGACTTCACAACAGCATGCTACCCGACTGCTTTTAAAAGGCGTGCACCTGGTGAGCTGAAGTTGGAGGGGATCTCGGAGGTGAGTGCACACAACCTTGCACAGCGCTCGTGAGCATCCCCTGTAGGACATCAAGGAAGAGGCATTCGGGTGCGGGGTCACAGGCAAGTCACTTTTTCCCAGCGCCTTTCAATGCGGTGCCAGGGCAAGACCTCCAGTGCGGAAGGGTGGGGGGCCGATGGGGGCAAGGCAGCACAGACTGAAGGAAGTACACATGCACATGCTGGGGTTTTGTGGTGGGGGGGAAAGAGGGGCTGAGGGAAGCAGCCACACACTTGGAAAATCCTGTCAAAAGTGAACATTCTCCTGCAGCTGAGACCGTTCAGCACCAGCTCCGTTGACAAGCTTGGAGTTGGGCCTCTGAAGCATTTCTGCCCACTGAAGCAAGGCAAAAGCATGAATGTGCCACCAAATGCTCCAGAACTTTTCACCCCTCAGGCTTAGACTGCAAATTAATGTGCATTTTAGGGGGCAGCAGGGCAATTGGCCGACTGGACACGTTGTACAATCCCCTTGTGAAAGGTGGTCATGGCACAGTCACTGGTGGAGGTGCTCACAGCCCCTTGCAATGTCTTTATTAAGGTTTGGACCAGTAACCCTCATGGTTCAAGCTGACAGTGCAGCCTTGCAGTGTGGGTTAGGGGAATGCCTGCGCCTGAGCTGAGATCACAGCAGGCAGTCCAGTGGCTTAAGCTGGCGCCAATGAGTCAAGTGGAGTGGGGTGGAGGTGGTTGGGTTTTCGGATAGCCATGAAGTGCACTACAGACTGGCCATCCAAGTGGTGGCCAGCATTCTCTGGCTTGCGTCAAGGGGCCTTGAGACTTAACCAAGAGAGGTCCTTAAGACACATATGCTAACCCATGCATCTCTCTCTTTGATCCTGCGGGAGGAGAACATCAGGATCATGCAGTGTGGTGAGTTAGCGGTATGTCTCATGGCTGACAGAGACCAGAGAAGAAGGAGAAGGGAATGGTGGAGGCGCCTGGCTCACCAATGGGAGGAGCACTTCCCTCAAGATGAAGGGGTTGCAGGGCCTGCTACACCCGCAGCTGAAGATCCACAGAGAGCTGTCGCTGGTGGGCACCTCGTCAGACCCAGGGTCTTTAGACAGCATCTGTCATTCCTGCTGATGACTGAGAACCTGTGTCGCTGAAGACTGTGCATGTCTAGGGAACTGGTCAGTCACATATGCCACCTGCTGCAGGATTTGGCACCACGGGGACAGGGAGGGCATCCACTGCCAGTGGCCGTGAAAGTGACCGTGGTGCTCAATTTTTATGCCAGTGGCTTTTTCCAGGGCTCCACAGGTGACCTGTGCGGGATCTCACAAGCCGCCATGCACAAGTGCATCCAGGAGGTCACAAACACTATAGTCGCGAAGGGACAGAACTTTGTACAATTTGCCTGGTATCAGGAAAGCCAGGAAGCAAGAGCGCTGGGATTTGTGCAGATCTCTGGTTTTCCATAGTGCAGGGTGGCATCGACTGGGCTCACATGGTGCTTAGATCTCAGCTTGGATCTCAATGGCAACAAGCCGCCAACTACATCAATTGCGAGAGCTTCCACTTGCTGAATGTTCAGCTGGTCTGCAACGACCAGGAACACTTCCTACAGGTCTGAGCATGATTCTCAGGGAGTGTCCATGACTCCTAGATCCTTAGCAGATCTCAGATTCCTGACATCTTCCAGGGTCCAGAGAGGCTGCAGGGTTGGCTCCTCAAGGTCAAGTGTTGCCCACAGAGGCCATGGCTGATGATGCCCGTGCGGCGGCCTCAGACTGCAGCAGAGCAACTCTATAATAAGGCTCATGCCACGACCAGGACTTTGGTGGAGCAAACGATAAGCATTTTGCAAATGAGGTTCTGGTGTCTTGACAGGTCCAGTGGAGCACTGCAATACAGTCCGCAGAGAGAGTCACACATCATCGTTGCTTGCTGCGCAGTCCACGACCTGACACTGCAACAGGGGGAGGACCTGACTATAGAAGAGAAGATGGAGGAGCTGCAGGTCTCCTCCAAAGAAACTTTAGAAACATCTGATCCTTTGTCCACCTTCAGTACCTGAGCTCTTCAGGAGCACAGCATCACTGGTCACAGATGCTGAACAGATGGGTGTCAGCCCCACCTTATAGGTGCAGAGAGCACACAGAGAGAATGATGGAATTCTGTGACACCTGCTCACTAAATTCTAGCAGCAATGACCAGCACTGTCGAGGTGCAGGTATCAGTGATGTGTCCAGGGAGTGTGAGGCCCGACCATCACTTCGGTCTGAAGGCTGCACAAAGCACAGGGAAGAGGCCCTGGACTGAGACACCTGCCTTTATCTTGTACAGAAAGGTTTCACATCTGAGTGACAAGAACGCTGCTCATCAGAACAAGGAACCATAGGCAGGGAGACATTCTTGGGAGTTTATTGACAATAGTGAACAGTATGTACAAGTGATTAACACCTGTGCAACTGCATCTTCTTAATCTTCCTAACCCTGCCCAGAGTGTTCCCCAGACATCCACAGCGGAGGTGGGGGCAGCCTGCTGACTGCTACGCCCTGTCTATGATGACTTCAGCATGCATCCTCTGGAGGGCCAAGACCTGGAAGGCCCCGGCTTTCTTTGGGTGTCCTGCTGTTGTCCAGCTGCACCGTCCTCACCTGTGGAGTTGGAACTGCTGGGTCACAGGAAGAAGGGATTTGGATCAGCCAGACATTCCCAGAATCACCTGGGTGGATGGCCCCAGGGTGTCGAGCTCTTGGTCCTGCCCCCACCTGCTGTGGATCAGACAGTGCGATGTGCTCACCAGATTGTGACCCCGAGACTACTCTAGAAGTAGATCCCACCAAGGTGTTTGTGTCTGCGCTGGTGGAGGGTGTGGGTGAGCGCTGTGATGGGACTTCAATGAGGGTGTCATCAAATTCTTCTTCCGAGATGTCTTGCATCGAGGACCTGGGTCATGAATTCCCTCAGCTGCTTCCCAGATGTGCCTGCAAAAGCTAGAAGAGATAATTAGTGCATGGCAGGAAACTGCGGAACAGAGGAACTGACTCACGGCATGGTTGTCTGATGGGTGTTACACTGCTGGATCCTTACTCGGTAGAGCAGTGCCGACCTTACCATCAGCACAGGAATGGTCCAGATCTGGATGGCTCTGTTTTCAAAGTCTGTGAGGACCTTGATTTCAGGCATTTTTCCAATATCTATGACCTCTCTCTCTCGTTGTGTGCTTGTCCTGCATGAATAGAGATGGAGGGAGTGTAAGCAGGATGCCTGCCAGGCTAGATAATAAGTGTGCCTGGCCTGTGTGGGTGGTGAGTGGTCCCATGGATGGAATGAGGATAATGAAGGTGTGTGTAAGAGAGTGAAAGGTGATGTCCCTTGAACCAACAGTGAGTGAGGCCCCTGTAGATGTGTGATGGGTTTGTGAGTGTGTGAGCTGAGAGTGATGAGAAGAGTGACTTACCCTGGCGGAATGGAGATCATTCATCCTCTTGTGGCACTGGCTGGAAGTCCTCTTCTGAAGGGCGTTGGCACTGACCACCACTGCCACTGCCTCCCATGCTGGATTTGTCACTGTGCTTACTGGTCTGCACCCAGAGTGGGGGTAGAGGACTTCATGGCGGGTCTCCACTGTGTCCAGTAGGTGCTTGAGGGAAGCTTAGCTAAATTTGGGGCAGCATGTTTCCTCTGATTGGCAGCCATGACTTTCCAGCAGCTTCCGATGCTTTAGAGAGAGCTGGCTCTGTGCAGGGACACCCTTTAAATATGGTGCCCAGAATACTGAAGGCCTGAGGTGACGGCGAGGCGGTGAATCAGAGGCTGGGGTGGGAGACCAGCGACCTGGCATGTTTCCCATGAATGCATTATTAATGAGGCACCAGGAAGAGGCGATATGACATGTAAACCCACCATTGCGGCCAGCAGGTAAAACAACTTTTTTCATGCCCGCTCCAGCACTTTGAGCAAATCTGGGATGATTCTCCCCTGAGAGTCTGGCGAAGGCAGATTCAATCATGGCTTTAAGGATAAGCAGCTGTAGAGGAAAAGTTTGCAGAGCTCCAGGGAACTGAGTGGGGAATGGGTCTAGCTGAGTTTCTCTTTCGGGGGCTGTCATGGAAATGACAGGCCGAATGGCCTCCATCCAAGCTGTAATTATTCTATTATTCTGTGACAATATTGGGCAGGTGTAAAGCCAGCAGATGGTCTGGACTTCCCACCCAGTTCAGTTAAAATTAGCCCTTCATTACCTGGTTCCTACTTGGGCTTGAGAATGGGGTTAAATCAAAAACAAAAGGCCATTTGAGTGGATTATACTTATTGCAATTTACTGAATGTGGAATGTCCATCGGCACTCTATGGATCCAACTGTTTATTTGTTACAGTACAAAAGTTTCACTTTGAAACATTTCTGTGCAGGAGATCACACTGAAAATGTTGCTGTTGCTGCTGCTGCCAGTGTTCAGCTTGGTCTCCATCTGAGGTCCAATTAGAGCAGCGTAAACAGCATTCATTCGTCCTTCGCTGAGAGACTGGACCATCAGATGAAGATACTGCCAAACTGCCTAAAGTCACCTTGCAGCACAAGTAGTGCGAACACCTGCTCCCACTGATTGGTAAATAAAGTAGCTGTGAATACTGAGTCTGCCGTGCCATATTTCCCTGAGATTAACTGACCCTCCTCAATTGCTGCTGAGTTAACCACCTTGTTTTCCCCTGGCAAGTTCAGGAACCTTGTGGATCACATGTTAACTCAGTGTTAATGTCACTCGAGCTAAGTGATTAACATATGTTAATAAACAACCCCGCCCCCCTCTCTGGAGTGAAACACAGAAGTCGGCGTGTTGTAGATGGTTCACCAACACATCTTGTTGGTTTTAACCACCTCCATCCTTACCTGAACTCACACACTCCTGCCAGTTAAAATCCAGCCCAGCATATCAGCTACTCAAATCACAGTAGAACGGTGATGTTTCGGATACCTGGCACTGACCTGCAGATCTCCAAATGTCCACAGCTTTCAGTGTGAAAACCCATGTCAGAATGATTATTATCAATAACCTGCTCCACTCTCCCTCTGAATCCTGACCCTCAATTAGTGCTTTAATTGCACCACAGTGCTAACAACACCCAGAACACCTGGCATTTACCAGCATTTAGTATATTGCCTGCAAGCTGAGCTTCATAATGCAGAGGGATTTTTAATAAGTGCCCACTGTGTGCTTTTGGTGCTGATTTGAATATCACTCGCCATCTGAGCCTGCACAGATCTAATTACTTATTATCTTTCTGTTTTACTCTCTTTCATCATTAGTTTTTTTTCAGTGTGGGATTTGCTTCTCGTCTTCTTATTTTGACAGAGCTGCTACTTGAGAGTAACTAGGTAACTCCTTGGCTGGACTCCAATTGTATACTGAAGACGTAGCTGAATGCTGAGCCAAGTCTCCCTGAAAGGAAATCTCCTCCACTCTATTAATTATTCACAATGGAAATGTAAGACACATGAGGCAATTACTGTCAGCTCTCCCCTCTTTAGAGAATTCATTCCTCTCTGATATGCACTATTACTCCTCATCCAACCTGGTGATACTGGAATGTACCAAATCCCAATTTGTATAATTAACAACAACATCATCCATTTATATAGCACCTTTAATGTAATAAAATGCCCCAGACCACTTCACCTGAGTGTTATCAAAGTCTCACATGAACAACCTGAGACAATACTGAGGCAATTGACCAAAAACTTGGCAAGGAGGTAGAGTTTAAGGAGCATCTTAAAGGAGGAAAGAGAGGTCAAGAGACAGAGAGGTTTAGGGAAGGAATTCCAGATTTTAGGCCCTCGGCCTTTGAAGGCATGGCTGCCAATGTGGATTGATTAAAATCAGGGATGCACACGAGACCAGAATTGGAAGAGTGCAGAGATCTCACAGAGATGTAGGCCTAGCAAAGGTAATGGGGATAGGAAGGAGGGACTTCAAAATAAGGATGAAAATTGCTGCTGGAAGTGTAGATAACCTCGGTCAGCGAGCAGAGGGGTGATGGATGAATGGGACTTGGTGCGGGTTAGGATACAGGCAGCAAAGTACTAGGTGAGTTCAAATTCGCAGGAGGAGAGGGGGCGGGGGGTATAGTGGAAGGCCAGTCAGGAGAGCAGTAGAGCTATTGAGTCTAGAGGTAACATAAACATCGATCATTTACATATTGTATTCTATATTTAAAGCATAGTCTGACTTCACTGTGGATAGGATATTGAGCAGTCACATATCAGAATCTACCTAGAAAAACATTATACTATATACGCTTCAATTAGCAGAGGCTAAAGTGACATGAAGCTTTTATGAATTGTATAGAAATATATAATCTTCTTGGTCATTTCTCCAACAGAGTTAGATAAGTGAAATCTCACTTTTAGGCTGATTCCTAATAACATTAACTGAAGCATTTATTTTATTAAAGTGCTACTGGTGTAAGCAATAAGCAGAAGATGTTTGTTGAGCAGCTGATGTCACTGGAACCTGCATTTTTGCAGCTTTCCCACTTCAGCAGTGCATCTTCCAGTATACGGTTCAAACAAATCTTAGGGAGGTACACTCCTGCTGGCTAAGGTAAAGATGCTGAGCGGAACAGTCATTGTTCAAGACTGGAGATGGAGCAGCTTTTAACCAATTCCATTCAATCACCGGACTCAACTATATCAAAGCAAGACTGAAAGAGGTAAAAACATAAAACTAAAAGCGAAAGCATTGATAAATGCAAAAATAGCACAGATCCTGGCAAATGGAAAGGATATAAAGATCAGCAAATGGTGACAAACTGAATAGTAAGAGCTACAAAAGGCAAAACAAAAAGAAACTTGCAAATGATATCAAAGTCAACACAAAAAACATTTACAATTATATATGGATAAAGAGGATGGTCAGGAGCAATTTGGTTCTCTTGAAATCTGATAATTGTGATATTTCAATGACAATGTGAACATGTTGGGCCATAACTCCCAAATAAATAAATACATACCTGTCCTTGAAAATTACATTGACACTTCCATCCACCAGAGCTGCATCAAAAGACTCCTCACAGGCCCCAGCAAAGTACAGCTCCAGCGGATTCAAGGAGGCCATTCCCCTTTTTTACAGCACCTGTTGTCGTAAAGCAGGTAAGTTTAAAGGGTCCAATGAAATTCACAGGCCGGGGCAAGGTCAGTGTCTGAGTTAAATGGGTAGGTTTTGAGGGGTGTGGGTGTTCGGAGGGCGGAGGGTGGGGGGGTCAGAGGTGAGGGGTGCGGGGGGGGTCAGAGGTGAGGTGTGCGAGGGGGGTCAGAGGTTGGGTGGGGCAGGGGAGTTGGAGGTCAGGGATGTAGGGGGAAGCTGTGGTGGGAGAGTCGGGGGAGTCCTGTGGGGTCGGTCTGGGTGTTTACAATAGTTACCCAGAAAGTCAGAAGAGGATTTAGTTCTTCTAAATTTTTCTGAATAACTATTGGTGTAACCTTGATGGAGCCATCCGAGGTTTGTGATTTAAATTGCATTTTCGGGCGATTCCCAGTGCAGGACAATCATCCAGTGGAAGTGTGGCCTTCTGGGCAATTGCCATGCAAACTCTTAACTGGCAACTTCCCAGAGGGATTCCCCAGTGCATCTTTGGGTTTCCCCCCAAATCCAACACTGGGGATGACAGAAGTTATGGCCCGTTGAAAAATTACTTTGTGTCCATATTTAGAGTGGAGGAAGTGGTCAGCTTGCTGGACATCTCAAAGAAACTAATATGTAATCAAGGACAGGGACTCGCCAAAGTTAACATAAGCAAAATAACAGTAATGAAGGAAGTGATGACATTAAAGAGTGACAAATCCCCACGACCGGATGGTTTCCATACCAGGATTTAAAGGAAGTAGGTGAGAACACTTCAGGTGTCCCAGCTGTAATTTTCCAGAGTTCTCTTGATTTGGGAACTGTTCCTTCAGATTGGAAAATTGTGCACATCACTCAGCTATTTAATTAAGGTGAGAGGAGGAACCAGGGAATTATTGGCCAGTTGTCCTAGCACCTGTTGAAGGGGAATAACTAGAGTCTGTCACTAAGGATAGGGTGACTGAACACCTTGAATAATTGAACATTTCAATTGATCGGATAGCCAGTATTGATTTGTGAAAAGTAGGTCATGCCTGATGAATCTGATTGAAGTGTTTGAAGAGGTGACTAATGGACAGGGGCATGTCTATGCATGTTACTTATATGCACTTCCAGAAAACAGTTGATAAAGTCCCTCATAAGAGACTAATAGCTAAGGTTGGAGCTCATGCAACTGAAGGTAGATTATTGACTTGGTTGGAAAATTGGCTGAATGGAGGGAGAGTGGGGATAATGGGCAGGTACTCTCATTGGCAGGATGTGGCTAGTGGTGTCCTGCAACAATAATCCACATTCATTAATGACTTAAATGATGTGATAGAAAGCCACGTATACAAATTTGCCAATAACACAAAGATACAACGTATTGTAAGCAGTGCAGATGGAAGCATAAAATTATAAGGAGATATTGAAAAGATTAAGTGAATGAACAAAACTGGAAAATGGATTTCAATGTGGGCAAATGTGAGGTCATCCAAATTAAAATAGAAGCATAGAAAATAGGAGCAGGAGTACCTCATTCGGCCCTTCAAGCCTGCTCTGCCTTTCAATATGATCATGGATGATCCTCTCTCAATGCCATACTCCCACTCTCTCCCCATACCCCTTAACAACTTTAGAGCCTAGAAACCTATCTATTTCCTTCTTAAATATATTCAGTGACTTGGCCTCCACAGTCTTCTGTGGTAGAGAATTCCACAGGTTCACCACCCTCTGAGTGAAGAAGTTTCTCCTCATCTCAGCCCTAAATGGCCTAGCCCTTATCCTGAGTCTATGACCCCTTGTTTTAGACCTCCCAGCCAGAGGAAATATCCCTGCATTCAGTCTGTCCATCCCTGTCAGAATTTTATACATTTCAATGAGATCTTAAAAAGATAGAACAGGGCAGGGGCTTTCTAAAATGGTGAAAAGCTAAAAACAGTGGAGGTCCAAAGAGACTTGGAAGGTACAGGTAAATTTATCATTAAAATGTCATGAACAGGTACAAAAATACTCCAAAAGATTAATGCAATGTTTGCCTAGTACCTAGAAGTCTGGAGTAGAAGAGGTTAGCAGTCTTGCTTCAAGCACACAAAGCCCTGGTTAGACCACACCTGGAGAATGGTGAACCTTTCTAGGCACCAAACTTTAGGATGAATATATTGGTCTTGGAGGGAGTGCGGTGTAGATTTACCAGAATGGTACATGCGCTCCAAGCTAAAAGATTACACAGAGTTGTATACCCTGAAATTTATTAGGTTAAGGGGTGCTTTCTAAAGGAAATTGGATGAACAATTGAGAGAAATAGCTTTCAGGGTCATGGGAATGGAGTGGGGGTGCAGGACTGATGGGAATGCCCACATGGCGCTGGCATGGACTCAGTGGGCTGAATGGCCTCCTTCCATGCTGAAATAATGACTCCATGACTCTTAGAATATTCTAAGATATTAAGGGTGACAAATAGAGTACAGAGAGAGAAATTATTTCTTCTGGTTGGGGAGTCTAGGAATAGGGGACATAGCCCAAAAATTAAAGACAGAATCTTTCAGGAGTGAAATTAGAAAACACTTCACACAAACAGTGGGAGTAGTTTGGAACTCTCTTTTGCAAGCAACAATTAATTCTACGTCAATTATTAACTTTAAAACTGAGATGACAGAATTTTGTTAACCAAAGGTATTAAGGAACAGTGAGCAGAGTGGAGGGAGAGTGAGAGTGGAGAGAGAATGAGTGAGGTTGAGGAGAGTGGAGAGAAAGTAAGAGAGTGGAGGGAGAGTGAGTGAGGGTGAGGAGAGTGGTGCGAGAGTGAGGAGTGGAGAAAGAGTGAGGAGAGTGGAGAGAGAGCAAGTGAGGGTGGGGGGAGTGGAAAGAGAGTGAGGACAGTGAAGAGTGAGTGAGAGTGAGGAGAGAGTGAGAGAGGGTGAGGAGAGTGGAGAGGTACTAAGGCTGAGGAGAGTGATGAGAGAGTGGAGACAGAGTGGGGTGAGGAGAGTGGAGAGAATGAGGAATGTGGAGAGAGAATGAGAGAGTGGAGAGAGAGTGTGAGGTTGAGGAGAGTGGAGAGAGAGTGAGGAGAGTGGAGAAAGACTGAGTGAGGGTGAGGAGAGTGAAGTGAGATTGAGGAGAGTAGAGAGAGAGTGAGTGAGGGTGAGGAGAGTAGAGAGAGAGTAAGTAAGGGCAAGGAGAGTGAATGGGAGAGTGGAGACAGAGTGGGGTGAGGAGAGTGGAGAGAATGAGGAGAGTAGAGAGAGGGTGAAGAGAGTGTAGAGGGAGTGAGAGTGGAGAGAGAGTAGGAGTGCAGAGAGTGTGAGAGTGAGAGTGGAGAGAGTGAGAGAATGATAGACGCTGAGGGGAGTAGAGAAGTGGTGAGTTGCTGCATGGAGTTGACCGCTGTGTGATATGGGGCTACTGTGCCATGAGGCAGCTGATGAGTGAGGTCGGTGGTCAGTGTAGGAGCTGAGTGCATCAAGTACTCATCATGTGGTGCTGCTAAATAGGGGATAAGGTTTTCACCATGTTTGAATTACAACAGCAACCTTCAAGCCATTTACTGCAGCCTGTGAAGCAGGTGGGAAGAAGGTCAGTTTGAAAGGTTACTGACCATGGATGTGAACGCTTTACAGAGTTTCTGGGGCAAGTTTTAGAAATGACCCACTGCTAATAAATCATCCAAATTCAGTCAACAGGAATAGAATAATACAGAACAGAAGGAGGCTATTCAACCCATCATGCCAGTCCCAGCTCTTTGAAATTAGTCATGCTCTTTCCTCATTCATTTAAGTGTGCTGCCTGAAGGCAGGTCCTTGGCTCGTTGCCTGCTGATGTGGTACGTTGACCTGGTTTTCTTAGCAGTTTCTTGTCATTGGTGGGCTTGCTGTTATCTTCCACTCTCAGGCCGGGTGGGGAGGCAGATCCCAAGTCAACCTCAGCTGCAACAGGGATCACACCTGCATTGTTGGCATTATTCTGAACCACAAGTGGCCATCTAGCCAATCAAAATCATCCTCAAAGCCCTGCAAAGTTTTCTCCTTCAGCTGGATGTCTAATTCTCTTTTGAAAGTTGCTATTTAATCAGCTTCTGCCACATTTACAAGCAGTGCATTCAGTGCAGATCATAACCCACTGCAAAAAAAATCATTCTCCTTGTCTTCCTTCTATTATTTTGCTTATTATCTTCAACCTGTTTCTTCCAATTATCCATACTCTTGGCACTGGAACTCTTATATCCCTATGGACCTGAAGCTTTCATACTATTGGGTTTAGTGAATGACTGAAATAAGATTACTGAGATCACCTTGTGTACACAAACAGCACACTATGTACCATTTCTATCTCACATTAACTAATATTCCAAATCTCCGAGGGCAAAGGATTTCCACGTGTTGGCTTGTTGTTACACAGGCCAGAGTTTGATACTGAGACACGAGACGTGCACAGCTGCAGAAAGTCAGGAAGAGAAGGAAGGCTGAGAGAGGAGAAGGAGAGTTAGATTATTCAATAATGAGGGGAGTTGAAGAAGAGAGAAGTGGAGACTAAAGATTGGAAAGGGCTGGGAGGGAATAAGAGCAAGAAATGAAGAGGAGCTCACTGTTCAAAGGTTCAAAGATTAAAATCAGAAAGAGTGGGGGAAGGGATAAGAATGTACAGGATTTTGATTAAATATTCCCAGTAGGATTCAGATTGATGGTGGATAGCTTTGATAAAACTTTTAGAGATTTTCTTGACATACAGAAGTTGATTTTGACTGTGGCCAATGGTGTAAAGCAGGTAATATCAAGCTGACAGCCCATCAATGTGCCAAGTAGTTCAATAAATTTTACTACTATTGAGTTAGCTTTGTGTTTTATAGTCCACACACTGGGATAATTCAGCTATTTCATTGGGAGATTGCATAAAATATGAGAAACTGACAACACCACCAACAAATTGCATTTATATAGCACCTTTAATGTAGTAGCATGTCCAAAGGTGTTTCACAGGTGTTGTCAGGCATAATCTTACACCAAGCCAGGTAAGGTGGCATTGAAACATTGAAAGTATATGGCACAACGGGAGGCCATTCAGCCTATTGTGTCTCTGTCTGCTGTAAAAATGCTGTCCAGTGTAATTCCAATTCCCAGCGCCTGGCTCGTGACCCTGTAAGGCTACAGCAAGTACATATCCAAGTGTTTTTTTAAATGTGATGAGAGTTTCTGCCTCTACCATCCTTCAGGCAGTGAGTTCTAGCTCCCCACTACCCTCTGGGTGAAAAAGTTTATCCTCAACCCCTTTAATCTTTCTGCCAGTTACTTTAACTCTATTCCCCCTGGTTATTGACCTCTTGGCTAATTGAAATAGGTCCTTCCTATCCATAACAAAAACAGAATTACCTGGAAACACTCAGCAGGTCTGGCAGCATCGGCAAAGAAGAAAAGAGTTGATGTTTTGAGTCCTCATGACCCTTCAACAGAACTAGGTGAATCCAAGGAGAGGGTGAAATATAAGCTGGTTTAAGGTGGGGGGAGGTGGGGGAGGGGGGGGGGGTTAGGTGGGGGGAGAGAAGTGGAGGTAGGTGGTGTTGTTGTAGGGAAAGTGGTGGGGTGATGGTCCAGGGAGAGGTAGGAGGAAGTGTCTACGAGTTGACGCTCAGCCTCCGTGAGGCAGAGCCACTGAACATCAAGCCATTTTTTCCAGGACTGTCGCTGACCTCATCTCCTCTGGAGATCTTCCTCCCACAGCTTCCAACCTGATAGTCACCCAACCTCGGATGGCCTGCTTCTACCTCCTAGCCAAAATCCACAAACAGGACTGTCCCGGTAGACCAATTGTGTCAGCTTGTTCCTGCCCCACAGAACTCATTTCTCGTTATCTTTGACCCTCTTCTCTCTCCCCATGTCCAGTCCCTTCCCACCTACATCCGTGATTCCTCTGACACCTTACGTCACATCAACGATTTCCAGTTCCCTGTCCCCAACCACTTCCTCTTCACCATGGACGTCCAATCCCTCTACACCTCCAACCCCAACCAGGATGGTCTGAGGGCCCTTAGCTTCTTCTTCGAAAGGAGGCCCGAACAATCCTCATCCACCACTACTCTCCTCCGTCTGGCTGAACATGTTCTCACACTGAACAATTTCTCCTTCAACTCCTCTTACTTCCTCCAAATAAAAGGTGTGGCTATAGTTACCCACATGGGCCCCAGCTATGCCTGTCTCTTTATGGGATGTGTGGAACATTCCTTGTTCCAGTCCTACTCCGACCCCCTTCCACAACTCTTTCTCCGGTACATCGATGATTACTGCGGTGCTGCTTCATGCTCTCGTCAGGACTTGGAAAGATTTATTAATTTTGCTTCCAATCTCCACCCCTCCATCATTTTCAGGTGGTCCATCTCTGACACTTCCCTTCCCTTCCTTGACCTCTCTGTCTCAATCTCTGGTGATAGACTGTCCACCAATATCCGTTACAAGCCTACCCACTCCCACAGCAACCTCGACTACAGCTCCTCACACCCCACTTCCTGTAAGGACTCCATCCCATTCTCTCGGTTCCTTCGCCTCCGTCACATCTGTTCTGATGATGCTACCTTCAAAAACAGTTCCTCTGACATGTCCTCCTTCTTCCTTAACCGAGGTTTTCCACCCACGGTCGTTGACAGGTCCCTCAACCCAGCCCAGATCCCGCGCAAATGCCCTCACGCCTTCTCCTCCCTCCCAGAAACGTGATAGGGTCCCACTTGTCCTCACTTATCACCCCACCAGCCTCCGCATTCAAAGGATCATCCTCCGCCATTTCCGCCAACTCCAGCATGATGCCACCATCAAACACATCTTCCCTTCACCCCTCTGATGGCATTCCATAGGGATCGTTCCCTCCGGGACAGCCTGGTCCACTCCTCCTTCACCCCCTACCCCTCAACCCCCACCTATGGCACCTCCCCATGCCCACACAAAAGATGCAACACCTGCCCCTTCACTTCCTCTCTCCTCACCGTCCAAGGGCCCAAACACTCCTTTCAAGTGAAGCAGCATTTCACTTGCATTTCCCCCAATTTAGTCTACCGCATTCGTTGCTCCCAATGCCGTCTCCTCTACATTGGAGAGACCAAATGTAAACTGGGCGACCGCTTTGCAGAACACCTGCGGTCTGTCCGCAAGAATGACCCAAACCTCCCTGTCGCTTGCCATTTTAACACTCCACGCTGCTCTCTTGCCCACATGTCTGTCCTTGGCTTGCTGCATTGTTCCAGTGAAGCCCAACGCAAACTGGAGGAACAGCACCTCCGACTAGGCACTTTACAGCCTTCCGGACTGAATACTGAATTCAACAATTTTAGATCTTGAACTACCTCCTCCATCCCCACCCACTTTCTGTTTCTTCTCCCTTCCTTTTGTTTTTCCAATAATTTATATAGATTTTTCTTTTCCCACCTATTTCCATTATTTTTAAATCTTTTATGCCCTGCTAGCCTTTCCACCCACCCCCACTAGAGCTGAAACCTTCAATGCCCTGCCATCCATTCTTAATTAGCACATTCGTTTAGATAATATCACTTCAACACCTCGGTGTTCTTTTGTTCTTTTGTCTGTGACATCTTTTGATTATCTGCTCCTATCACTGCTTGCTTGTCCCTACAACCACACCACCCCCTCCTCTTCTCTCCCGACCCCCCAACCACCGCCGCCCCCCACCTTAAACCAGCTTATATTTCATCCCTCTCCATGGATTCACCTAGTTCTGTTGAAGGGTCATGAGGACTCGAAACGTCAACTCTTTTCTTCTCTGCCGATGCTGCCAGACCTGCTGAGTTTTTCCAGATAATTCTCTTTCTGTTTTGAATTTCCAGCATCCGCAGATTTTTGTTTTTATCCCTTCCTATCCATTCTATTCAGGCCTCTCATAATTCTATGCATGTCAATTAAATCTCCCCTTAGCCTCCTCTGTTCCAAAGTGAACATTCCCAGCCTATGCAATCTTTCTTCATAATTAAAATTCTCCAGTTCTGGGAGCATCTTCATAAATCTCCTCCGTACCCTTTCTAGTGTGATCCCCATCCTGACTTGGAAATATATTGCCGTTCCTTCACTGTCACTGGGTCAAACTCCTGGAACTCCCTTCCTAACAGCGCTGTGGGTGTACCAACAGCACATGGACTGCAGCGGTTCAAGAAGGCAGCTCACCACCACCTTCTCAAGGACAGTTAGGGATGGGCTATAAATGCTGGCCCAGCCAATGACACCAACATCCTGTGAATTAATTAAAAAAATCATCCTTCCTGGAATGTAGCGACCAGAACTGTACTCAGTGCTCTCGTTGCGAACAAAATATTGTTTTTCACAGTTCTAGCACAATCTCCCTGCTCTTACTATCTGGTCCTCAGCTAATACAGAATGTATTCATGAACATCATATCTCCCTGGTCTGCTACCTTTAGGGATTTATAGACAAACACATCCTGCTCCTCTACATTTCTCAGAATTCTACAATTTGAAGTCTATTCCCTCAATTTGTTGCTTCCCCAAATGCATTTCCTGACTCTCCCTCTGGATTGAATTCCATTTGCCACCTTCCTGCTCCCCAATTAGTCCATTAATATTTTTCTGCAGTTTTCAGCTTCTTCCTCACAACCACACTGCCATTTTTGTATCATTTGCAAACATCTTAGTCATACACCTTACATTTAAGTCTTTGTACCACAAACAGCAAGGGACCCAGTACTGAGCCCTGAGGCACCCCACTCATACTTGCATTGGAGGCAGTTCAGAAAAGGTTCACTAGGCTGATTCCTGGGATGAAAGGGGTTTGTCTTATGAGGAAAGGTTGAGCAGGTTGGGCCTGTAGTCACTGGAGTTTAGAAGAACGAGAGATGATCTTATTGAAACCTACAAGAATCTGAGGGGGCTTTGACAGAGTGGATGCTGAGAGGATGCTGAGAGGATTTTGCTCCTCATGAGGGAATCTAGAACTAGGGGGCACAGTTTCAAAATAAGGGGTCTCCCAATTAGGATGGGGATGAGGGGGAATTTCTTCTCTCAGAGGGTTTTTAGTCTTTTCAACTCTCTTCCACAGGGGGCAGTGGAGGCTGGGTCATTGGATTTATTCAAGGCTGAATTAGGCAGATTTTAGATCGACAAGAGAGTCAAGGACTATAGGGGGCAGATAGGAAAGTGGAGTTGAGACTACATCTAGATCAGCCATGTTCTTATTGAGTAGGCTTGAGGGGCTGAATGGCCTACTCCTCCTCCTAATTGTTATGATATTATCTTCTTAATGATTGACCTTCCAGCCACAAAAATCACCTGTGAACTATTACCCTTTGCTTCCTGTCACTGAGCCAATTTCAGATCCAACTTGCCACTTTCCCTTGGATCCCATGAGCTTTTCATTTTCTGTCCAGTCTGTCATGTGGGACCTTGTGAAAAGCCTTGCTAAAATCCATATAGGCTACATCAATTCTCCTTGTTACCTCCTTAAAAATTAAGTTAGTCAGATGCAGCCTTCCCTTAACAAACCCATGCTGGCTGTTCTTAATTAATCTGTGCCTTCCTAATCACAATTCAAATTGTCCTTCAGAATGTTTAACAACAAATTGTCCACCACTGAGGTTAGACTGCCTAGTCTGTAATTACCTGGGCTATCCCTTCCTCTCTTTTTAATCAATGCTACAATGTTAGCTGTCCCCAGTCATCTGGCACCATGCCTGTAGCCAGAGAGGATTGGCAAATGATGGTCAGAGCCTCCATTATTTCTTCCCTTGCTTCTCTTAACAGCCCAGGATACAATTCACCCAGGCCTGGGGGTTTATCCATTTTCAAAGATGCTAAAAACCTTAATATTTCCTCCCTCGCCCCCATTTATCCTCTCCAATATTTCACCCTACTCCTCCTTAATTATAATCCCTCTCTTTTCTGAAGGCATAAAGTATTGTCCAGTCAAGACAGCACGAAGTAGAAAAGAATCTAAAAGAAATTTGTTTCTCTTCAATATTCTCTTGCTTAAATTGTTTCTTTTAATGGAAAATGGCAGGACTGATAAAATGGCCACCGCTGACCACATGATGGTAGTTCTGGAAGTTTCTGAACAGTTTAAAAATGGACAAATGTTAACACATCAAATCCCTGGAATGTGATACTCCTTGCATTGTATAAACATTCTAGCCAAGCCAACATAAAGGATAGTAGACAAGACATATGCATCAGCTATGGATAAAGGCAGAGCTATTTGTAACACCAACATTGTGCTAATGATTCCACAGTAACCCACTCAAAACACTGGGTTTAACAAGTAACACGCTCTGGATAAAGGGGAACCTGTAGACATTCTGTACTTGGATTTCCAGAAAGCATTTGATAAGATGCCACATCAAAAGTTATTGTAGAAAATAAAAGCACATGGTGTAGGGGGTAACATATTGGCATGGATAGAAGATTGGCTGTCTGGCAGAAAACAGATAGTCTGCATAAATGGGTATTTTTCTGATTGGCAGGATGTGAGGAATGGAGTCTCCCAGGGGTCTGTGCTTGGGCCTCAACTTTTTACTGTTTTCATCAATGACTTAGATGAGGGGAGCAAAGGCATGGTAGCTAAATTTACTGATGACACTAAGATAAGCAGAAAAGTATGTTGTGAAGAAGAAATCAGGAGGGTGCAGACGGATATAGATAGGTTGAGTGAGTGCGCAAAAATCTGGTAGATGGAGTATATTATGGAAAAATGTGAAGTTGTTCACTTTGATAGAAAGAATAAAAAAGCAGAGTTTTACTTAAATGGAGAACAGCTGCATAATTCCGAGATGCAGAGGGATCTAGGTGTTCCAGTGCATGAATCACAAACAGTTAGTATGCAAGTACAGTAAGTAATTAAAAAGGCTAATGGAATGCTATCCTTTATTACAAGAGGAATTGGACATAAAATTAAGGATGTTATGTTTCAGTTATACAGGGCTTTGGTGAGACCACATCTCGAATACTGTGTGCAGTTTTGGATTCCTTATTTAACAAAGGATGTAAATGTATTCGAGGCGGTTCAGAGGTGGTTTACTAGATACCTGAAATGAGAGGGGTGTCTTATGAGGAAAGGTTGGACAGGCTGGGCTTGTGTCCACTGGAGGTTAGAAGAGTGAGGAGTGACTAGATTGAAGTATACAAGATCCTGAATGGTTTTGCCAAAGTGGATGTGAAAAGGATGTTTCCTCTTGTGGGTGAGTCCAGAACTAGGGGGCACTGTTTTAAAATTAGGGGTCACCCTTTTAGGACAGAAATGAGGAAAATTTTTTCTCTCAGAGGGTTTGGCAACTTTGGAATTCTCTGCCTCAGAAGGTGGAGGAGGCAGGGTCACTGAATATTTTTAAGGCGAAGGTAGATAGATTCTTTTTAGGCAAAGGAATCAAAGGTTTTCAGGGGCAGATGGGAGTGTGGAATTCAAAACGCAGACAGATCAGCCGCAATCTTACTAAATGGTGGAGCAGGCTCGAGGAGCAAAATGGCCTACTTTTGTTCCTATTTTGTATGTTCAAATGTTCGTAAGGGGGCCTTGTTAGCTGAATGGCTCAGCCTGAAACTACCCTGTCACATGACCGAGACTTGAGCTGTTTGAATGGCCTTATTTATGCAGCTTTCAGATTATATCTTCAGTTGCTGGTTATCCTCAGAAGAGAAATAGGACTCCAGGCTCTATCTGCCATTTACCACCTAACAGAGCAGCAGCATAACCAGAGCTCTGTCCAGGTTTTAAATTATCTAGCCCTCATCTACACTGTGTACTACTGGAACATCTGAACATCTGTATCTGTGCCTGGTAGGCTAATTTGTCTCTATGTGCCTTCTCCTGTTATGGAAGTCATCGCTTCTGGAAAAGCAGATCTCCTTGTGACAGTTTCAGCCTGCTAACCCCTGGAGGAATGCACAATTGGACATTGATTCTGGACTCACGTGAAACCATAATTCTTATTTTTATTGAGGTCTTTTTTCCCATATCCCTCTTTTATTCTATGAATGATAAAAGGGGCAGATGTTGCGAAAGCCCTTCCCGCATTTTATGTGTGTGTAAAATAAACTGCCCTTCTTATTTTTACCTTATCTCAAGTTTGCTGTGGTGTTATTAATTGCGGACTGGATGACTCCAAAACTGAAGGGTTGGGGAAAATACATCACCACTCATAAAGAGGGAAATCAAAACTGAAAACACCTTTCCGTTTACGGACAGGCAGTGAGTGGAGAAATCAGGGCTGTTTAAATGAATCTCCCTCCTGTTCGTCACAGTATTCATTAAGAGCAATGACCATTTTTTCTCTCACCACACACTAATTACTTTCTAGTCTCTAATCACCCCTACTTTTCCCTTAGTTATCCTTTTTCTCTTTAGGTAATTATGAAACACCTTTGCATTTTCCTTGCTTTTACTCGCAAATATCTTTTCATACTCACTCTTTACTTTCCTAATTTCCTTTTTAATCTCACCCTTGCACTTTTGATGCTTCTCCAGGTTTTCTGCAGTTTTGAGCTGTTGATGTTCACATAAACTTTCTTTTTTTGCCTTATTCTACCTTTATGCTCCTTGGCATGCAGGGGAGATCTAGATTTGGGAATCCCACATGTTTTTTTGTAGGAACATATTTATCCTGAATTCTCTCAATTTCCTCTGTGAATGTCCCTCACTGTTCTGACACTGATTAACCTTCTTCATGTAGCTGTTTCCAGTCCACTTTTGTCAAATCACAGCTCAGCTTAGTAAAATTGGCCTTTCCCCAATTAGAAATTTTTACTCTTGGTTTATCTTTCTCCTTTCCCATAACTACTCTAAATTTAATGAAATTATTATCACTGCCCTACAAAGCTCTCCGACTGATACTCTTTACACCTGCCCAGCTTCGTTATCTAAAACTAAACCCAGAAGTGCCCCTTTCTTGTTGGGCTTACTACATATTGGCTAAAAATATTTTCCTGAATGTATTTTAAGGATTCTGTGCCCTCTGTACCTTTTGCACTGAATTTACCCTATTAGGGCATTATTGATGCCGTCGAATTCCCCTATTATTATTGCCCTTTTGCCCCTGCACTCTTCAACAATTTGCCTCCATATTTGCTCCTCTATCACCCTCTGACGCCCAGTGGTGTGACTGCCCCTCTTTTATTCTTCAGTTTATCCATATGGCTTAGTTTGAACCTTCCAGCATATCATCCCTCTTCACAACTATGACAGTTTCTTTAACCAGCATTGTGATTCTCACTCTTGTTTTAACCATCTCTCTATCTCATCTGAAAATCCAGTAATCAGGAATTGTGGTCTGCCACTCCTGTCCTTCTTTCAGCCACATTTCAGATATAGCTCTAATATCATACTTCCAAGTGTCTACCTATATCCACAGCTCATCAACTTTATTCTCTAGACTTTGTTCATTGAAGTATATGCCACTAATTATTGAACAACTCCTCGGTTGTCGATTTTC
Organism: Carcharodon carcharias; assembly: GCF_017639515.1. Taxonomy (NCBI): domain Eukaryota; kingdom Metazoa; phylum Chordata; class Chondrichthyes; order Lamniformes; family Lamnidae; genus Carcharodon; species Carcharodon carcharias. The sequence goes on from NC_054479.1 coordinate 80,750,565, forward strand.
TAGCCATTTCCATACTCACTAACGCCAGGCACAGGGAGTAATCCGGAGGTTATTTTCTTTGTGGTGGTACTTTTTAATCACTTTCCCTGCTTTCTGAAATCTGTCTGCAGGGCCTCATCCCCCTTCTTACCTGTGTCATTGATATCGATATGGACTAAGAACTCGAGCTGTTCACCCTCCCCCCTCAGAGGGTTTTTTATTTCCTTTCACAGGATGTGGGTGTCACTGGCTAGGCTAGCAATGTTTCCCATCCCTAATTGCCCTTGAGAAGGTGGTGGTGAGCTGCTTTCTTGAACCACAGCAGTTCATGTGGTATACGTACACCCACAGTGCTGTTGGGAAGGGAGTTCCAGGGTTTTGACCCAGCAACAATGAAGGAACGGCGATATATTTCCAAGTCAGAATGGTGAGTGATTTGGAAGGGAACTTCCAGGTGGTGGTGTTCCCATGTGTCACTGTCCTTGTCCTCCTAGATGGTAGTGGTCATGGGTTTGGAAGGTGCTGCCTAAGGAAACCTCCTGCTGATTAACTCCTTAGCTGATGAATCAGTGCTCCACCATGTTGAACACCACTGGAGGAAGCACTGAGGTTGGCACAGGCACAGAATTTACTCTGGGTGGGGGACTTCAATGTCCATCACCAAGAGTGGCTCAGTATCACCACTACTGACCAAGCTGGTCAAATCCTAAAGGACATAGCTGCTAGACTGGGTCTGCAGCAAGTGGTGAGGGAACCAACAAGAGGGAAAAACATGCTTGACCCCATCCTCACCAACCTGCCTGCCGCAGATGAATCTGTCCATGATATTATCAGTAGGAGTGACCACCGCACAGTCATTTTGGAGACAAAGTCCCGCCTTCACATTGAGGATACCCTCCATCGTGTTGTGTGGCACCATCAATGTACTAAATGGGATAGATTTCGAACAGATTTAAGAACTCAAGACAGGGCATCCATTAGGCCCAGTGGGCCATCAGCAGCAGCAGAATTGTGCTCGAACACAATCTGTAATCTCATGGCCCAGCATATCCCCCACTCTACCATTACCATCAAGCCAGGTGATCAACCCTGGTTCAATGAAGAATGCAGGGGAGCATGTCAGAAGCAGCACCAGGCATACCTAAAAATGAGGTGTCAACCTGGGGAAGCTACAACACAGGACTACTTGCATGCCAAACAACATAAGCAACAAGTGAAAAACAGGGCTAAGTAATCCCAGAACCAACAGATCAGATCTAAGCTCTGCAGTCCTGCCACATCCAGTTGTAAATGGTGGTGGAATTTACCCAGCTATGTGGAAAACTGCCCAGGTATGTCCTGTACACAAAAAGGACAAATCCAACCCAATTTGGATTTGGGCCAATTACCGCCCCATCAGTCTACTCTCCATCATCAGTGAAGTAATGGAATAGGTCATCAACAGTGCTATCAGGCAGCACTTGCTTAGCAATAACCTGCTTACTGATGCCCAGTTTGTGTTCTGCCAAGCCCACTCAGCTCCTGACCTTATTACAATTGAAACATGGACAAAAGAGCTGAACTCCTGAGGTGAGGCGAGAGTGACTGCCCTTGACATCAAGGCAGCATTTGACCACATGTGGCATCGAGCAAATTGGGGGAAAACTCTCCGCAGGTTGGAGTCATACCTAACACAGAGGAAGATGGTTGTGGTTATTGGAGGTCAGTCATCTCAGCTCCAGGATATCACTGCAGGAGTTCCTCAGGGTAGTGTCCTAGGCCCAGCCATCTTCAGCTGCTTCATTAACGACCTCCCTTCCATTATTATGACTGATACAGTTGGTAAAGCGGAGTTATTTAAAAATTCCAGAAGGAAACTTTAAACAACTGTCATAACCTATAATTTTAAGTGTTATGTTTGAGATGTGACTCTAAATTCAGGAATCAGACCATCAGTTCTTGAGTTTTTAAATTAAACTAATTGAAACATTTTATTAATTTACACAGGTTAAAAATATACATACACATACACAATTACTACTGTCATAATGTTTAACAAATCCCCAAACTAATCTCTATTAAGGCTACAGCAACCCATAGACTTAACCAGACACCAGGCAAAGTATTTTCACCTTACAGATTCAAAATGAGCTTCTTTTCACTGTGGAGCCAGTTGGAGGCTTACAGCTGCCTTTTGATCTCACATTGCCTCTGCCCTGCACACCCGAAAACTACTGGGGCAGGACCTTTAGGTCAGCAAGTGGGGGGTGGGGCCCACTTGCCGGTGCGTAACATGACGCGGGATGACGTCAGGTGAAACTCCTGATGTCGCCCCGCATCATTTCCATTTTCAGGCCGGCGAGGGGGCAGCCAAATCAGCTGTGCGCCGCCGACCTGTCAACGGCCTATTGAGGCCATTGACAAAGTCATTAACCTCATTAATGGACTTGCCTGTCCAACCTTCAGGTTGGCAGGCAGGCTGGAGCCCTGGCGGGCTTTAGAAAAAGTATGAAACCTTACCCATGGGTGTGATGAGGTTTCATGAGGGTTTTTTAAAAATTATTAAATGCTTGATTTAAAGTGATGGACATGTCCCAACTCATGTGACAGTGTCACATGAGGGGACATGTCAGGGAAATTTTGTTTTTGCACCTTTACCATTTTTAAATTTGACACCGATCTCCCTGAAGAAGCACTGAGCCTCAGGGAGATGAGTGCGCTCTTTTGCATGCATGCTCTCTCAGCTGAGGGAAGCCCCCCCCCCTCACAGGGAGCACATAGTGCTTCCTTGAGGATGTCTTGCTGGACGGGCCTTAATTGGCATGCCCACTCCTGCACTTCCCCCCAAACAGGGGGAAAATTCTTCCCCTGAAGTTATACCTACCACCACTGATTGATCAAATTCTCAATGTCTCACCAGCCTCTTTGAACTTTACCTTTTAACAATGAAACCCCATTCATTGCACTAATTTTATTAGTAATATAAACATATGGCTTGGTAGCTGCTAGAAAGGCATCAAGTTTTCACCCCACTTCCTGAATGCTCTATTCAAAATATGCAAATACATTCTACCTCTGTTTACATCTCAAACTAGTACATATCAAAACACCCAGATTAAATGACTTTAATCTAATTAAGACACACATGCAGACTAAACCCCTATTTTAAAAGAAAAATATTTTCCAACCTATTATAGACATTAATAGTTAAGACATCCCCCTCTTTATCAGAAAATAAACCGTCATAATTCTAAAAGACGACTTCATTTTAATAGCCCATCTCATACCATCTCCTTTACTTATTACATCATTATATTACCAGATGTACGCTTTAGCATAATTACAAGTCCTTGGTATCAACAGAAATCACTCCAGTTCAGTGTCTGGGTTTTTTCTTTAAATGTCCCAATTTCCTTTAATCTTCAAACTCGTCATAATGCATTTGGAACAGATTTTCTCCTCCAGCAATATGTATAATATAGATTAAATGATTGTAACAATAGACTCCATCTGAAAAGCCTTGCACTTTTGTCATGAAATTTGTCCAAACACTTCAAAGGAATATGGTTTGCATAAACAATTGTTTCTGATAAATTGTTTGCAACATAAATTTCAAAACGCTCTAACGCTAACACCAAACTCAAAGGACAGAATTTTCTCCCTGTTGGGCGGGCAGGTCTGACCCAATCTCCGGCGGGCGCAGAGCTGATCGCCGCCAGTGAAGCGGGCCACACCTCCTTTTTAAGTGGGCAGGCCAATTAAGGCCCGACCAGTGTGACGTCCGCCAGGAAATGCTATGCACTTCCTGTGCGGGCTGTTGGGATTCACTAAAAATGAGAATGAGCTCTTTCGGACATGCGCACATCTCCCTGAGGCTAAGTGCAGCCTAAGGGAGATCGCTTCCACCTTTAAAACTATTAAATATTGAGAATAGAAAAATCCCTTACATGTCCCCTCATGTGACAATGTCACATGAGTTGGGACATGTTCATAATTTACAGAATAACTTTACTACAATTTTTAAAACCTTGCATGAAACCGCATACCACTGCTGGATGAAGTTTCATGTTTTCTCTATTTGCCGCCAGGGCTCCTGGCCGACCCGCCAAACTTAAGGTTGGACGGGCAGGTCCTTTAATTGGTTAAATGATCCTGTCAATGGCCTCAATTGGCCATTGACAGGTTGGCAGGCCCGCAGCTGATTTTGCTGTGCCCCCACCTTCCTGAAAATTTAAATGAGGCGCGGTGACGTCAGGAGTTCTGCCCAATGTCATCCCACGTCATTTTACACGTCGGCGAGTGGGCCCCAACCCCTGCTCATCGACGGAAAAGTTCTGCCCAAAGTTTCTTTTTTGATCGTTGAATATCTTCTCTGTTGTACATTCAACTTCCGTGAAAAATACCCTATTGGTTTTTCAATTCCAGTGTCGTCTTCTTGTAACAGTATGGCCCCAATGCCTATATCGCTTACGCCAATGACCAACTTGAATTGCTTGTCATAATTGGGTACTGCCAATACTGGTGTCATAGTTAATACAGTTTTCAAAATATCAAATGCCTTCTGACACTCCAGTGTCCATTGAAACATCTTGTTCTTTTTTAATAGTTCAGTCATTGGAACAACCACACAGCTAAAATTTGGTACAAATTTCCACTAAAACCAACGCATGCCCAGAAATCTCAAACCTTCTTGTTTTGTTGGAGGCACTGGGAAATCCACGATAGCCTTGACTTTCACATCTCTCGAAGCCACCTTACCATGTCCAATGGTATGGTCTAGATACATAACTTGCACTTTTGCAAATTCATTTTTAGCCAAGTTCATCAGCAAATTAGCTTCTTGTAGTTGAGTAAATAATTCTTCCAGATGCTGTAAATGCTCCTCCCACGTCTGAATGAAAACAATTAAATCATCAATATAAACCACACAATTGCTTAGACCCGCAATTACTTTGCTCGTCAGTCTTTGAAATATCGCAGACTTGGTAAAGTCATACCAAATGGCATGACTTTAAACTGATATAGTCCACTTGGCATTATGAAAGCTGATTTCTCCTTTGCTCCCTCCAATAATGGTACCTTTCAGCAAGTCAATCTTTGTGATAAATTTTTATTATCCCACTTTCTCAATGCAACCTTCCAACCGTGGTATGGGATATGAATCTGCTTTTGTCACCGTATTCACCTTTCGACAGTCTAAGCAAAGCCTTTGTGTTCCTTCCAGATTCGGTACCAATTGGCGAGCTCCAGTTCCTGCAACTAAACTCAGTGATATCACTTTGAAGCATGAAATCAATTTCTTTTTGTACTTGTGATAATTTTGCTGGATTTGATCTATAAGGTTGTTGCCTCACTGAAGATGATATTTCTATACATATATCATGTAAAGCTAAATGTGTCTTTCACAACTTATGTTCACAAATAGATTTATGTGACTGCAATAGCTTTTCCAAATCACTTTAACACTTGCTTGGAAGGTAACTCAGTATTTCATTTAAATTTTCAAGCACCTCCTCATTATCCAATTTGATTAGAGGAAAATCAATTTCAGAGTCCTGCACTTCTACCTCTTTCTCATCATCCACCATCACTAATATTTCTTTTTGTTCCTCTTCCCTGTCAAAGTACTTTTAAAGCATATTTACATGACATACCCTCTGCTTCTTTCTTCTATCCGGAGTATTTGTTAAATAATTCACTTCATGCAATTTCTTTTCAATCCTGTAAGGCCCACGAAATTTTGCATTTAATGAATCACCTAGTATTGGCAATAAAACTAATACTTTCTCTCCAGAAACAAAACTGTGAATTTTAGCCTTCTTATCTGCTTTCACCTTCATCACTCGCTGTAATATCTTTAAAAGTTCCCCAGCCAACTCACACGATCTGTTCAATCTTTTGCTGAAATTTAATACATAATCCAGGAAAATAGTTTCTGAATTTTGATCCACCAATTTCTCATGAATCACTTTCAGTGGTCCCCTTACCTCATGACCATAAACTAGTTCAAAATAGCTAAAATCAGTCGATAATAGCAAATAGCAAAAATGGAATTCCTGTATTCCAATCCTGTGCATTATCCTGACAGGACACTCTCATCATAGTTTTTAAAGTTTGATGCCATCATTCCAAAGCTCCTTGTGATTCCAGATGATAAGCTATTGACTGAAACTGTTTTATCCCAAATTGTTCATTACTTCCTTAAACAGCTGTAACTTGAAATTTGACCCCTGACCTGATTGTATTTCTTTAGGTAAACCATATTTTGTAAAAAAAATTAATTAATTTCTCCACAATCTTCTTAGTTGTAATATTTCTTAAAGGTATTGCTTCAGGAAAGCTGGTAGACACATGCACTATTGTCAGTAAGCACTGATTTACACTTTTAGTCTTAGGGAGGGATCCTTCAAAATCAGTCATGACCTTGGTAAAAGGTTCTTCAAATGCGGTATTAGAATTAAAGGCACAGGCTTAATCACTGCTTGTGGTTTTCCTGTTACTTGATATATATGACAGGTTCTACAGAATTTGACTGCATCCCTATGTAATCCTGGCCAAAAAAAACCTCTCTATCTGTTTCTGTGTTTTCCTAATTCCTAAATGTCCCCCATTGGAATTTCATGAACAATCCTCAGAATCTAATTTCTATAACCTAATGAGACAACAATCTGATGCACGTCCCTCCAACTTTCATCTGCTCAGACATGATCCAGCCACCATTTTCTCATTAGTATAATCCCTTGACGATAATAACATACTGGAATATATTTTGCTTTGTTTCTGAATAAGCTTTCTGATATAAAAATAGAAAATGCTGGAAAAATTCAGTAGGTCTAACAGTATCTGTGGTGGAAAAAAAAAAATAACTTTTCGAGCCCTTATTACTCTTCTTCAGAGCTCCAGATGCTGTTAGACCTGCTAAGTTTTTCCAGCATTTTCTGTTTTAGTTTCAGGTTTCCAGCATCCGCAATATTTTGCTTTTATCTAAGCTTTCTGATATAACTGTTTTAATGGCAAATCATTTTTATGTAACTCCACTAACCTTTTGATTTAAACACTTCAACTGAACTGTCCTGCATTCCTTCCTCCTGAACAATGTTATCAAATTCAGCACCAGCTAATTGAACTTCGACACCTTCTTCTTGCCTTTGAACTGCCTGCTTATCCTATTTGTTTTGTTCTTCCCTATGGGCTTTTGATCTCGTTATAACAAAATCAGGAAATAATCCAGGACGTTCCTTTTGTAACACTCTGTTGAAAACACTTCTACAGGCTGCTCAACTACCATAGGCATCACCCACATTTGCAATCCAGCTATATCATTACCCAGAATAAACTGAACCCCTGCAATGGGTAATTTTTCCACCATTCCAACTATAACTTCACCTGTCTTCCATCTGCTCTTTAAATGTACCTTCTGCAATGGAATAGGTTTAGCTTCTCCATGAACCCCACTTATTGTTTAACATCTTTATCTACTCCGCCCTGTACACATGGAAAGTCTTTCCCTTCACATACAAAGTCTTTAAACATTTCTGCAAGCTGCTCCTCAGAATTCTCTTGAGTAAATTGTGAACACATTCCCACTTCTTTACCTTTCACTGATTCTCCCTGTTTCACCTGTATACAAACCATTGGTTTCTCCTGTGCCTGAACCTCAGAACCCACAGTACTTTTACTTCCAGAGCTTGTTTGCACCCCAATAATTCCTACAGATTTTTCCTGCAATCTCCAACACATTGACTTTGTGTGACCCACTTTATTACAATTTTTGAATGTCACTTCTACCTTCAGCACTTTCCTTTCTATTCTGGGAAAAAACTTCTTGCGAACTTCCAGCTACTCCTTCTCTTCCCTGACTACCCACCTTCCTTTCACCTTTCCACTTTTTATCCTTTTTTCAATTTGAAAGGGTGACGGAGAAAACATTTAGCTCTCTGAACTGACTCATGATCATCAGCTACCTCTGCTGCTTGTCATCCAGAATCACCCTCTGTTCCTCCACACAAGCTCTCAGTACTGAAGGGATTGAATGTTTAAATTCTTCCAAAAGAATGACTTCCCTAAGAGCGGCATAGGTTGCCTCTATTTTTAACACCCTTACTCACTGGTCAAAATTACTTTGTTTTACTCTTCAAACTCAGTGTAAGTTTTCTCAGGCTGTTTTCTCATATTCCTAAATTTCTGCCTGTATGCTTCAGGAACCAACTCATATGCACTCAAAATAGCATTTTTATCACATCTTAATTCACTGACATTTCTTCTGAAAGCAAAGTATATACCTCAACCCCCCCTACCTAATAACTTAGGTTGTAATAATAATGTCCAGTTTTCCTATGGCCATATCATCTGTTTAGCTAGCTTCTCAAATGAAATGAAGAATGCTTCAATATCTGTTTCCTCAAACTTTGGAAGAGCTTGTACAAATTTAAACATGTCCCCATTGGGTTCTACTCGAGAGACGAATCCTTTCTCACCTACTGACATCTCTTTTCTAACTTCCAATATTTGCAAATGCAACTATTTCTCTTTCTTATTCTCTTTTCTCCTTCTCTATCTTCACAATTTCTAATTCCCTTTTAAAAGCAATTTCTCTGTTCTTTGCTTCAAATTCAATCTTTTTCAGTTCCCTTGCTTGTTCAAATTCTAGCGTCTTCATTTGTAACTGAAGTCTCACTACCTCCAGCTGTGACTGACTAGTGTCAAATTTCACTTCCAATTATAGATGTTGTGCTATACTTTTAACTATATCAGATTTTCTAGCTCCCCCAGGGAACCTCAATTGTAACCTAACCGCCAACTCTGTTAACTTACTTATGGTTATTTTCTCCAACCCACTCAGAGTTATCTCTTCCACTCCCGGACAATTGCCAAAGCCATCTTGCAGTTTCACCACTTCTAAAACACCTCACCAACTCTTGAATTCAAAGTGCCTCTCATACTCGTAAGCTTAAGATTCATCAATTCCTAACCAATCGAGGAATTAGAAATATAATTTATCCGGGCACAGCCCATAATTGTAATGACCGATGCAGCTGGTACAGCTGAGTTATTTAAAAATCCTAGAAGGAAACTTTAAACAACTGTCATAACCTATCATTTTAAGTGTTATGTTTGAGATGTGACTCTAAATTCAGGAATCAGACCATCAGTTCTTGAGGTTTTACATTAAACTAATTGAAACATTTTATTAATTTACACAGGTCAAAAAATATATATACACATGGCTACAAATTACTACTATCATAACTTTTAAAAAATCCCAAACTAATCTCCATTAAGGCAACAGCAACCTATAGACTTAACCAAACACCAGGCAAAGCATTTTCACTTTACAAATTCAAAATGAGGTTCCTTTCACTGTGCAGCCAGCTGGAGGCTTGTAGCTTCCTTTTGATCTTACATTGCCTCTGCCCTGCACACCCGAAAACTACTGAAGTTATACCCACCACCACTGGTTGAATTCAAATTCTCATTGTTTCATCAGTCTCTTTGAACTTTACCTTTTAACAATGAAACACCATTCATTGTACTAAATTTTATTAGTAATATAAACATATTGCTTGGTAGCTGCTAGGAAGTTGTTAAGTTTTTACCCCACTTCTTGAATGTTTTATTCAAAAAATGCAAATGCACGCTATCTCTCTGTTCACATGTCAAACAATTACATCAAAACACCCAGACTAGCTGACTTTAGTCTAATTAAGACACACCCACAGACTAAACCTCTATTTTAAAAGAAAAATCTTTTGCAAAATATTATATACATTAATAACTTCATAACACCTTCATAAGGTCAGAAGTGGAGATGTTTGCTCATGATTGCACAATATTCAGCACCATTCGCGACTCCTCAGATACTGAAGCAGTCCATGCCCAAATACAGCAAGACCTGGACGATATCCAGGCTTGGACTGACAAGTGGCAAGTAATATTCACACCACACAAGTGTCAGGCAGTGACCATCTCCAACAAGAGAGAATCCAACAATCCTTGATGTTCAATGGCATTACCATCACTGAATCCCCCATTATCAACATCCTGGGGGTTACCATCGACCAGAAACTGAACTGTGGCTACAAGAACAGGTCAGAGGCTAGGAATCGTGCAATTAGTAACCCACCTCCAGACTCCCCAAAGCCTGTCCACCACCTCCAAGGGCACAAGCAGGAGTGTGATGGAATAGTCCCCACTTGCCTGGATGAATGCAGCTCCCACAACACTCAAGAAGCTTGACACTGTCCAGGACAGAGCAGCCCACTTGATTGGCACCACATTCACTCCCTCCACCACCGACGCACAGTAGCAGCAGTATGTACCATCTACCTGATGCACTGCAGGAATTCAGCAAGGCCCCTTTGACATTACCTTCCAATCCCACAACCACTACCATCTAGAAGGACAAGAGCAGCAGATACATGGGAACACCACCACCTGCAAGTTCCCCTCCAAGTCACTCACCATTCTGACTTGGAAATATATCGCCATTCCTTCACTGTCGCTGGGTCAAAATCCTGGAACTCCCTCCCTAACAGCACTGTGGGTGTACCTACACCACATGGACTGCAGTGGTTCAAAAAGGCAGCTCAGCACCACCTTCTCAAGGGCAACTAGGGATGGGCAATAAATGTTGGCCCAGCCAGCGAAGCCCACACCCCATGAATAAATAATAAAAAAAACTTGTGTGGTGGGAATGTAACTTGCCACTTGTCAGCCCAAGCCTGAATTTTGACCAGGTCTTGCTGCATTTGGACATGAGCTGCTTCAGTATCTGAGGAGTTGCGAATGGTGCTGAACATTGTGCAATCATCAGCGAACATCTCCACTTCTGACCTTATGATGGAATGAAGGTCATTGATGAAGCAGCTGAAGATGTTTGGGCTAGGACACCACCCTGAGGAACTCCTGCAGCGAGGTCCTGAGACTGAGATGATTGACCTCCAACAACCACAACCATCTTCCTTTGTACTAGGTATGACTCCAACCAGTGGAGAGTTTTCCCCCTGATTCCCATTGAGTCCAGTTTTACTTTGGACAAATGCTGCCTTGATGTCAAGGAATAGTTACTCTCTCCTCTGCTCTGAAATTCAGCTCTTTTCTCTATGTTAGACCATGAGGTCATGAGAGGAGTCATCCTGGCAGAACCCAAGCTGAGCTTCAATGACCAGGTGATAGCAGTGTAAGTGTCGCGTGATAGCACTGTCAATGATCCCTTACATCATGTTGCTGATGATCGAAAGTAGCCTGATCGGACACTAATTGTCTGAGTTGGATTTAACCCACTTTTTGTGGACAAGACATATCTGGGCAATTTCCCATATTGCTGGGTAGATGCCAGTGTTATGGTTTTAGGCTGCACTGGAACAGCTTGGCTAGGGAAGCAGCTAGTTGTAGAGCACAAGTCTTCAGTGTTATTGCTGGAATGTTGTCAGGGCCCATAGCCTTTTCAGTACCAGTGCTTTCATCCGTTTCTTGATATCACGTGGAGCGAATCGGGTTGGCTGAAGACTGGTGTAGTATAATGGTCTAGTACATAAAGGGTTAATGTAGGGCTGAATAGAGTACAGCCCACACAATGATGTAAAAAGGCACATGACTTAGAGTCCGGGTCAGTCTTGAGATGAACAGAGTTGAGTAAAGACCTAGGCTGGAGTCAGCTCCATACCTGTACCCTCGACCATAAATATGTATATGAGGAGCCAGAGTACTGGAGAATTGCAAATGTTATGCCTTTGTTCAATAAAGGCTGCAGGGATAAGCCCAGTCAGTTTAACTTCAGTGATGGGAAGCTTCTAGAAACAATTATTCAGGGTAGAATTAGTCATCACATGGAAAAATATGGGTTCATAAGGAAGAACCAGCATGGATTTCTAAAGGGGGGATTGTGCTTAACTAACTTATTGGAGTTTTTTGAAGAGGAAACAGAGTGGATTAATGAGGGTAATGCTGTTGATATGGTGTCCATGGACTTTCAAAAGGCATTTGATACAGATCCACACAACAGATATGAGAAAAGTTTAGATCATGGAATAAAAGGGACAGTAGCAACATGGATACAAAATTGGCTGAGTAATAGGAAACAGTGAGTAATGGTCAATGGATATTTTTCAGGCTGGAGGAAGGTTTGTAGTGGAGTTCCCCAGCGGTCGGTATTGGGACCTTTGCTTTTCCTGATATATATTTATGATCTAGATCTTGGTGTGCAGGGGACAATTTCAAAGTTTGCAGATGATAAAAAACTTGGAAGCATTGTAAACTGTGCGTAGACAGTGTTGAACTTCAAAAGGACATAGACAAGTTGGTGGATTGGGCAGATAGGTGGCAGGTGAAGTTCAATGTGGGGAATACATTTTGGTATGATGAACATGAAGAGACAATATAAAGTAAGGGGTACAATTCTTAAGGGGGGGAAGGAGCAGAGGGACCTGGGTCTGTATGTGCATTGATCACTGAAGATGGCAGGACAGGTGGACAGAGCAGTTAATAAAGCATATAGCATCTTGGGCTTTATCAATAGGGCATAGAGTTCAAGAGCAGGAATGTTTTGCTGAACTTATATAAGACCTAGATAGACCTCAATTGGAGTATTGCGTACAGTTCTGGGTGTCACATTATGGGAAGGATGTGAACACATTGGACAGAGTGTAGAAGTGGTTTACAAAAATGGTTGCAGGGATGAGAAACTTCAGTTATGAGGATAGATTGGAGAAGTTAGGACTGTTCCCCTTGGAGAGAAGAAGGCTAAGATGAAATTTGATGGATGTGTTCAAAATCAAGAGGGGGCTGGACAGAGTAGACAGGGAGAAACTGCTCCCGCTTGTAAATGGATCAAGAATGAGAGGCACAGATTTGAAGTGATTTGCAAGAGAGGCAAATGTGATGTGAGAGAAGACTTTTTCACAAAACGAGTGGTTCGAGTCTGGAATGCACTGCCTGGAAGTGTGGTGGAGCAGGTTCAATCAAGGTATTCAAGAGGGCATTTTGATTATTTGAATAGAAACAAAGTGCAGGAGTATGGAGAAAAGGCAGGAGAATGGCACTGAGTCATAATGCTCATTCGGAGAGCCGATGCAGACATGATGAGCCAAATGGCCTCCTGCCTCACTGTAGCAAATATGTGATTCTGTTAATAGAGACTTGCTGTTAACATACTCTAGACTGTGAAGCCTACTTCCTGGTGTCCAAAGCAGGATTCTTCATACTGGCAGCATTGGGATTAAAACCATCATCCTCAGAAGAATGCTGAGAAATTATGGAAAAGCACAGCTTCAACAGATTCTGCACTGAACCTCACTCTCAACTGAAGCTTCAAACGCTGTGAAAACTCACTCAAAAGAAAAATAGAGAAAAAATGGCAGAGTCAAAAGAGCCTGGAAGAAAAGGTAGAAGTTTGATTCCAGCAGAAGACGCCATTGTATCCTGCTTGGAAGTCTGGATTTAGCAAGCAGAGCTTGCAGCCCATAAGGGTGAGATAAAATTTTTAAATTCCAGGACAGCTGGTCCTGAGAAACCCCTTTTGAGTCATTAATTCAGAAGCACCGTGTGAAAGCAACCTGTCGCCAAACATGGGAGTCATTCCTTCAGTCAAGCAGCCTACCACATGGTGCTTGGGAATTGTCCTGCTCCAGAAACCAAATGGATCTCTCTATACCTGCGTGGACCTCACAAACCTTAGCAAGGTCGTGGCCAGGGAGGTCCACCCTATGTCCTCAGTGAATGAGAGCCTGGCCAAGCTTTCAAGGAGCACAGTGTTTTCCAAGCTAGACATGGACAGTCATTTCTGGTAGCTCCCCATCGTTGAGGATTTCTGGCTCTAAACTACATTTATTACCCCCTTTGGCAAATTGTGCTTCAACTATCTGCCCTTTGGGAATACGTTGGTACCTGAGATATTCCAATGCACAATGTCAGACATCCTGCAGGGTCTTCTGAGGTCATTTGCCACATGATTGATGTCCTGGTGCACGGGGTCACACTGGAAGAGCACGACAAAAGGCTCACATCATCTTGGAGTGATTGCAAAAGGGCCACATCATCAGGAACAAAGGTATCACAGCAGACCCACACAAAACTAAGGCAGTCACCAACTTCCCCACTCCTTCATCTGTCCTTGACCTCCAGCACTTCCTGGGAATGGTCAACCAGCTGGCAAAGATTTTACCTCATTTAGCACAGGCTGTGGAACCATTGAGACACCTGCTCAAGAAAGACCAAGTGCAGTATTGGGATGCCCAGCAGGGGCAGGCATTCACTCACATCAAGCAGATGTTACCCTCCACCAACACTCTGGCCCACTATGACCCTGACCTGCCCACCACCACAGTGGCAATGCCTCACCCACAGGCCTCGGGGCAGTTCTCTTTCAGGAGCAATTGGATGGCACACAGTGGCCCGTCTACTATGCTTCTAGAGGACTATTAGACACGGAAACCAGGTATGCCATCATTGAGAAAGAGGCTCTGTCGATCACATGGGCCTATGGGAAGTTTTCCGAATCTATCATTGGCCTCAAGGTCACAATTGAGATGGACCATAAACCACTCAGCCCCTTGTTAAAGGAAAGGAACTCACAAAGGAGCCTCCTTGGATCCAGGGGTTTCACCTACACCTCATGAGATTCACAAATGAGACAACGTACGTCCCGAGAAAGAATCAAACAGTGGCAGATGCACTTTCCAGGGCCACTATGGGACTTCTGACCAAACACAACATTGCCTTCGTTGCTGAGCTGGAGGCCAACTCTCAGACCACTACCATACTCCTACCGGCCAGTACAACCTGCTCCAACAGCTCTGGCAAGAGCAGCTCCATAATGAAGAGTATGCTCACGTCCGCACCTACTGCCAATAGCGGTGGCCTTGGCAGAGACCAAGTGTTGATTCTGCCAAAACCTGGTTTGAACAGCAAAGCCACTTCACAGTCATCGATGGCCTCCTGGTCTGTGATGAATGGTTAGTCATTCCAGCCTCTCTGCAGGTGAGCATCCTTCAGAAAATATACCTGGGTCACTTGGGAAGCACTAAGTGCAGGGCATGGGCCCAATCCGCCATCTGGTGTCCAGTCATCTCCAAAGCAATAGGAGAAACCAAACAAATTGCCAGGTTTGTGCATTGCACTGCCAAGACCAGGGGGAGCCATTCATTCCCACCCAGCTCCTCAACAGGCCCTGGGAAATGCTGATCTGTTTTGTCTACAACAGCAGGACCTTCCTCATCATTGTAGACTACTTCCCCACATGGGCGGAGGTAAAGCAACTTCATATGACCACCACAGAGACAATCATCAGAGCATTCAAGGGTGTATTCACAAGTCATAACATTTTGGATAAGCTCACGTCGGATAATGGCTCACAGTTCTCTAACGATCACTTGGCACATGTTGCAGCCATAGCCGGCTTCTGCCACCGCACCAGCTCCCCACATGGTGAGGCGGAACTAGGGGTCTGTTCAGTGAAGGGCCTCCTGAAGGGAAGTGAGTGCTTTCTCACTGCATTGCTCACTTACAGGTCCACCCCTTACAGTGTAACCTGTCCCCATCTGAGCTCCCAATGGGCAGGAAACTTTGTACAAAACTCTCGATCCAGCCAAAGAAACTCCTGCCAGGGTTGGTAGCCAAAGGCTACCAAGCAGTGTAAGCAATAGAGCAGACCCACAGGCAAAAACAAGATTCTGCCTACAACAGATGGCACTGTACCAGGATACTTCCCGCAGCTGCAGCAGGGTGACAAGGTCTGGATGGCGGGCCTCAGGATATATGGGGCAGTCCTCTGCCAGGGCAAGGATCAACCCCACTCCTACCAGATTGGCACAGTCAGACACTAGAGGAGGAGTCTCCATCCTCTCCCTAGACAGGCTCCCTCCAT
The DNA here is from genome assembly GCF_017639515.1 of Carcharodon carcharias. Taxonomy (NCBI): domain Eukaryota; kingdom Metazoa; phylum Chordata; class Chondrichthyes; order Lamniformes; family Lamnidae; genus Carcharodon; species Carcharodon carcharias. The sequence continues at coordinate 80,766,385 of NC_054479.1, forward strand.
TGCATGATGGGGGATTATTGACGAAGATGCCCAAACACCAGTCCAACCTCCAAGCCAATGACAAGACCAAGCAACACCAGACCCTCACACTCTCCCACAGGATAGTGAGTGAGATGTGGAAGAGTTATAAGGCCTCCACACTGCCTGGACCTCTAACTTCAAGGGCTTGAAGGGGGGGTGGGGGGAGAGAAGGGGTAGTGAGAACGCTGTCAATGTTGTTAATGTTAATACCTTAACAGCAAAAATGTTAGAAAAGCAGCAAGGTTGTGACAATAAAGTTAATGCACAAGACTTAACAATGTAAGACTTGGAATTAAACTGAAGTAACTCTATATCCATGGAATGAAGACATGAGGGGAGGTGTAGTAGAAGGGTACATAAAGGGCTAATGTGGGACTGAGTGCAGTACCTCCTGCATAGTGATGTAAGAAAACACATGAGCCAGAGTCAGGGTCAGTCGACAGATGGGTAAAGACCTAGGCTGGAGTCAGCTCCATACCTGTGCCCTTCACTGTAAATATGTATATATTTGTGAATTGTTAATAAAGATTTGCTATTAATATACTCTAGACTACAAGCCTACTTCATAGTATCTGAAGTAGCATTCTTCACCCAGCACCTGTGATATTGGGGACCTGAGAAGGCCAAGATGGATCATCCACCTGACATTTCTGGCTGAAGATTGTCGCAAATGCTTCAGTCTAGTCTTTTGAACTGATGTGCTGGGGTACCCCACCATTGAGAAAGGGGATATTTTTGGAGCCTCTTCCTTCAGTTAGAATCACAGAATCTTTACAGTGCAGAAGGAGGCCATTCAGCCCATCAAGGCTGCACTAGCTTTCTGAAAGAGCATTCTACCTCATTCCTCTCCCCTGCCTTATCCCCGTAATTTTGCATATTATTCCTTTTCAGGTAGCAATCCAATTCTTTTTTGAATATCTTAATTGAACTTGCCTCCACTACCCTCTGGGTGAAAAAAATGTTCCTCACATCACGTTTACTCCTTTTGCCAATTATTTTGAATCTGTGCCCTTCAGTTCTTGATGCTATCTTGAGTGGAAACAGTTTCTCACTGTTTACCCTGTCCATACCCCTCAGGATCTTGAACACCTCTATCAAGTCTCCTCTCAGCTTTCTTAGTTGTTTCATTGTTCACCACCATTCACGACTGGATGTGGCAGCACTGCAAAGCTTAGATCTGATTGTGGGATCGCTAAGCCCTGTCTATCACTTGCTGCTTATGCTGTTTGGCACACAAGTAGTCCTGTGTTATAGCTTCAGCAGGTTGGCACCTCATTTTTAGTTATGCCTGGTGCTGCTCCTGGCATGCTCTCCTGCACTCTTCATTGAATTAATCCCATGGCCTGATACACATTGAGCAAGCTGAAATCATTGCAAGTTGGCAGTAGGATTCTCAGTTGTTACATGTTAGACATGCAGTCAGAGTGGTGATACTAATCATGGTGCATGGTGTTAAAGATACTCAGCATCATGCAGTTATTCCCAGTGAAACACAGTCCAGGAAGAGAGAGATTGACAGGTGCAGCCAGCCTAACATAGCTAATGTTACAATGAGTATCATTGGCTGCGAAACCCTTGAGAGCATGGTGGATCAGGAGGAGGTGTACCAAATCAATCTTTTTACTACAATGCTTGCCTGTGTAACACTACCAATGAGTGAAACATTAACTGGAGCACATATCATAATAAAACATGATAAAGTACAGTATGTCCTGTGAGTATAGCTGCAGTAGGGACAGTGGGGCCGATGTTTGCACAACATTCTCCTTTATTTTCAAAGCCTCAGGCTGAACATTTCAAACCAACCTCCCAGCTCCCACAGAATCATTGAATCACAGAACCACCAAATCACCAAGCCACCGAATCACAGAACCACTGAATGACCGAATCATTAGAGAGCAGGAGGCCATGAAGTGCCATTCCCCCGCCTTCTCCCTGAACCCTGAGCATTCTTCCTTTCCAGATAGCAGACTAATTCCCTTTTGACTGATCCAATTAAACCTGTCTCCACCACACTCTCAGGCAGAGCATTCCAGATCCTAACCACTCGATTGACCCTGTCTCCACCACACTTTCAGGCAGTACATTCCAGATCCTAACCACTCGATTGACCCTGTCTCCACCACATTCTCAGGCAGAGCATTCCAGATCCTAACCACTCGATTGACCCTGTCTCCACCACACTCTCAGGCAGTGCATTCCAGATCCTAACCACTCACTGCCCTTTCATTCTCGAGCCTTTCATGAATGGGAACAGTTTCTCCCTATCTACTCTGTCCAGACCCCTCATGATTTTGAATGCCTCTAACAAATCTCCTCTTAATCTTCTTTTCTCCTAGGAAATCAGTCCTAACTTCTCCATCTATCTTCATAACTGAAGTCCCTCATCCCTGCGACCATTCTCGTGAATCTGTTCTGCACGCTCTCTAATGCCTTCACATTTTTCCTAAAGTGTGGTGCCCAGAACTGGACACAATACTCCAGCTGAGGCTGAACTAGTTTCTTATATAATTTCAACATAACCTCCTTGCTCTTGTACTCTATGCCCCAATTAATAAAGTCCAAGATACTGTATGCTTTTATTAACTGCTTTCTCAACCTGTCCTTCAATGAATAATGCACATATACACCCAGGTCCCTCTGCTGCTGCAGCCCCTTTAGAGCTGTACCCCCTATTTTATACTGTAACTCCATCTTCTTCCCACCAGTTGAATCACTTCACATTTCTCCACATTAAACTTAATCTGCACCTATCTGCCCACTCCACCAACTTGTCTATGCCCTTTTGAAGTTCTACATTGTCCTCCTCACAGTTTACAATGCTTCCAAGTTTCCTATCACCCGCAAACTTTGAAAGTGAACCCTGTACACCAAGGTTTTGGTCACTAATATATCAGGAAGAGCAAAGGCCCCAACGCTGACCCTGGGGAACTCCACTACAAACCTTCCTCTAGCCTGAAAAACATTTATTTACCACTAGCCTCTGTTTCCTGTCACTCAGTCAATTCCATATTCACATTGCTACAGTTCCTTTTATTCCATGAGATATAACTTTGTTCACAAGTCTGTGGTGCAGCATTGTATCAAACGCCTTTGAGAGCCTATGTACAAAATATCAACATCATTGCCCTCATCAACCCTCTCTGTCACCTCTTCAAAAAACTCCAGCAAACTCCAACAAGCCGCCTGCATTCCCATTCCCTCAAAGCAGCCAGCTGCTCAGACACCCAGCCCTACTGGCTAGGCCTTGATTCCAAGGTAGAAAAGCCAAGCATGAGACACATGGCTGGTGTGAGGAGGGACAAATGGTGTTTTCAGCAGAATGTCAAGTTGGGTAAATGTTACATCACCCTCAAAAACACAGGACCCTCATTTACAAACACGCAGAAGGTAGAACCTGCCAACATGTGGCCCTGCTGTCAGTGCCAATTCCTCGGCCAACCTGGCCTGTGCTGCATTTGCTGCCCATCACACTGGGGGTGTAGCAGGCCATTCAGTGACAGCAAACCAAATGGCCTAATTTCTCGACATTTGTCATAGAAATAACTATGATAAGTGGATTATTACCATGATTGTTTTCTGTACTAATGTTTATTTTGGTTCAACCCCAGTTTCAGCCCTGTTTGCAAATTAACCCTTCTTAAATAACCCCTTTTCCCCATCTAGCACTGAAGAATTTCTTGTGCCCATGTGGTTGTGGAGTTATATTTATTTCTAGTTTGCTCTTTAACTCTCTCTTTCTGAGAGGGGCTGGTTCTATTCCAGTCCCTCAGCTTTCTCCACTCAATTTGGCTAACCTCTATGTGTTGTTTTATTATTCCATTTAGAGGCCATATTTCTTTAATCTTTAATTTTTAATCATGTCTTTAACTTATTTTATTAAATTTCATTTCTTTAAACTTACCAATCTTTCTGCAAGCTGATTTAAATCATACCCTATTCGAATGGAAAGTTTTACATTGTGTGAGCAAATTACTTTGGTGGAAGTGAAAGCAGGCACCTCACCCACAGCTGCCCATCCCTGTGATCCTGCACCAAGGGCATCTCACCCACAGCTGCCCATCCCTGTGATCCTGCACCAAGGGCATCTCACCCACAGCTGCCCATCCCTGTGATCCTGCACCAAGGGCATCTCACCCACAGCTGCCCATCCCTGTGATCCTGCACCAAAGGCATCTCACCCACAGCTGCCCATCCCTGTGATCCTGCACCAAGGGCACCTCACCCACATCCCCCCCATCCCTGTGATCCTGCACCAAGGGCGCCTCACCCACAGCTGCCCATCCCTGTGATCCTGCACCAAGGGCACCTCACTCACAGCTGCCCATCCCTGTGATCCTGCACCAAGGGCACCTTACCCACAGCTGCCCATCCCTGTGATCCTGCACCAAATAGGCACCAGACAGTGCCCTGGTTCTCCAGTGGGACTCCTGGCAAGTGACAGGCCTAGTGGGGCTGGAAGGCAGCAACCGGGGTTGGGGGAGTGGGGAGGTGCTGGGCGCATAGGCAGAAGCAACTGTCAGCAGGAGAGTTAATGAGATGTGGGAGGAAGCATGAGCAGAACGGAGGGGCTGGAGGAAAAGTGGCAGGGGGGAGAATCAGAGGGCAATGTGGGGGAAGGGGGCAGGAGCAGAGAGCAGGGGCAGGGGAAGGGGAAAGGGGCAGGGGGCAGGAGTAGGAGCAGGGTTGGGGGAAGGGGGCAGGAGCAGGGGGTAGGAGCAGGGGGCAGGGGGCAGAGGTAGATGCAGGGGCAGATGCCAGGAGCAGGGGAAGGGGGCGTGGGAAAGGAGCAGGGGGCAGGGGACAGGGCAGAAGTCCTACACTGCCACTCTGCCTTCTGCAGGTAATTTGAGCACTGCCTGTGCACCCTTCCCTCAATGTAATGTCTTCTCCTTGGACAGCTGTGCCCCTGCTCCTGTCTGAGGTTCTGGCCTTTCAGCCTCAGCATGCCCCACATGTGTCTGTGAAGCTGCTTGCTGCTGTCCCTGGCCAGCTGCTTCCCTCTCCCTCCTTCACCTTCCTTCATCCTCATTGAGGAGCCTCCAGCAAATTGGATGATTCTCATGGGCCCTCTGGCTCCTTTCTTTCAGCCTGGCCGGTGAGAAAAAACTTTTTCACATGAGTAGTTCTGGTCTGGAATGCACTGCCTGGAAGTGTCGTGGAAGCAGGTTCATTGCGACATTCAAGAAGGCATTAGATGATTATTTGAATAGAAACAATGTGCAGGGGTACGGAGAAAAGGCAGGGCAATGGCACTAGGTCATAATACTCATTTGGAGAGCCAGTGCAGGCATGATGGGCCGAATGGCCTCCTTTTGTGCCATTAAAATTCTGTGATTTGTGATGCCCCTCTTCCCAGTAACTCATTGACAGGTGAACCCTACATGGGCTCAACATCAGACGTTTATTCAGAGTGTTCAGGAAATAATTTCCCCCGCCCCTCATCCTATCTGAACTGCAGCTTCCAACTCCTCACTGCACTCCTCTAATGAAGCCTTTTATCCTGTCCTTGTGCTCCATGGATGTTCCCATCTATGCCATGATTCCCTCCCAACCATGCAGCCTTTGTGGCCACCATTAAATTGCACAGGCAGTGAAAAATCGCTGTGAATTGGTAACGTAATTATCATAATTAATTGGCCTGTTTTTGAAAGGCGGTGGATTTCGGACTTTTTGCCCCCTCGTCTTCCCTGACAGCCCAGTCAGGCATAATGACATCAGGGACCTGAGCTGACGTCACTCCAGATGACTTACCAGTGTCTCGCACAGCAAACATCCAGTTCTGCCCAATTAATTAAGATTACCCCACAGGAGAATCTTCAGTCACAAGACCAGATGGGCTGCGTTTGAAAAGGGGTGACTTTATCCAAATGGTGAGTTGTTTATCAAGGTGGGAGTTGAAAAGGCTGGAGAATTGGATAATTTTTAACTTCACCATAGATGACAAATGAGGTCGAGCACAACACATGGCAACAGATGAATCAAATCCAAGGTCAGTCAGTTTGATTGGGGTGAGTTTCATGGCAGATTTTCCTTAAATAAATTGATTCATTTTGGCAAGAAATGTTAATTTATATTAACAATAAGCCTCGACATATTTTCTCTTGCACTTTTGAACCCGAGACATCAGTTATAGTAAGTACATTTTATGTTGGAATTCAGTACACCAGAGAATGGTTACTCTGGGTTAAACTGACCCAAGAATTCAAACTCGGCTTAATACGCTCATTCTTAGTCACTGCTTTAAGTAGAGGGACTTCAGAGAGGCTAACCCAAACTCTACAGTGGCCTTCTGTGAAGGAAATTTAATTACAATGGCCAAAGATGGGCATCAGAAGACATTTACCACAGTGCCCAGGCACCCACGGCAAGTCATTATCCCTACAATGTAGTTATACTGAGGGGAAATTCAGCTTTCACAAAGCTGTGGTTCATTAACCTAATCTAAAACTCAAAATGAACTTGCAGCATTGAAATCGCTTCAGGACATCAGTTGTTTTATCGACATATAGTAGGGATCATGGCAGCTGTTTTACTTGACCTCTTGCCTCCATTGGCTGTGGAACAACAGCTCATACCAGACAATAACAGTTAGTGGGGGTTATTTTGGGGAAAGGGTGAAATTTGGGTCCTATGCTAATAAGCCACACTTTTTTGAAAATCTAGTTTTAGCATCCAAATTTAGCCTTGAGGCTCTAAAACAGGGAGCTAGAGGTTTAGCACTCAAGTGTTGATTAGGCCCAATTTCCATGGAGTAGTGTCTGTGAACACCTTGCAGCCACTTCCACTTAAGGTGTGGAGTGCTCAGGCAGATTCACAGCAGCAGGCTTCAGGATAGCTCAGGGACCAAGAGAGGGAGCACACAATCTTTTGAACTAGCATTGGAGGTCCACAGGGGAGAAGGAATTCACATCATCCCTGCATCTCTCTCTCCTACAGCAGCTAGTGCTGCTCTGTCTGGACTCAACTCTTCTTCCCACTCCTCACCCTGACCAAGGAAGACTCCTAGCAATATGTTGAGGAGTTTCTCCTGCTGACTCCTGTAAGGTGGAATAACTCTGTGAAACCCTCAGAGAGTTTCCAAAATAAATATTAATGGAGCACTGGTGAAATTACAGAATCACTGAATTGTTACAGTGCAGAAGGAGGCCAGTTGGCCCATCGTGTCTGCACCGTCTCTCTGAATGAGCAACTCACCCAGTATCACTTTCCTACCTTCTTCTCGTAACCCTGCACATTCTTCCACTTCAGATAACAGTCTAATTCCCTTTTGAATGCTTCAATTGACCCTGTCTCCCCCACACTCTCACACAGTGCATTCCTAACCACTCGATTGACCCTGTCTCCACGACACTCTCAGGCAGTGCATCCCAGACTCTAACCACTCGATTGACCCTGTCTCCCCCACAATCTCACACAATGCATTCCTAACCACTCGATTGACCCTGTCTCCACCACACTCTCAGACAGTGCATCCCAGACCCTAACCACTCAATTGACCCTGTCTCCACCACACTCTCACACAGTGCATCCCAGACCCTAACCACTCAATTGACCCTGTCTCCAACACAATTTCAGTCAGTGCATGACAGATCCTAACCCCTCAATTGACCCTGTTTCCACCACACTCTCAGACAGTGCATTCCAGATCCTAACCGCTCGATTGACCCTGTCTCCACCACACTCTCAGGCAGCACATTCCAGATCCTAAACCACCGTGGAATAAAATAGTTTCTCCTCATAACATATATTGGGCAGCTGGCGGTGTAGTGGTGTTGTCACTGGGCTGGTAATCCCTCTGGGGACCTAGCTTCGAATTCCACCATGGCAGATGGTGGAATTTGAATCCAATAAAAATCTGAAATTATAAGTCTGATGATGGCCATGAAACCAGTATCGATTGTCATAAAAACCCATCTGGTTCACTAATGTCCTCTAGGGCAGGAGATCTGCCATCCTTACCTGATCTGGCCTACATGTGACTCCAGGTCCACAACAATGTGGTTGACTCCTAAATGCCCTTTGAAATGGCATAGCAAGTTGCTCAGTTGTATCAAACTGCTAAAACATCAATAAAAAGGAAGGAAATCAGATGGACCACCCGGCATCGACCTAGGAACCGGAAACTACAACTGCAAGCCCAGCCCTGTCGACCCTGCAAAGCCCTCTTTACTGACATCTGGGGATTAGTGCCAAAATAGGGAGAAATGACTCATAGACTCGTTAAGCAACAGCCTGACATAGTCATACTCATGGAATCATACCTTACAGATAATGTCCCAGGAATCACAATCACCATCCCTAGGTACATCCGGTGTCACCGACAGGACAGGCCCAGCAGAGGTGGCAGCACAGTGATATACAGTTGTGAGGGAGTTGCCCTGGGAGTTCTCAACATCGACTCCAGACCCCATGGAGTCTCATGGTATCATGTCAAATGTGGGCAAGGGCCTCCTGCTGATTACCACCTTCTGCCCTCCCTCAGCTGATGAATCAGTGCTCCTCCATGTTGAACACCACTTGGAGGAAGCACTGAGGGTGGCAAGGGTGCAGAATGTGCTCTGGGTGGGGGACTTCAATGCCCATCACCAGGAGTGGCTCGGTAGCACCACTATTGACCAAGTTGGCCGAGTCCTAAAGGACATAGCTGCTACACTGGGTCTGCAGCAGGTGGTGAGGGAACCAACAAGAGGGAAAAGCATACTTGACCTCATCCTCACCAACCTGCCTGCTGCGGATGCATCTGTCCATGATAGTATAGGTAGGAGTAGTCACTGCACAGTCTTTGTGGAGATGAAATCCTGTCTTCACATGTTGTGTGGCACTACCACCATGCTAACTGCGATAGATTTCAAACAGATTTAACAACTCAAGACTGGGCATCCATTAGGCCCAGTGGAACATTGGCAGAATTGTACCCAACTGCAATCTGCGACCTCATGGCCCAGCATATCCTCCACTCTACCATTACCATAAAGCCAGGGGACCAACCCTGGTTCCATGAAGAGTGCAGGAGGGTATGCCAGGAGCAGCACCAGGCATACCTAAAAATGAGATGTCAACCTGGGGAAGCTAAAAAATGGATTACTTGCAGGCCAAACAGCATAAGCAGCAAGTGATAGACAGAGCTAAGTGATCCCACAACCAACAGATCAGATCTAAGATCCGCAGTCCTGCCACATCCAGTCATGAATGGTGGTGGACAATTAAACAACTCAGTGGGGGAGGCTCCACAAATATCCCCATCCTCAATGATGGGGGAGCCCAGCACATCAGTGCAAAAAATGAGGCTGAAGCATTTGCTACAATCTTCAGCCAGAAGTGCTGAGTGGATGATCCACCTTGGCCTCCTCCAGAGGTCCCCAGCATCACAGATGTCAATTTTCAGCCAGTTCGATTCACTCCACATGAAATCAAGAAACGGTTGAGAGCACTGGATACTGCAAAGGCTATGGGCCTTGACAATATTCCAGCAATAGTATTGAAGACATGTGCTCCAGAACTTGCTGCGCCCCTAACCAAGCTGTTCCAGTACAGTTACAACACTGGCATCTACCCGGCTATGTGGAAAATTGCCCAGGTATATGCAGTACATAAAAAGCAGGACAAATCAACCCGGCCAATTACTACACCATCAGTCTACTCTCCATCATCAGTAAAGTGATGGAAGGGGTCATCAACAGTGCTATCGAGCGGCACTTGCGTAGCAATAACCTGCTCACTGACGCCCGGTTTGGATTCCGCCAGGGCCACTCAGCTCCTGACCTTATTACTGCCTTGGTTCAAACATGGACAAAAGAGTTGAACGCCCAAGTTGAGGTGAGAGTGACTGTCCTTGACATCAAGGCAGCATTTGACCGACTGTGGCATCAAGGAGCCCGAGCAAAACTGGAGTCAATGAGAATCAGGGAGAAAACTCTCCACTGGTTGGAGCCATACAGGCACAAAGGAAGATGGTTGTGGTTGTTGGAGGTCGATCATTTCAGTTCCAGGACATCACTGCAGGAGTTCCTCAGGTTAGTGCCCAGGCCAAACCATCTTCAGCTGCTTCATCAATGACCTTCCTTCCATCATAAGGTCAGAAGTGGGGATGTTCGCTGATGATTGCACAATATTCTGCACCATTCGCGACTCCTCAGATACAGAAGCAGTCCATGTCCAAATGCAGCGAGACCTGGACAATAGCCAGGCTTGGGCTGACAAGTGCCAGGCAATGACCATCTTCAATAAGCGAGAATCCAACCATCGCCCCTTGACATTCAATGGCATTACCATCACTGAATCCCCCACTATTAACATCCTGGGATTACCATTGAACAGAAACTGAACTGGACTAACTATATAAATACTGTGCTACAAGAGCAGGTCTGAGGCTAGGAATCCTAGGGAGAATAACTCACCTCCTGATTCCCCAAAGCCTGTCCACCATCTACAAGGCACAAGTCATGAGTGTGATGGAATACTCTCCACTTGCCTGGATGAGTGCAGCTCCCACAACACTCAAGAAGCTTGACACCGTCCAGGACAAAGCAGCCCGCTTTATTGGCACCATATCCACAAACGTTCACGCCCTCCAACATCGACGAACAGTAGCAGCAGTGAGTACCATATACAAGATGCACTGTAGGAATTTACCAAACCTCCTTGGGCAGTACCTTCTAAACCCACAACCGCTACCATCTAGAAGGACAAGGGCAGCAGATACTCGGGAACACCACCACCTGGAAGTTCCCTTCCAAGTCACTCACCATCCTGACTTGAAAATATAATGCTGTCACTGGGTCAAAATCTGGAACTCCTTTCCTAACAGCACGATGGGTGTACCAACACCATATTGAATGCTGCGGTTCATTAAGTCAGCTCACCATCACCTTCTCAAGGGCAATTATGGATGGGCGATAAATTCTGGCCTAGCCATATCTCATGAATGAATAAAAAATACTTTTGCTTCTTTTGCCAATTTCTGAGTTTAAAACAGTGAGAGGAGAGCTGGGAGTTTGGTTAAAATAGTGAGAGGAGAGCCGGGAGTTTTACAGTTTAAAATAGTGAGAGGAGAGCTGAGATTTTTACAGTTTAAAACAGTGAGAGGACAGCTGGGATTTTCACAGTTTAAAACAGCGAGAGGTGAGCTGGGAATTTCACACTTTAAGCAGTGAGAGGAGAGCTGGGATTTTTACAGTTTAAAATAGCGAGAGGACAACTGGGATTTTCACAGTTCATAACAGCGAGAGGAGGGCTGGGATTTTTAGAGTTTAAAACAACGAGAGGAGAGCTGGGATTCTTACAGTTTAAACATTGAGAGGAGAGCTGGAATTTTTACAGTTTAAATAGCGAGAGGAGAGCTGGGATCTTCACAGTTTAAACAGCGAGACGAGAGCTGGGATTTTTACAGTTTAAAACTGTGAGGGTGAGCCAGGAGTTTCACAGTTTAAAACAACGAGAGGAGAGTTGGGACTTTCACACTTTAAAATAGCAAAAGCAGAGCTGGGAATTTTATAGTTTAAAGCAGTGAGAGGTGAGCCTTGATATTTACAGCTTAAAACTGCCAGAGGGGAACTGGAATTTTCACAGTTAAAACAGCGAGAGGAGAGCTGGGATTTTTATAGTTTAAAACAGCGAGGAGAGCTGGGATTTTTACAGTATAAACAGTGAGAGGAGATCCAGGAGTTTCACCATTTAAAACAGTGAGAGGAGAGCCAGAAATTTGGCAGTTTAAAACAGCGAGAGGGTAACTGGAATTTTCACAGTTTAAAACAGTGAGAGGGGAGCTGGGATTTTCACAGTTTAAACAGTGAGAGTGGAGCTGGGAATTTCACAGTTTAAAACTGTGAGAGGAGAGCTGGGATTTTTATAGTTTAAACAGTGAGAGGAGAGCTTGTATTTTTACAGTTTAAAACATTGTGAGGGGAATTGGGATTTTCACATTTAAAACAGCGAGAGGAGAGCTGGGATTTACAGAGTTTTAAATGGTGACAGGAGACCTGTGATTTTCACAGTTGAAAACAGTGAGAGGGCAACTGGGATTTTCACAGTTAAAACAGCAAGAGGAGAGCTGGGATTTTAAATTTTAAACAGCGAGAGGAGAGCTGGGATTTTTACATTTTAAACAGCGAGAGACGAGCTGGGATTTTTACATTTTAAATAGCGAGAGGGGAGCTGGGATTTTCACAGTTTAAAACTGTGAGAGGGGAGCTGGGATTTTTACAGTTTAAAACTGTGAAAGGAGAGCTGGGATTTTTACAGTTTAAGCAGTGAGAGGAGAGCTTGTATTTTTAGAGTTTAAAATATTGAGAGGAGAGCCTGGAAATTTACAATTTAAACAGCGAGACGAGAGCTGGGATTTTCACGTTTTAAAAACAGTGAGAGGGGAGCTGGGATTTTTACAATTTAAAACAGAGAGTGGTTAGTCAGGAGTTTCTCAGTTTAAAACAACAAGAGGAGAGTTGGGGCTTTCACACTTTAAAACAGTGAAAGCAGAGCTGGGAATTTTACAGTTTAAAGCAATGAGAGGTGAGCCTTGATATTTACAGCTTAAAACTGCGAGAGGGGAACTGGGATTTTCAGAGTTAAAACACCGAGAATAGAGCTGGGATTTTTACAGTTTAAAACAGTGAGGAGAGCTGGGATTTTTACAGTTTACACTGCAACAGGAGAGCTGGCATTTTTACAGTTTAAAACAAGGAAGAGAACTGGGATTTTTACACTATAAACAGTGAGAGGAAATCCAGGAGTTTCACCGTTTAAAACAGCGAGAGGAAAGCCAGAAATTTCAGTTTAAAACAGCGATAGGTGAGCTGGGATTTTCACAGTTTAAGAAAGTGAGAGTTGAGCTGGGATTTTCACAGTTTAAGAAAGTGAGAGTTGAGCTGGGATTTTCACAGTTTAAGAAAGTGAGAGTTGAGCTGGGATTTTTACAGTTTAAAACAATGAGAGGAAAACTGGGATTTTCACAGTTTAAAACAGTGAGTGGTGAGCCAGGAATTTCTGAGTTTAAAATAGCGAGAGGAGAGCCGATATTTTTACAGTTTAAAACAGTGAGATGAGAGCCTGGAAATTTACAGATTAAACAGTGAGAGGAGAGCTGGGATTTTCACATTTTAAAACATTGAGTGGCGAGCTGGGATCTTCACAGTCTAAAACAGTAAGAGGGGAGCTGGGATTTCCACATTTTAAAACACTGAGTGGCAAGCTGGGATCTTCACAGTTTAAAACAGTAAGAGGGGAGCTGGGATTTTCACCGTTTCAAACAGCGAGAGGTGAGTTGGGATTTTTACAGTATAAACAGTGAGAGGAGTTCCAGGAGTTTCACCGTTTAAAACAGTGAGAGGAAAGCCAGAAATTTCACAGTTTAAAACAGTGAGAGGAAAGCTGGGATTTTCACACTTTAAAACAGTGAGAGGAGAGCTGGCATTTTCACAGTTTAAGACAGCGAGAGGAGAGCCTGTATTTTTACAGTTTAAAACAGTGCGAGGGGAACTGGGATTTTCACTGTTAAATCAGCGAAATGAGAGCTGGGATTTACAGAGTTTTAAATGGAGACAGGAAAGCTGGGATATTCACAGTTAAAACAGCAAGAGGAGAGCTGGGATTTTCACATTTTAAACAGCGAGAGATGAGCTGGGATTTTTACATTTTAAACAGCGAGAGGTGAGCTGGGATTTTTACATTTTAAACAGCGAGAGGGGAGCTGGGATTTTTACATTTTAAACAGCGAGAGGAGAGCTGGAATTTTTACAATATAAACATTGAGAGGATGAGCCTGTTTTTTTTTTCAGTTTAAAACACCGAGAGGAGAGCCTGTACTTTTACAGTTTAAAACAGTGTGAGGGGAACTGGGATTTTCACAGTTAAAACAGCGAGAGGAGAGCTGGGATTTTTACAGTTTAAACAGCGAGAGGAGAGCTGGGATTTTTACAGTTTAAACAGCGAGAGGAGAGCTGGGATTTTCACAGTTTAAAACAGTGAGTGGAGAGCCTGTATTTTTAAAGTTTAAACAGTGAGTGGAGAACCTGTATTTTTACAGTTTAAAACACTGAGAGGAGAGTTGGGATTTTTACAGTTTAAAACAGTGAGTGGTGAACCAGGAGTTTCACAGTTTAAAACAATGAGAGGAGAGTTGGGGCTTTCACATTTTAAAATAGCGTAAGGTGAGCTGGGAGTTTTACAGTTTAAAGCAGTGAGAGGTGAGCCATGATGTTTACAGTTTAAAACTGCGAGAGGAGAGCCTTGATTTTTACAGTTTAAAACTGCGAGAGGGGAAGTGGGATTTTCACAGTTAAAACAGTGAGAGGAGAGCTGGGATTTACACAGTTTAAAATGGTGACAGGAGAGCTGGGATTTTCACAGTTTAAAACAGTGAGAGGGCAACTGGGATTTTCACAGTTAAAACAGTGAGAGGAGAGCTGGGATTTTCACAGTTTAAAACAGCGAGAGGAGAGCCTAGGGTTTTAACCTTTTAAACAGCGAGAGGAGAGCCTGGAGTTTTTACCTTTTAAACAGCAAGAGGAGAGTTGGGAGAGCCAGGAGTTTCTTAGTTTAAAACAGTGAGAGGAGAGCCTGTATTTTTTCAGTTTAAAACAGTGAGTGGAGAGGCAGGGGTTTCTCAGTTTAAAACAGCGAGAGGAGAGCTGAGATTTTTATAGTACAAACAGCGAGTGGGGAGCTGGGATTTTCAGTTTAAATCAGCGACAGGAGACCTGTGATTTTTACAGTTTATACCAAGGAGAGGAGAGCTTGAATTTTCACAGTATAAACAGCGAGAGCAGAGCCTGCATTTTTACAGTTTAAAACAGCGAGAGGAGAGCTGGGATTTTTACAGTTTAAACAGCGAGAGGAGAGCTGGGATTTTTACAGTTTAAACAGTGAGTGGAGAACCTGTATTTTTACAGTTTAAAACACTGAGAGGAGAGTTTGGATTTTTACAGTTTAAAACAGTGAGTGGTGAGCCAGGAGTTTCACAGTTTAAAACAATGAGAGGAGAGTTGGGGCTTTCACATTTTAAAATAGCGTAAGGTGAGCTGGGAGTTTTACAGTTTAAAGCAGTGAGAGGTGAGCCATGATATTTACAGTTTAAAACTGCGAGAGGAGAGCCTTGATTTTTACAGTTTAAAACTGCGAGAGGAGAAGTGGGATTTTCACAGTTAAAACAGTGAGAGGAGAGCTGGGATTTTTACATTTTAAAACAGTGAGAGGAGAGCTGGGATTTTTATAGTTTAAACAATGAGAGGAGAGCTGGGATTTTCACAGTTTAAACAGCGAGAGGAGAGCTGGGATTTTCACAGTTTAAAACAGCGAGAGGAGAGCTGGGATTTTCACAGTTTAAACAGCGAGAGGAGAGCTGGGATTTTTACATTTTAAAGCAGCGAGAGGAGAGCTGGAATTTTTACATTTTAAACAGCGAGAGGAGAGCTGGGATTTTTACAATGTAAACAGCGAGAGGAGAGTTGGGATTTTTACAGTTTAAACAGCGAGAGGAGAGCTGGGATTTTTACAATATAAACATTGAGAGGATGAGCCTGTATTTTTTTCAGTTTAAACAGCGAGAGGTGAGCTGGGATTTTTACAGTTTAAACAGCAACATGAGAGCTGGGATTTTTACAGTTTAAAACAGCAAGAGGAGAGCTGGGAATTTTACATTTTAAACAGCGAGAGGTGAGCTGGAATTTTTACAGTTTAAATAGTGAGAGGGGAGCCAAGAGTTTTACAATTTAAAACAACAAGAAGTGAGCCTGGAATTTTACAGTTTAAAACAGTGTGTGGTGAGCCAAGGTTTTCTCAGTTTAAAACACCGAGAGGAGAGCCTGTATTTTTACAGTTTAAAACAGTGTGAGGGGAACTGGGATTTTCACAGTTAAAACAGCGAGAGGAGAGCTGGGATTTACACAGTTTAAAATGGTGACAGGAGAGCTGCGATTTTCAAAGTTTAAAACAGTGAGAGGGCAACTGGGATTTTCACAGTTAAAACAGCGAGAGGAGATCTGGGATTTTCACAGTTTAAAACAGCGAGCGGAGAGCCTGGGGTTTTAACCTTTTAAACAGCGAGAGGAGAGCCTGGAGTTTCTACCTTTTAAACAGCAAGAGGAGAGCTGGGAGAGCTAGGAGTTTCTTAGTTAAAAACAGCGAGAGGAGAGCCTGTATTTTTTCAGTTTATAACAGTGAGTGAAGAGGCAGCGGCTTCTCAGTTTAAAACAGTGAGAGGAGAGCTGGGATCTTTACAGTTTAAAACAGCGAGAGGAGAGCTTGGATTTTTACAGTATAAACAGCAAGAGGAGAGCTGGGATTTTCATTTTAAATCAGCAAGAGGAGACCTGTGACTTTTACAGTTTATACCAAGGAGAGGAGAGCTTGAATTTTCACAGTATAACCAGCGAGAGCAGAGCCTGGATTTTTACAGTTTAGAACAGCGAGGAGAGCTGGGATTTTTACAGTATAAACTGTGAGTGGAGATCCAGGAGTTTCACCATTTAAAACAGTGAGAGGAGAGCCAGACATTTCACAGTTTAAAACAGCGATAGGTGAGCAGGGATTTTCACAGTTTAAAAAAGTGAGAGGTGAGCTGGGATTTTTGCAGTTTTAAACAGAGAGAGGAAGGCTGGGATTTTCAATTTAAGACAGCGAGAGGTGAGCCGGGAGTTTTACACTTTTAAACAGCGAGACGAGAGCTGGGATTTTTACAGTTTATAACAGTGTGAGGGGAACTGGGATTTTCACAGTTAAAACAGCGAGAGGAGAGCTGGGATTTTCACAGTTTAAAACAGCGAGAGGAGAGCCTGGGGTTTTAACCTTTTAAACAGCGAGAGGAGAGCCTGGAGTTTTTACCTTTTAAACAGCAAGAGGAGAGCTGGGAGAGCCAGGAGTTTCTAAGTGTATAACAGCGTGAGGAGAACCTGGATTTTTACAGTTTTGAACAACGGGAGGAGAGCTGGGATTTTCACAGTTTAAAACAGCGAGAGGAGAGTTGGAATTTTTACAGTTTAAACAGCGAGAGGAGAGCTCGGATTTCCCATTTGAAACAGTGAGAGGATGAGCTGACGTTTTCCAGTTTAAAACAGTGAGAGGAGAACCTGGATTTTTGCAGTTTAAAACAGCAAGAGGGGAGCTGCGAATTTTACTGTTTAAAACAGCGACAGGAAAGCTGGGTTTTTTCAGTTTAAAGCAGCAAGAGGAGAGGGTGTATTTTTACAGTTGAAAACAGTGAGTGGGGAGCCAGGAAATTCTCAATTTAAAATAGCGAGAGCAGAGCCGGTATTTTTAAAGTTTTGAACGGTGAGTGGAAAGCCAGGGGTTTCTCAGTTTAAACCAGTGAGAGGGGAGCCTGTATTTTTATAGTTTAAAACAGTGAGAAGTAAGCCTGGAAATTTACAGTTTAAACAGCGAGAGGAGAGCTGGGATTTTCACATTTTAAAACATTGAGTGGGGAGCTGGGATCTTCACAGTTCAAAATAGTGAGAGGGGAGCTGGTATTTTCACAATTTAAAACAGTGAAAGGAGAGCTGGGATTTTCACAGTTTAAAACAGCGAGAGGAAAGCTGGGATTTTCACTCTTTAAAACAGTGAGAGGTGAGCTGGGATTTTCGCAGTTTAAGCAGCGAGAGGAGAGCTGGGATTTTTACAATATAAACAGTGAGAGGATGAGCCTGTATTTTTTCAGTTTAAACAGCGAGAGGTGAGCTGGGATTTTTACAGTTTAAACAGCAACATGAGAGCTGGGATTTTTACAGTTTAAAACAGCAAGAGGAGAGCTGGGAATTTTACATTTTAAACAGCGAGAGGTGAGCTGGAATTTTTACAGTTTAAATAGTGAGAGGAGAGCCAGGGGTTTTACAATTTAAAACAGCAAGAAGTGAGTCTGGAATTTTACAGTTTAAAACAGTGTGTGGTGAGCCAAGGTTTTCTCAATTTAAAACACCGAGAGGAGAGCCTGTATTTTTACAGTTTAAAACAGTGTGAGGGGAACTGGGATTTTCACAGTTAAAACAGTGAGAGGAGAGCTGGGATTTACACAGTTTAAAATGGTGACAGGAGAGCTGCGATTTTCACAGTTTAAAACAGCGAGAGGAGAGCCTGGGGTTTTAACCTTTTAAACAGCGAGAGGAGAGCCTGGAGTTTTTACCTTTTAAACAGCAAGAGGAGAGCTGGGAGAGCCAGGAGTTTCTTAGTTTAAAACAGCGAGAGGAGAGCCTGTATTTTTTCAGTTTAAAACAGTGAGTGGAGAGCTGAGATTTTTACAGTATAAACAGCGAGTGGGGAGCTGGGATTTTCAGTTTAAATCAGCGACAGGAGACCTGTGATTTTTACAGTTTATACCAAGGAGAGGAGAGCTTGAATTTTCACAGTATAAACAGCGAGAGCAGAGCCTGTATTTTTACAGTTTAAAACAGCGTGAGGAGAACCTGGATTTTTACAGTTTTGAACAACGGGAGGAGAGCTGGGATTTTCACAGTTTAAAACAGTGAGAGGAGAATTGGAATTTTCACAGTTTAAACAGCGAGAGGAGAGCTGGGATTTTTACAATATAAACACTGAGAGGATGAGCCTGTATTTTTTTCAGTTTAAACAGCGAGAGGTGAGCTGGGATTTTTACAGTTTAAACAGCAACATGAGAGCTGGGATTTTTACAGTTTAAAACAGCAAGAGGAGAGCTGGGAATTTTACATTTTAAACAGCGAGAGGTGAGCTGGAATTTTTACAGTTTAAATAGTGAGAGGAGAGCCAGGGGTTTTACAATTTAAAACAGCAAGAAGTGAGCCTGGAATTTTACAGTTTAAAACAGTGTGTGGTGAGCCAAGGTTTTCTCAGCTTAAAACACCGAGAGTAGAGCCTGTATTTTTACAGTTTAAAACAGTGTGAGGGGAACTGGGATTTTCACAGTTAAAACAGCGAGAGGAGAGCTGGGATTTACACAGTTTAAAATGGTGACAGGAGAGCTGGGATTTTCACAGTTTAAAACAGTGAGAGGGCAACTGGGATTTTCACAGTTAAAACAGTGAGAGGAGAGCTGGGATTTTTACAGTTTAAAACAGCGAGAGGAGAGCCTGGGGTTTTAACCTTTTAAACAGCGAGAGGAGAGCCTGGAGTTTTTACCTTTTAAACAGCAAGAGGAGAGCTGGGAGAGCCAGGAGTTTCTTAGTTTAAAACAGTGAGAGGATGGCCTGTATTTTTTCAGTTTAAAACAGTGAGTGGAGAGGCAGGGGTTTCTCAGTTTAAAACAGTGAGTGGAGAGGCAAGGGTTTCTCAGTTTAAAACAGTGAGAGGAGAGCTGGGATTTTTACAGTTTAAACAGCGAGAGGAGAGCTGAGATTTTTACAGTATAAACAGCGAGTGGGGAGCTGGGATTTTCAGTTTAAATCAGCGACAGGAGACCTGTGATTTTTACAGTTTATACCAAGGAGAGGGGAGCTTGAATTTTCACAGTATAAACAGCGAGAGCAGAGCCTGTATTTTTACAGTTTAAAACAGCGAGAGGAGAGCTGGGATTTTTACAGTTTAAACAGCGAGAGGAGAGCTGGGATTTTTACAGTTTAAACAGCGAGAGGAGAGCTAGGAAGTTTACATTTTAAAACAGTGAGAGGAGAGCTGGGACTTTTACAGTTTAAACAGCGAGAGGTGAGCTGGGATTTTTACAGTTTAAAACAGCGAGGAGAGCTGGGATCTTTACAGTATAAACTGTGAGTGGAGATCCAGGAGTTTCACCGTTTAAAACAGTGAGAGGAGAGCCAGAAATTTCACATTTTAAAACAGCGATAGGTGAGCTGGGATTTTCACAGTTTAAAAAAGTGAGAGGCAGCCTGGGATTTTACTGTTTAAAACTGGGGGAGGAGAGCTAGGATTTTAATTTTAAAACAGCGAGAGGAGAGCCGGGAGTTTTACACTTTTAAACAGTGAGAGGAGATCTGGGATTTTTACAGTTTATAACAGCGTGAGGAGAACCTGGATTTTTACAGTTTTGAACAACGGGAGGAGAGCTGGGATTTTCACAGTTTAAAACAGCGAGAGGAGAGTTGGAATTTTTACAGTTTAAACAGCGAGAGGAGAGCTCGGATTTCCCATTTGAAACAGTGAGAGGATGAGCTGACGTTTTCCAGTTTAAAACAGTGAGAGGAGAACCTGGACTTTTGCAGTTTAAAACAGCAAGAGGGGAGCTGCGAATTTTACTGTTTAAAACAGCGACAGGAAAGCTGGGTTTTTTCAGTTTAAAGCAGCGAGAGGAGAGGATGTATTTTTACAGTTGAAAACAGTGAGTGGGGAGCCAGGAAATTCTCAATTTAAAATAGCGAGAGCAGAGCCGATATTTTTACAGTTTTGAATGGTGAGTGGAAAGCCAGGGGTTTCTCAGTTTAAACCAGCGAGAGGGGAGCCTGTATTTTTATAGTTTAAAACAGTGAGAGGTAAGTCTGGAAATTTACAGTTTAAACAGCGAGAGGAGAGCTCGGATTTCCCGTTTGAAACAGTGAGAGGATGAGCTGACTTTTTCCAGTTTAAAACAGTGAGAGGAGAACCTGGATTTTCACAGTTTGAAACAGCAATACAGGAGCTGGGATTTGCAGTTTAAAACAGCGAGAGAAGAGCTGCGAATTTTACTGTTTAAAATAGCAACGGGAGAGACATGGGTTTTTACAGTTTAAAGCAGCAAGAGGAGAGGGTGTATTTTTACAGTTGAAAACAGTGAGTGGAGAGCCAGGAAATTCTCAATTTAAAATAGCGAGAGAAGAGCCGGTATTTTTACAGTTTTGAATGGTGAGTGGAAAGCCAGGGGTTTCTCAGTTTAAACCAGCGAGAGGGGAGCCTGTATTTTTATAGTTTAAAACAGTGAGAGGTAAGTCTGGAAATTTACAGTTTAAACAGCGAGAGGAGAGCTCGGATTTCCCGTTTGAAACAGTGAGAGGATGAGCTGACTTTTTCCAGTTTAAAACAGCGAGAGGAGAGCCAGGATTTTTACAGTTTAAACAGCGAGTGGAGAGCTGGGACTTTCATAGTTTAAAACAGCAAGAGGAGAGCCGGTAATTATACAGTTTAAAACAGTGAGAGCCAAGCCAGGAATTATACCGTGTAAAACAGCGAGAGGAGAGCCGGGAATTTTCCAGTTTAAAACAGTGAGACGAGAGCAGGGAATTTTATAGTTTTAAACAGCAAGAGGAGAGCTGGGATTTTCACAGTTTAAAACAGCGAGAGGTGAGCTAGGATTTTTCCAGTTTAAACAGCAAGTGGAGAGCTGGGACTTTCATAGTTTAAAACAGCGAGATGAGAGCTGGGATTTACACAGTTTAAAATGGTGACAGGAGACCTGGGATTTTCACAGTTTAAAACAGTGAGAGGGCAACTGGAATTTTCACAGTTAAAGCAGCGAGAGGAGTGCTGGGATTTACACAGTTTAAAACAGCGAGAGGAGAGCCTGGAGTTTTAACCTTTTAAACAGCGAGAGGAGAGCCTGGAGTTTTTACCTTTTAATCAGCGAGAGGAGAGCTTAGATTTTTACAGTTTATAACAGCGAGAAGAGAGCCTGGATTTTTACAGTATAAAACAGTGCGAGGGGAGCTGGGATTGTCACAGTTAAAACAGCGAGAGGAGAGCCTGTATTTCTTCAGTTTTAAACAGTGAGTGGAGAGCCAAGGTTTTCTCAGTTTAAAACAGCGAGACAAGAGCCTGTATTTTTACAGTTTAAAACAGCGAGAGAGGAACTGGGATTTTCACAGTTTAAAACTGTGAAAGAGTAGCTGGGATTTTCACAGTTTAAAACAGTGAGTGGAGAGCCACGATTTTCTGAGTTTACAATAGCGAGAGGACAGCCTGTATTTTTACAGTTTTAAACAGTTATTGGAGAGCCAGGGGGTTCTCAGTTTAAAACAGCAAGAAGAGATCCAGAATTTTTACATTTTAAAACAGCGTGTGGAGAGCTTGAATTTTTACAGTATAAACAGCGAGAGGAGAGCTGGGATTTTCAGTTTAATTCAGCGACAGGAGACCTGTGATTTTTACAGTTTATACCAAGGAGAGGAGAGCTGGGATTTTCACAGTATAAACAGCGAGAGCAGAGCCTGGAAATTTACAGTTTAAAACAGCGAGAGGAGAGCCAGAGTTTTACAGTTCATAACAGCGAGTGGAGAGTCGGGTTTTCTTTAATTCAAAACAGCGAGAGGGGAGCCAGGATTTTTACAGTGAAACAGCGAGTGGAGTGCTGGAAGTTTTACAGTTTAAAACAGCGAGAGGAGAGCTGAGATTTTTACAGTTTAAACAACAAGAGGAGAGCTGGGAGTTTTACAGTTTAAACAGCGAGTGGAGAGCCGGGTGTTTTACAGTTTAAACAGCGAGTGGAGAGCCGGGTGTTTTACAGTTTAAAACAGCAAGAGGAGAGCTGGGATTTTTACAGTTTAAAACAGCGAGAGGAGAGCCTGGAGTTTTAACCTTTTAAACAGCGAGAGGACAGCTTGGATTTTTACAGTTTATAACAGCGAGAAGAGTGCCTGGATTTTTACAGTATAAAACAGTGCGAGGGGAACTGGGATTGTCACAGTTAAAACAGCGAGAGGAGAGCCTGTATTTCTTCAGTTTTAAACAGTGAGTGTAGAGTCAAGGTTTTCTCAGTTTAAAACAGTGAGACGAGAGTCTGTATTGTTACAGTTTAAACAGCGAGAGGGGAACTGGGATTTTCACAACTTAAACAGCAAGAGACAAGCTGGGATTTTCAGTTTAAAACTGAGAGAGAGTAGCTGGCATTTTCACAGTTTAAAACAGTGAGTGGAGAGCCAGAATTTTCTGAGTTTACAATAGCGAGAGGAGAGCCTGTATTTTTACAGTTTAAACTGTGAGAGGAGAGCCAAGTGTTTCTCAGTTTAAAACAGTGAGAAGAGATCCGGAATTTTTACATTTTAAAACAGCGTGTGGAGAGCTGGGATTTTTACAGTATAAACAGCGAGAGGAGAGCTGGGATTTTCAGTTTAAATCAGCAACAGGAGACCTGTGATTTTTACAGTTTATACCAAGGAGAGGAGAGCTGGGATTTTCACAGTATAAACAGCGAGAGCAGAGCTTGGATTTTTACAGTTTAAAACAGCGAGAGGAGAACTGGGATTTTTACATTTTAAAACAGCGAGAGGTGAGCTGAGATTTATACAGTTTAAAACAGCAAGAGGGGAACTGGGATTTTCACAGTTTAAAACAGTGAGAGGATAGCTGGGATTTTCACAGTTTAAAACAGTGAGAGGATAACTGGGATTTTCACAGTTTAAAACAGCGGGACGAGAGCCAGTGGTTTCTCCGTTTAAAACAGCGAGAGGAGAGCCTGTATTTTTACAGTTTAAAACAGTGCCAGGAGAGCCTGGAAATTTACAGTTTAAAACAGCGAGAAGAGAGCCAGGAGTTTTACAGTTCATAACAGCGAGTGGAGAGTCCGGTTTTCTTTAATTCAAAACAGCGAAAGGGGAGCCAGGATTTTTACAGTTAAACAGCGAGTAGAGTGCCGGGAGTTTTACAGTTTAAAACAGCGAGAGGAGAGCTGGGATTTTTACAGTTTAAACAACAAGAGGAGAGCTGGGAGTTTTACAGTTTAAACAGCGAGTGGAGAGCCGGGTGTTTTACAGTTTAAACAGCGAGTGGAGAGCCAGGTGTTTTACAGTTTAAAACAGCGAGAGGAGAGCTGGGATTTTCACAGTTTAAAACAGCGAGAGGAGAGCTAGGATTTTTACAGTTTAAACAGCGAGTGGAGAGCTGGGACTTTCATAGTTTAAAACAGAGAGAGGAGAGCCAAGATTTTTACAATTTAAAACAGCGATAGGAGAGTCGTGAATTTTACAGTTTAAACAGCGATAGGGGAGCCGGGAATTATACAGTTTAAAACAGCAAGAGGAGAGCCGGGAATTTTATAGTTTAAAACAGCGAGAGGTGAGCCTGGAATTATACAGTTTAAAACAAGCAAGAGGAGAGCCGGGACTTTTACAGTTTAAAACAGCAAGAGGTGAGCCGGGAATTATGCAGTTTAAAACAAGCGAAAGGAGAGCCGGGAATTTTACAGTTTAAAACAGCAAGAGGTGAGCCGGGAATTATACAGTTTAAAACAGCGAGAGGAGAGCCGGGAATTTTACAGTTTAATACAGCGAGAAGAAAGCCAGGAGTTTTACAGTTTAAAACAGCAAGAGGTGAGTTGGGAGCTTGGATACGGAAAGTGGACCTGCATGAGAAGTGCAGCGGGCAGGAGATACAAACCAGCGGCAGAGAGCCCCTTCAACCTGTTTCTACCTGTCAGAGCCAAAGTATGACGTCAAAGGAAAATAGGTAAGTGATTGGTGGATTTCTCTTTCGTGTCTCTTTTGATTGGCCAAGTGCTTTAAATCAAAAGTCTTTTTTCCAGCTGAAGAGTACAGTTAAGAAATTCACTTTTGAAACGTTTAACATCCAAATTAATTCATTAAATAGAATAGAGATGGCTGGGCAAGCAATGTGTTGCAGCTGTAGTACATGGGAGCTGATAGATACCAGTGCAATCCACAGTGACCACATCTGCAGCAAGTGTTGGCTGCTTGAGGAACTCCTGCTCAGAGTTGATGAGCTGGAGTCTGAGCTGTGGACACTGTGACACATCAGGAAGGGGGAGAGTTACCTGGACACTGTGTTTCAGGAGGCAGTTACACACTTTAGATTGATTACATCAATTTGGACCGTGGTTAGGGGCAGGAGAGTGTGACTGAGGCAGGTTTAGGGATCCAGGATTTAGCTTTGGAGAAGCTTCAGCCGATGCCCTTGTCCAATAGGTATGAGGTTCTTGCTCCCGGTGTGGATGAAGAAAGAGACTGCAGGGAGGATGAGCGAACTGTCCACAGCACCGTGGAACAGAGCGCCATTCAAGTGGGGGGAGAAAAGAGAAATGTAGTAGTAATAGAGAATAGCATAGTTAGGGGAATAGATACTGTTCTCTACAACAAAGATAGACAGTTCTGAAGGCTGTGTTGCCTACCTGGTGCCAAGGTTAAGGACATCTCTTCTGGGCTGGAGAGGAACTTGGAGTGAGAGGGGAAGGATCCAGTTGTCGTGGTCCATGTAGGTACCAATGACATAGGTATGGCTAAGAAAGAGATTCTTCTGAGTGGCTACGAGCAGCTCGGGGCTAAATTAAAAAACCGAACCACAAAGGTAATAATCTCTGGATTACTCCCTGAGCCATGTGCAAATTGGCATTGGGTAAATAAGATTAGAGAGATAAACGCATGGCTCAAAGATTGGTGTGGGAGAAATGGGTTCTGATTCATGGGGCACTGGCACTGGGGAAGGAGAGATCTGTTCCATCTGCTTCATTTGAACCATGCTGGGACCAGTGTCCTGGAGAATCGTATAACTAGGATTATAGATAGGACTTCAAACTAATTAGGGGGGGGAAGGTTCAATTGAAGGGAAGTTAAAAAATTCAGAAAAAAATTGAGAGAGCAGAGGTGCAAGGCAGTGAAGAGACGAACGACAAAGTATGACAGGAAGGGGCAGAGAATATAAGCAGTAGAGAGCAGCAGAAATCAGAACCAGAATGAGTAATAATGGTAAAAAGTCAAAGCTTAAGGCTCTTTATCTGAATACATGCAACATTTATAACAAGATAGATGAGTTGACAGCACAAATAGAAATATATGGATATGACTCGATAGCTATTACTGGGATGTAGTTGTAGGGTGGCCAAGACTGAGAACTCAATATTCAAGGGCATTTGGCCTTCCAGAAAATGGGCAAAAAGGAAAAGGAGGTAGGGTAGCTTTGTTAATAAAGGAAGATATCAGTGCCGTGGTGGGTAGTGATATAGGTGCCATAGATCATGAAGTGGAATCAATTTGGGTAGAAATAAGGAATAGCAAGGGGAAGAAGTCATGGGTGGGAGTCATCTATAGGCCCCCGAAGAGTTGCCTCACTGTAGTACAAAGTATAAATCGGGAAATAATGGAGGCATTACAGGGTGCTATAATTGTCATGGGTGATTTTAATCTGCATATTGACTGGACAAATCGGATTGGCGGGGTGACATGGAAGACGAATTTGTAGAGTGCACCAGAGATTGTTTCTTAAAGCAATACGGTGCAGAACCTACCCAGGAACAGGCTTTTTTAGATCTAGTAATGTGTAATGAGGTGGGATTAATAAGAGATATCGTAGTTAAGGATCAACTAGGGGGTAGCAATCACAATATGGTAGAATTTCAAATTCAGTTTGAGGGCGAGTAACTCAGGTCTCAAACCAATGTCCTCAACTTAAAGAAGGGCAATTACAGAGGTATGAAGAAAGAGTTGTCTAAAGCGGGCTGGGAAAATAGACCAAGGGGAAGGTCAATGGATAAGCAGTGGCAAACATTTAAGCAGATATTTCATAACGCTCAGCAAAAATTTATCTTGGTCAAAAAAAAGGACTCGATGAGAAGGATAAACCTGGTTAACAAAGGTGGTCAAGCAGAGCATCCAATCAAAGACTAAGGCATACAAAGTGGTGAAAGCTAGTGGTAGGCCAGAGGGTTGGGAATTTTTTGGGAACCAGCAATGGATGACTAAAAAGCTAATAAAGAAGGAGAAAATTGATTATGAAAGTAAATTGGCAAGAAATATAAAAACAAACAGCAAGAGCTTCTACAGGTATATAAAAAGAGAGTAGCTAAAGTGAGCGTGGGACCCTTGGAGGATGCGACTGGAGAATTGATAACGGGGAACAGGGAAATAGCAGATAATTTAAACCAATATTTTGCATCAGTCTTCAAGGTGGAGGACACTATAAACACTCAAAGATATCTGATAAGCAAGGAGCTAATGGGAGGAAAGATCTTGTAACAGTCTCTATCATGAAGGACAAAGAATTTGACAAACTAATGGGCAGACAAGTTTCCAGGACCTGATGACCTGCATCCAAGGGTTTTAAAGGAAGTGGCTACAGAGATGGTGGAGTCATTGGTCGAAATATTCCAGAACTCACTGGATTTCGGGAGGGTCCCGGAGGATTGGAAAACTGCTAATGTGACACCCTTGTTCAAGAAGTGAGGGAAACAAAAAGCAGAAATCAATAGGCCAATCAGCTTAACATCTATCATTAGGCAAATGCTAGTTTCCATTATTAAGGAAGAAATAGCAAGCTTAACACAATCAGACAGAGTCAGCATGGTTTTATGAAAGGGAAATCATGTTTGACAAATTTACTAGAGTTCACTGAGGATATAATAAGCAGAGTTGATAAAGGGGAACTGGTAGGTGTAGTATATTTGGATTTCCAGAAAGCATTCAATAAGGTGCCACGTAAAAGGTTATTGCACAAGATAGGAGCTCATGTTACTTGCGGTAATGTATTGGCACGGACTGAGGATCAGTTAACACACAGAAGGCAGAGAGTCAGCATTAATGGGTCTTTTTTAGGTTGGAAAGATGTAACTAGTGGAGTGCCACAGGGATCAGACTTAGGGCTTCAATAATTTACTATCTATCCCAAAGACTTGGAGGAGGGGCCAGAGTGTAATGTATCCACATTTGCTGACAATACAAAAATAGGTGGAAAGGCATGTTGTGATGAGGACATAAGGAATCTGCAAGGGGAGATAGATAGGTTGAGTGAGTGAGCAAAAACTTGGCAGCTGAAGTTTAATGTAGGGAAGAGTGATGTCATGCACTTTGGTAGGAAAAATCAAAAAGCCGATTATTATTTAAATGGAGAAAGACTCCAAAAATGTGCATCACAGAGGGATCTGGGTGTTCTTGTGCATGAAACACAAACAGTTAGCATGCAGGTGCAGCAAGTAATTAAGAAGGCAAATGGAATTTTGGCCTGTATTGCTGGGGGATTGGAGTTTAAAAATAGGGAAGTCTTGTTATAACTGTACAGGGTGTTGGTGAGGCCACACCTGTGTACAGTTTTAGTTCCCATATTTAAGAATGGATATACTGGCATTGGAGGCAGTTCAATAGAGATTCACTAGGCTGATTCTTGGGATGAAGGGGTTGACTTATCAAGAATGGCTAAACAAGTTAGGCCTTTATTCATTAGAGTTTAGAAAAATGAGGGGTGATCTTATTGAAACATACAAGATTCTGTGGGGGCTTGACAGGGTAGATGTTGAGAAGATGTTTCCACTAGTGGGGGGATTCTTGAACTAGGAGACATAATTACAGAATAGGAAGGCACTCATTTAAAACTGAGATGTGAAGGAATTTCTTCTCTCAGAGGATAGTGAAAATGTCTGGAATTCTCCACCCCAGAGAGTTGTGCAGGCTAGATCACTGAAAGTATTTAAAGAGGAGATAGATAGACTTTTGAAACATCGGGGTGTTGAGGGCAATGAAGAGCTGGCATGAAAGAGGAGTTGAGGCCTGGGGTAGATCAGCCATGATCTTATTGAATGCTGGGGCAGGCTTGAGGGGCCTTCTCCTACTCCTATTTCTTATGTTCTCAATTACCTTTAAAGTACGCCCTCTCATTCTCAATCCTTTCACAGGTGGGAACAGTTTCTCCCTATCCACTCTGTCCATACCCCTCATGATTTTGAGCACCTCTAGCAAATATTCTCTCAACCTTCTTTTCACTAAGGAAAATAGTCCTAATCTCTCCAATCTATCTTCATAACTGAAGTTCCTCATTCCAGGAACCATTCTTGTGAAAAAAAAAATCATTCTGAAGAAGAGTCATCTGGACTGGAAATGTTAACTCTGTCTTTCTCTCCAGAGATGCTGTCAGACCTGCTGAGTTTTTCCAGCAAGTTTTTTTTTTGTTTCAGATTTCCAGCATCCACAGTATTTTGCTTTTACCATTCTTGAGAATCTTTCCTGAATTCTCTCCAATGCCTTCACATCTTTCCTAAAGGCAGTATCCAGAACTGGATGCAATACTCCAGCGGAGGCTGAACTTGTGTCTTATGCAATTCAACATAAGCTCCATTCTCTTGTACTCTATGCCCCTATTAGTACAGCTCAGGATACTGTATGCTTAATTAACCATGCTCTCAACCTGTCCTGCCACCTTCAATGATTTATGCACAAAGACATCCAGGTCCCTCTGCTCCTGCACCCCCTTTAGAATTGTACCTCTTATTTTACACCTGTCACTTGTCCACCCATTCCACCAACCTGTCGATGTAATTTTGAAGTTCTACACTATCCACACAGTTCACAATGCTTCCAAGTTTTATGTCATCCACAGATTTTGAAATAATGCTCTGTACACCAAGGTCTAGATCATTAATATATATCAGGAAAAGCAAGAGTCCTAACACTGACCCCTGGGGAACTCCACTAGAAACCTTCCTCCAGCCTGAAAAGCATCCATTAGCTACTACTCTCTGTCTCCTGCAACTCAGCCAATCTGTATCCATGTTGCTGCTGTCCCTTTTACTCCATGAGCTATAATATCTTGACAAAATATCCCAGAAATGTAAATCCCAGAAATTTTCCCACTTTGTTTCAAAAGTCTTCTTCAAACTTGCAGCAGCAAGATAATGAGCACAAAGTTCAGTCACGTTGTGTCAATTCCAGCGATGCAGTGAAGGCCTACCTAGCTTTCCCAGGGACAGGCTACCTTTGATACCTTTGCCACCTGTATTGCCTTCTTCAAGGATATGGGTACTCAGTGTTATGATCAGTGTGCACCCAAACACATTGATCTGGCTCTATCCTGATGTCACACAGCCCAACCTGCTGATGTGACACCAGGACCCCAATTTGGACTCTAGCCCAGGTTAAACTGACATTGTTTATTCATGATAATTGCAGCAAGATGGAGCCTGTGATTGTGTTATTTAAAGGGCCAGGAACCCTGATTTCAGATAAGTTACATTTTTGGAGTAATTTTATCGGAAAGTGATATGAAGCATTCTTGATTGTTTTGGGTGTTGTTCTAATGAGTCCTGGTACTACCAGAGAGGGTTCCTGCATGCTCACAAGCATACAGAGGAGTAGGTGACCTGTGCACACAATGACTTCAGCAGGTTGAGCAGTGAACTGTCAGTGCATCTGAATCTACATTGAAGAAGCTGGGTGACACTTTGGCGGCTGAAGCTTCATCTAATGCCCTCTCCTAACAGTGACCAAATGAACAGGAGCAAACAAGTACAAAAACAGAATTACCTGGATGAACTCAGCAGGTCTGGCAGCATCTGCGGAGAAGAAAAGAGTTGACGTTTTGAGTCCTCATGACCCTTCAGCAGAACTGATCTTTCTTTACAAGGAGAGGGAAATATAAGCTGGTTTAAGGTGGGGTGGGGGGGGGGGGGGGGGAGGGGAGAAGTGGAGGGGGGGTTGGTGGTGGTGTTAGGATAGGAGCAGATCATCAAAAGACGTCACAGACAAAAGAACAAAAGAACACAGAGGTGTTGAAGTTGGTGATATTATCTAAATGAATGTGCTAATTAAGAATGGATGGTAGGGCACTCCAGGTATAACTCTAGTGGGGGTAGAGGAGCATAAAAGATTTTAAAATAATGGAAATAGGCGGGAAAAGAAAAATCTATATAAATTATTGAAAAAAAAAACAAAAGGAAGGGGTAAGAAACAGAAAGGGGGTGGGGTGGGGATGGAGGAGGGAGCTCAAGACCTAAAGTTGTTGAATTCAATATTCAGTCCGGAAGGCTGCAAAGTGCCTAGTCGGAAGATGAGGTGCTGTTCCTCCAGTTTGCGTTGGGCTTCACTGGAACAATGCAGCAGGCAAAGGACAGACATGTGGGTAAGAGAGCAGGGTGGAGTGTTAAAATGGCAAGCGACAGGGAGGTTTAGGTCATTCTTGCGGACAGACCGCAGGTGTTCTGCAAAGCGGTCGCCCAGTTTATGTTTGGTCTCTCCAATGTAGAGGAGACCGCTTTGGGAGCAACGAATACAGTAGACTAAGTTGGGGGAAATGCAAGTGAAATGCTGCTTCACTTGAAAGGAGTGTTTGGGCCCTTGGACGGTGAGGAGAGAGGAAGTGAAGGGGCAGGTGTTACATCTTTTGCGTGGGCATGGGGAGGTGCCATAGGTGGGGGTTGAGGAGTAGGGGGTGATGGAGGAGTGGACCAGGGTGTCCCAGAGGGAACAATCCCTACAGAATGCTGACAGGGGGGGGTGAAGGGAAGATGTGTTTGGTGGTGGCATCATGCTGGAGTTGGCAGAAATGGCGGAGGATGATCCTTTGAATGCGGAGGCTGGTGGGGTGATAAGTGAGGACAAGGGGGACCCTATCATGTTTCTGGGAGGGAGGAGAAGGCGTGAGGGTGGATGCGCGGGAGATGGGCTAGACACGTTTGAGGGCCCTGTCAACGACCGTGGGTGGAAAACCTCGGTTAAGGAAGAAGGAGGACATGTCAGAGGAATTGTTTTTGAAGGTAGCATCATCAGAACAGATGCGACGGAGGCGAAGGAACCGAGAGAATGGGATGGAGTCCTTACAGGAAGCGGGGTGTGAGGAGCTGTAGTCGAGGTAGCTATGGGAATCGGTAGGCTTGTAATGGATATTGGTGGACAGTCTATCACCAGAGATTGAGACAGAGAGATCAAGAAAGGGAAGGGAAGTGTCCGAGATGGAACACCTGAAAATGATGGAGGGGTGGAGATTGGAAGCAAAATTAATAAGTTTTTCCAAGTCCCAATGAGAGCATGAAGCAGCACCGAAGTAATCATCGATGTACTGGAGAAAGAGTTGTGGAAGGGGGCTGGAGTAGGACCGGAACAAGGAATGTTCCATATACCCCATAAAGGGACAGGCATAGCTGGGGCCCATGCTGATACCCATAGCCACACCTTTTATTTGGAGGAAGTGAGAGGAGTTGAAGGAGAAATTGTTCAGTGTGAGAAAAAGTTCAGCCAGACGGAGGAGAATAGTGGTGGATGGGGATTGTTCGGGCCTCTGTTCAAGGAAGAAGCTAAGGGCCCTCAGACCATCCTGGTTGGGGTTGGAGGTGTAGAGGGATTGGACGTCCATGGTGAAGAGGAAGTGGTAGGGGCCAGGGAACTGGAAATTGTTGATGTGACGTAAGGTGTCAGAGGAATCACGGATGTAGGTGGGAAGGGACTGGACAAGGGGAGAGAGAAGGGAGTCAAGATAACAAGAAATGAGTTCTGTGGGGCAGGAACAAGCTGACATGATCGGTCTACCAGGACAGTCCTGTTTTTGGATTTTGGGTAGGAGGTAGAAGCGGGCTGTCCAAGGTTGGGCGACTATCAGGTTGGAAGCTGTGGGAGGAAGATCCCCAGACGAGATGAGGTCAGTGACAGTCCTGGAAACAATGGCCTGATGTTCAGTGGTGGGGTCATGGTCCAGGGAGAGGGAGGAGGAAGTGTCTGCGAGTTGACGCTCAGCCTTCGCGAGGTAGAGGTCAGTGCGCCAGACAACAACAGCACCACCCTTGTCAGCGGGTTTGATGACAATGTCAGGGTTGGACCTGAGAGAACGGAGTGCAGTAAGTTCAGAGAAAGAGAGATTAGAATGGGTGAGAGGAGCAGAGAAATTGAGACGACTAATGTCGCGCTGACAGTTCTCAATGAAAAGATCAAGAGAAGGTAAGAATCCAGTGGGAGGGGTCCAGGTGGAGGGAGAATATTGGAGGTAAAAGGATCCATTGAACGGGGGGAGGACTCCTGCCCAAAGAAGTGAGCCCGGAATCGAAGACGGCAGAAGAAGAGTTCAGCATCGTGCCGAGCCTGAAATTCATTGAGATGAGGGCGTAAGGGTATGAAGCTAAGTCCTTTGCTCAGCACTGAACATTCAGCGTCGGAGAGGGGAAGGTCGGCGGTATAGTGAATACATGGCTGGGGCTGGGATTGGAAGACAGGGTGGGGATGGAGGGACAGGCAGGGGTGGAGGGTCCTAGATGGGTGTTGGTGTTGATGAGTTGCTGGATCTTGGGCTCCTTAGCACTTGAGAGAAAGAGAAAAAGAAAAAAAGGAGAAAAAAAAGCAAGTTGTTGTTGAGTATTTTGAGTACTACTCAAAGGTCTCTCTGGCTGGAAGTTTGGGAAAGTGGGTAGAACTTCATGATATGCCAGTGCCCATTCAGATGAAGGTGGGCAACACAACATATCCATGTACCCACCTGATCTGAATGATGTGGACCAGCTGGTGCAGAGTTGCTGTTTCTTCCATAACACTGGCAACAGCTTACTCATCAAACCAGCGGCATGAGGGTGAGCTGGGAGTTGAGAAAGAGCATAAAGCAGGATCTCAGTTTGAAAGTTCCAATTGACCCCAGATTCACAGTCTTTAGGAGGAGAGAGAATTCCAGATTTTCACCACCCTTCATAGTATCATGGCATCATAGAGTAGTTGAAGCACAGAAGAGGCCATTCAGTCTAACATATTGGTGTTGACTCCTTGTGCAACAACTCAGCTAGTCCCAATCCCCTGCCTCCTCCCTGCAGGTAATTCAGATAATTATCCAATTCCCTTCTGAAAGCACAATTAAATCTGCCTCCACCACACTCTCAGGAAGTCCATTCCAGATCCTATCACTCACTGTGTGAAACAGGTTTTCATGTCACCATTGGTTCTTTTGCTAATCATCTTAAACCTGGGTCTCAAATCTTCTCCCAATGGAAAGTTTCTCCCTATCTATTTGGTCCAGACTCCTCATGATTTTGAACACCTCTATCAAATCTCCTTTCAACCTTCTCTTCTCCAAGGAAAACAGTCCAACTTCTCCATTCTATTTACGTAACTGAAGTTCCTCATCCCTGGAATTATTCTCGTGAATCTTTTTTGCGTCCTTGCTAAAGACTTCACATCTTTCCTAAGTGTGGTGCCCAGAATTGGGCACAATACTCCAGATGAGACTGATCAGAGTTTTAGAAAGATTCACCATAACTCTTTTGCTTTCGCACTCTTTGGGTGGAATTTCACGCCGGCAGGATTTTACGGTCCCGCCAAAGTCAATGGACGTTTGAACAGCTCACCGCATTTCACAGCCCCACCCCCGCCACGACAGGGCCGAAAAATTCTGCCCTATGTTTTCACTTATAAAGCCCAGGATCCTATATGTCTTATTAACCACTTGTCAAACCTGCCTTCAGCAATTTGTGCACATTTACCCCCCAGGTCTCTCTGCTCCTGCAACCATTTTAGAATTGTATCCCTTGTCTTACATTTGCCTTTCCTTGTTCTTCCTA
Organism: Carcharodon carcharias; assembly: GCF_017639515.1. Taxonomy (NCBI): domain Eukaryota; kingdom Metazoa; phylum Chordata; class Chondrichthyes; order Lamniformes; family Lamnidae; genus Carcharodon; species Carcharodon carcharias. The sequence goes on from NC_054479.1 coordinate 80,800,469, forward strand.
CCACACTGTACCACTTCACATTTCTCACCATTAAACTATGTCTGCCACTTATCCACCCATTCCACCCGTCTGTTTATGTCTTTTTGGAGTCTATCACAGTTCTCCTTCTCTTCAGTATGCTTACAAGTTCTGCATGGTCAGAAAGTACCTCCTGACTTCACGCCTGAATGGTCTAGCTCTGATTTTAAGATTAAGGGAGCTGTTACAAGTTGGTCATAAAACTAACTTTGCAACTCCTGTCAGAAAATTACTGACTGATATTATAGAACAAAACAGGCAATTGGTTTTATTATTCGTTTATGGGATGTGGGCTTCGCTGGCTAGGCCAGCATTTATTTCCCATCTCTAATTGCACTTGAGAAGGTGGTGCTGAGCTGCCTTCTTGAACCGCTGCAGTCCATGTGGTGTAGGTACACCCACAGTGCTGTTGGGAAGGGAGTTCCAGGATTTTGACCCAGTGACAATAAAGGAACGGCAATATGTTTCCAAGTCAGGGTGGTGTGTGACTTGGAGGGGAACTTCCAGGTGGTTGTGTTCCCATGTGTCTGCTGCCCTTGTCCTTCTAGATGGTGGTGGTTGTGGGTTCGGAAGGTGCTGTATAAGGAGCCTTGGTGAGTTGCTGTAGTGCATTTTATGGATGGTACACACTGCTGCCACTGTGTGTTGGTGATGGAGGGAGTGAATGTTTGTGGATGTGGAGCCAATCATGACGGCTGCCGCTTGATTAGCACCTGGCTCTCTAAAGAAACAGGCATATATTAATATAGATCCTAACTTTAAATTGTTGGAGAGTTGGCCTGATATGTAAAGTGCTGAATGTAAAGCTGGTGCTGACCGTTTTATCCATACTATCCACAGGGAGTTATAATCCACAGGGGGTTATTATCCATAGGGGATTATTATCGACAGGGAGTTATTATCCACAAGGGGTTATAATCCACAGGTGGTTATTATCCACAGGGAGTTATTATCCACAGGGGGTTATTATCCACAAGGCATTATTATCCACAGGGGGTTGTTATCCACAGTGGGTTGTTATCCACAAGGGGTTATTATCCACAGGGAGTTATTATGCACGGGGGCTTATTATCCACAGGGGATTATTATCCACAGGGAGTTATTATCCACAGGGGGTTATTATCCACAAGGAGTTATTATCCACAGTGGTTATTAACCAGAGGGAGTTATTATCCACAGGGAGTTATTAAGCACACGGGGTTCTTATCCACACGGGGTTAATATCCACAGGGAGTTATTATCCACAAGGGGTTATTATCCACGGGGAGTTAATATCCACAAGGGGTTACAATCCACTGGGAGTTCTTATCCAAAGGGAGTTATTATCCACAAGGGGTTATGATGCACTGGGAGTTATTATCCACAGGGTGTTATTATCCACAAGGGGTTAGTATCCCCAGTAGGTTATTATCCTCCAGGAGTTATTATCCACATGGGGTTATTATCGACAGGGAGTTATTCCCCACACAGGGTTATTATCCACAGGGAGAAATTATCCACAGGGAGTTAATATCCACAAGAGGTTATTATCCACAGGGACTTATAATCCACAGGGGTTATTAAGCAAAGGGAGTTATTATCCACAGGGAGTTATTATTCACATGGGGTTATTATCCACATGGGGTTATTATCCACAGGGAGTTAATATCCACTCGGGGTTATTATCCAGAGGGGGGTATTATCCACAGGGTGTTATTATCCACATGGGGTTATTATCCACAGGGTGTTATTATCCACAGGGGGTTATTATCCACAGGGAGTTATTAGTCCTTGGGGGTTATTATCCACATGTAGTTATTATCCAAAGGGGTTATTAACCACAGGGAGTTATTATCCACAGGCAGTTCATATCCACAAGGGGTTATTATCCACAGGGAGTTATTATTCCCAGGGGGTTATTTTCCACACGGAGTTATTATCCACAGTGGTTATTAACCAGAGGGAGTTATTGTCCACAGGGAGTTATTATCCACAAGGGGTTATTACCCACAGGGAGTTAATATCCACAAATGGTTATAATCCACAGGGAGTTCTTATCTACAGGGAGTTATTATCAACAAGGGGTTAGATGCACAGGAAGTTATTATCCACAGGGGGTTATTATCCACAAGGAGTTATTATCCACAGTGGTTATTAACCAGAGGGAGTTATTATCCACAGGGAGTTATTAAGCACACGGGGTTCTTATCCACACGGGGTTAATATCCACAGGGAGTTATTATCCACAAGGGGTTATTATCCACGGGGAGTTAATATCCACAAGGGGTTACAATCCACTGGGAGTTCTTATCCAAAGGGAGTTATTATCCACAAGGGGTTATGATGCACTGGGAGTTATTATCCACAGGGTGTTATTATCCACAAGGGGTTAGTATCCCCAGTAGGTTATTATCCTCCAGGAGTTATTATCCACATGGGGTTATTATCGACAGGGAGTTATTCCCCACACAGGGTTATTATCCACAGGGAGAAATTATCCACAGGGAGTTAATATCCACAAGAGGTTATTATCCACAGGGACTTATAATCCACAGGGGTTATTAAGCAAAGGGAGTTATTATCCACAGGGAGTTATTATTCACATGGGGTTATTATCCACATGGGGTTATTATCCACAGGGAGTTAATATCCACTCGGGGTTTTAATCCAGAGGGGGGTATTATCCACAGGGTGTTATTATCCACATGGGGTTATTATCCACAGGGTGTTATTATCCACAGGGGGTTATTATCCACAGGGAGTTATTAGTCCTTGGGGGTTATTATCCACATGTAGTTATTATCCAAAGGGGTTATTAACCACAGGGAGTTATTATCCACAGGCAGTTCATATCCACAAGGGGTTATTTTCCACACGGAGTTATTATCCACAGTGGTTATTAACCAGAGGGAGTCATTATCCAGAGGGAGTTATTATGCCCATGGGGTTATTATCCATACGGGGTTATTATCCACAGGGAGTTATTATCCACAAGGGGTTATTACCCCCAGGGAGTTAATATCCACAAATGGTTACAATCCACAGGGAGTTCTTATCTGCAGGGAGTTATTATCAACAAGGGGTTATGATGCACAGGGAGTTATTATTCACAGGGTGTTATTATCCACAAGGGATTAGTATCCCCAGTAGGTTATTATCATCCAGGAGTTATTATCCACACGGGGTTATTATCCACAGGGGATTACTATCCACAGGGAGTTATTATCCACAGGGAGTTATTATCCACAAGGGATTATTATCCACAGGGATTCAATATCCAAAAGGGGTTATTATCCACATGGGGTTATTATCCACAGGTGGTTATTATCCACAGGGGATTGTTGTCCACAGTGGGTTGTTATCCACAAGGGGGTATTCTCCACACGGGGAAATTATCCACAGGTGGTTATTATCCACAGGGTGTTATTATCCACAGGGAGCTATTATCCACACGGGGTTATTATCCAAAGGGGATTACTATCCACAAGGGGTTATTATCCACATGGGGTTTTTATCCACCGGGGCTTATTATCCACAGGGAGTTAGTATCCACAGCAGGTTATTATCCACAATGATTTATTATCCACAGGTGGTTATTATCCACAGGGAGTTTTTATCCACACGGGGTTATTATGCATAGTGGGTTATTATCCACTGGGAGTTATTATCCACAGGGAGTTATTAGCTACAAAGTGTTATTATCAACAGGGAGTTATTATCCTCAAGGAGTTATTATCCACATGGCCTTATTAACCACACAGGGTAATTTTCCACAGGGGGTTATTATCCACAGGGGGTTATTATCCACAGGGAGTTAATATCCATAAGGGGTTACTATCCAGAGCGGGTTATTATCCACCGGGACTTATTATCCAGAGGGAGTTATTATCCACATGGGGTTATTATCCACAGGCGATTACTTTCCACAGGGACTTATTATCCACAGGGAGTTATTATCCACAAGGGGTTAGTATCCCCAGTAGGTTATTATCATCCAGGAGTTATTATCCACATGGGGTTATTATCCACAGGGAGATATTATCCGCAAGGGGTTATAATCCAGAGCGGGTTATTATCCAGAGGGAGTTATTATCCATAGGGAGTTATAATCCACACGGGGTTATTATCTACCGGGGTTATTATCCACAGGGCATTATTATCCAGAGGGAGTTATTATCCACAGGGATTTATTATCCACAAGGGATTATTATCCACAGGGATTTAATATCCAAAAGGGGTTATTATCCACATGGGGTTATTATCCATAGGTGGTTATTATCCAAAGGGGATTGTTGTCCACAGTGGGTTGTTATCCACAAGGGGGTATTCTGCACACGGGGAAATTATCCACAGGTGGTTATTATCCACAGGGGTTATTATCCACAGGAAGACATTATCCACAAGGGGTTATTATCCATAGGGGGTTATTATCGACAGGGGGTTATTATCCACAGGGGTTATTATCCACAGGGCTTATTAACCACAGGGAGTTAATATCCACAGGGAGCTATTATGCACACAAGGTTATTATCGACACAGGCTTATTATCCACAGGGTGTTATTATCCACAAGGGGTTATTATCCACAGGGAGTTAATATCCACAAGGGGTTTTTATCCAGAGGGGTTTATTATCCACAGGCACTTATAATCCACAGGGGTTATTAAGCACAGGGACTTATTATCCACAGGGAGTTATTATTCACATGGGGTTATTATCCACATGGGGTTATTATCCACAGGGAGTTAACATCCACTCGGGGTTATTATCCAGAGGGGGGTATTATCCACAGGGTGTTATTATCCACATGGGGTTATTATCCACAGGGTGTTATTATCCACAGAGAGTTATCATCCACAAGGGGTTATTATTCACAGGGAGTTATTAGTCCTTGGGGGTTATTATCCACACGTAGTTATTATCCACAGAGGTTATTAACCACAGGGAGTTATTATCCACAGGCAGTTCATATCCACAAGGGGTTATAATCCACAGGGAGTTATTATTCCCAGGGGGTTATTTTCCACACGGAGTTATTATCCACAGTGGTTATTAACCAGAGGGAGTCATTATCCAGAGGGAGTTATTATGCCCATGGGGTTATTATCCATACGGGGTTATTATCCACAGGGAGTTATTATCCACAAGGGGTTATTACCCCCAGGGAGTTAATATCCACAAATGGTTACAATCCACAGGGAGTTCTTATCTGCAGGGAGTTATTATCAACAAGGGGTTATGATGCACAGGGAGTTATTATTCACAGGGTGTTATTATCCACAAGGGATTAGTATCCCCAGTAGGTTATTATCATCCAGGAGTTATTATCCACACGGGGTTATTATCCACAGGGGATTACTATCCACAGGGAGTTATTATCCACAGGGAGTTATTATCCACAAGGGATTATTATCCACAGGGATTCAATATCCAAAAGGGGTTATTATCCACATGGGGTTATTATCCACAGGTGGTTATTATCCACAGGGGATTGTTGTCCACAGTGGGTTGTTATCCACAAGGGGGTATTCTCCACACGGGGAAATTATCCACAGGTGGTTATTATCCACAGGGTGTTATTATCCACAGGGAGCTATTATCCACACGGGGTTATTATCCAAAGGGGATTACTATCCACAAGGGGTTATTATCCACATGGGGTTTTTATCCACCGGGGCTTATTATCCACAGGGAGTTAGTATCCACAGCAGGTTATTATCCACAATGATTTATTATCCACAGGTGGTTATTATCCACAGGGAGTTTTTATCCACACGGGGTTATTATGCATAGTGGGTTATTATCCACTGGGAGTTATTATCCACAGGGAGTTATTAGCTACAAAGTGTTATTATCAACAGGGAGTTATTATCCTCAAGGAGTTATTATCCACATGGCCTTATTAACCACACAGGGTAATTTTCCACAGGGGGTTATTATCCACAGGGGGTTATTATCCACAGGGAGTTAATATCCATAAGGGGTTACTATCCAGAGCGGGTTATTATCCACCGGGACTTATTATCCAGAGGGAGTTATTATCCACATGGGGTTATTATCCACAGGCGATTACTTTCCACAGGGACTTATTATACACTGGGATTTATTATCCACAAGGGGTTATTATCCACAGAGGGTTATTATCCACAGGGGCTTATTATTCACAAGGAGTTAGTATCCACAGGTGGTTATTATCCACAGGGGGTTGTTGTCCACAGTGGGTTGTTATCCACAAGGGGGTATTCTCCACAGGGAGTTTTTATCCACAGGGTGTTATTATCCACAAGGATTAATTATCGACAGGTGGTTATTATCCACAGGGGGTTGTTGTCCACAGTGGGTTGTTATCCACAAGGGGGTATACTCCACAGGGAGTTATTATCCAAAGGGAGCTATTATCCACACAGGGTTATTATCCATAGGTGGTTATTATCCACCGGGGTTATTATTCACAGGGAGATGTTATCCACAGGGAGTTATTATCCATAGGGGGATATTATTGACAGGGGGTTATTATCCACATGGAGTTATTATCTACAGGTGTTATTATCCACAAGGGTTATTAACCAAAGGGAGTTAATATCCACAGTGAGCTATTATGCACACCGGATTATTTTCGACATGGGCTTATTATCCACAGGGAGTTAATATCCACAAGGGCTATTTATCCAGAGGGGTTTATTATCCACAGAGAGTTATTATCCACACGGGGTTATTATCCAAAGGGGATTACTATCCACAAGGGGTTATTGTCCACATGGGGTTTTTATCCACCGGGGCTTATTATCCACAGGGAGTTAGTATCCACAGCGGGTTATTATCCATAATGATTTATTATCCACAGGTGGTTATTATCCACAGGGAGTTTTTATCCACACGGGGTTTTTATGCATAGTGGGTTATTATCCACTGGGAGTTCTTATCCACAGGGAGTTATTATCTACAATGGGTTATTATCAACAGGGAGTTATGATCCTCAAGGAGTTATTATCCACATGGCCTTATTAACCAAATGGCGTAATTATCCACAGGGAGTTAATATCCACACGGGGTTATTATCTAGAGCGCGTTATTATCCAAAGGGAGTTACTATCCACAAGGGGTTATTATCCACAGGCGATTAGTTTCCACAGGGACTTATTATACACTGGGAGTTATTATCCACAAGGGGTTATTATCCACAGGGAGTTAATATCCACAAGGAGTTATTATCCACATCGGGTTATTATCCACAGGGGCTTATTATCCACAGGGAGTTAGTATCCACAGGTGGTTATTATATACATGGGGTTGTTATCCACAGTGGGTTGTTATCCACAAGGGGGTATTCTCCACAGGGAGTTATTATCCAAAGGGAGTTGTTATCCACACGGGGTTATTATCCATAGGTGGTTATTATCCACAGGGGTTATTATCCACAGGGGTTATTAACCACAGGGAGTTAATATCCATAGGGAGCTATTATGCACACGGGGTTATTATCCACACAAGCTTATTATCCACAGGGAGTTAATATCCACAAGGGGTTTTTGTCCAGACAAATTTATTATCCACAGGGAGTTTTTATTCACACGGGGTTATTATGCATAGTGGGTTGTTATCCACTGGGAGTTCCTATCCATAGGGAGTTAATATCCACAGGGATTTATTATCTACAATGGGTTATGATCAACAGGGAGTTATTCTCCTCAAGGAGTTATTGTCCACATGGCCTTATTAACCACAAGGGGTAATTATCCACAGGGGGTTATTATCCACAGGGGGTTATTATCCACATGGAGTTATTATCCACAGGGAGTTATTAACCACTCGGGATTATTTTAACAGGGAGTTATTATCCAGAGGGAGTTATTATCCACAAGGGGTTATTATCCACAGTGGATTAAAATGCGCAGGGAGTTATTATCCTCAAGGGGTTATTATCCACAGCGAGCTAATATCCAAAAGGGGTTATTATCTCCATGGGGTTATTATCCACAGGGGCTTATTATCCAAAGGGCGTTTTTATCCACAGGGGGTTATTATCCACAAGGATTTATTATCCACAGGTTGTTATTATCCGCAGGGGGTTGTTGTCCACATTGGGTTGTTAACCACAAGGGGGTATTCTAATCAGGGAGTTATTATCCACAGGGAGTTAATATCCACATGGGGTTATTATCGATAGGTGGTTATTATCCACAGGAGGTAATTATCCACAGGGGGTTGGTGTCCACAGTGGGTTGTTAATCACAAGGGGGTATTCTCCACAGGGAGTTATTATCCACAGGGGTTTATTATCCATAGGGCGTTATTATCAACAGAGATTATTATCCACAGGGAGTTATTATCCTGAGGGGGTTATTATCCATAGGGTGTTATTATCGACAGGGGCGTATTATCCATATTGGGTTATTATCCACAGGAGGGTTTTCTCCACAGGGAGTTATTATCCACACAGGGTTATTATCCACAGGGGGTTATTATCCACAAGGTGTTGGTATCCACCATGAATTATTATCCTCAAGGAGTTATTATCCACATGGTGTTATTATCCATAGGGAATTATTATCCACTGGGTGTTATTATCCAGAGGGAGTTAACATTCACAAGGGGTTATTATCCACATGGGGTTATTATCGACAGGGGGTTATTATCCACAGGGACCAATTATCCACATGGGGTTATTATCCACAAGGGGTTAGTACCCACAGTGAGTTATTATCCTCAAGGAGTTATTATCCACATGGGGTTATGATCCACAGGAAGTTATTAGCCTCAAGGGGTTATTATCCACAATGATCTATTATCCACAGGTGGTTATTATCCACAGGGGGTTGTTTTACACATTGGGTTGTTATCCACAAGGGGGTATTCTACTCAGGGAGTTATTATCCACAGGGAGTTAATATCCACATGGGGTTATTATCGATAGGTGGTTATTATCCACAGGGGGTAATTATCCACAGGGTGTTGGTGTCCACAGTGGGTTGTTAATCACAAGGGGGTATTCTCCACAGGGAGTTATTATCCACAGGTGTTTATTATCCATAGGGGGTTATTATCAACAGAGAATATTATCCACAGGGAGTTATTATCCTCAGGGGGTTATTATCCATAGGGTGTTATTATCGACGGGGGTGTATTATCAACGATGGGTGATTATCCACAGGGGAGTTTTCTCCACCGGGAGTTATTAACCACGGGGAGTTATTATCCACAAGGGGTTATTATCCACAGGGGGTTATTATCCTCAAAGTGTTAGTATCCACCGTGAATTATTATCCTCAAGGAGTTATTATCAACATGGGGTTATTATCCATAGGGAATTATTATCCACAGTGTGTTATTATCCAGAGGGTGTTAACATCCACAAGGTGTTATTATCCACATGGGGTTATTATCTACAGGGGGTTATTATCCACAGGGACTAATTATCCACAGGGGGTTATTATCCACAAGGGGTTAGTACCCACAGTGAGTTATTATCCTCAAGGAGTTATTATCAACAGGGAGTATTATCCACATGGTGTTATTATCCACTGGGAGTTCCTATCCACAGGCAGTTATTATCCACAGGGATTTATTATCCACAGGGAGATTTATCTACAAGAGGTTATTATCAATAGGGAGTTATTATCCTCAAGAAGTTATTATCCACATGGCCTTATTATCCACATGGGGTAATTATCCACGGGGGGTTATTGTCCTCAGGGGGCTATTATCCACAAGGGTTTGTAATCCACAGGGAGTTATTATCCACAAGAGATTATTATCCACAGGGCGTTATTATCCACACGGGTTTATTATCCACAGGGGATTACTACCAAGAGGGAGTTATTACCACAGGGAGCTATTATCCACAAGGGTTTATTATCCACAGCGGATTACTATCCACAGGGAGTTATTATCCAAAGGGAGTTATTATCCTCAAGGGGTTATTATCCACAGGGAGTTAATATCCACAGGGTGTTAGTATCCACAGGGGGTTATTATCCACAGGGGGTTGTTGTCCACATTGGGTTGTTATCCACAAGGGGGTATTCTCCTCAGGGAGTTATTATCCACAGGGAGTTATTATCCACACGGGGTTATTATCGATAGTTGGTTATTATCCACAGGGAGTTATTATCTACAGGGGGTTATCATCCACAGGGAGTTATTATCCACAGTGGTTATTAACCATAGGGAGTTATTACCACAGGGAGTTATTATCCACATAGGTTTATTACCTACAGTGAGTTATTCCCCACACCGGGTTATTATCCACAGGGAGTTATTAACCACAGGGAGTTATTATCCACAGGGGGTTATTATCCATAGGGAGTTATAATCCACAGGGGTTATTAACCGCAGGGAGTTATTATCCACAGGGAGTTATTATCCACAGGGGGTTAGTATGAATAGGGAGTTATAATCCACAGGGGTTATTAACCTCAGGGAGTTATTATCCAGAGGGTGTTATTATGCACAGGGTGTTATTATCCACATGGGGTTATTATCAAAGGGAGTTATTAACAACAGAGAGTTAATATCCACAAGGGATTATTATGGACAGGTAGTTATTATTCCCTGGGGGGTTTATCCACACGTAGTTATTATCCACAGGGGTTATTAAACACAGGGAGTTATTATCCACAGGGAGTTATTATCCACAAGGGGTTATTATCCACAATGAGTTATTATCCAAAGGGGGTTATTATCCACAGGGAGTTATTATCCACAAGGGGTTATTATCCACAGGGAGTTATTATCCTCAGGGGGTTATTATCCACAGGGAGTTATTATCCAAAATGGGTTATTATCCACAGGGAGTTAATATTCAAAAGGGGTTATTATCCACATGGGGTTATTATCGACAAGGATTTATTATCCACAGGGGGTTATTAACCACAGGGGTTGTTGTCCAAAGTGCGTTGTTATCCACAAGGGGGTATTCTCCACAGGGAGATATTATCCACAGAGAGTTATTATCCACTCGGGGTTATTATCGATAGGAGGTTATTATCCACAGGGGTTATTAACCACAGGGAGTTAATATCCACAGGGAGCTATTATGCACACGGGGTTATTATCCACACGGGCTTATTATCCACAGGGAGTTAATATCCACAAGGGGTTTTTATCCAGAGGCTTTTATTATCCACAGGGAGTTATTATCAACACAGCGTTATTATCTACCAGGGTTATTATCCACAGGGAGTTATTACCCAGAGGGTGTTATTATCCAAACGGGGTTATTATCCATAGGTGGTTATTATCCACAGGGGTTATTATCCACAGGGCGTTATTATCTACCAGGGTTATTAACCACAGGGTGTTATTATCCACAGGGAGTTATTATCCACATGGGGTTATTATCCAAAGGGGATTACAATCCACAGGGGGTTATTATCCACATGGGGTTTTTATCCACAGGGGCTTATTATCCACAGGGAGTTAGTATCCACAGTGGGTTATTATCCACAATGATTTCTTATCCACAGGTGGTTATTATCCACAGCGAGTTTTTATCCACACGGGGTTATTATGCATAGTGGGTTATTATCCACTGGGAGTTCTTATCCACAGGGAGTTATTATCTACAGGGGTTATTATCCACAGGGGTTATTAACCACAGGGAGTTAATATCCACAGGGAGCTATTATGCACACGGGGTTATTATCCACACAAGCTTATTATCCACAGGGAGTTAATATCCGCAAGGAGTTTTTATCCAGACAAGTTTATTATCCACAAGGAGTTATTATCCACTGGGAGTTATAATCCACACAGGGTTATAATCTACCAGGGTTATTATCCACAGGGAGTTATTATCCACAGGGAGATATTATCCACATGGGGTTATTATCCAAAGAGGATTAATATCCACAAGGTGTTATTATCCACCGTGAGTTATTATCCACAAGGGGTTATTATCCACATGGGGTTTTTATCCACAGGGGCTTATTATCCACAGGGAGTTAGTATCCACAGCGGGTTATTATCCACAATGATTTATTATCCACAGGTGGTTATTATCCGCAGGGGGTTGTTGTCCACAGTGGGTTGTTATCCACAAGGGGGTATTCTCCAGAGGGAGTTATTATCCAGAGGGTGTTATTATCCACACGGGGTTATTATCCGTAGGTGTTTATTATCCACAGGGGTTATTATCAACATGGCGATATTATCTACAGGGTGTTATTATCCATAGGGGGTTATTATCGACAGAGGGTTATTATCCACATGGGGTTATTATCCACAGGGGGTTATTATCCACAGGGAGTTATTATCAACAGGGTGTTATTATCCAAAGGGGTTATTAACCACAGGGTGTTAATATCCACAGGGAGGTATTATGCACATGGGATTTTTATTCACAAGGGGGTATTATCCAAAGAGACTTAATATCCACAATGGGTTTTTATCCAGAAGGGATTTATTATTCACCTGGGGTTATTACCACAGGGAGTTATTTACAACAGAGAGTTAATATCCACAAGGGATTATTATCGACAGGTAGTTATTATTCCCTGGGTGGTTGATCCACACGTAGTTATTATCCACAGGGGTTATTAACCACAGGGAGTTATTACCACAGGGAGTTATTATCCACAAGGGGTTATTAGCCACAATGAGTTATTATCCAAAGGGGGTTATTATCCATAGGGAGTTATTATCCACAGGGGGTTATTATCCACAGGGAGTTATTATCCAAAATGGGTTATTATCCACAGGGAGTTAATATTCACAGGGGGTTATTATCCACAGTGGGTTATTTTCCACAAGAAGCTAGTATCCACAGGGGGTTATTATCCACAAGGATTTATTATCCACAGGGGGTTATTATCCACAAGGGCTGTTGTCCACAGTGGGTTGTTATCCACAAGGGGGTAGGCTCCACAGAGAGATATTATCCACAGAGAGTTATTATCCACATGGGGTTATTATCGATAGGTGGTTATTATCCACAGGGTTTATTAACCACAGGGAGTTAATATCCACCGGGGGTTATTATCCACAGGGAGTTATTATCCTAAATGGGTTATTATCCAAAGGGAGTTAATATTCACAAGGGGTTATTATCCACATGGGGTTATTATCCACAGTGGGTTATTTTCCACAGGAAGTTAGTATCCACAGGGGGTTCATATCCACAAAGATTTATTATCCACAGGGTATTATTATCCACAGGGGTTGTTGACCACAGTAGGTTGTTATCCACAAGGGCGTATGCTCCACAGGGAGATATTATCCACAGAGAGTTATTATCCACACGGGGTTGTTATCAATAGGTGGTTATTATCCACAGGGTTTATTAACCAAAGGGAGTTAATATCCACAGGGAGCTTTTATGCACACGGGGTTATTATCCACACGGGCTTATTATCCACAGGGAGTTAATATCCACAAGGGGTTTTTATCCAAAGGGTTATTATCCACAGGGAGTTATTATCCACAGGGAGTTATTATCCACACGGGGTAATTATCCAAAGGGGATTACTATTCACAAGGGGTTATTATCCACATGGGGTTTTTATCCACCGGGGCTTATTATCCACAGGGAGTTAGTATCCACGGTGGGTTATTATCCACAATGATTTCTTATCCACAGGTGGTTATTATCCACAGGGGGTTGTTGTCCACAGTGGGTTGTTATCCACAAGGGGGTATTCTCCACAGGGAGTTATTATCCAGAGGTGTTATTATCCACATGGGGTTGTTATCCGTAGGTGGTTATTATCCACAGGGGTTATTATCCACAGGGAGATATTATCTACAGGGAGTTATTATCCATAGGGTGTTAATATCGACAGAGTGTTATTATCCACATGGGATTATTATCCACAGTGGGTTATTATCCACAGGGAGTTATTATCAACAGGGGGTTATTATCCACACAGAGTTATTATCCACTGGGGATATTAACCACAGGGTGTTAATATCCACAGGGAAGTATTATGCACATGGGATTATTATCCACAAGGGGTTATTATCCTAAGGGAGTTAATATCCACAAGGGGTTTTTATCCTGAAGGGGTTTATTATCCACAGGGAGTTTTTATCCACAGGGGGTTTTTATCCAGAGGCGTTTATTATCCACAGGGCGTTATTGTCCACAGGGAATTTTTATCCACACGGGGTTATTTTGCATATTGGGTTATTATCCACTGGGAGTTCTTATCCACAGGGAGTTATTATCTACAACGGGTTATTATCAACAGGGAGTTATTATCCTCAAGGTGTTATTATCCACAGGGAGTTATTATCCACAGGGAGTTATTAACCACACGTGGTTATTATCCACAGGGGTTTATTATCCAAAGGGGGTTATTATCCACACGGAGTTATAATCCACAGGGAGTTATTAACCACTTGGGATTATTATCCACAGGGAGTTATTATCCAGTAGCGAGTTATTATCCACAAGGGGTTATTATCCACAGTGGATTACTATCCGCAGAGGAGTTATTATCCTCAAGGGGTTATTATCCACAGGGAGTTAATATACAAAAGGGGTTATTATCTACATGGGGATATTATCCACAGGGGCTTATTATCCACAGGGAGTTTTTATCCACAGGGGGTTATTATTCACAAGGATTTATTATCCACAGGTTGTTATTATCCACAGGGGGTTGTTTTACACATTGGGTTGTTATCCACAAGGGGGTATTCTCCTCAGGGAGTTATTATCCATAGGGAGTTAATATCCACATGTGGTTATTATCGATAGGTGGTTATTATCCACAGGGGGTTATTATCCACAAGGGGTTGGTGTCCACAGTGGGTTGTTAATCACAAGGGGATATTCTCCAGAGGGAATCATTATCCACAGGGGTTAATATCCAAAGGGTGTTATTATTGACAGGGGAGTATTATCCACAATGGGTTATTATCCACAGTGGGGTTTCCGCCACAGGGAGTTATTATCCACGGGGAGTTATTATCCACACGGGGTTATTATCCACAGGGGGTTATTATCCACAAGGTGTTAGTATCCACAGTGACTTATTATCCTCAAGGAGTTATTATCCACATGGGGTTATTATCCATAGGGAATTATTAGCCACAGTGTGTTATTATCCAGAGGGAGTTAACATCCACAAGGGTTATTATCCACTTGGGGTTATTATCTACAGGGGGTTATTATCCACAGGGACTAATTATCCAGAGGGGATTTTATCCACAAGATGTTAGTAGCCACAGTGAGTTATTATCCTCAAGGCGTTATTATACACATGGGGCTATGATCCACAGGAAGTTATTAGCCACACGGGGTTATTATCCACATGGAGTTATTATCTACAGGGGGTTATTATCTACAGGGGTTATTATCCAAAGGGGGTTATTATCCACCAGTGGTTATTATCTACCTGGGGTTAATATCTACCGGGGTTATTATCCAGAGGGAGTTGTTATCCACAGGGAGTTATTTTCTTCAGTGGTTATTAACCACAGGGAGTTATTACCACAGGGAGTTATTATCCACATGGGGTTATTATCCAAAGGGAGTTATTCCCCACATGGGGTTATTATCCACAGGGAGTTATTATCCGCAGGGAGTTAATATCCACAAGAGGTTATTATCCACAGGGACTAATTATCCACAGGGGGTTATTATCCACAAGGGATTAGTACCCACAGTGAGTTATTATCCTCAAGGAGTTATTATCCACATGGGGTTATGATCCACAGGAAGTTATTAGCCACACTGGGTTATTATCCACATGGAGTTATTGACTACAGTGGGTTATTATTCACATGAGGTTCTTATCCAAAGGGGGTTATTATCTATGAGGGGTTATTATCTACCGGGGGTCAATATCTACTGGGGTTATTATCCAGAGGGAGTTATTATCCACAGGGAGTTATTATCTTCAGTGGTTATTAACCACAGGGAGTTATTATCCACAAGAGGTTATAATCCACAGGGAGTTATTACCCAGAGCGGGTTATTATCCACAGGGAGATATTATCCACAATGAGTTATTATCCACACGGGGTTATTATCCACAGGCGATTAGTATCCACAGGGACTTATTATCCACAGGGAGTTATTAGCTGCATGGGGTTATTATCCACATGGAGTTATTATCCACAGAGTGTAATTATCCACAAGGGGTTATTATCCTCAGGGAGTTATTATCCAGAGCGGGTTAGTATCCACAGGGAGATATTATCCACAGTGAGTTATTATCCACACAGTGTTATTATCCACAGGTGATTACTATCCACCGGGACTTATTATCCACAGGGAGTTTTTATCCACAGGGGGTTATTATCCACCGGGAGTTATTTCCCACACGGGGTTATTATCCACAGGGAGTTATTATCCACAGGTGGTTATTATCCACAGGGGGTTGTTGTCCACATTTTCTTGTTATCCACAAGGGGGTATTCTCCTCAGGGAGTTATTATCCACAGGGAGATAATATCCACATGGGGTTATTATCGATAGGTGGTTATTATCCACATGGGGTTATTATCCACAGGGGGTTGGCGTCTACAGAGGGTTGTTATTCACATGGGGGTATTATCCACAGGGAGTTAATATCCACAGGGGTTTATTATCAATAGGGGGTTATTATCAACAGAGATTATTATCCACAGGGAGTTATTATCCTCAGGGGGTTATTATCCATAGGGTGTTATTATCGACAGGGGCGTATTATCCACAGGGAGTTAGTATCCACAGGGGGTTATGATCCATAATGATTTATTATCCACAGGTGGTTATTATACACAGGGGGTTGTTGTCCACTTTGGGTTATTATCCACAAGGGAGTTATTATCCACAGGGAGTTATTATGCACACTGGGTTATTATCCACAGGTGTTATTATCCATAGGGAGATATTATCCACAAGGGGTTATTATCCATAGGGAGTTATTATCCACATGGGGTTATTATCCATTGGTGGTTATTATCCACAGGGGTTATTATCCACAAAGAGATATTATCCACAGGGGGTTATTATCCATAGGGGGTTATTATTGACAGGGGGTTATAATCCACACAGAGTTATTATCTACAGGGGTTATTATACACAGGGGTTATTAACCACAGGGAGTTAATATCCACAGGGAGCAATTATGCACACAGGGTTATTATCCACATGGGCTTATTATCCCCAGGGTTTTATTATCCACAATGGGTTATTATCCACAGGGAGTTAATATCCACAAGGGGTTTTTATCCAGAGGTGTTTATTATCATCAGAGAGTTATTATCCACAGGGAGTTTTTATCCACTCGGGGTTATTATCTACATGGGGTTATTATCCACTCTGAGTTCTTATCCACAGGGAGTTATTATCCACAGGGATTTATTATCCACAGGGAGATTTATCTACAACGGGTTATTATCAATAGGGAGTTATTATCTTCAAGAAATTATTATCCACATGGCCTAATTATCCACATGGGGTAATTATCCAGAGGGGTTTATTGTCCTCAGGGGGCTATTATCCACTCGGGGTTATTATCCACAGGGAGTTATTATCCACAAGGGGTTATTATCCACAGGGAGTTATTATCCACAAGGGGTTATTATGCTCAGGGAGTTATTATCCACAGGTGGTTATTATCCACAAGGGGTTAGTAACCCAATAAGTTATTATCCTCCAAGAGTTATTATCCACATGGGGTTATTATCTACAGGGAGTTATTAGCCGCACGGGGTTATTATCCATATGGAGTTATTATCCACAGGGAGTTATTATCCACAAGGGGTTATTATCCACAGGGAGTTATTATCCAGAGCAGGTTATTATCCACAGGGAGATATTATCCACAGTGAGTTATTATCCACACGGGGTTATTATCCACAGGCGATTACTATCCACAGGGACTTATTATCCACAGGGAGTTATTAGCCGCCCGGGGTTATTATCGACATGGAGTTATTATCAAAAGGGTGTTATTATCCACAAGGGGTTATTATCCATAGGGAGTTATTTTCCAGAGCGGGTTATTATCCACAGGGAGATATTATCCACAGTGAGTAATTATCCACACGGGGTTATTATCCACAGGCGATTACTATCCACAGGGACTTATTATCCACAGGGAGTTATTAGCTGCATGGGGTTATTATCCACATGGAGTTATTATCCACAGAGTGTAATTATCCACAAGGGGTTATTATCCTCAGAGAGTTATTATCCAGGGCGGGTTATTATCCACAGGGAGATATTATCCACAGTGAGATATTATCCACACAGGGTTATTATCCACAGGCGATTACTATCCACAGGGACTTATTATCCACAGGGAGTTTTTATCCACAGGGGGTTATTATCCACAAGGATTTATAATCCACAGGTGGTTATTATCCACTGGGGGTTGTTGTCCACATTGGCTTGTTATCCACAAGGGGGTATTCTCCTCAGGGAGTTATTATCCACAGGGAGTTAATATCCACATGGGGTTATTATCGATAGGTGGTTATTATCAACAGGGGGTTATTATCCACAGGGGGTTGGTGTACACAGAGGGTTGTTATTCACATGGGGGTATTATCCACAGGGAGTTTATATCCACAAGGGGTTATTATCCAGATGGGGGTATTATCCACAGGGTGTTATTATCCACATGGGGTTATTATCCACAGGGTGTTATCCACAGAGCGTTAATATCCAAGAGGGGTTATTATCCAAAGGGTTTTATTATTCCCTGGGGATTATTATCCACACGTAGTTATATTCCAAAGTGGTTATTAACCACAGGGAATTATTATCCACAGGGTGTTATTATTCGCATGGGGTTATTATCAACACAGGGTTATTATCCACAGGGAGTTATTATCCAAAGTGAGTTCATATCCTCAAGGGGTTATTATCCACAGGGAGTTATTATTCCCAGCGAGTTATTATCCTCATGGACTTATTATCCACAGTGAGTTATTATGCACACTGGGTTATTATCAACACGGGGTTATTATCCACAGGGTGTTATTATCCAGAAGGGGCTATTATCCACAGGGAGTTAATATCCACAAGGGGGTATAATCCACAGGGAGTTCTTATCTCAGGGAGTAATTATCCACAAGGGGTTATTATGCTCAGGGAGTTATTATCCACAGGGGGTTATTAAACACAAGGGGTTAGTATCCCCAGTAAGTTATTATCCTCCAAGGGTTATTATCCACATGGGGTTATTATCCACATGGAGTTATTATCCACAGGGAGTTATTATCCACATGCGGTTATTATCCACAGGGATTTATTAACCAGAGCGGGTTATTATCCACAGGGAGATATTATCCACAGTGAGTTATTATCCACAAAGGGTTATTATCCACAGGCGATTACTATCCACAGGGACTTATTATCCACAGGGAGTTATTAGCTGCATGGGGTTATTATCCACATGGAGTTATTATCCACAGAGTGTAATTATCCACAAGGGGTTATTATCCTCAGGGAGTTATTATCCAGAGCGGGTTATTATCCACATGGAGATATTATCCACAGTGAGTTATTATCCACACAGGGTTATTATCCACAGGCGATTACTATCCACAGGGACTTATTATCCACAGGGAGTTTTTATCCACAGGGGGTTATTATCCACAAGGATTTATAATCCACAGGTGGTTATTATCCACAGGGGGTTGTTGTCCACATTTTCTTGTTATCCACAAGGGGGTATTCTCCTCAGGGAGTTATTATCCACAGGGAGTTAATATCCACATGGGGTTATTATCGATAGGTGGTTATTATCCACAGGGGGTTATTATCCACAGGGGGTTGGTGTCCACAGAGGGTTGTTATTCACATGGGGGTATTATCCACAGGGAGTTATTATCCACAGGGGTTTATTATCAATAGGGGGTTATTATCAACAGAGATTATTATCCACAGGGAGTTATTATCCTCAGGGGGTTATTATCCATAGGGTGTTATTATCGACAGGGGCGTATTATCCAAAGGGAGTTATTATCCACAGGGGGTTATGATCCATAATGATATATTATACACAGGTGGTTAATATACACAGGGGGTTGTTGTCCACTTTGGGTTATTATCCACAAGGGAGTTATTATCCACAGGGAGTTATTATGCACACTGGGTTATTATCCACAGGTGTTATTATCCATAGGGAGATATTATCCACAAAAGGTTATTATCCATAGGGAGTTATTATCCACATGGGGTTATTATCCATTGGTGGTTATTATCCACAGGGGTTATTATCCACAAAGAGATATTATCCACAGGGGGTTATTATCCATAGGGGGATATTATTGACAGGGGGTTATAATCCACACAGAGTTATTATCTACAGGGGTTATTATACACAGGGGTTATTAACCACAGGGAGTTAATATCCACAGGGAGCAATTATGCACACAGGGTTATTATCCACATGGGCTTATTATCCCCAGGGTGTTATTATCCACAATGGGTTATTATCCACAGGGAGTTAATATCCACAAGGGGTTTTTATCCAGAGGTGTTTATTATCATCAGAGAGTTATTATCCACAGGGAGTTTTTATCCACTCGGGATTATTATCCACATGGGGTTATTATCCACTCTGAGTTCTTATCCACAGGGAGTGATTATCCACAGGGATTTATTATCCACAGGGAGATTTATCTACAATGGGTTAATATCAATAGGGAGTTATTATCTTCAAGAAATTATTATCCACATGGCCTAATTATCCACATGGGGTAATTATCCAGAGGGGTTTATTGTCCTCAGGGGGCTATTATCCACTCGGGTTTATTATCCACAGGGAGTTATTATCCACAAGGGGTTATTATCCACAGGGAGTTATTATCCACAAGGGGTTATTATGCTCAGGGAGTTATTATCCACAGGGGGTTATTATCTACAGGGAGTTATTAGCCGCACGGGGTTATTATCCATATGGAGTTATTATCCACAGGGAGTTATTATCCACAAGGGGTTATTATCCACAGGGAGTTATTATCCAGAGCAGGTTATTATCCACAGGGAGATATTATCCACAGTGAGTTATTATCCACACGGGGTTATTATCCACAGGCGATTAGTATCCACAGGGACTTATTATCCACAGGGAGTTATTAGCTGCATGGGGTTATTATCCACATGGAGTTATTATCCACAGAGTGTAATTATCCACAAGGGGTTATTATCCTCAGGGAGTTATTATCCAGAGCGGGTTATTATCCACATGGAGATATTATCCACAGTGAGTTATTATCCACACAGGGTTATTATCCACAGGCGATTACTATCCACAGGGACTTATTATCCACAGGGAGTTTTTATCCACAGGGGGTTATTATCCACAAGGATTTATAATCCACAGGTGGTTATTATCCACAGGGGGTTGTTGTCCATATTTTCTTGTTATCCACAAGGGGGTATTCTCCTCAGGGATTTATTATCCACAGGGAGTTTATATCCACATGGGGTTATTATCGATAGGTGGTTATTATCCACAGGGGGTTATTATCCACAGGGGGTTGGTGTCCACAGAGGGTTGTTATTCACATGGGGGTATTATCCACAGTGAGTTATTATCCACAGGGGTTTATTATCAATAGGGGGTCATTATCAACAGAGATTATTATCCACAGGGAGTTATTATCCTCAGGGGGTTATTATCCATAGGGTGTTATTATCGACAGGGGCGTATTATCCAAAAGGAGTTATTATCCACAGGGGGTTATGATCCATAATGATATATTATACACAGGTGGTTAATATACACAGGGGGTTGTTGTCCACTTTGGGTTATTATCCACAAGGGAGTTATTATCCACAGGGAGTTATTATGCACACTGGGTTATTATCCACAGGTGTTATTATCCATAGGGAGATATTATCCACAAAAGGTTATTATCCATAGGGAGTTATTATCCACATGGGGTTATTATCCATTGGTGGTTATTATCCACAGGGGTTATTATCCACAAAGAGATATTATCCACAGGGGGTTATTATCCATAGGGGGATATTATTGACAGGGGGTTATAATCCACACAGAGTTATTATCTACAGGGGGTATTATACACAGGGGTTATTAACCACAGGGAGTTAATATCCACAGGGAGCAATTATGCACACAGGGTTATTATCCACATGGGCTTATTATCCCCAGGGTTTTATTATCCACAATGGGTTATTATCCACAGGGAGTTAATATCCACAAGGGGTTTTTATCCAGAGGTGTTTATTATCATCAGAGAGTTATTATCCACAGGGAGTTTTTATCCACTCGGGATTATTATCCACATGGGGTTATTATCCACTCTGAGTTCTTATCCACAGGGAGTGATTATCCACAGGGATTTATTATCCACAGGGAGATTTATCTACAATGGGTTAATATCAATAGGGAGTTATTATCTTCAAGAAATTATTATCCACATGGCCTAATTATCCACATGGGGTAATTATCCAGAGGGGTTTATTGTCCTCAGGGGGCTATTATCCACTCGGGTTTATTATCCACAGGGAGTTATTATCCACAAGGGGTTATTATCCACAGGGAGTTATTATCCACAAGGGGTTATTATGCTCAGGGAGTTATTATCCACAGGGGGTTATTATCTACAGGGAGTTATTAGCCGCACGGGGTTATTATCCATATGGAGTTATTATCCACAGGGAGTTATTATCCACAAGGGGTTATTATCCACAGGGAGTTATTATCCAGAGCAGGTTATTATCCACAGGGAGATATTATCCACAGTGAGTTATTATCCACACGGGGTTATTATCCACAGGCGATTAGTATCCACAGGGACTTATTATCCACAGGGAGTTATTAGCTGCATGGGGTTATTATCCACATGGAGTTATTATCCACAGAGTGTAATTATCCACAAGGGGTTATTATCCTCAGGGAGTTATTATCCAGAGCGGGTTATTATCCACATGGAGATATTATCCACAGTGAGTTATTATCCACACAGGGTTATTATCCACAGGCGATTACTATCCACAGGGACTTATTATCCACAGGGAGTTTTTATCCACAGGGGGTTATTATCCACAAGGATTTATAATCCACAGGTGGTTATTATCCACAGGGGGTTGTTGTCCATATTTTCTTGTTATCCACAAGGGGGTATTCTCCTCAGGGATTTATTATCCACAGGGAGTTTATATCCACATGGGGTTATTATCGATAGGTGGTTATTATCCACAGGGGGTTATTATCCACAGGGGGTTGGTGTCCACAGAGGGTTGTTATTCACATGGGGGTATTATCCACAGTGAGTTATTATCCACAGGGGTTTATTATCAATAGGGGGTCATTATCAACAGAGATTATTATCCACAGGGAGTTATTATCCTCAGGGGGTTATTATCCATAGGGTGTTATTATCGACAGGGGCGTATTATCCAAAAGGAGTTATTATCCACAGGGGGTTATGATCCATAATGATATATTATACACAGGTGGTTAATATACACAGGGGGTTGTTGTCCACTTTGGGTTATTATCCACAAGGGAGTTATTATCCACAGGGAGTTATTATGCACACTGGGTTATTATCCACAGGTGTTATTATCCATAGGGAGATATTATCCACAAAAGGTTATTATCCATAGGGAGTTATTATCCACATGGGGTTATTATCCATTGGTGGTTATTATCCACAGGGGTTATTATCCACAAAGAGATATTATCCACAGGGGGTTATTATCCATAGGGGGATATTATTGACAGGGGGTTATAATCCACACAGAGTTATTATCTACAGGGGGTATTATACACAGGGGTTATTAACCACAGGGAGTTAATATCCACAGGGAGCAATTATGCACACAGGGTTATTATCCACATGGGCTTATTATCCCCAGGGTTTTATTATCCACAATGGGTTATTATCCACAGGGAGTTAATATCCACAAGGGGTTTTTATCCAGAGGTGTTTATTATCATCAGAGAGTTATTATCCACAGGGAGTTTTTATCCACTCGGGGTTATTATCTACATGGGGTTATTATCCACTCTGAGTTCTTATCCACAGGGAGTTATTATCCACAGGGATTTATTATCCACAGGGAGATTTATCTACAACGGGTTATTATCAATAGGGAGTTATTATCTTCAAGAAATTATTATCCACATGGCCTAATTATCCACATGGGGTAATTATCCAGAGGGGTTTATTGTCCTCAGGGGGCTATTATCCACTCGGGTTTATTATCCACAGGGAGCTATTATCCACAAGGGGTTATTATCCACAGGGAGTTATTATCCACAAGGGGTTATTATGCTCAGGGAGTTATTATCCACAGGTGGTTATTATCCACAAGGGGTTAGTAACCCAATAAGTTATTATCCTCCAAGAGTTATTATCCACATGGGGTTATTATCTACAGGGAGTTATTAGCCGCACGGGGTTATTATCCATATGGAGTTATTATCCACAGGGAGTTATTATCCACAAGGGGTTATTATCCACAGGGAGTTATTATCCAGAGCAGGTTATTATCCACAGGGAGATATTATCCACAGTGAGTTATTATCCACACGGGGTTATTATCCACAGGCGATTACTATCCACAGGGACTTATTATCCACAGGGAGTTATTAGCCGCCCGGGGTTATTATCGACATGGAGTTATTATCAAAAGGGTGTTATTATCCACAAGGGGTTATTATCCATAGGGAGTTATTTTCCAGAGCGGGTTATTATCCACAAGGAGATATTATCCGCAGTGAGTAATTATCCACACGGGGTTATTATCCACAGGCGATTACTATCCACAGGGACTTATTATCCACAGGGAGTTATTAGCTGCATGGGGTTATTATCCACATGGAGTTATTATCCACAGAGTGTAATTATCCACAAGGGGTTATTATCCTCAGAGAGTTATTATCCAGGGCGGGTTATTATCCACAGGGAGATATTATCCACAGTGAGATATTATCCACACAGGGTTATTATCCACAGGCGATTACTAACCACAGGGACTTATTATCCACAGGGAGTTTTTATCCACAGGGGGTTATTATCCACAAGGATTTATAATCCACAGGTGGTTATTATCCACTGGGGGTTGTTGTCCACATTGGCTTGTTATCCACAAGGGGGTATTCTCCTCAGGGAGTTATTATCCACAGGGAGTTAATATCCACATGGGGTTATTATCGATAGGTGGTTATTATCAACAGGGGGTTATTATCCACAGGGGGTTGGTGTACACAGAGGGTTGTTATTCACATGGGGGTATTATCCACAGGGAGTTTATATCCACAAGGGGTTATTATCCAGATGGGGGTATTATCCACAGGGTGTTATTATCCACATGGGGTTATTATCCACAGGGTGTTATCCACAGAGCGTTAATATCCAAGAGGGGTTATTATCCAAAGGGTTTTATTATTCCCTGGGGATTATTATCCAAACGTAGTTATATTCCAAAGTGGTTATTAACCACAGGGAATTATTATCCACAGGGTGTTATTATTCGCATGGGGTTATTATCAACACAGGGTTATTATCCACAGGGAGTTATTATCCAAAGTGAGTTCATATCCTCAAGGGGTTATTATCCACAGGGAGTTATTATTCCCAGCGAGTTATTATCCTCATGGACTTATTATCCACAGTGAGTTATTATGCACACTGGGTTATTATCAACACGGGGTTATTATCCACAGGGTGTTATTATCCAGAAGGGGCTATTATCCACAGGGAGTTAATATCCACAAGGGGGTATAATCCACAGGGAGTTCTTATCTCAGGGAGTAATTATCCACAAGGGGTTATTATGCTCAGGGAGTTATTATCCACAGGGGGTTATTAAACACAAGGGGTTAGTATCCCCAGTAAGTTATTATCCTCCAAGGGTTATTATCCACATGGGGTTATTATCCACATGGAGTTATTATCCACAGGGAGTTATTATCCACATGCGGTTATTATCCACAGGGATTTATTAACCAGAGCGGGTTATTATCCACAGGGAGATATTATCCACAGTGAGTTATTATCCACAAAGGGTTATTATCCACAGGCGATTACTATCCACAGGGACTTATTATCCACAGGGAGTTATTAGCTGCATGGGGTTATTATCCACATGGAGTTATTATCCACAGAGTGTAATTATCCACAAGGGGTTATTATCCTCAGGGAGTTATTATCCAGAGCGGGTTATTATCCACATGGAGATATTATCCACAGTGAGTTATTATCCACACAGGGTTATTATCCACAGGCGATTACTATCCACAGGGACTTATTATCCACAGGGAGTTTTTATCCACAGGGGGTTATTATCCACAAGGATTTATAATCCACAGGTGGTTATTATCCACAGGGGGTTGTTGTCCACATTTTCTTGTTATCCACAAGGGGGTATTCTCCTCAGGGAGTTATTATCCACAGGGAGTTAATATCCACATGGGGTTATTATCGATAGGTGGTTATTATCCACAGGGGGTTATTATCCACAGGGGGTTGGTGTCCACAGAGGGTTGTTATTCACATGGGGGTATTATCCACAGGGAGTTATTATCCACAGGGGTTTATTATCAATAGGGGGTTATTATCAACAGAGATTATTATCCACAGGGAGTTATTATCCTCAGGGGGTTATTATCCATAGGGTGTTATTATCGACAGGGGCGTATTATCCAAAGGGAGTTATTATCCACAGGGAGTTATGATCCATAATGATATATTATACACAGGTGGTTAATATACACAGGGGGTTGTTGTCCACTTTGGGTTATTATCCACAAGGGAGTTATTATCCACAGGGAGTTATTATGCACACTGGGTTATTATCCACAGGTGTTATTATCCATAGGGAGATATTATCCACAAAAGGTTATTATCCATAGGGAGTTATTATCCACATGGGGTTATTATCCATTGGTGGTTATTATCCACAGGGGTTATTATCCACAAAGAGATATTATCCACAGGGGGTTATTAAACATAGGGGGATATTATTGACAGGGGGTTATAATCCACACAGAGTTATTATCTACAGGGGTTATTATACACAGGGGTTATTAACCACAGGGAGTTAATATCCACAGGGAGCAATTATGCACACAGGGTTATTAAACACATGGGCTTATTATCCCCAGGGTTTTATTATCCACAATGGGTTATTATCCACAGGGAGTTAATATCCACAAGGGGTTTTTATCCAGAGGTGTTTATTATCATCAGAGAGTTATTATCCACAGGGAGTTTTTATCCACTCGGGGTTATTATCCACATGGGGTTATTATCCACTCTGAGTTCTTATCCACAGGGAGTGATTATCCACAGGGATTTATTATCCACAGGGAGATTTATCTACAACGGGTTATTATCAATAGGGAGTTATTATCTTCAAGAAATTATTATCCACATGGCCTAATTATCCACATGGGGTAATTATCCAGAGGGGTTTATTGTCCTCAGGGGGCTATTATCCACAGGTGGTTATTATCCACAGGGAGTTATTATCCACTCGGGTTTATTATCCACAGGGAGTTATTATCCACAAGGGGTTATTATCCACAGGGAGTTATTATCCACAAGGGGTTATTATGCTCAGGGAGTTATTATCCACAGGTGGTTATTATCCACAAGGGGTTAGTATCCCCAATAAGTTATTATCCTCCAAGAGTTATTATCCACATGGGGTTATTATCTACAGGGAGTTATTAGCTGCACGGGGTTATTATCCACATGGAGTTATTATCCACAGGGAGTTATTATCCACAAGGGGTTATTATCCACAGGGAGTTATTATCCAGAGCAGGTTATTATCCACAGGGAGATATTATCCACAGTGAGTTATTATCGACACGGGGTTATTATCCACAGGCGATTACTATCTACAGGGACTTATTATCCACAGGGAGTTATTAGCCGCCCGGGGTTATTATCGACATGGAGTTATTATCCAAAGGGTGTTATTATCCACAAGGGGTTATTATCAACAGGGAATTATTTTCCATAGCGGGTTATTATCCACAGGGAGATATTATCCACAGTGAGTTATTATCCACACAGGGTTATTATCCACAGGCGAATACTATCCGCAGGGACTTATTATCCACAGGGAGTTTTTATCCACAAGGGGTTATTATCCACAGGGAGTTATTATCCACAAGGGGATATTATGCTTAGGGAGTTATTATCCACAGGGGGTTACTATCCGCAAGGGGTTAGTATCCCCAGTAAGTTGTTATCCTCCAAGAGTTATTATCCACATGGTGTTATTATCCACAGGGAGTTATTAGCCACACGGGGTTATTATCCACATGGAGTTATTATCGACAGGGAGGTAATATCCAAAAGGGGTTATTATCCACAAGGGGTTATTATACAGAGTGGGTTATTATCTACAGTGAGATATTATCCACAGTGAGTTATTATCCACACGTGTTTATTATCCAAAGGCGATTATTATCCACAGGGGCTTATTCTCCACGTGGAGTTTTTATCCACAGGGGGTTATTACCAAAAGGAGTTATTATCCACAGATTGTTATTATCCATAGGGGGTTGTTGTCCACATTGGCTTGTTATCCAGAAGGGGGTAGTCTCCTCAGGGAGTTATTATTCACAGGGAGTTAATATCCACATGGGGTTATTATCGATAGGTGGTTATTATCCACAGGGTGTTATTATCCACAGGGGGTTGGATTCCACAGTCGGTTGTTATTCACAAGAGGATATTCTCCACAGGGAGTTATTATCCACAGGGGTTTATTATCCATAGGGGGTTATTATCAACAGAGATGATTATCCACAGGGAGTTATTATCCTCAGGGGGTTATTATCCATAGGGTGTTATTATCGACAGGGGCGTATTATCCACAGGGTGTTAGTTTCCAAAGGGGGTTATTATCCACAATGATTTATTATCCAAAGGTGGTTATTATCCACAGGGGTTGTTGTCCACGGTGGGTTGTTATCCACAAGGGAGTTATTATCCACAGGGAGTTATTATGCACAATGGGTTATTATCCACACGGGGTCATTATCCACAGGGAGTTAACATCCACAAGAGGTTATTATCCACAGGGACTAATTATCCACAGGGGGTTATTATCCACAAGGGGTTAGTACCCACAGTGATTTATTATCCTCAAGGAGTTATTATCCACATGGGGTTATGATCCACAGGAAGTTATTAGCCACACTGGGTTATTATTCACATGGAGTTATTATCTACAGTGGGTTATTATTCACATGGGGTTATTATCCAAAGGGGGTTATTATCTACGAGGTGATATTATCTACCGGGGGATAATATCTACCGGGGTTATTATCCAGAAGGAGTTATTATCCACAGGGAGTTATTATCCACATGGGGTTATTATCCACAGGGAGTTATTCCCCACACGGGGTAATATCCACAGGGAGTTATTATCCGCAGGGAGTTAATATCCACAAGAGGTTATTATCCACAGGGACTTATCATTCTCAGGGGTTATTAACCGCAGTAAGTTATTATCAACAGGGAGTTATTTTCCACAGGGGGTTATGATCCATAGGGAGTTATAATCCACAGGGGTTATTAACCACAGGGAGTTATTATCCACAGGGAGTTATTATCCACACGGGGTTATTATCCACATGGGGTTATTATCCACAGGGTGTTTATATCCACAAGGGGTTATTATCCAGATGGGGGTATTATCCACAGGGTGTTATTATCCACATGGGGTTATTATCCACAGGGAGTTATTATCCACAGAGAGTTAATATCCAAGAGGGGTTATTATCCACAGGCTGTTATTATTCCCTTGGGGTTATTATCCACATGTAGTTATTATCCAAAGTGGTTATTAACCACAGGGAATTATTATCCACAGGGAGTTATTATGCGCATGGGGTTATTATCAGCACAGGGTTATTATTCCCAGGGAGTTATTATCCACATGGTCTGATTATCCACAGTGGTTATTAAGCAGAGGGAGTTATTATCCACAGGGAGTTATTATGCACACTGGGTTATTATCCACACTAGGTTATTATCCACAGGGAGTTATTATCCACAAGGGGTTATTATCCACAGGGACTAATTATCCACAGGGGGTTATTATCCACAAGGGATTAGTACCCACAGTGAGTTATTATCCTCAAGGAGTTATTATCCACATGGGGTTATGATCCTCAGGAAGTTATTAGCCACACTGGGTTATTATCCACATGGAGTTATTGACTGCAGTGTGTTATTATTCACATGAGGTTCTTATCCAAAGGGGGTTATTATCTACAAGGATTTATTATCTACCGGGGGTTAATATCTACCGGAGTTATTATTCCGAGGGAGTTATTATCCACAGGGAGTTATTATCATCAGTGGTTATTAACCACAGGGAGTTATTATCCACAAGGGGTTATTATCCACAGGGAGTTATTATCCAGAGCGGGTTATTATCCACAGGGAGATATTATCCACAGTGAATTATTATCCACACGGTGTTAGTATCCACAAGCGATTACTATCCACAGGGACTTATTATCCACAGGGAGTTATTAGCTGCATGGGGTTATTATCCACATGGAGTTATTATCCACAGAGTGTAATTATCCACAAGGGGTTATTATCCTCAGGGAGTTATTATCCAGAGTGGGTTATTATCCACAGGGAGATATTATCCACAGTGAGTTATTATCCACACAGGGTTATTATCCACAGTCGATTACTTTCCACAGGGACTTATTATCCACAGGGAGTTTTTATCCACAGGGGGTTATTATCCACAAGGATTTATAATCCACAGGTGGTTATTATCCACAGGGGATTGTTGTCCACATTGGCTTGTTATCCACAAGGGGGTATTCTCCTCAGGGAGTTATTATCCACAGGGAGTTAATATCCACAAGGGGTTATTATCGATAGGTGGTTATTATCCACAGGGGGTTATTATCCACAGGGGGTTGGTGTCCACAGAGGGTTTTTATTCACATGGGGGTATTATCCACAGGGAGTTTACATCCACAAGGGGTTATTATCCAGATGTTGGTATTATCCACAGGGTGTTATTATCCACATGGGGTTATTATCCACAGGGTGTTATCCACAGAGAGTTAATATCCAAGAGGGGTTATTATCCACAGGGTTTTATTAACCACAGGGAATTATTATCCACAGGGAGTTATTATTCGCATGGGCTTATTATCAACACAGGGTTATTATCCACAGGGAGTTATTATCCAAAGTGAGTTCATATCCTCAAGGGGTTATTATCCACAGGGAGTTATTATTCCCAGTGAGTTATTATCCACATGGACTTATTATCCACAGGGAGTTATTATGCACACTGGGTTATTATCGACACGGGGTTATTATCCACAGGGAGTTATTATCCAGAAGGGGTTATTATACACAGGGAGTTAATATCCACAAGGGGGTATAATCCACAGGGAGTTCTTATCTCAGGGAGTAATTATCCACAAGGGTTTATTATGCTCAGGGAGTTATTATCCACAGGGCGTTATTAAACACAAGGGGTTAGTATCCCCAGTAAGTTATTATCCTCCAAGGGTTATTATCCACATGGGGTTATTATCCACATGGAGTTATTATCCACAGGGATTTATTATCCAGAGCGGGTTATTATCCACAGGGAGATATTATCCACAGTGAGTTATTGTCCACACGGGGTTATTATCCACAGGCAATTAGTATCCACAGGGACTTATTATCCACAGGGAGTTATTAGCTGCATGGGGTTATTATCCACATGGAGTTATTATCCACAGAGTGTAATTATCCACAAGGAGTTATTATCCTCAGGGAGTTATTATCCAGAGCGGGTTATTATCCACATGGAGATATTATCCACGGAGAGTTATTATCCACACAGGGTTATTATCCACAGGCGCTTACTATCCACAGGGACTTATTATCCACAGGGAGTTTTTATCCACAGGGGGTTATTATCCACAAGGATTTATAATCCACAGGTGGTTATTATCCACAGGGGGTTGTTGTCCACATTTTCTTGATATCCACAAGGGGGTATTCTCCTCAGGGAGTTATTATCCACAGGGAGTTAATATCCACATGGGGTTATTTACGATAGGTGGTTATTATCCACAGGGGGTTATTATCCACAGGGGGTTGGTGTCCACAGAGGGTTGTTATTCACATGGGGGTATTATCCACAGGGAGTTATTATCCACATGGGGTTTATTATCAATAGGGGGTTATTATCAACAGAGATTATTATCCACAGGGAGTTATTATCCTCAGGGGGTTATTATCCATAAGGTGTTATTATCGACAGGGGCGTATTATCCACAGGGAGTTAGTATCCACAGGGGGTTATGATCCATAATGATTTATTATCCACAGGTGGTTATTTTACACAGGGGGTTGTTGTCCACGGTGGGTTATTATCCACAAGGGAGTTATTATCCACAAGGGGTTATTATCCACAGGGAGTTATTATCCACAAGGGGTTATTATGCTCAGGGAGTTATTATCCACAGGTGGTTATTATCCACAAGGGGTTAGTATCCCCAATAAGTTATTATCCTCCAAGAGTTATTATCCACATGGGGTTATTATCTACAGGGAGTTATTAGCCGCACGGGGTTATTATCCACATGGAGTTATTATCCACAGGGAGTTATTATCCACAAGGGGTTATTATCCACAGGGAGTTATTATCCAGAGCAGGTTATTATCCACAGGGAGATATTATCCACAGTGAGTTATTATCGACACGGGGTTATTATCCACAGGCGCTTACTATCTACAGGGACTTATTATCCACAGGGAGTTATTAGCAGCCCGGGGTTATTATCGACATGGAGTTATTATCCACAGGGTGTTATTATCCACGTGCGGTTATTATCCACAGGGATTTATTATCCAGAGCGGGTTATTATCCACAGGGAGATATTATCCACAGTGAGTTATTGTCCACACGGGGTTATTATCCACAGGCGATTAGTATCCACAGGGACTTATTATCCACAGGGAGTTATTAGCTGCTTGGGGTTATTATCCACATGGAGTTATTATCCACAGAGTGTAATTATCCACAAGGAGTTATTATTCTCAGGGAGTTATTATCCAGAGCGGGTTATTATCCACATGGAGATATTATCCACGGAGAGTTATTATCCACACAGGGTTATTATCCACAGGCGATTACTATCCACAGGGACTTATTATCCACAGGGAGTTTTTATCCACAGGGGGTTATTATCCACAAGGATTTATAATCCACAGGTGGTTATTATCCACAGGGGGTTGTTGTCCACATTTTCTTGATATCCACAAAGGGGTGTTCTCCTCAGGGAGTTATTATCCACAGGGAATTAATATCCACATGGGGTTATTTACGATAGGTGGTTATTATCCACAGGGGGTTATTATCCAAAGGGGGTTGGTGTCCACAGAGGGTTGTTATTCACATGGGGGTATTATCCACAGGGAGTTATTATCCACAGGGGTTTATTATCAATAGGGAGTTATTATCAACAGAGATTATTATCCACAGGGAGTTATTATCCTCAGGGGGTTATTATCCATAGGGTGTTATTATCGACAGGGGCGTATTATCCACAGGGAGTTAGTATCCACAGGGGGTTATGATCCATAATGATATATTATCCACAGGTGGTTATTATACACAGGGGGTTGTTGTCCACGGTGGGTTATTATCCACAAGGGAGTTATTATCCACAGGGAGTTATTATGCACACTGGGTTATTATCCACAGGTGTTATTATCCATAGGGAGATAATATCCACAAGGGGTTATTATCCATAGGGAGTTATTATCCACATGGGGTTATTATCCTTTGGTGGTTATTATCCGCAGGGGTTATTATCCACAAAGAGATATTATCCACAGGGGGTTATTATCAATAGGGGGATATTATTGACAGGGGTTATAATCCACACAGAGTTATTATCTACAGGGGTTATTATACACAGGGGTTATTAACCACAGGGAGTTAATATCCACAGGAGCAATTATGCACACGGGGTTATTATCCACATGGGCTTATGATCCCCAGGGTTTTATTATCCACAATGGGTTATTATCCACAGGGAGTTAATATCCACAAGGGGTTTTTATCCAGAGGTGTTTATTATCATCAGGGAGTTATTATCCACAGGGAGTTTTTATCCACTCGGGGTTATTATCCACAGGGGGTTATTATCCACTCTGAGGTCTTATCCACAGGGAGTTATAATCCACAGGGATTTATTATCCACAGGGAGATTTATCTGCAACGGGTTATTATCAATAGGGAGTTATTATCTTCAAGAAATTATTATCCACATGGCCTAATTATCCACATGGGGTAATTATCCAAAGGGGTTTATTGTCCTCAGGGGGCTATTATTCACTCGGGTTTATTATCCACAGGGAGTTATTATCCACAAGGGGTTATTATCCACAGGGAGTTATTAACCACAAGGGGTTATTATGCTCAGGGAGTTATTATCCACAGGTGGTTATTATCCACAAGGGGTTAGTATCCCCAATAAGTTATTATCCTCCAAGAGTTATTATCCAATTGGGGTTATTATCTACAGGGAGTTATTAGCCGCACGGGGTTATTATCCAGATGGAGTTATTATCCACAGGGAGTTATTATCCACAAGGGGTTATTATCCACAGGGAGTTATTATCCAGAGCAGGTTATTATCCACAGGGAGATATTATCCACAGTAAGTTATTATCCACACGGGGTTATTATCCACAGGCGATTACTATCCACAGGGACTTATTATCCACAGGGAGTTATTAGCCGCCCGGGGTTATTATCGACATGAAGTTATTATCCACAGGGTGTTATTATCCACAAGGGGTTATTACCCACAGGGAGTTATTTTCAAGAAAGGGTTATGATCCACAGGGAGATATTATCCACAGTGAGTTATTATCCACACAGGGTTATTATCCACAGGTGATTACTATCCACAGGGACTTATTATCCACAGGGAGTTTTTATCCACAAAGGGTTATTATCCACAGGGAGTTATTATACACAAGGGCATATTATGCTCAGGGAGTTATTATCCACAGGGGGTTATTATCCACAAGGGGTTAGTATCCCCAGTAAGTTGTTATCCTTCAAGTGTTATTATCCACATGGGGTAATTATCCACAGGGAGTTATTAGCCACACAGGGTTATTATCCTCATGGAGTTATTATCCACAGGGAGGTAATATCCAAAATGGTTATTATCGACAAGGAGTTATTATCCAGAGCAGCTTATTATCTACAGCGAGATATTATCAACAGTGAGTTATTATCCACATGGGTTTATTATCCAAAAGCGATTATTATCCACAGGGGCTTAGTCTCCAAAGGGAGTTTTTATCCACAGGGGGTTATTACCAAAAGGAGATATTATCCACAGGTTGTTATTATCCATAGGGGGTTGTTGTCCACATTGGCCTGTTATCCAGAAGGGGGTATTCTCCTCAGGGAGTTATTATTCACAGGGAGTTAATATCCACATGGGGTTATTATTAATAGGTGGTTATTATCCACATGGGGTTATTATCCACAGGGTGTTTATATCCACAAGGGGTTATTATCCAGATGGGGGTACTATCCACAGGGTGTTATTATCCACATGGGGTTATTATCCACAGGGAGTTATTATCCACAGAGAGTTAATATCCAAGAGGGGTTATTATCCACAGGCTGTTATTATTCCCTTGGGGTTATTATCCACATGTAGTTATTATCCAAAGTGGTTATTAACCACAGGGAATTATTATCCACAGGGAGTTATTATGCGCATGGGGTTATTATCAGCACAGGGTTATTATTTCCAGGGAGTTATTATCCACATGGTCTTATTATCCACAGTGGTTATTAAGCAGAGGGAGTTATTATCCACAGGGAGTTATTATGCACACTGGGTTATTATACACACCAGGTTATTATCCACAGGGAGTTATTATCCACAAGGAGTTATTATCCACAAGGAGTTAATATCCACAAGGGGTTATAATCCACAGAGAGTTCTCATCTCAGGGAGTTATTATCCACGAGGGGTTATTATGCTCAGGGTGTTATTATCCACAGGGGGTTATTATCCACAAGGGGTTAGTATCCCCAGTAAGTTATTATCCTCCAAGAGTTATTATCCACATGGTCTTATTATCCACAGTGGTTATTAAGCAGAGGGAGTTATTATCCACAGGGAGTTATTATGCACACTGGGTTATTATCCACACCAGGTTATTATCCACAGGGAGTTATTATCCACAAAGGGTTATTATCCACAAGGAGTTAATATCCACAAGGGGTTATAATCCACAGGGAGTTCT
This sequence comes from Carcharodon carcharias, assembly GCF_017639515.1. Classification (NCBI taxonomy): domain Eukaryota; kingdom Metazoa; phylum Chordata; class Chondrichthyes; order Lamniformes; family Lamnidae; genus Carcharodon; species Carcharodon carcharias. Next base: position 80,836,672 of record NC_054479.1, read on the forward strand.
TATCTCAGGGAGTTATTATCCACAGGGGGTTATTATCCACTAGGCGTCAGTATCCCCAGTAAGTTATTATCCTCCACGAGTTATTATCCACATGGGGTTGTTATCCACAGGGAGTTATTAGCCACACGGGATTATTATCCACATGGAGTTATTATCCACAGCGAGTTAATATCCACAAGGGGTTTTTATCCAAAGGGGTTTATTATCCACAGGGAGTTATTATCCACACGGCGTTATTATCTACAAGGGTTATTATCCACAGAGCGTTATTATCCACAGGGAGTTATTATCCACACGGGGTTATTATCCAAAGGGGATTAATATCCACAAGGGGTTATTATCCACATGGGGTTTTTATCCACCGGGGCTTATTATTCACAGGGAGTTAGTATCCACAGCGGCTTATTATCCACAATGATTTCTTATCCACAGGTGGTTATAATCCACAATGAGTTTTTAACCACACGGGGTTATTATGTATAGTGGGTTATTGTCCATTGGGAGTTCTTATCCAATGGGAGTTATTATCCACAAGGGGTTATTATCTACAACGGGTTATTATCAACAGGGAGTTATTATAATCAAGGAGATATTATCCACATGGCCTTATTAACCACACGGGGTAATGAATCACTGGGGGTTATTATCCACAGGGGGTTATTATCCACAGGGAGTTTATATCCACAAGGGGTTATTATCCAGAGCGGGTTATTATCCAGAGGGAGTTATTATCCAGAGGGAGTTATTATCCACAAGGGGTTATTATCCACAGGGAGTTATTATCCAGAGCAGGTTATTATCCACAGGGAGATATTATCCACAGTGAGTTATTATCCACACGGGGTTATTATCCACAGGCGATTACTATCCACAGGGACTTATTATCCACAGGGAGTTATTAGCCGCCCGGGGTTATTATCGACATGGAGTTATTATCCACAGGGTGTTATTATCCACAAGGGGTTATTATCCACAGGGAGTTATTTTCCAGAGCGGGTTATTATCCACAGGGAGATATTATCCACAGTGAGTTATTATCCACACAGGGTTATTATCCACAGGCGATTACTATCCGCAGGGACTTATTATCCACAGGGAGTTTTTATCCACAAGGGGTTATTATCCACAGGGAGTTATTATCCACATGGGTTTATTATCCAAAAGCAATTATTATCCACAGGGGCTTATTCTCCAAAGGGAGTTTTTATCCACAGGGGGTTATTACCAAAAGGAGTTATTATCCAAAGGTTGTTATTATCCATAGGGGGTTGTTGTCCACATTGGCTTGTTATCCAGAAGGGGGTAGTCTCCTCAGGGAGTTATTATTCACAGGGAGTTAATATCCACATGGGGTTATTATCGATAGGTGGTTATTATCCACAGGGTGTTATTATCCACAGGGGGTTGGATTCCACAGTGGGTTGATATTCACAAGGGGATACTCTCCACAGGGAGTTATTATCCACAGGGGTTTATTATCCAAAGGGGGTTATTATCAACAGAGATGATTATCCACAGGGAGTTATGATCCTCAGGGGGTTATTATCCATAGGGTGTTATTATCGACAGGGGCGTATTATCCACAGGGTGTTAGTTTCCAAAGGGGGTTATTATCCACAATGATTTATTATCCACAGGTGGTTATTATCCAAAGGGGGTTGTTGTCCACGGTGGGTTGTTATCCACAAGGGAGTTATTATCCACAGAGAGTTATTATGCACAATGGGTTATTATCCACACGGGGTCATTATCCACAGGGAGTTAACATCCACAAGAGGTTATTATCCACAGGGACTAATTATCCACAGGGGGTTATTATCCACAAGAGGTTAGTACCCACAGTGAGTTATTATCCTCAAGGAGTTATTATCCACATGGGGTTATGATCCACAGGAAGTTATTAGCCACACTGTGTTATTATTCACATGGAGTTATTATCTACAGTGGGTTATTATTCACATGGGGTTATTATCCAAAGGGGGTTATTATCTATGAGGAGTTATTATCTACTGGGGGATAATATCTACCGGGGTTATTATCCAGAAGGAGTTATTATCCACAGGGAGTTATTATCCACATGGGGTTATTATCCACAGGGAGTTATTCCCCACACGGGGTAATATCCACAGGGAGTTATTATCCGCAGGGAGTTAATATCCACAAGAGGTTATTATCCACAGGGACTTATCATTCTCAGGGGTTATTAACCACAGTGAGTTATTATCCACAGGGAGTTATTTTCCAAAGGGGGTTATGATCCATAGGGAGTTATAATCCACAGGGGTTATTAACCACAGGGAGTTATTATCCACAGGGAGTTATTATCCACACGGGGTTATTATCCACATGGGGTTATTATCCACAGGGTGTTTATATCCACAAGGGGTTATTATCCAGATGGGGGTATTATCCACAGGGTGTTATTATCCACATGGGGTTATTATCCACAGGGAGTTATTATCCACAGAGAGTTAATATCCAAGAGGGGTTATTATCCACAGGCTGTTATTATTCCCTTGGGGTTATTATCCACATGTAGTTATTATCCAAAGTGGTTATTAACCACAGGGAATTATTATGCACAGGGAGTTATTATGCGCATGGGGTTATTATCAGCACAGGGTTATTATTCCCAGGGAGTTATTATCCACATGGTCTGATTATCCACAGTGGTTATTAAGCAGAGGGAGTTATTATCCACAGGGAGTTATTATGCACACTGGGTTATTATCCACACCAGGTTATCATCCACAGGGAGTTATTATCCACAAGGGGTTATTATCCACAAGGAGTTAATATCCACAAGGGGTTATAATCCACAGAGAGTTCTCATCTCAGCGAGTTATTATACACAAGGGGTTATTATGCTCAGGGTGTTATTATCCACAGGGGGTTATTATCCACAAGGGGTTAGCATCCCCAGTAAGTTATTATCCTCCAAGAGTTATTATCCACATGGTCTTATTATCCACAGTGGTTATTAAGCAGAGGGAGTTATTATCCACAGGGAGTTATTATGCACACTGGGTTATTATCCACACCAGGTTATTATCCTCAGGGAGTTATTATCCACAAAGGGTTATTATCCACAAGGAGTTAATATCCACAAGGGGTTATAATCCAAATGGAGTTCTTATCTCAGGGAGTTATTATCCACAAGGGGTTATTATGCTCTGGGAGTTATTATCCACAGGGTGTTATTATCCACAAGGCGTTAGTATCCCCAGTAAGTTATTATCCTCCAAGAGTTATTATCCACATGGGGTTGTTATCCACAGGGAGTTAATAGCCGCACGGGATTATTATCCACATGGAGTTATTATCCACAGCGAGTTAATATCCACAAGCCGTTTTATCCAAAGGGGTTTATTATCCACAGGGAGTTATTATCCACACGGCGTTATTATCTACCAGGGTTATTATCCACAGAGTGTTATTATCCACAGGGAGTTATTATCCACACGGGGTTATTATCCAAAGGGGATTACTATCCACAAGGGGTTATTATCCACATGGGGTTTTTATCCACCGGGGCTTATTATCCACAGGGAGTTAGTATCCACAGTGGGTTATTATCCATAATGATTTCTTATCCACAGGTGGTTATTATCCACAATGAGTTTTTAACCACACGGGGTTATTATGCATAGTGGGTTATTATCCACTGGGAGTTCTTATCCAATGGGATTTATAATCCACAGGGAGTTATTATCTACAACGGGTTATTATCAACAGGGAGTTATTATAATCAAGGAGATATTATCCACATGGCCTTATTAACCACAAGGGGTAATGAATCACTGGGGGTTATTATCCACAGGGGTTTATTATCCACAGGGAGTTAATATCCACAAGGGGTTATTATCCAGAGCGGGCTATTATCCACAGGGAGTTATTATCCAGAGGGAGTCATTATCCACACGGGGTTATTATCCACAGGCGATTACTATCCACAGGGAGTTATTATCCACTGGAAGTTATTATCCACAAGGGGTTATTATCCACAGGGAGTTATTATACACAAGGGGTTATTATCCACAAAGGGTTATTATCCACAGGGGTTTATTATCCACAAGGAGTTTTTATCCACAGGGGGTTTTTGTCCAGAGGTGTTTATTATCCACAGGGCGTTATTGTCCACAGGGAATTTTTATCCACACGGGGTTATTTTGCATATTGGGTTATTATCCACTGGGAGTTCTTATCCACAGGGATTTATTATCTACAACGGGTTACTATCAACAGGGAGTTATTATCCTCAAGGTGTTATTATCCACATGGCCTTATTAACCACACAGGGTAATTATCCACAGGGGTTTATTATCCACAGGGGGTTATTATCCCCAGGGAGTTATTATCCACAGGGAGGTATTATCCACACGTGGTCATTATCCACAGGGGATTACTATCAACAGGGAGTTATTATTCAGTAGGGAGTTATTATCCACAAGGGGTTATTATCCACAGTGGATAACTATCCGCAGGGAGTTATTATCCTCCAGGGGTTATTATCCGTAGGTGGTTATTATCCACAGGGGTTATTATCCACAGGGAGATATTATCTACAGGGAGTTATTATCCATAGGGTGTTAGTATCGACAGAGTGTTATTATCCACATGGGATTATTATCCACAGGGGGTTATTATCCACAGGGAGTTATTATCAACAGGGGGTTATTATCCACTCAGAGTTATTATCCACAGGGGTTATTAACTATAGGGTGTTAATATCCACAGGGAGGTATTATGCACATGGGATTATAATCCACCAGGGGTTATTATCCTAAGGGAGTTAATATCCACAAGGGGTTTTTATCCTGAAGGGGTTTATTATCCACAGGGAGTTTTTATCCACAGGGGGTTTTTATCCAGAGGTGTTTATTATCCACAGGGCGTTATTGTCCACAGGGAATTTTTATCCACACGGGGTTATTTTGCATATTGGGTTATTATCCACTGGGAGTTCTTATCCACAGGGAGTTAATATCTACAATGGCTTACTATCAACAGGGAGTTATTATCCTCAAGGTGTTATTATCCACATGGCCTTATTAACCACACAGGGTAATTATCCACAGGGGTTTATTATCCACAGGGGGTTATTATCCACTCGGAGTTATTATCCACAGGGAGTTATTAACCACTCGGGATTATTATCCACAGGGAGTTATTATCCACAGGGAGTTATTATCCACACGTGGTTATTATCCACAGGGGATTACTATCAACAGGGAGTTATTATTCAGTAGGGAGTTATTATCCACAAGGGGTTATTATCCACAGTGGATTACTATCCGCAGGGAGTTATTATCCTCAAGGGGTTATTATCCACAGGGAGTTAATATACAAAAGGGGTTATTATCTACATGGGGATATTATCCACAGGGCCTTATTATCCACAGGGAGTTTTTATCCACAGGGGGTTATTATTCACAAGGATTTATTATCCACAGGGGGTTGTTTTACACATTGGGTTGTTATCCACAAGGGGGTATTCTCCTCAGGGAGTTATTATCCATAGGGAGTTAATATCCACATGTGGTTATTATCGATAGGTGGTTATTATCCACAGGGGGTTATTATCCACAAGGGGTTGGTGTCCACAGTGGTTGTTAATCACAAGGGGATATTCTCCAGAGGGAGTCATTATCCACTGGGGTTAATATCCAAAGGGTGTTATTACCGACTGGGGCATATTATCCACAATGGGTTATTATCCACAGTGGGGTTTCCGCCACAGGGAGTTATTATCCACGGGGAGTTATTATCCACACGGGGTTATTATCCACAGGGGGTTATTATCCACAAGGTGTTAGTATCCACAGTGATTTATTATCCTCAAGGAGTTATTATCCACATGGGATTATTATCCATAGGGAATTATTATCCACAGTGTGTTATTATCCAGAGGGAGTTAACATCCACAAGGGTTATTATCCACTTGGGGTTATTAACTACAGGGGGTTATTATCCACAGGGACTAATTATCCAGAGGGGATTTTATCCACAAGATGTTAGTAGCCACAGTGAGTTATTATCCTCAAGGAGTTATTATACATATGGGGCTATGATCCACAGGAAGTTATTAGCCACACGGGGTTATTATCCACATGGAGTTATTATCTACAGGGGGTTATTATCCGCAGGAGTTATTATCCAAAGGAAGTTATTATCCACCAGTGGTTATTATCTACCTGGGGTTAATATCTACCGGGGTTATTATCCAGAGGGAGTTGTTATCCACAGGGAGTTATTTTCTACAGTGGTTATTAACCACAGGGAGTTATTACCACAGGGAGTTATTATCCACATGGGGTTATTATCCAAAGGGAGTTATTCCCCACACGGGGTTATTATCCACAGGGAGTTATTATCCGCAGGGAGTTAATATCCACAAGAGGTTATTATCCACAGGGACTAATTATCCACAGGGGGTTATTATCCACAAGGGATTAGTACCCACAGTGAGTTATTATCCTCAAGGAGTTATTATCCACATGGGGTTATGATCCACAGGAAGTTATTAGCCACACTGGGTTATTATCCACATGGAGTTATTGACTACAGTGGGTTATTATTCACATGAGGTTCTTATCCAAAGGGGGTTATTATCTACAAGGGGTTATTATCTACGGGGGGTTAATATCTACCGGAGTTATTATCCAGAGGGAGTTATTATCCACAGGGAGTTATTATCTTCAGTGGTTATTAACCACAGGGCGTTATTATCCACAAGGGGTTATTATCCACAGGGAGTTATTATCCAGAGCGGGTTATTATCCACAGGGAGATATTATCCACAGTGAGTTATTATCCACAGGCGATTACTATCCACAGGGACTTATTATCCACAGGGAGTTATTAGCCGCATGGGGTTATTATCCACATGGAGTTATTATCCACAGAGTGTAATTATCCACAAGGGGTTATTATCCTCAGGGAGTTATTATCCAGAGCGGGTTATTATCCACAGGGAGATATTATCCACAGTGAGTTATTATCCACACAGGGTTATTATCCACAGGCGATTACTATCCACAGGGACTTATTATCCACAGGGAGTTTTTATCCGCAGGGGGTTATTATCCACAAGGATTTATAATCCACAGGTGGTTATTATCCACAGGGGGTTGTTGTCCCCATTGGCTTGTTATCCACAAGGGGGTATTCTTCTCAGGGAGTTATTATCCACAGGGAGTTAATATCCACATGGGGTTATTATCGATAGGTGGTTATTATCCACAGGGGGTTATTATCCACAGGGGGTTGGTGTCCACAGAGGGTTTTTATTCACATGGGGGTATTATCCACAGGGAGTTATTATCCACAGGGGTTTATTATCAATAGGGGGTTATTATCAACAGAGATTATTATCCACAGGGAGTTATTATCCTCAGGGGGTTATTATCCTTAGAGTGTTATTATCGACAGGGGCGTATTATCCACAGGGTGTTAGTATCCACAGGGGGTTATGATCCATAATGATTTATTATCCACAGGTGGTTATTATGCACAGGGGGTTGTTGTCCACGGTGGGTTGTTATCCACAAGGGAGTTATTATCCACAGGGAGTTATTATGCACACTGGGTTATTATGCACAGGTGTTATTATCCATAGGAAGATATTATCCACAAGGGGTTATTATCCATAGGGAGTTATTATCCACACGGGGTTATTTTCAATTGGTTGTTATTATCCACAGGGGTTATTATCCACAGGGAGATATTATCCACAGGGGGTTATTATCCATAGGGGGATATTATTGACAGTGCGTTATAATCCACACAGAGTTATTATCTACAGGGGTTATTATACACAGGGGTTATTAACCACAGGGAGTTAATATCCACAGGGAGCTATTACGCACACAGGGTTATTATCCACACGGGCTTATTATCCACAGGGTTTTATTATCCACAATGGGTTATTATCCACAGGGAGTTAATATCCACAAGGGGTTTTTATCCAGAGGTGTTTATTATCAACAGGGAGTTATTATCCACAGCGAGATTTTATCCACTCGGTGTTATTATCCACATGGGGTTATTATCCATTGTGAGTTCTTATCCACAGGGAGTTATTATCCACAGGGATTTATTATCCACAGGGAGATTTATCTACAACGGGTTATTATCAATAGGGAGTTATTATCTTCAAGAAGTTATTATCCACATGGCCTAATTATCCACATGGGGTAATTATCCACAGGGGTTTATTGTCCTCAGGGGGCTATTATCCACACGGGTTTATTATCCACAGGGAGTTATTATCCACAAGGGGATATTATGCTCAGGGAGTTATTATCCACAGGGGGTTATTATCCACAAGGGGTTAGTATCCCCAGTAAGTTATTATCCTCCAAGAGTTATTATCCACATGGGGTTATTATCCACAGGGAGTTATTAGCCGCTCGGGGTTATTATCCAGATGGAGTTATTATCCACAGGGAGTTATTATCCACAAGGGGTTATTATCCACAGGGAGTTATTATCCAGAGCAGGTTATTATCCACAGGGAGATATTATCCACAGTGAGTTATTATCCATACGGGGTTATTATCCACAGGCGATTACTATCCACAGGGACTTATTATCCACAGGGAGTTATTAGCCGCCCGGGGTTATTATCGACATGGAGTTATTATCCACAGGTTGTTATTATCCACAAGGGTTTATTATCCACATGGAATTATTTTCTAGAGCGGGTTATTATCCACAGGGAGATATTATCTACAGTAAGTTATTATCCACACAGGGTTATTATCCACAGGCGATTACGATCCACAGGGACTTATCATCCACAGGGAGTTTTTATCCACAAGGGGTTATTATCCACAGGGAGTTATTATCCACAAGGGGATATTATGCCCAGGGAGTTATTATCCACAGGGGGTTATTATCCACAAGGGGTTAGTATCCCCAGTAAGTTATTATCCTCCAAAAGTTATTATCCACATGGGGTTATTATCCACAGGCAGTTATTAGCCTCGCGGGGTTATTATGCACATGGAGTTATTATCCACAGGGTGTTTATATCCACAAGGCGTTATTATCCAGATGGGGTTATTATCCACAGGGTGTTATTATCCACATGGGGTTATTATCCACAGGGAGTTATTATCCACAGAGAGTTAATATCCAAAAGGGTTTATTATCCACATGGTGTTATTATTCCCTTGGGGTTATTATCCACACGTAGTTATTATCCAAAGTGGTTATTAACCACAGGGAATTATTATCCACAGGGAGTTATTATGCACATGGGGTTATTATCAGCACAGGGTTATTATTCCCAGGGAGTTATTATTCACATGGTCTTATTATCCACAGTGGTTATTAAGCAGAGGGAGTTATTATCCACAGGGAGTTATTATGCACACTGGGTTATTATCCACACCAGGTTATTATCCACAGGGAGTTATTATCCACAAGGGGTTATTATACACAAGGAGCTAATATCCACAAGGGGTTATAATCCACAGGGAGTTCTTATCTCAGGGTGTTATTATCCACAAGGGGTTATTTTGCTCAGGGAGTTATTATCCAAAGGCAATTACTATCCACAGGGGCTTATTCTCCACAGGGAATTTTTATCCACAGGGGGTTATTACCAAAAGGATTTATTATCCACAGGTTGTTATTATCCACAGGGGGTTGTTGTCCACATTGGCTTGTTATCCACAAGGGGGTATTCTCCTCAGGGAGTTATTATTCACAGGGAGTTAATATCCACATGGGGTTATTATCGATAGTTGGTTATTATCCACAGGGTGTTATTATCCACAGGGGGTTTGATTCCACAGTGGGTTGTTATTCACAAGAGGATATTCTCCACAGGGAGTTATTATCCACAGGGAGTTATTATCCTCAGGGGGTTATTATCCATAGGGTGTTATTATCGACAGGGGCGTATTATCCACAGGGTGTTAGTATCCAAAGGGCGTTATTATCCACAATGATTAATATCCACAGGTGCTTATTATCCACAGGGGGTTGTTGTCCATGGTGGGTTGTTATCCACAAGGGAGTTATTATCCACAGGGAGTTATTATGCACAATGGGTTATTATCCACACGGGGTTATTATCCACAGGGAGTTAATATCCACAAGAGGTTATTATCCACAGAGACTAATTATCCACATGGGGTTATGATCCACAGGAAGTTATTAGCCACACTGGTTTATTATTCACATGGAGTTATTATCTACAGTGGGTTATTATTCACATGGGGTTATTATCCAAAGGGGGTTATTATCTACGAGGTGTTATTATCTACCGGGGGATAATATCTACCGGGGTTATTATCCAGAAGGAGTTATTATCCACAGGGAGTTATTATCTACAGTGGTTATTAACCACAGGGAGTTTTCACCACAGGGAGTTATTATCCACAGGAAGTTATTCCCCACACGTGTTAATATCCACAGGGAGTTATTTTCCGCAGGGAGTTATTATCCACATGGGGTTATTATCCACAGGGAGTTATTCCCCACACGGGTTAATATCCACAGTTAGTTATTATCCGCAGGAAGTTGATATACACAAGAGGTTATTATCCACAGGGACTTATCATTCTCAGGGGTTATTTAACCACAGTGAGTTATTATCCACAGGGAGTTATTTTCCACAGGGGGTTATGATCCATAGGGAGTTATAATCCACAGGGGTTATTAACCACAGGGAGTTATTATCCACAGGGAGTTATTATCCACACGGGGTTATTATCCACATGGGGTTATTATCCACAGGGTGTTTATATCCACAAGGGGTTATTATCCAGATGGGGGTATTATCCACAGGGTGTTATTATCCACATGGGGTTATTATCCACAGGGAGTTATTATCCACAGAGAGTTAATATCCAAGATGGGTTATTATCCACATGGTGTTATTATTCCCTTGGGGTTATTATCCACATGTAGTTATTATCCAAATTGGTTATTAACCACAGGGAATTATTATGCACAGGGAGTTATTATGCGCATGGGGTTATTATCAGCACAGGGTTATTATTCCCAGGGAGTTATTATCCACATGGTCTTATTATCCACAGTGGTTATTAAGCAGAGGGAGTTATTATCCACAGGGAGTTATTATGCACACTGGGTTATTATCCACACCAGGTTATTATCCACAGGGAGTTATTATCCACAAGGGGTTATTATCCACAAGGAGTTAATATCCACAAGGGGTTATAATCCACAGGGAGTTCTTATCTCAGTGAGTTATTATCCACGAGGGGTTATTTTGCTCAGGGAGTTATTATCCATAGGGGGTTATTATCCACAAGGGGTTAGTATCCCCAGTAAGTTATTATCCTCCAAGAGTTATTATCCACATGCGGTTGTTATCCACAGGGAGTTATTAGCCGCATGGGATTATTATCCACATGGAGTTATTATCCACAGGGAGTTATTATCCACAAGGAGTTATTATCCCCAGGGAGTTATTATCCAGAGTGAATTATTATCCACAGGGAGATATTATCTACAGTGAGTTATTATCCACAGGGTTTATTATCCACAGGTGATTTATTATCCACAGGTTGTTATTATCCACAGGGGGTTGTTGTCCACATTTTCTTGTTATCCACAAGGGGGTATTCTCCTCAGGGAGTTATTATCCACAGGGAGTTAATATCCACAGGGGGTTATTATCGATATTTGGATATTATCCACAGGGGGTTATTATCCACAGTGGGTTGGTGTCCACAGAGGGATGTTATTCACATGGGGGTATTCTCCTCAGGGAGTTATTATCCATAGGGGGTTATTATCAATAGATATTATTATCCACAGAGAGTTAATATCCTCAGGGGGTTATTATCCACAGTGCGTTATTATCGACAGGGGGGTATTATCCACAGGGAGTTAGTATCCACAGGGGGTTATGATCCACAATGATTTATTATCCACAGGTGTTTATTATCCACAGGAGGTTGTTGTCCACGGTGGGTTGTTATCCACAAGGGAGTTATTATCTGCAGGGAGTTATTATGTACACTGGGTTATTATCCACACGGGTTTATTATCCACAGGGAGTTATTATCCACAAGGGGTTATTATCCAGAGGAAGTTATTATCCACATGGGGTTATTAACCATAGGTGGTTATTATCCACAGGGGTTATTATCCACAGGGAGATATTATCCTTAGGGGTTATTATCTATAGGGGGATATTATTGACAGGGGGTTATTATTCACACGGAGTTATTATCTACAGGGGTTATTATCCACAGGGGTTATTAACCAAAGGGAGTTAATATCCACCGGGAGCTATTAAGCACACAGGGTTATTATCCACATGGGCTTATTATCCATGGGGTGTTATTATCCACAAGGGGTTATTATCCACAGGGAGTTAATATCCCCAGGGGGTTTTTATCCAGATATGTTTATTATCCACAGGGAGTTATTATCCAGAGGGAGTTTTTTTTCACACGGGGTTATTATGCATAGTGGGATATTATCCATTGGGAGTTCTTATCCATAGGGAATTATTATCCACAGGGATTTATTATCTACAATGTGTTATTGTCAACAGGGAGTTATTATCCTCAAGGATTCATTGTCCAATTGGCCTTATTAACCACACGGGGTAATTATCCACAGGGAGTTATTATCCACAGGGGGTTATTATCCACCTGGAGTTATTATCCACAGGGAGTTATTATCCACACGTGGTTTTTATCCACAGGGGATTATTTTAACAGGGAGTTATTATCCAGAGGGAGTTATTATCCACAAGGGGTTATTATCCATAGTGGATTACTATGCGCAGGGAGTTATTATCCTCACGGGGTTAATATCCAAAGGGAGTTAATATCCACAAGGGGTTATTGTGCTCAGGGAGTTATTATCCACAGGGGGTTATTATCCACAAGGGGTTAGTATCCCCAGTAAGTTATTATCCTCCAAGAGTTTTTATCCACATGGGGTTATTATCCACAGGGAGTTATTATCTGCATGGGGTTATTATCAACATGGAGTTATTATGTACAGGGAGTTATTATCCACAAGGGGTTATTATCCAAAGGGAGTTAATATCCAAAAGGGGTTATTATCCACACGGGGTTATTATCCAGAGCGGGTTATTATCCACAGGGAGATATTATCCACAGTGAGTTATTATCCACACGGTGTTATTATCCACTGGCGATTACTATCCACAGGGGCTTATTATCCACAGGGAGTTTTTATCCACAGGGGGTAATTATCCACAAGGATTTATTATTCACAGGTTGTTATTATCCACAGGGGGTTGTTGTCCACATTGGCTTGTTATCCACAAGGGGGTATTCTTCTCAGGGAGTTATTATTCACAGGGAGTTAATATCCACATGGGGTTATTATTGATAGGTGGTTATTATCCACAGGGGGTTATTATCCACAGGGGGTTGGTGTCCACAGTGGGTTGTTATTCACAAGGGGGTATTCTCCACAGGGAGTTATTATCCACAGGGGTTTATTATCCATAGGGGTTTATTATCAACAGAGATTATTATCCAAAGGGAGTTATTATCCTCAGGGGTTTATTATCCATAGTGTATTATCGAAAGGGGCGTATTATCCACAGGGTGTTAGTATCCACAGGGGATTATTATCCACAATAATTTATTATCCACAGGTGGTTATTATCCACAGGGGGTTGTTGTCCACGGTGGGCTGTTATCCACAAGGGAGTTATTATCCACTGGGTGTTATTATCCACATGGGGTTATTATCCACAGGGAATTATTATCCACAGAGAGTTAATATCCAAGAGGGGTTATTATCCACAGGGTGTTATTATTCCCTGGGTGTTATTATCCACACGTAGTTATTATCCAAAGTGGTTATTAACCACAGGGAATTATTATCCACAGGGAGTTATTATGCGCATGGGGTTATTATCAACATAGTGTTATTATCCACAGGGAGTTATTATCCACAGGGAGTTCATATCCACAAGGGGTTATTATCCACAGGGAGTTATTATTCCCACGGAGTTATTATATACATGGACTTATTATCCACAGTGGTTATTAAGCAGAGGGAGTTATTATCCACAGGGAGTTATTATGCACACTGGGTTATTATCCACACCAAGTTATTATCCACAGGGAGTTATTATCCACAAGGGGTTATTATCCACAGGGAGTTAATATTCACAAGGGGTTATAATCCACAGGGAGTTCTTATCTCAGGGAGTTATTATCCACAAGGGGTTATTTTGCTCAGGGGGTTATTATCCACAAGGGGTTAGTATCCCGAATAAGTTATTATCCTCCAAGAGTTATAATCCGCATGGGGTTATTATCAACAGGGAGTTATTAGCCGCACGGGGTAATTATCCAAATGGAGTTATTATCCACAGGGAGTTATTATCCACAAAGGGTTATTATCCACAGGGAGTTATTATCCAGAGCGGGTTATTACCCACAGGGAGATATTATCCACAGTGAGTTATTATCCACAAGGGGTTATTATCCACAGGCAATTACTATCCACAGGGACTTATTTTCCACAGGGGGTTTTTATCCACAGGGGGTTATTATCCACAAGGATTTATTATCCACAGGTTGTTATAATCCACAGGGGGTTGTTGTCCACATTGGCTCATTATCCACAAGGGTGTATTCTCCTCAGGGAGTTATTATCCACAGGGAGTTAATATCCACATGGGGTTATTATCGATAGGAGGTTATTATCCACAGGGGGTTATTATCCACAGGGGGTTGGTGTCCACAGTGGGTTGTTATTCACATGGGGGTATTCTCCACAGGGAGTTATTATCCACAGGGGTTTATTATCCTTAGGGTGTTATTCTCAACATAGATTATTATCCACAGGGAATTATTATCCTCAGGGGGTTATTATCCATAGGGTGTTATTATCGACAGGGGCGTATTATCCACAGGGAGTTAGTATCCACAGGGGGTTATTATCCACAATGTTTTATTATCCACAGGTGGTTATTATCCACAGGGGGTTGTTGTCCACGGTGGGTTGTTATCCACAAGGGAGTTATTATCCACAGAGAGTTATTATGCACACTGGGTTATTATCCACACGTGGTTATTATCCAAAGGGAGTTATTATCCACAAGGGGTTATTATCCAGAGGGAGATATAATCCACACGGTGTTATTATCCATAGGTGGTTAATTTCCACAGGGGTTATTATCCACAGGGAGATATTATCCGCAGGGGGTTATTATCCATAGTGGGATAGTATTGACAGGGGATTATTATCCACACGGAGTTATTATATTCAGGGGTTATTATACACAGGGTTTATTAACCATAGGGAGTTAATATCCACAGGGAGCTATTATGCACACAGGGTTATTATCCACACGGGCTTATTCTCCACTGGGTGTTATTATCCACAAGGGGTTACTATCCAGAGGGAGTTAATATCCACAAGGGGTTTTTATCCAGAGGTGTTGATTATCCACAGGGAGTTATTATCCACAGGGAGTTTTTATCCACTCGGGGTTATTATCCACATGGGGTTATTATCCACTGTGAGTTCTTATCCACAGGTAGTTATTATCCACAGGGATTTATTATCCACAGGGAGATTTATCTACAACGGGTTATCATCAATAGGGAGTTATAATCCACACGGGAAGTTATTATCCACATGGCCTTATTATCCACATGGTGTAATTATCCACAGGGGGTTATTGTCCTCAGGGGCTATTATCCACACGGGTTCATTATCCACATGGAGTTAATATCCACAAGGGGTTATTATGCTCAGTGAGTCATTATCCCCAGGGGGTTATTATCCACAAGGGGTTAGTATCACCAGTAAGTTATTATCCTCCAAGAGTTATTATCCACATGGGGTTATTATCCACAGGGAGTTATTAGCCGCACGGTGTTATTATCCACATGGAGTTATTAACTACAGGGAGTTATTATCCACAAGGGGTAATTATCCACAGGGAGTTAATATCCAAAAGGGGTTATTATCCACAAGGGGTTATTATCCAGAGCGGGTTATTAGCCTCAGGGAGATATTATCCACAGTGAGTTATTATTCTCACGGGGTTATCATCCACAGGCGATTACTATCCACAGGGGCTTATTATCCACAGGGCGTTCTTATCCACTGGGGGTTGTTGTCCACGGTGGGTTGTTATCCTCAAGGGAGTTATTATCCACAGGGAGTTGTTATCCACAGGTTGTGATTATCCACAGGGGTTGTTGTCCTCATTGGCTTCTTATCCACAAGCGGGTATTCTACTCAGGGAGTTATTATTCACATGGAGTTAATATCCACATGGGGTTATTAACGATAGGTGGTTATTATCCACAGGGAGTTATTATCCAGAGGGGGTTGGTGTCCACAGTGGGTTGTTATTCAGAAGGGTGTATTCTCCACAGGGAGTTATTATCCACAGGGGATTATTATCCATAGGGGGTTATTATCGACAGGGGCATATTAGCCACAGGTTGTTAGTATCCACAGGGGGTTATTATCCACAATGATTTATTATCCCAAGGTGGTTATTATCCACAGAGGGTTGTTCTCCACGGTGGGTTGTTTTCCACAAGGGAGTTATTACCCACAGGGAGCTATTATGCACACTGGGATATTATCCACACGGGGTTATTATCCGCAGGGACTTAATAGCCACAAAAGGTTATTATCCACAGGGACCTATTATCCCCAGGGGGTTATTATGCACAAGGCGTTAGTATCACCAGTAAGTTATTATCCTCCAAGAGTTATTATCCACATGGGGTTATTATCCACAGGGAGTTATTAGCCGCACGGTGTTATTATCCACATGGAGTTATTATCTACAGGGAGTTATTATCCACAAGGGGTAATTATCCACAGGGAGTTAATATCCAAAAGGGGTTATTATCCACAAGGGGTTATTATCCAGAGCGGGTTATTAGCCTCAAGGAGATATTATCCACAGTGAGTTATTATTCTCACGGGGTTATCATCCACAGGCGATTACTATCCACAGGGGCTTATTATCCACAGGGCGTTCTTATCCACAGGGGTTGTTGTCCTCATTGGCTTCTTATCCACAAGCGGGTATTCTACTCAGGGAGTTATTATTCACATGGAGTTAATATCCACATGGGGTTATTAACGATAGGTGGTTATTATCCACAGAGAGTTATTATCCACAGGGGTTTGGTGTCCACAGTGGGTTGTTATTCAGAAGGGCGTATTCTCCACAGGGAGTTATTATCCACAGGGGTTTATTATCCATAGGGGGTTATTATCGACAGGGGCATATTATCCACAGGTTGTTAGTATCCACAGGGGGTTATTATCCACAATGATTTATTATCCCCAGGTGGTTATTATCCATAGAGGGTTGTTGTCCACGGTGGGTTGTTTTCCACAAGGGAAATATTACCCACAGGGAGCTATTATGCACACTGGGTTATTATCCACAGGGGGTTATTATCCACATGGAGTTATTATCTACAGTGGGTTATTACTCATGTGGGGTTATTATCCAAAGGGGGTTATTATCTATGAGGGGTTATTATCTACTGGGGGTTAATATCTACTGGGGTTATTATCCAGAGGGAGTTATTATCCACAGGGAGTTATTATCTACAGTATTTATTAAACACAGGGAGTTATTACCGCAGGGAGTTATTATCCACATGGGGTTATTATCCACAGGGAGTTATTCCCCACACGGGGTTATTATCCACAGGGAGGTATTATCCACAGGGAGTTAATATCCACAAGAGGTTATTATCCACAGGGACTTATAATTCTCAGGGATTATTAACCACAGTGAGTTATTTTCCACAGGGAGTTATTTTTTACAGGGCTTTATGATCCATAGGGAGTTATAATCCACACGGTGTTATTATCCATAGGGAGTTATTATCCACACGGGGTTATTATCCACATGGGGTTATTATCCACAGGGAGTTTATATCCACAAGGGGTTATTATCCAGATGGGGGTATTATCCACTGGGTGTTATTAACCACATGGGGTTATTATCCACAGGGTGTTATTATCCACAGAGAGTTAATATCCAAGAGGGGCTATTATCCACAGGGTGTTATTATTCCCTGGGGGTTATTATCCACACGTAGTTATTATCCAAAGTTGTTATTAACCACAGGGAATTATTATCCACAGGAAGTTATTATCCACAGGGAGTTCATATCCACAAGGGGTTATTATCCACAGGGAGTTATTATCCCCAGGGAGTTATTATCCACATGGACTTATTATCTACAGTGGTTATTAAGCAGAGGGAGTTATTATCCTCAGGGAGTTATTATGCACACTGGGTTATTATCCACACGGGGTTATTATCCACAGGGAGTTATTATCCACAAGGGGTTATTATCCGCAGGGAGGTAATATCCACCGGGTGTTGGTGTCCACAGAGGGTTGGTATTCACATGGGGGTATTCTCCACAGGGAGTTATTATCCAGAGCGGGTTATTACCCACAGGGAGATACTATCCACAGTGAGTTATTATCCACAAGGGGTTATTATCCACAGGCAATTACTATCCACAGGGACTTATTTTCCACAGGGAGTTTTTATCCACAGGGGGTTATTATCCACAAGGATTTATTATCCACAGGTTGTTATAATCCACAGGGGGTTGTTGTCCACATTAACTCGTTATCCACAAGGGTGTATTCTCCTCAGGGAGTTATTATCCACAGGGAGTTAATATCCACATGGGGTTATTATCGATAGGAGGTTATTATCCACAGGGGGTTATTGTGCACAGGGGGTTGGTGTCCACAGTGGGTTGTTATTCACATGGGGGTATTCTCCACAGGGAGTTATTATCCACAGGGGTTTATTATCCATAGGGTGTTATTCTCAACATAGATTATTATCCACAGGGAATTATTATCCTCAGGGGGTTATTATCCATAGGGTGTTATTATCGACAGGGGCATATTATCCACAGGGAGTTAGTATCCACAGGGGGTTATTATCCACAATGTTTTATTATCCACAGGTGGTTATTATCCACAGGGGGTTGTTGTCCACGGTGGTTTGTTATCCACAAGGGAGTTATTATCCACAGAGAGTTATTATGCACACTGGGTTATTATCCACACGTGGTTATTATCCAAAGGGAGTTATTATCCACAAGGGGTTATTATCCAGAGGGAGATATAATCCACACGGTGTTATTATCCATAGGTGGTTAATTTCCACAGGGGTTATTATCCACAGGGAGATATTATCCGCAGGGGGTTATTATCCATAGTGGGATAGTATTGACAGGGGATTATTATCCACACGGAGTTATTATATTCAGGGGTTATTATACACAGGGTTTATTAACCATAGGGAGTTAATATCCACAGGGAGCTATTATGCACACAGGGTTATTATCCACACGGGCTTATTCTCCACTGGGTGTTATTATCCACAAGGGGTTATTATCCACAGCGAGTTAATATCCACAAGGGGTTTTTATCCAGAGGTGTTGATTATCAACAGGGAGTTATTATCCACAGGGAGTTTTTATCCACTCGGGGTTATTATCCACATGGGGTTATTATCCACTGTGAGTTCTTATCCACAGGGCATTATTATCCACAGGGATTTATTATCCACAGGGAGATTTATCTACAACGGGTTATTATCAATAGGGAGTTATAATCCACACGGGAAGTTATTATCCACATGGCCTTATTATCCACATGGTGTAATTATCCACAGGGGGTTATTGTCCTCAGGGGCTATTATCCACACGGGTTCATTATCCACATGGAGTTAATATCCACAAGGGGTTATTATGCTCAGTGAGTCATTATCCCCAGGGGGTTATTATCCACAAGGGGTTAGTATCACCAGTAAGTTATTATCCTCCAAGAGTTATTATCCACATGGGGTTATTATCCACAGGGAGTTATTCGCCACACGGTGTTATTATCCACATGGAGTTATTATCTACAGGGAGTTATTATCCACAAGGGGTTATTATCCACAGGGAGTTAATATCCAAAAGGGGTTATTATCCACAAGGGGTTATTATCCAGAGCGGGTTATTAGCCTCAGGGAGATATTATCCACAGTGAGTTATTATTCTCACGGGGTTATCATCCACAGGTGATTACTATCCACAGGGACTTATTATCCACAGGGCGTTCTTATCCACTGGGGGTTGTTGTCCATGGTGGGTTGTTATCCTCAAGGGAGTTATTATCCACAGGGAGTTGTTATCCACAGGTTGTGATTATCCACAGGGGTTGTTGTCCTCATTGGCTTCTTATCCACAAGCGGGTATTCTACTCAGGGAGTTATTATTCACATGGAGTTAATATCCACATGGGGTTATTAACGATAGGTGGTTATTATCCACAGAGAGTTATTATCCACAGGGGTTTGGTGTCCACAGTGGGTTGTTATTCAGAAGGGCGTATTCTCCACAGGGAGTTATTATCCACAGGGGTTTATTATCCATAGGGGGTTATTATCGACAGGGGCATATTATCCACAGGTTGTTAGTATCCACAGGGGGTTATTATCCACAATGATTTATTATCCCCAGGTGGTTATTATCCACAGAGGGTTGTTGTCCACGGTGGGTTGTTTTCCACAAGGGAAATATTACCCACAGGGAGCTATTATGCACACTGGGTTATTATCCACAGGGGGTTATTATCCACATGGAGTTATTATCTACAGTGGGTTATTACTCATGTGGGGTTATTATCCAAAGGGGGTTATTATCTATGAGGGGTTATTATCTACTGGGGGTTAATATCTACTGGGGTTATTATCCAGAGGGAGTTATTATCCGCAGGGAGTTATTATCTACAGTATTTATTAAACACAGGGAGTTATTACCGCAGGGAGTTATTATCCACATGGGGTTATTATCCACAGGGAGTTATTCCCCACACGGGGTTATTATCCACAGGGAGGTATTATCCACAGGGAGTTAATATCCACAAGAGGTTATTATCCACAGGGACTTATAATTCTCAGGGATTATTAACCACAGTGAGTTATTTTCCACAGGGAGTTATTTTTTACAGGGCTTTATGATCCATAGGGAGTTATAATCCACACGGTGTTATTATCCATAGGGAGTTATTATCCACACGGGGTTATTATCCACATGGGGTTATTATCCACAGGGAGTTTATATCCACAAGGGGTTATTATCCAGATGGGGGTATTATCCACTGGGTGTTATTAACCACATGGGGTTATTATCCACAGGGTGTTATTATCCACAGAGAGTTAATATCCAAGAGGGGCTATTATCCACAGGGTGTTATTATTCCCTGGGGGTTATTATCCACACGTAGTTATTATCCAAAGTTGTTATTAACCACAGGGAATTATTATCCACAGGAAGTTATTATCCACAGGGAGTTCATATCCACAAGGGGTTATTATCCACAGGGAGTTATTATCCCCAGGGAGTTATTATCCACATGGACTTATTATCTACAGTGGTTATTAAGCAGAGGGAGTTATTATCCTCAGGGAGTTATTATGCACACTGGGTTATTATCCACACGGGGTTATTATCCACAGGGAGTTATTATCCACAAGGGGTTATTATCCGCAGGGAGGTAATATCCACCGGGTGTTGGTGTCCACAGAGGGTTGGTATTCACATGGGGGTATTCTCCACAGGGAGTTATTATCCAGAGCGGGTTATTACCCACAGGGAGATACTATCCACAGTGAGTTATTATCCACAAGGGGTTATTATCCACAGGCAATTACTATCCACAGGGACTTATTTTCCACAGGGAGTTTTTATCCACAGGGGGTTATTATCCACAAGGATTTATTATCCACAGGTTGTTATAATCCACAGGGGGTTGTTGTCCACATTAACTCGTTATCCACAAGGGTGTATTCTCCTCAGGGAGTTATTATCCACAGGGAGTTAATATCCACATGGGGTTATTATCGATAGGAGGTTATTATCCACAGGGGGTTATTGTGCACAGGGGGTTGGTGTCCACAGTGGGTTGTTATTCACATGGGGGTATTCTCCACAGGGAGTTATTATCCACAGGGGTTTATTATCCATAGGGTGTTATTCTCAACATAGATTATTATCCACAGGGAATTATTATCCTCAGGGGGTTATTATCCATAGGGTGTTATTATCGACAGGGGCATATTATCCACAGGGAGTTAGTATCCACAGGGGGTTATTATCCACAATGTTTTATTATCCACAGGTGGTTATTATCCACAGGGGGTTGTTGTCCACGGTGGTTTGTTATCCACAAGGGAGTTATTATCCACAGAGAGTTATTATGCACACTGGGTTATTATCCACACGTGGTTATTATCCAAAGGGAGTTATTATCCACAAGGGGTTATTATCCAGAGGGAGATATAATCCACACGGTGTTATTATCCATAGGTGGTTAATTTCCACAGGGGTTATTATCCACAGGGAGATATTATCCGCAGGGGGTTATTATCCATAGTGGGATAGTATTGACAGGGGATTATTATCCACACGGAGTTATTATATTCAGGGGTTATTATACACAGGGTTTATTAACCATAGGGAGTTAATATCCACAGGGAGCTATTATGCACACAGGGTTATTATCCACACGGGCTTATTCTCCACTGGGTGTTATTATCCACAAGGGGTTATTATCCACAGCGAGTTAATATCCACAAGGGGTTTTTATCCAGAGGTGTTGATTATCAACAGGGAGTTATTATCCACAGGGAGTTTTTATCCACTCGGGGTTATTATCCACATGGGGTTATTATCCACTGTGAGTTCTTATCCACAGGGCATTATTATCCACAGGGATTTATTATCCACAGGGAGATTTATCTACAACGGGTTATTATCAATAGGGAGTTATAATCCACACGGGAAGTTATTATCCACATGGCCTTATTATCCACATGGTGTAATTATCCACAGGGGGTTATTGTCCTCAGGGGCTATTATCCACACGGGTTCATTATCCACATGGAGTTAATATCCACAAGGGGTTATTATGCTCAGTGAGTCATTATCCCCAGGGGGTTATTATCCACAAGGGGTTAGTATCACCAGTAAGTTATTATCCTCCAAGAGTTATTATCCACATGGGGTTATTATCCACAGGGAGTTATTCGCCACACGGTGTTATTATCCACATGGAGTTATTATCTACAGGGAGTTATTATCCACAAGGGGTTATTATCCACAGGGAGTTAATATCCAAAAGGGGTTATTATCCACAAGGGGTTATTATCCAGAGCGGGTTATTAGCCTCAGGGAGATATTATCCACAGTGAGTTATTATTCTCACGGGGTTATCATCCACAGGTGATTACTATCCACAGGGACTTATTATCCACAGGGCGTTCTTATCCACTGGGGGTTGTTGTCCATGGTGGGTTGTTATCCTCAAGGGAGTTATTATCCACAGGGAGTTGTTATCCACAGGTTGTGATTATCCACAGGGGTTGTTGTCCTCATTGGCTTCTTATCCACAAGCGGGTATTCTACTCAGGGAGTTATTATTCACATGGAGTTAATATCCACATGGGGTTATTAACGATAGGTGGTTATTATCCACAGAGAGTTATTATCCACAGGGGTTTGGTGTCCACAGTGGGTTGTTATTCAGAAGGGCGTATTCTCCACAGGGAGTTATTATCCACAGGGGTTTATTATCCATAGGGGGTTATTATCGACAGGGGCATATTATCCACAGGTTGTTAGTATCCACAGGGGGTTATTATCCACAATGATTTATTATCCCCAGGTGGTTATTATCCACAGAGGGTTGTTGTCCACGGTGGGTTGTTTTCCACAAGGGAAATATTACCCACAGGGAGCTATTATGCACACTGGGTTATTATCCACAGGGGGTTATTATCCACATGGAGTTATTATCTACAGTGGGTTATTACTCATGTGGGGTTATTATCCAAAGGGGGTTATTATCTATGAGGGGTTATTATCTACTGGGGGTTAATATCTACTGGGGTTATTATCCAGAGGGAGTTATTATCCGCAGGGAGTTATTATCTACAGTATTTATTAAACACAGGGAGTTATTACCGCAGGGAGTTATTATCCACATGGGGTTATTATCCACAGGGAGTTATTCCCCACACGGGGTTATTATCCACAGGGAGGTATTATCCACAGGGAGTTAATATCCACAAGAGGTTATTATCCACAGGGACTTATAATTCTCAGGGATTATTAACCACAGTGAGTTATTTTCCACAGGGAGTTATTTTTTACAGGGCTTTATGATCCATAGGGAGTTATAATCCACACGGTGTTATTATCCATAGGGAGTTATTATCCACACGGGGTTATTATCCACATGGGGTTATTATCCACAGGGAGTTTATATCCACAAGGGGTTATTATCCAGATGGGGGTATTATCCACTGGGTGTTATTAACCACATGGGG
Source organism: Carcharodon carcharias (assembly GCF_017639515.1). Classification (NCBI taxonomy): domain Eukaryota; kingdom Metazoa; phylum Chordata; class Chondrichthyes; order Lamniformes; family Lamnidae; genus Carcharodon; species Carcharodon carcharias. The sequence continues at coordinate 80,861,057 of NC_054479.1, forward strand.
TTATTATCCACAGGGTGTTATTATCCACAGAGAGTTAATATCCAAGAGGGGCTATTATCCACAGGGTGTTATTATTCCCTGGGGGTTATTATCCACACGTAGTTATTATCCAAAGTTGTTATTAACCACAGGGAATTATTATCCACAGGAAGTTATTATCCACAGGGAGTTCATATCCACAAGGGGTTATTATCCACAGGGAGTTATTATCCCCAGGGAGTTATTATCCACATGGACTTATTATCTACAGTGGTTATTAAGCAGAGGGAGTTATTATCCTCAGGGAGTTATTATGCACACTGGGTTATTATCCACACGGGGTTATTATCCACAGGGAGTTATTATCCACAAGGGGTTATTATCCGCAAGGAGGTAATATCCACCGGGTGTTGGTGTCCACAGAGGGTTGGTATTCACATGGGGGTATTCTCCACAGGGAGTTATTATCCAGAGCGGGTTATTACCCACAGGGAGATACTATCCACAGTGAGTTATTATCCACAAGGGGTTATTATCCACAGGCAATTACTATCCACAGGGACTTATTTTCCACAGGGAGTTTTTATCCACAGGGGGTTATTATCCACAAGGATTTATTATCCACAGGTTGTTATAATCCACAGGGGGTTGTTGTCCACATTAACTCGTTATCCACAAGGGTGTATTCTCCTCAGGGAGTTATTATCCACAGGGAGTTAATATCCACATGGGGTTATTATCGATAGGAGGTTATTATCCACAGGGGGTTATTGTCCACAGGGGGTTGGTGTCCACAGTGGGTTGTTATTCACATGGGGGTATTCTCCACAGGGAGTTATTATCCACAGGGGTTTATTATCCATAGGGTGTTATTCTCAACATAGATTATTATCCACAGGGAATTATTATCCTCAGGGGGTTATTATCCATAGGGTGTTATTATCGACAGGGGCATATTATCCACAGGGAGTTAGTATCCACAGGGGGTTATTATCCACAATGTTTTATTATCCACAGGTGGTTATTATCCACAGGGGGTTGTTGTCCACGGTGGTTTGTTATCCACAAGGGAGTTATTATCCACAGAGAGTTATTATGCACACTGGGTTATTATCCACACGTGGTTATTATCCAAAGGGAGTTATTATCCACAAGGGGTTATTATCCAGAGGGAGATATAATCCACACGGTGTTATTATCCATAGGTGGTTAATTTCCACAGGGGTTATTATCCACAGGGAGATATTATCCGCAGGGGGTTATTATCCATAGTGGGATAGTATTGACAGGGGATTATTATCCACACGGAGTTATTATATTCAGGGGTTATTATACACAGGGTTTATTAACCATAGGGAGTTAATATCCACAGGGAGCTATTATGCACACAGGGTTATTATCCACACGGGCTTATTCTCCACTGGGTGTTATTATCCACAAGGGGTTATTATCCACAGCGAGTTAATATCCACAAGGGGTTTTTATCCAGAGGTGTTGATTATCAACAGGGAGTTATTATCCACAGGGAGTTTTTATCCACTCGGGGTTATTATCCACATGGGGTTATTATCCACTGTGAGTTCTTATCCACAGGGCATTATTATCCACAGGGATTTATTATCCACAGGGAGATTTATCTACAACGGGTTATTATCAATAGGGAGTTATAATCCACACGGGAAGTTATTATCCACATGGCCTTATTATCCACATGGTGTAATTATCCACAGGGGGTTATTGTCCTCAGGGGCTATTATCCACACGGGTTCATTATCCACATGGAGTTAATATCCACAAGGGGTTATTATGCTCAGTGAGTCATTATCCCCAGGGGGTTATTATCCACAAGGGGTTAGTATCACCAGTAAGTTATTATCCTCCAAGAGTTATTATCCACATGGGGTTATTATCCACAGGGAGTTATTCGCCACACGGTGTTATTATCCACATGGAGTTATTATCTACAGGGAGTTATTATCCACAAGGGGTTATTATCCACAGGGAGTTAATATCCAAAAGGGGTTATTATCCACAAGGGGTTATTATCCAGAGCGGGTTATTAGCCTCAGGGAGATATTATCCACAGTGAGTTATTATTCTCACGGGGTTATCATCCACAGGTGATTACTATCCACAGGGACTTATTATCCACAGGGCGTTCTTATCCACTGGGGGTTGTTGTCCATGGTGGGTTGTTATCCTCAAGGGAGTTATTATCCACAGGGAGTTGTTATCCACAGGTTGTGATTATCCACAGGGGTTGTTGTCCTCATTGGCTTCTTATCCACAAGCGGGTATTCTACTCAGGGAGTTATTGTTCACATGGAGTTAATATCCACATGGGGTTATTAACGATAGGTGGTTATTATCCACAGAGAGTTATTATCCACAGGGGTTTGGTGTCCACAGTGGGTTGTTATTCAGAAGGGCGTATTCTCCACAGGGAGTTATTATCCACAGGGGTTTATTATCCATAGGGGGTTATTATCGACAGGGGCATATTATCCACAGGTTGTTAGTATCCACAGGGGGTTATTATCCACAATGATTTATTATCCCCAGGTGGTTATTATCCACAGAGGGTTGTTGTCCACGGTGGGTTGTTTTCCACAAGGGAAATATTACCCACAGGGAGCTATTATGCACACTGGGTTATTATCCACAGGGGGTTATTATCCACATGGAGTTATTATCTACAGTGGGTTATTACTCATGTGGGGTTATTATCCAAAGGGGGTTATTATCTATGAGGGGTTATTATCTACTGGGGGTTAATATCTACTGGGGTTATTATCCAGAGGGAGTTATTATCCGCAGGGAGTTATTATCTACAGTATTTATTAAACACAGGGAGTTATTACCGCAGGGAGTTATTATCCACATGGGGTTATTATCCACAGGGAGTTATTCCCCACACGGGGTTATTATCCACAGGGAGGTATTATCCACAGGGAGTTAATATCCACAAGAGGTTATTATCCACAGGGACTTATAATTCTCAGGGATTATTAACCACAGTGAGTTATTTTCCACAGGGAGTTATTTTTTACAGGGCTTTATGATCCATAGGGAGTTATAATCCACACGGTGTTATTATCCATAGGGAGTTATTATCCACACGGGGTTATTATCCACATGGGGTTATTATCCACAGGGAGTTTATATCCACAAGGGGTTATTATCCAGATGGGGGTATTATCCACTGGGTGTTATTAACCACATGGGGTTATTATCCACAGGGTGTTATTATCCACAGAGAGTTAATATCCAAGAGGGGCTATTATCCACAGGGTGTTATTATTCCCTGGGGGTTATTATCCACACGTAGTTATTATCCAAAGTTGTTATTAACCACAGGGAATTATTATCCACAGGAAGTTATTATCCACAGGGAGTTCATATCCACAAGGGGTTATTATCCACAGGGAGTTATTATCCCCAGGGAGTTATTATCCACATGGACTTATTATCTACAGTGGTTATTAAGCAGAGGGAGTTATTATCCTCAGGGAGTTATTATGCACACTGGGTTATTATCCACACGGGGTTATTATCCACAGGGAGTTATTATCCACAAGGGGTTATTATCCGCAGGGAGGTAATATCCACCGGGTGTTGGTGTCCACAGAGGGTTGGTATTCACATGGGGGTATTCTCCACAGGGAGTTATTATCCAGAGCGGGTTATTACCCACAGGGAGATACTATCCACAGTGAGTTATTATCCACAAGGGGTTATTATCCACAGGCAATTACTATCCACAGGGACTTATTTTCCACAGGGAGTTTTTATCCACAGGGGGTTATTATCCACAAGGATTTATTATCCACAGGTTGTTATAATCCACAGGGGGTTGTTGTCCACATTGACTCGTTATCCACAAGGGTGTATTCTCCTCAGGGAGTTATTATCCACAGGGAGTTAATATCCACATGGGGTTATTATCGATAGGAGGTTATTATCCACAGGGGGTTATTGTGCACAGGGGGTTGGTGTCCACAGTGGGTTGTTATTCACATGGGGGTATTCTCCACAGGGAGTTATTATCCACAGGGGTTTATTATCCATAGGGTGTTATTCTCAACATAGATTATTATCCACAGGGAATTATTATCCTCAGGGGGTTATTATCCATAGGGTGTTATTATCGACAGGGGCATATTATCCACAGGGAGTTAGTATCCACAGGGGGTTATTATCCACAATGTTTTATTATCCACAGGTGGTTATTATCCACAGGGGGTTGTTGTCCACGGTGGTTTGTTATCCACAAGGGAGTTATTATCCACAGAGAGTTATTATGCACACTGGGTTATTATCCACACGTGGTTATTATCCAAAGGGAGTTATTATCCACAAGGGGTTATTATCCAGAGGGAGATATAATCCACACGGTGTTATTATCCATAGGTGGTTAATTTCCACAGGGGTTATTATCCACAGGGAGATATTATCCGCAGGGGGTTATTATCCATAGTGGGATAGTATTGACAGGGGATTATTATCCACACGGAGTTATTATATTCAGGGGTTATTATACACAGGGTTTATTAACCATAGGGAGTTAATATCCACAGGGAGCTATTATGCACACAGGGTTATTATCCACACGGGCTTATTCTCCACTGGGTGTTATTATCCACAAGGGGTTATTATCCACAGCGAGTTAATATCCACAAGGAGTTTTTATCCAGAGGTGTTGATTATCAACAGGGAGTTATTATCCACAGGGAGTTTTTATCCACTCGGGGTTATTATCCACATGGGGTTATTATCCACTGTGAGTTCTTATCCACAGGGCATTATTATCCACAGGGATTTATTATCCACAGGGAGATTTATCTACAACGGGTTATTATCAATAGGGAGTTATAATCCACACGGGAAGTTATTATCCACATGGCCTTATTATCCACATGGTGTAATTATCCACAGGGGGTTATTGTCCTCAGGGGCTATTATCCACACGGGTTCATTATCCACATGGAGTTAATATCCACAAGGGGTTATTATGCTCAGTGAGTCATTATCCCCAGGGGGTTATTATCCACAAGGGGTTAGTATCACCAGTAAGTTATTATCCTCCAAGAGTTATTATCCACATGGGGTTATTATCCACAGGGAGTTATTCGCCACACGGTGTTATTATCCACATGGAGTTATTATCTACAGGGAGTTATTATCCACAAGGGGTTATTATCCACAGGGAGTTAATATCCAAAAGGGGTTATTATCCACAAGGGGTTATTATCCAGAGCGGGTTATTAGCCTCAGGGAGATATTATCCACAGTGAGTTATTATTCTCACGGGGTTATCATCCACAGGTGATTACTATCCACAGGGACTTATTATCCACAGGGCGTTCGTATCCACTGGGGGTTGTTGTCCATGGTGGGTTGTTATCCTCAAGGGAGTTATTATCCACAGGGAGTTGTTATCCACAGGTTGTGATTATCCACAGGGGTTGTTGTCCTCATTGGCTTCTTATCCACAAGCGGGTATTCTACTCAGGGAGTTATTGTTCACATGGAGTTAATATCCACATGGGGTTATTAACGATAGGTGGTTATTATCCACAGAGAGTTATTATCCACAGGGGTTTGGTGTCCACAGTGGGTTGTTATTCAGAAGGGTGTATTCTCCACAGGGAGTTATTATCCACAGGGGTTTATTATCCATAGGGGGTTATTATCGACAGGGGCATATTATCCACAGGTTGTTAGTATCCACAGGGGGTTATTATCCACAATGATTTATTATCCCCAGGTGGTTATTATCCACAGAGGGTTGTTGTCCACGGTGGGTTGTTTTCCACAAGGGAAATATTACCCACAGGGAGCTATTATGCACACTGGGTTATTATCCACAGGGGGTTATTATCCACATGGAGTTATTATCTACAGTGGGTTATTACTCATGTGGGGTTATTATCCAAAGGGGGTTATTATCTATGAGGGGTTATTATCTACTGGGGGTTAATATCTACTGGGGTTATTATCCAGAGGGAGTTATTATCCACAGGGAGTTATTATCTACAGTATTTATTAAACACAGGGAGTTATTACTGCAGGGAGTTATTATCCACATGGGGTTATTATCCACAGGGAGTTATTCCCCACACGGGGTTATTATCCACAGGGAGGTATTATCCACAGGGAGTTAATATCCACAAGAGGTTATTATCCACAGGGACTTATAATTCTCAGGGATTATTAACCACAGTGAGTTATTTTCCACAGGGAGTTATTTTTACAGGGCTTTATGATCCATAGGGAGTTATAATCCACACGGTGTTATTATCCATAGGGAGTTATTATCCACACGGGGTTATTATCCACATGGGGTTATTATCCACAGGGAGCTTATATCCACAAGGGGTTATTATCCAGATGGGGGTATTATCCACTGGGTGTTATTAACCACATGGGGTTATTATCCACAGGGTGTTATTATCCACAGAGAGTTAATATCCAAGAGGGGCTATTATCCACAGGGTGTTATTATTCCCTGGGGGTTATTATCCACACGTAGTTATTATCCAAAGTTGTTATTAACCACAGGGAATTATTATCCACAGGAAGTTATTATCCACAGGGAGTTCATATCCACAAGGGGTTATTATCCACAGGGAGTTATTATCCCCAGGGAGTTATTATCCACATGGACTTATTATCTACAGTGGTTATTAAGCAGAGGGAGTTATTATCCTCAGGGAGTTATTATGCACACTGGGTTATTATCCACACGGGGTTATTATCCACAGGGAGTTATTATCCACAAGGGGTTATTATCCGCAGGGAGGTAATATCCACCGGGTGTTGGTGTCCACAGAGGGTTGGTATTCACATGGGGGTATTCTCCAAAGGGAGTTATTATCCAGAGCGGGTTATTACCCACAGGGAGATACTATCCACAGTGAGTTATTATCCACAAGGGGTTATTATCCACAGGCAATTACTATCCACAGGGACTTATTTTCCACAGGGAGTTTTTATCCACAGGGGGTTATTATCCACAAGGATTTATTATCCACAGGTTGTTATAATCCACAGGGGGTTGTTGTCCACATTGACTCGTTATCCACAAGGGTGTATTCTCCTCAGGGAGTTATTATCCACAGGGAGTTAATATCCACATGGGGTTATTATCGATAGGAGGTTATTATCCACAGGGGGTTATTATCCACAGGGGGTTGGTGTCCACAGTGGGTTGTTATTCACATGGGGGTATTCTCCACAGGGAGTTATTATCCACAGGGGTTTATTATCCATAGGGTGTTATTCTCAACATAGATTATTATCCACAGGGAATTATTATCCTCAGGGGGTTATTATCCATAGGGTGTTATTATCGACAGGGGCATATTATCCACAGGGAGTTAGTATCCACAGGGGGTTATTATCCACAATGTTTTATTATCCACAGGTGGTTATTATCCACAGGGGGTTGTTGTCCACGGTGGTTTGTTATCCACAAGGGAGTTATTATCCACAGAGAGTTATTATGCACACTGGGTTATTATCCACACGTGGTTATTATCCAAAGGGAGTTATTATCCACAAGGGGTTATTATCCAGAGGGAGATATAATCCACACGGTGTTATTATCCATAGGTGGTTAATTTCCACAGGGGTTATTATCCACAGGGAGATATTATCCACAGGGGGTTATTATCCATAGTGGGATAGTATTGACAGGGGATTATTATCCACACGGAGTTATTATATTCAGGGGTTATTATACACAGGGTTTATTAACCATAGGGAGTTAATATCCACAGGGAGCTATTATGCACACAGGGTTATTATCCACACGGGCTTATTCTCCACTGGGTGTTATTATCCACAAGGGGTTATTATCCACAGCGAGTTAATATCCACAAGGGGTTTTTATCCAGAGGTGTTGATTATCAACAGGGAGTTATTATCAACAGGGAGTTTTTATCCACTCGGGGTTATTATCCACATGGGGTTATTATCCACTGTGAGTTCTTATCCACAGGGCATTATTATCCACAGGGAATTATTATCCACAGGGAGATTTATCTACAACGGGTTATTATCAATAGGGAGTTATAATCCACATGGGAAGTTATTATCCACATGGCCTTATTATCCACATGGTGTAATTATCCACAGGGGGTTATTGTCCTCAGGGGCTATTATCCACACGGGTTCATTATCCACATGGAGTTAATATCCACAAGGGGTTATTATGCTCAGTGAGTCATTATCCCCAGGGGGTTATTATCCACAAGGGGTTAGTATCACCAGTAAGTTATTATCCTCCAAGAGTTATTATCCACATGGGGTTATTATCCACAGGGAGTTATTCGCCACACGGTGTTATTATCCACATGGAGTTATTATCTACAGGGAGTTATTATCCACAAGGGGTTATTATCCACAGGGAGTTAATATCCAAAAGGGGTTATTATCCACAAGGGGTTATTATCCAGAGCGGGTTATTAGCCTCAGGGAGATATTATCCACAGTGAGTTATTATTCTCACGGGGTTATCATCCACAGGTGATTACTATCCACAGGGACTTATTATCCACAGGGCGTTCTTATCCACTGGGGGTTGTTGTCCATGGTGGGTTGTTATCCTCAAGGGAGTTATTATCCACAGGGAGTTGTTATCCACAGGTTGTGATTATCCACAGGGGTTGTTGTCCTCATTGGCTTCTTATCCACAAGTGGGTATTCTACTCAGGGAGTTATTATTCACATGGAGTTAATATCGACATGGGGTTATTAACGATAGGTGGTTATTATCCACAGGGAGTTATTATCCACAGGGGTTTGGTGTCCACAGTGGGTTGTTATTCAGAAGGGCGTATTCTCCACAGGGAGTTATTATCCACAGGGGTTTATTATCCATAGGGGGTTATTATCGACAGGGGCATATTATCCACAGGTTGTTAGTGTCCACAGGGGGTTATTATCCACAATGATTTATTATCCCCAGGTTGTTATTATCCACAGGGCGTTCTTATCCACTGGGGGTTGTTGTCCACGGTGGGTTGTTATCCTCAAGGGAGTTATTATCCACAGGGAGTTGTTATCCACAGGTTGTGATTATCCACAGGTGTTGTTGTCCTCATTGGCTTCTTATCCACAAGAGGGTATTCTACTCAGGGAGTTATTATTCACATGGAGTTAATATCCACATGGGGTTATTAACGATAGGTGGTTATTATCCACAGGGAGTTATTATCCACAGGGGGTTGGTGTCCACAGTGGGTTGTTATTCAGAAGGGTGTATTCTCCACAGGGAGTTATCATCCACAGGGGTTTATTATCCATAGGGGGTTATTATCGACAGGGGCATATTATCCACAGGTTGTTAGTATCCACAGGGGGTTATTATCCACAATGATTTATTATCCCCAGGTGGTTATTATCCACAGAGGGTTGTTGTCCACGGTGGGTTGTTTTCCACAAGGGAGTTATTACCCACAGGGAGCTATTATGCACACTGGGATATTATCCACACGGGGTTATTATCCGCAGGGACTTAATAGCCACAAGAGGTTATTATCCACAGGGACCTATTATCCCCAGGGGGTTATTATCCACATGGAGTTATTATCTACAGTGTGTTATTACTCATGTGGGGTTATTATCCAAAGGGGGTTATTATCTATGAGGGGTTATTATCTACTGGGGGTTAATATCTACCGGGGTTATTATCCAGAGGGAGTTATTATCCACAGGGAGTTATTATCTACAGTGTTTATTAAACACAAGGAGTTATTACCACAGGGAGTTATTATCCACAGGGGCTTATTATCCACAGGGAATTATTCCCCACACGGGGTTATTATCCACAGGGAGATATTATCCACAGAGAGTTAATATCCACAAGAGCTTATTATCCACAGGGACTTATAATTCTCAGGGGTTATTAACCACAGTGAGTTATTATCCACAGGGAGTTATTTTTTACAGGGCGTTATGATCCATAGGGAGTTATAATCCACACGGGGTTATTATCCATAGGGAGTGATTATCCACAGGGAGTTCTTATCTACAGTATTTATTAAACACAGGGAGTTATATCCACATGGGGTTATTATCCACAGGGAGTTATTCCCCACACGGGGTTATTATCCACAGGGAGGTATTATCCACAGGGAGTTAATATCCACAAGAGGTTATTATCCACAGGGACTTATAATTCTCAGGGATTATTAACCACAGTGAGTTATTTTCCACAGGGAGTTATTTTTTATAGGGCTTTATGATCCATAGGGAGTTATAATCCACACGGTGTTATTATCCATAGGGAGTTATTATCCACACGGGGTTATTATCCACATGGGGTTATTATCCACAGGGAGTTTATATCCACAAGGGGTTATTATCCAGATGGGGGTATTATCCACTGGGTGTTATTAACCACATGGGGTTATTATCCACAGGGTGTTATTATCCACAGAGAGTTAATATCCAAGAGGGGCTATTATCCACAGGGTTTTATTATTCCCTGGGGGTTATTATCCACACGTAGTTATTATCCAAAGTTGTTATTAACCACAGGGAATTATTATCCACAGGAAGTTATTATCCACAGGGAGTTCATATCCACAAGGGGTTATTATCCACAGGGAGTTATTATTCCCAGGGAGTTATTATCCTCATGGACTTATTATCCACAGTGGTTATTAAGCAGAGGGAGTTATTATCCTCAGGGAGTTATTATGCACACTGGGTTATTATCCACACGGGGTTATTATCCACAGGGAGTTATTATCCACAAGGGGTTATTATCCGCAGGGAGGTAATATCCACAAAGGGTTATAATCCATAGGGAATTCTTATCTCAGGCAGTTATTATCCACAAGGGGGTATTATGCTCAGGGAGTTATTATCCACCGGGGGTTATTATCCACAAGGTGTTGGTGTCCACAGAGGGTTGTTATTCACATGGGGATATTCTCCACAGGGAGTTATTTTCCACAGGGTTTTATTATCCATAGGGAGATTTTATCAACATAGATTATTATCCACAGGGAGTTATTATCCTCAGGGGGTTATTATCCATAGGGTGTTACTATCGACAGGGGCGTGTTATCCACAGGGAGTTAGTATCCACAGGGGCATATTATCCACAATGATTTATTATCCACAGGTGGTTATTATCCACAGGGGGTTGTTGTCCACAGTGGGTTGTTATCTACTAGGAAATTATTATCCACAGGGAGTTATTATGCACACTGGGTTATTATCACACGGGGTTATTATCCACAGGGAGTTATTATCCACAAGGGGCAATTATCCAGAGGGAGTTATTATCCACACGGTGTTATTATCCATAGCTGGTTACTATCCACAGGGTTTATTATCCACAGGGAGATATTATCCACAGGGGGTTATTTTTTACAGGGGGTTATGATCCATACGGAGTTATAATCCACAGGGGTTATTAACCACAGGGAGTTATTATCCACAGGGAGTTATTATCCACACTGGATTATTATCCACTTGGGGTTATTATCCACAAGGAGTTATTATCCACACGGGGTTATTATCCACATAGGGTTATTATCCACAGGGAGTTTATATCCAAAAGGGGTTATTATCCAGATGGGGTTATTATCCACTGGGTGTTATTATCCACATGGGCTTTTTAACCACAGGGTGTTATTATCCACAGAGAGTTAATATCCAAGGGGGGTTATTACCAAAGGGTGTTATTATTCCCTGGGGGTTATTATCCACACGTAGTTATTATCCAAAGTGGTTATTAACCACAGGGAATTATTACCCCCAGGGAGTTATTATGCGCATGGCGTTATTATCAACGCAGTGTTATTATCCACAGGGAGTTATTATCCACAGGGAGTTCATATCCACAAGGGATTATTATCCACAGGGAGCTATTATTCCCAGGGAGTTATTATCCACATGGACTTATTATCCACAGTGGTTATTAAGCAGAGGGAGTCATTATCCACAGGGAGTTATTATGCACACTGGGTTATTATCCACACGGGGTTATTATCCACAAGGGGTTAGTACCCACAGTGAGTTATTATCCACAGGGAGTTAATATCCACAAGGGGTTATAATCCACAGGGTGTTCTTATCTCAGGGAGTTATTATCCACAAGGGGTTATTATGCTCAGGGAGTTATTATCCACAGGGGGTTGGTGTCCACAGTGGGTTGTTATTCATGTGGGGGTATTCTCCACAGGGAGTTATTATCCACAGGGGTTTAGTATCCATAGGTAGTTATTATCAACATAGATTATTATCCACAGGGAGTTATTATCCTCAGGGGGTTATTATCCATAGGGTGTTATTATCGACAGAGGCGTATTATCCACAGGGCGTTAATATCCAAAGGGTGTTATTATCCACAATGATTTATTATCCACAGGAGGTTATTATCCACAGGGGGTTGTTGTCCACGGTGGGTTGTTATCCACAAGGGAGTTATTATCCACAGGGAGTTATTATGCACACTGGGTTATTATCCACACGGGGTTATTATCCACAGGGAGTTATTATCCACAAGGGGTTATTATCCATAAGGAGTTATTAACCACACGGGGTTATTATCCATAGGTGGTTATTATCCACAGGGGTTATTATCCACAGGGGGATATTATCCACAGGGGGTTATTATCCACACGGAGTTATTATCTACAGGGGTTATTATCCACAGGGGTTATTAACCACAGGGAGTTAATATCCACAGGGAGTTATTATGCACACAGGGTTATTATCAAAACGGGCTTATTATCCACAAGGTGTTATTATCCACAAGGGGTTATTATCCACAGGAAGTTAATATCCACAAGGGGTTTTTATCCAAAGGTGTTTATTATCCACAGGGAATTACTATCCACGGGGAGTTTTTATCCACACGGGGTTATTATTCACATGGGGTTATTTTCCACTGTGAGTTCTTAGCCACAGGGAGTTATTATCCACAGAGATTTATTATCCACAGGGAGATTTATCTACAACGGGTTATTATCAATAGCGAGTTATAATCTTCAATAAGTTATTATCTACATGGCCTTATTATCCACATGGGGTAATTATCCACAGGGGATTATTGTCCTCAGGGGGCTATTATCCACACGGGTTTATTATCCACAGGGAGGTAATATACACAAGGGGTTATTATGCTCAGGGAGTTATTATCCACAGGGGGTTATTATCCACAAGGGGTTAGTATCCCCAGTAAGTTATTATCCTCCATGAGTTATTATCCACATGGGGTTATTATCCACAGGGAGTTATTAGCCGCATGGGGTTATTATCCACATGGATTTATTATCTACAGGGAGTTATTATCCACAAGGGGTTATTATCCACAAGGGGTTATTATCCAGAGCGGGTTATCATCCACAGGGAGATATTATCCACTGCGAGTTATTATCCACACGGGGATATTATCCACAGGCGATTACTATCCACAGGGGCTTATTATCCACAGGGAGTTTTTATCCACAGGGGGTTATTATCCACAAGGATTTATTATCCACAGGTTGCTACTATCCACAGGGGGTTGTTGGCCACATTGGCTTGTTATCCACAAGGGGGTATTCTCCTCAGGGACTTATTATTCACAGGGAGTTAATAGCCACATGGGGTTATTATCGATAGTTGGTTATTATTCACAGAGGGTTATTATCCACAGTTCGTTGGTGTCCACAGTGGGTTGTTATTCACAAGGGGGTATTCTCCGCAGGGAATTATTATTCACAGGGGTTTATTATCTATAGGGGGTTATGATCAACATAGATTATTATCCACAGGGAGTTATTATCCTCAGGGGGTTATTATCCATAGGGTGTTATTATCGACAGGGGTGTATTATCCCCAGGGTGTTAGTATCCACAGGGGGTTATTATCCACAATGATTTATTGTCCACAGGTGGTTATTATCCACAGGGGGTTGTTGTCCACAGTGGGTTGTTAACCACAAGGGAGTTATTATCCGCAGGGAGTTATTACGCACCCAGGGTTATTATCCACACGGGGTTATTATCCACAGGGAGTTAATATCCACAAGAGGTTATTATCCACAGGGACTAATTATCCACAGGGGGTTATTATCCACAAGGGGTTAATACCCACAGTGAGTTATTATCCTCAATGAGTTATTATCCACATGGGGTTATGATCCACAGGAAGTTATTAGCCACACTGGGTTATTATCCACATGGAGTCATTATCTACAGTGGGTTATTATTCACATGGGGTTATTATCCAAAGGGGGTTATTATCTACGAGGGGTTATTATCTCCCGGGGGTTAATATCTGTGTGGTTATTATCCAGAGGGAGTTATTATCCACAGGGAGTTATTATCTACAGTGGTTATTAACCACAGGGAGTTATTACCACAGGGAGTTATTATCCACATGGGGTTATTATCCACAGGGAGTTATTCCCCACATGGGGTTATTATCCGCAGGGAGTTAATATCCACAAGAGGTTATTATCCACAGGGACTAATTATGCACAGGGGGCTATTATCCACAAGGGGCTAGTACCCACAGTGAGTTATTATCCTCAAGGAGTTATTATCCACATGGGGTTATGATCCACAGGAAGTTATTAGCCACACTGGGTTATTATCCACATGGAGTCATTATCTACAGTGGGTTATTATTCACATGGGGTTATTATCCAAAGGGGCTTATTATCTACGAGGGGTTATTATCTCCCGGGGGTTAATATCTATGGGGTTATTATCCAGAGGGAGTTATTATCCACATGGAGTTATTATCTACAGTGGTTATTAACCACAGGGAGTTATTACCACAGGGAGTTATTATCCACATAGTTTTATTATCCACAGGGAGTTATTCCCCACACGGGGTTATTATCCACAGGGAGTTATTATCCGCAGGGAGTTGATATCCACAAGAGGTTATTATCCACAGGGACTTATAAATCTCAGGGGTTATTAACCACAGTGAGTTATTATCCACAAGGAGTTATTTTCCACAGGGGGTTATGATCCATAGGGAGTTATAATCTACAGGGGTTATTAACCACAGGAGTTATTATCCACAGGGAGCTATTATCCACACGGGGTGATTATCCACATGGGGTTATTATCCACAGGGAGTTTATATCCACAAGGGGTTATTATCCAGATGGGGGTATTATCTACAGGGTGTTATTATCCACATGGGGTTTTTATCCACATCGAGTTATTATCCACAGAGAGTTATTATCCAAGAGGGATTATTATCCACAGGGTGTTATTATTTTTTGGGTGTTATTATCCACATGTATTTATTATCCAAAGTGGTTTTTAACCACAGGGAATTATTATCCACAGGGATTTATTATGCGCATGGGGTTATTATCAACAATGGGTTATTATCCACATTGAGTTAATATCCACAGGGAGTTCTTATCCACAAGGGGTTATTATCCAAAGGGAGTTATTATTCCCAGGGAGTTATTATCCACATGGACTTATTATCCACAGTGGTTATTAAGCAGAGGGAGTTATTATCCACAGGGAGTTATTATGCACACTGGGTTATTATCCACACGGGGTTATTATCCACAGGGAGTTATTATCCACAAGGGGTTATTATCCATAGGGAGTTACTATCCACAAGGGGTTATAATCCACAGGGAGTTCTTATCTCAGGGAGTTATTATCCAGAAGGAGTTATAATCCACATGGGGTTATTATCCACAGGGAGTTATTAGCCGCACGGGGTTATTATCCACATGAGTTATTATCCACAGGGAATTATTATCCAAAAGGGGTTGTTATCCATTGGGAGTTATTATCCAGAGCGGGTTATTATCCACAGGGATATATTATCCACAATGAGTTATTATCCATACGGGGTTATTATCCACGGGCGATTACTATACACAGAGAGGTATTATCCACAGGGAGTTAGTATCCACAGGGGGATATTATCCACAAAGATTTATTATCCACAGGTTGTTATTATCCACAGCGGGTTGGTGTCCACAGTGGGTTGTTATTCACATGGGGGTATTCTCCACAGGGAGTTATTATCCACAGGGGTTTAGTATCCATAGGGAGTTATTATCAACATAGATTATTATCCACAGGGAGTTATTATCCTCAGGGGGTTATTATCCATAGGGAGTTATTATCCACACGGGGTTATTATCCATAGGTGGTTATTATCCACAGGGGTTATTATCCACAGGGAGATATTATCCACAGGGGGTTATTATCCATAGGGGGATATTATTGACAGGGGGTTATTATCCACACGGAGTTATTATCTACAGTGGTTATTATCCACAGGGGTTATTAAACACAGGGAGTTAATATCCACAGGGAGTTATTATGCACACAGGGTTATTATCAAAACGGGCTTATTATCCACAGTGTGTTATTAACCACAAGGGGCTATTATCCACAGGGAGTTAATATCCACAAGTGGTTTTTATCCAGAGGTGTTTATTATCCACAGGGAGTTATTATCCACAGGGAGTTTTTATCCACACAGGGTTATTATCCACATGGGGTTATTTTCCACTGTGAGTTCTTATCCACAGCGTGTTATTTTCCACAGGGATTTATTATCCACAGGGAGATTTATCTACAACGGGTTATTATCAATAGGGAGATATTATCTTCAAGAAGTTATTTTCCACATGGCCTTATTATCCACATGGGATAATTATCCACAGGGGATTATTGTCCTCAGGGGGCTATTAGACACACGGGTTTATTATCCACAGGGAGGTAATATACACAAGGGGTTATTATGCTCAAGAAGTTATTATCCACAGGGGGTTATTATCCACAAGGGGTTAGTATCCCCAATAAGTTATTATCCTCCAAGGGTAATTATCCACAAGGGGTTATTATCCAGAGTGGGTTATCATCCACAGGGAGATATTATCCACAGTGAGTTATTATCCACACAGGGATATTATCCACAGGCGATTACTATCCACAGGGGCTTATTATCCACAGGGAGTTTTTATCCACAGGGGGTTATTATCCACAAGGATTTATTATCCACAGGTTGCTACTATCCACAGGGGGTTGTTGTCCACATTGGCTTGTAATCCACAAGGGTGTATTCTCCTCAGGGATTTATTATTCACAGGTAGTTACTATCCACATGGGGTTATTATCGATAGTTGGTTATTATCCACAGGGGGTTATTATCCACAGGGGGTTGGTATCCACAGTGGGTTGTTATTCACAAGGGGGTATTCTCCACAGGGAGTTATTATTCACAGGGGTTTATTATCCATAGGGGGTTATTATCAACAAAGATTATTATCCACAGGGAGTTATTATCCTCAGGGGGATATTATCCATAGGATGTTATTATCGACAGGGGTGTATTATCCACAGGGTGTTAGTATCCACAGGGGGTTATTATCCACAATGATTTATTATCCACAGGGGGTTGTTGTCCACGGTGGGTTGTTAACCACAAGGGAGTTATTATCCACAGGGAGTTATTTTGCACACAGGGTTATTATCCACATGGGGTTATTATCCACAGGGAGATAATATCCACAAGAGGTTATTATCCACAGGGACTAAGTATCCACAGGGGGTTATTATCCACAAGAGGTTAGTACCCACAGTGAGTTATTATCCTCAAGGAGTTATTATCCACATGGGGTTATGATCCACAGGAAGTTATTAGCCACACTGGGTTATTATCCACATGGAGTTTTTATCCACACGGGATTATTATCTACGTGGTGTTATTATCCACTGGGGGTTATTATCCACACTGGGTTATTATTCACAGGGAGTTATTATGCACATGGGGTTATTATCTGCACGCGCTTATTACCCATAGGGAGTTCTTATCGACAGGTTTTATTATCCACAAGGGGTTATTATCCACAGAGAGTTATTATCCACAGGGTTTTATTATCCACAATGGGTTAGTAGCCACAGTCATTTATTATCCTCATGGAGTTATTATCCACATGGGGTTATTATCCACAGGGCGTTGTTGTCCACAGTGGGTTGTAATCCACAAGGGGTTATTATCCATAGGGAGTTAATATACACAATGGGTTATTATCCAGAGCCGGTTATTATCCAAAGGGAGTTATTATCCACAGGGAGTTATTATCCTCACGGGGTTATTATCCACCGGGGCTATTATCCACAGGGAGTTATTATCCACAGGGAGTTCTTATGCACATGGCGCTATTATCCACAAGGAGTTATTATCCACAGGGATTTATTATCCACAGGGGGTTATTATCCACATGGGGTTAGTACCCACAGTGCTTTATGATCCTCAAGGAGTTATTATCCACATGGAGTTATTATCCACAGGAAGTTATTAGCCACTCGGGGTTATTATCTACATGGAGTTTTTAACTACAGGGAGTTATTATCCACAAGGGGTTATTATCCACATGGATTTAATATACACAAGGGGTTATTATCCAGAGCGGGTTATTACCCACACAGAGTTATTATCCACAGGGCGTTATAATCCACACGGGGTTATTATCCACTGGGGTTATTATTCACAGGGAGTTATTATCCAAAGGCAGTTATTATCCACACGGGGTTATTATACAAAGGGGATTACTATCCACAGTGAGTTATTATCCACAGGGAGTTATTATCAACAGGGGGTTATTATTCACAAGGATTTCTTATCCACAGTGGGTTGTTATCCACAAGGGGGTATTCTCCACTGGGAGTTATTATCCACAGTGAGTTATTATCCACATGGTGTTATTATCAATAGGTGGTTATTATCCAGAGGGGGTTATTATCCATAGTGGGTTGTTGTCCACAGTGGAGTGTTATCCACAAGGGGGTATTGTCCACAGGGAGTTATTATCCACAGGGGGATATTAACCACAAGGTGTTATCATCCACAGTGATTTATTATCCTCAAGGAGTTATTATCCACATGGTGTTATTATCTATAGGGAGTTATTATCCAAAGGGGGTTATTATCCAGCGGGAGTTAATATCCACAAGGTGTTATTATACAAATGGGGTTATTATCTACATGACGTTATTATCCACAGAGAGTTATTATCTACATGGTGGTATTATCCACAACGCGTTATTATCCACAGAGAGTTAATATCCAGAAGGGATTATTATCCAGAGTGGGTTATTATCCACAGGGAGCTATTATCCACAGGGCATTATAATCCACACGGGGTTATTATCCACTGGGGTTATTATCCACAGGGGGTTATTATCCACAGGGAGTTAATATCCATAAGGGGATTTTATCCAGAGGGATTTATTATCCAAATGGAATTATTATCCACAGGGAGTTATTATCCACACGGGGTTATTATCCACATGGGGTTATTATCCACATGGGATTATTATCCACAGGGAGTTATTATCCACAGGGGATTATTATCCACAAGGGGTTAGTAGCCACAGTCATTTATTATCCTCATGGCGTTATTATCCACATGGGGTTATTATCCACAGGGGATTATTATCTAGAGGGAGTTAGTCTCCACAGAGAGTTATTATCCACAGGGGGTTATTATCCAAACGGGGTTATTATCCACAGGGGGTTATTATCCAAACGGGGTTATTATACACAGGGTATTACTATCCACAGGGAGTTATTATCCACAGGGAGTTATTATCCACAAGGTGTTATTATCCACAGGGAGTTAATATCCAAAAGGGGTTATTATCCACATGGGCTTATTATCCACAGGGGCTTATTATCCACAGGGAGTTAGTATCCACAGTGGGTTGTAATCCACAAGGGGGTATTCTCCATAGGGAGTTATTATCCATAGGGATTTCTTATCCACACGGGGTTATTATCGATATGTGGCTATTATCCAGAGGGGGTTATTATCCACAGTGGGTTGTTGTCCACAGTGGATTGTTATCCACAATTGGGGTATTCTCCACAGGGAGTTATTATCCGCAGGCTAATATTATCCACAAGGTGTTAGCATCCACAGTGATTTATTATCCTCAAGGAGTTATTATCCACATGGGGTTATTATCCATAGGGAGTTATTATCCACAGGGGGTTATTATCCATAAGGGGTTATTATCCACAGGGAGTTAATGTCCACAAGGGGTTATCATCCACATGGGGTTATTATCCAAATTGCGTTATTATCCATAGGTTGTTATTATCCACAGGGGGTTATTATCCAAAGTGAGATATTATCCATGGTGGTTATTATCCATAGGGGATTATAATCAACATGGCGTTATTATCCAAATTGGGTTATTATCCACAGCGGTTTATTATCCACAGGGAGTTATTATCTACAGGGGGTTATTATCCACAAGGGAGTTATTATCGCACAGTGGTTATTAACCACAGGGAGTTATTACCACGGGGAGTTTTTATACACACGGGTTTATTATCCACATGGAGTTATTATGCACAGGGAACTACTATTCACAGGGGTTTATTATCCATAGAGGGTAATAATCCACAGGGGTTATTAACCACAGGGAGTTATTATCACTGGGAGTTATTATCATCAAAGGGTTATTATCCACATGGGGCTATTATCCACGGGTGGTTATTATCCACAGGGAGTTATTATCTACTGGGTGTTATTATCCCCAGGGAGTTATTATCTGCAGGGGTTATTAACTGCAGGGAGTTAATATCCACAGGGAGCTATTATGCACGCCAGGTTATTATCCACACGGGTATATTATCCACACCGAGTTATTATCCACAAGGGGTTATTATCCAGAGCGGTTTATTATCCACTGGGAATTATTATCCACACGGGGCTATTATCCGAACGGGGTTATTAACCACACGGAGTTATTATCCACTGGGAGTTATTATCATCAAGGGGTTATTATCCACATGGGGCTATTATCCACAGGGAGTTAATATCCACAAGGGTTTATTATCCACACGCGGTTATTATCTACAGGTGGTTATTATTTACAGGGACTTATTATCCACAGTGAGTTATTATCCTCAAGGAGTTATCATCCACATGGGGTTATTATCCACAGGAAGTTATTAGCCACATGGGGTTATTATCCACATGGGGTTATTATCTACAGGGAGTTATTATCCACATGGGGTTATTATCCAAAGGGGGTTTTTATCCACCTGGGTTTATTATCTACAGTGGTTAATATCCACCGGGGTTATTATCCAGATGGCGTTATTATCCACAGGGAGTTATTATCCACATGGTGTTATTATCCTCAGGGGATTACTATCCAGAAGGAATTATTATCCACAAGGGGTTATTATCCACAGGGAGTTAATGTCCACAAGCGTTTATCATCCACATGGGGTTATTATCCAAATTGCGTTATTATCCATAGGTTGTTATTATCCACAGGGGGTTATTATCCACAGTGAGATATTATCTATGGTGGTTATTATCCATAGGGGATTATAATCAACAGGGCGTTATTATCCAAATTGGGTTATTATCCACAGCGGTTTATTATCCACAGGGAGTTATTATCTACAGGGGGTTATTATCCACAGGGAGTTATTATTGCACAGTGGTTATTAACCACAGGGAGTTATTACCATGGGGAGTTTTTATACACACGGGTTTATTATCCACATGGAGTTATTATGCACAGGGAACTACTATACACAGGGGTTTATTATCCATAGAGAGTAATAATCCACAGGGGTTATTAACCACAGGGAGTTATTATCACTGGGAGTTATTATCATCAAAGGGTTATTATCCACATGGGGCTATTATCCACGGGTGGTTATTATCCACAGGGAGTTATTATCTACTGGGTGTTATTATCCCCAGGGAGTTATTATCTACAGGGGTTATTAACTGCAGGGAGTTAATATCCACAGGGAGCTATTATGCACGCCAGGTTATTATCCACACGGGTATATTATCCACACCGAGTTATTATCCACAAGGGGTTATTGTCCACAGGGAGTTAATATCCACAAGGGGTTATTATCCAGAGCGGTTTATTATCCACTGGGAATTATTATCCACACGGGGCTATTATCCGAACGGGGTTATTAACCACACGGAGTTATTATCCACTGGGAGTTATTATCATCAAGGGGTTATTATCCACATGGGGCTATTATCCACAGGGAGTTAATATCCACAAGGGTTTATTATCCACATGCGGTTATTATCTACAGGTGGTTATCATTTACAGGGACTTATTATCCACAGTGAGTTATTATCCTCAAGGAGTTATCATCCACATGGGGTTATTATCCACGGGAAGTTATTAGCCACATGGGGTTATTATCCACATGGGGTTATTATCTACAGGGAGTTATTATCCACATGGGGTTATTATCCAAAGGGGGTTATTATCCACCTGGGTTTATTATCTACGGTGGTTAATATCCACCGGGGTTATTATCCAGATGGCGTTATTATCCACAGGGAGTTATTATCCACATGGTGTTATTATCCTCAGGGGATTACTATCCAGAAGGAGTTATTATCCACAAGGGGTTATTATCCACAGGGAGTTAATGTCCACAAGGGTTTATCATCCACATGGGGTTATTATCCAAATTGCGTTATTATCCATAGGTTGTTATTATCCACATGGGGTTATTATCCACAGTGAGATATTATCCATGGTGGTTATTATCCATAGGGGATTATAATCAACATGGCGTTACTATCCACAGGGATAATATTATCCAAATTGGGTTATTATCCACAGCGGTTTATTATCCACAGGGAGTTATTATCTACAGGGAGTTATTATTGCACAGTGGTTATTAACCACAGGGAGTTATTACCACGGGGAGTATTTATACACACGGGGTTATTATCCACACGGAGTTATTTTGCACAGGGAACTACTATTCACAGGGGTTTATTATCCATAGAGAGTAATAATCCACAGGGGTTATTAACCACAAGGCGTTATTATCACTGGGAGTTATTATCATCAAAGGGTTATTATCCACATGGGGCTATTATCCACGGGTGGTTATTATCCTCAGGGAGTTATTATCTACTGGGTGTTATTATCCCCAGGGAGTTATTATCCACGGGGGTTATTAACCGCAGGGAGTTAATATCCACAGGGAGCTATTATGCACACCATGTTATTATCCACACGGGTATATTATCCACACCGAGTTATTATCCACAAGGGGTTATTGTCCAGAGGGAGTTAATATCCACAAGGGGTTATTATCCAGAGCGGTTTATTATCCACTGGGAGTTATTATCCACTGGGAATTATTATCCACACGGGGCTATTATCCGAACGGGGTTATTATCCACAGGGAGTTATTATCCACAGGGAGTTATTATCCCCGGGGAGTTATTATCTGCAAGGGTTTATTTTCAACAGGAAGTTATTAACCTCATCGAGTTATTATCCACATGGTGTTATTATCCACACGGGGTTTTTATCCACAGGGTGTTTATTATCTACACGGGGTTATTATCTACAGGGAGTTATTATCCACATGGGGTTAGTATCAACGTGCAGTTATTATCCATAGGGAATTCTTATCCACAGGGCGTTATTATCCACAAGGGGTTATTATCAACAGGGAGTTATTATCCACAGGGGGATATTATCCACATGGAGTTATTATCAGCAGGGAGTTATTATCCACAGGGGGTTATTATCCAGAGGGAGTTCTTCTCCACAGGGCTTATTAACCAAAGCGAGTTATTATCGACAGGGACTTATTATCCACATGGGGTTATTATCCAAATGGCGTTGTTATCCACAGTGAGTTCTTATCCACAGGGAGTCTTTATCCACAAGGGGCTATTATCCACAGGGAGTTATTTGACACACGGAGTTCTTATCCACAGGGAGTTATTATCCACAGGGAGTTATTAACCTCAGGGGATTATTATCCATAGGTTGTTATTATCGACAGGGGCATATTCTCCAAATGGGGCTATTATCCAAAGGGGGTTATTCTCCACAGGGAGTTATTATCTACAGGGGGTAATTATCCAAGGGAGTTATTATCCATGGGGAGTTATTATCCACACGGGGTTATTATCCACAGGAGGTTATTATCCACAGGGAGTTATTTGACTCATGGAGTTATTATCCACATGGTGATATTATCTACAGGGAGCTAATATCCACATGAGGTTATTATCCAGAGTGGGTCATTATCCACAGGGAGTTATTATCCTTGGGGAGTTATTATCCACACGGGGTTCTTATCCACAGGGGATTATTATCCACAGGGAGTTATTATCCACAGGAGGTTATTATCCACAAGTGTTAGTATCCACAGTGTTTTATTATCCTCAAGGAATTATTATTCACATGCAGTTATTATTCATAGGGAGTTATTATCCACAGGGGCTTATTATCCAGTAGGAGTTAATATCCACAAGGGTTTATTATCCACATGCGGTTATTATCTATAGGTGGTTATTATCTACAGGGACTTATTATCCACAGTGAGTTATTATCCTCAAGGAGTTATCATCCACATGGGGTTATTATGCATAGGAAGTTATTAGCCACACGGGTTTAATATCCACATGTGGTTATTATATACAGGGAGTTATTATCCACATGGGGTTACTATCCAAAGGGGGTTATTATCCACCTGGGTTTATTATCTACGGTGGTTAATATCCACCGGGGTTATTATCCAAAGAGCGTTATTATCCACAGGGAGTTATTATCCACATGGTGTTATTATCCTCAGGGGATTACTATCCAGAAGGAGTTATTATCCACAAGGGGTTATTATCCACAGGGAGTTAATGTCCACAAGGGGTTATCATCCACATGGGGTTATTATCCAAATTGTGTTATTATCCATAGGTTGTTATTATCCACAGGGGGTTTTTATCCACAGTGATATATTATCCATGGTGGTTATTATACATAGGGGGAATTATCAACAGGGTGTTATTATCCAAATGGGGTTATTATCCACAGTGAGTTATTATCCACAGAGAGTTATTATCTAAAGGGGGTTATTATCCACAGGGAGTTATTATCCACAGTGGTTATTAACCACAGGGAGTTATTACCACGGGGAGTTTTTATACACACGGGGTTATTATCCACACGGAGTTATTATGCACAGGGAGCTTTTATTCAGACGGCTTTATTATCCGTAGGGAGTTATAATCCACAGGGGTTATTAACCACAGGGAGTTATTATCCACTGGGAGTTATTATCATCACGGGGTTATTATCCACATGGGGCTATTATCCACAGGGAGTTAATATCCACAAGGGGTTATTATCCAGAGGGGATTATTGTCCACAGGGTGTTATTATCCACATGGAGTTATTATCCACCGGGAGTTATTATCCACACAGGGTTATTATCCAGAGGTAGTTATTATTCCCTGGGGGTTATTATCCACACGTACTTATTATCCACAGGGTTTATTAACCACGGGGAGTTATTATCCCCAGGGAGTTAAAATGCACATGGGGTTATTATCAACACGGGGTTATTATCCACAGGGAGTTATTATCCGCAGGGAATTAATATCCACAAGGGGTTATTATCCACAGACAGTTATTACTCCCAGGGGGGTTATTATTCACACGGAGTTATTATCCACAGGGGTTATTAACCAGAGGGATTTATTATCCACAGGGAGTTTTTATGCACATGGGGTTATTATCCACAGGGAGTTAATGTCCAAAAGAGGTTATCATCCACATGGGGTTATTATCCAAATTGCATTATTATCCGTAGGTTGTTATTATCCACAGGGGGTTATTATCCATAGGGGGTTATTATCGACAGTGGGATATTATCCACATGGGGTTATTATCACAGGTGGTTATTATCCACAGGGAGTTATTATCTACAGGGTGTTATTATCCACAGGAAGTTATTATCCACAGGGGTTATTAACAACAGGGATTTACTATCCACAGGGAGCTATTATGCACACGAGATTATTATCCACACGGGTATATAATCCACACTGAATTATTATCCCCAAGGGGTTGTTGTCCACAGTGGGGTGTTATCCACAAGCGGGTATTCTGCACATGTAGTTATTATCCACAGGTAGTTATTATCCAAACGGGGTTATTATCCACAGGTAGTTATTATCCACAGGGGTTATTATCCACAGGGAGATATTGTCCACATGGGGTTATTATCCACGGGTGTTTGTTATCCACAGGGAGTTATTATCGACAGGGGTTATTAACCACAGGGAGTTAATATCCACAGGGAGCTATTATGCACACCAGGTTATTATCCACACGGGTATATTTTCCACACCGAGTTATTATCCATAAGGGGTTATTGTCCACAGGGAGTTAATCTCCACAAGGGGTTATTATCCAGAGCCGTTTATTATCCACTGGGAGTTATTATCCACTGGGAGTTATTATCCACATGGGGCTATTATCCGAACGGGTGTATTTTCAACAGCGAGTTATTATCCACATGGAGTTATTATCCCCGGGGAGTTATTATCTGCAAGGGGTTATTATCAACAGGAAGTTATTAACCTCATCGAGTTATTATCCACATGGTGTTATTATCCATACGGGGTTTTTATCCACAGGGGGTTATTATCTACACGGTGTTATTATCTACAGGGAGTTATTATCCACATGGGGTTATTATCAACATGCAGTTATTATCCATAGGGAGTTCTTATCCACAGGGCGTTATTATCCACAAAGGGTTATTATCCACAGGGTGTTATTATCCACAGGGGGTTATTATCCACAAGCATTTAGTATCGACAGTGATTTATTATCCACACGCTGTTATTATCCATAGGGAGTTCTTATCCACAGGGCGTTATTATCCACATGGGGTTATTATCAACAGGGTGTTCTTATCCACAGGGTGTTATTATCCAGAGGGAGTTCTTCTCCACAGGGCTTATTAACCACAGCGAGTTATTATCCATAGGGACTTATTATCCACATGGGGTTATTATCCAAATGGGGTTATTATCCACAGTGAGTTCTTATCCACAGGGAGTTATTATCCACAAGGTATTATTATCCACAGGGAGTTATTTGACTCACGGAGTTATTATCCACATGGTGATATTATCTAAAGGGAGTTAATATCCACATGGGGTTATTATCCAGAGCGGGTTATTATCCACAGGGAGTTATTATCCACACGGGGTTATTATCTACGGGGGGGTTTTATCCATGGGGAGTTATTATCCACAGGGAGATTTTATCCACATGGGGTTGTTATCCACAGGGGATTACTGTCCAGAGGGAGTGATTATTCACAAGGGGTTATTATCCAGAGGGAGTTAATATCCACAAGGGGATATTATCCACACGGAGTTATTATCCACAGGGGCTTATTATCCACAGGGGGTTATTAACCATGAGGGTTTATAATCCACAGGTGGTTATTATCCACAGGGGGTTATTATCCACAGAGGGTTGTTGTCCACAGTAGGTTGTTAACCACAAGGGGGTATTCTCCACAGGGAGCTATTATTCGCAGGGGGTTATTATCCATAGGGACTTATAATCCCCAGAGGTTATTATCCACAGGGAGTTATTGACCTCAGGGGATTATTATCCATAGGGTGTTACTATCGACAGGGGCATATTCTCCAAATGGGGCTATTATCTAAAAGGGATTATTCACCACAGGGATTTATTATCCACATGGGGTTATTATCCAAATGGGTTTAATATCCGCAGTGAGTTCTTATTCTCAGGGAGTTATTAGCCATAAGGGGTTATTATCCATAGGGAGTTATTTGACATATGGAGTAATTAAACACTTGGTGATATTATCTACAGGGATATAATATCCACATGGGGTTATTATCCAGAGCGGGTTATTATACACAGGGAGTGATTAGCCACACGGGGTTATTATCTACGGGGGGGGGGGGGGGGGGGGGGGTTATCCACGGGGAGATTTTATCCACAGGGGTTTACTGTCCAGAGGGAGTTATTATTCACGAGGGGTTATTATCCACAGGGAGTTAATATCCACAAGGGGATATTATCCACATGGAGTTATTATCCACAGGGGCTTATTATCCACAGGGGGTTATTAACCACAAGTGTTTATAATCCACAGGTGGTTATTATCCACAGGGTGTTATTATCCATAGGGTGTTATTATCGATAGGTGGTTATTATTTCAGGGGGTTATTATCCACAGAGGGTTGTTGTCCACAGTGGGTTGTTATCCACAAGGGGGTATTCTCCACAGGGAGCTATTATTCACAGGCGGTTATTATCCATAGGGTCTTATAATCCACAGAGGTTATTATCCACAGGGAGTTATTAACCTCAGGGGATTATTATCCATAGGGTGTTATTATCGAGAGGGACATATTCTCCAAATGGGCCTATTATCCAAAGGGGCTTATTCTCCATAGGGAGTTATTATCTACAGGGGTTGATTATCCACAGGGAGTTATTATCCATGGGGAGTTATTATCCACAAGGGGATATAATCCACAGGGGACTATTATCCACATTGCGTTATTATCCACAGGAGGTTATTATCCACAAGTGTTAGTATCCACAGTGATTTATTATCCTCAAGGAATTATTATTCACATGCAGTTATTATTCATAGGGAGTTATTATCCACAGGGGCTTAATATCCAGTAAGAGTTAATATCCAAAAGGCATTATTATCCACATGGGGTTATTATCTACAGGTGGTTATTATCTACAGGGACTTATTATCCACAGTGAGTTATTATCCTCAAGGAGTTATCATCCACATGGGGTTACTATCCACAGGAAGTTATTAGCCACACGGGGTGAATATCCACATGGGGTTATTATCTACAGGGAGTTATTATCCACATGGGGTTATTATCCAAAGAGGGTTATTATCCACCTGGGTTTATTATCTACGGTGGTTAATATCCACTGGGGTTATTATCCAGATGGCGTTATTATCCACAGGGAGTTATTATCCACATGGTGTTATTATCCTCAGGGGATTACTATCCAGAAGGAGCTATTATCCACAAGGGGTTATTATCAATAGGGAGTTAATGTCCACAAGGGGTTATCATCCACATGGGGTTATTTTCCAAATTGCGTTATTATCCATAGGTTGTTATTATCCACAGGGGGTTATTATCCACAGTGAGATATTATCCATGGTGGTTGTTATCCATAGGGGGTTATTATCAACAGGGCGTTATATTCCAAATGGGGTTATTATCCACCGC
Source organism: Carcharodon carcharias (assembly GCF_017639515.1). Lineage (NCBI taxonomy): Eukaryota > Metazoa > Chordata > Chondrichthyes > Lamniformes > Lamnidae > Carcharodon > Carcharodon carcharias. The sequence goes on from NC_054479.1 coordinate 80,890,119, forward strand.
GGGTTATTATCCACAGGGATTTATTAACTACAGGGGGTTATTATCCACAGGGAGTTATTATCCACAGTGGTTATTAACCACAGGGAGTTATTACCACGGGGAGTTTTTATACACACGGGGTTATTATCCACACGGTGTTATTATGCACAGGGAGCTATTATTCACAGGGCTTTATTATCCATAGGGAGTTATAATCCATAGGGGTTATTAACCACAGGAAGTTATTATCCACTGTTAGTTATTATCATCACGGGGTTATTATCCACATGGGGCTATTATCCACTGGGAGTTAATATCCACAAGGGGTTATTATCCCGAGGGGATTATCGTCCACAGGGTGTTATTATCCACATGGAGTAATTATCCACCAGGAGTTATTATCCACACAGGGTTATTATGCAGAGGTAATTATTATTCCCTGGGGTTTATTATCCACATGTACTTATTATCCACAGGGTTTTTTAACCACCGGGCGTTATTATTCCCAGGGAGTTATTATGCGCATGGTTTTAATATCCAAATGGTGTTATTATCCACAGGGAGTTAATGTCCACAACGGGTTATTATCCACAGAGAGTTATTATTCCCAGGGGTTTATTATTCACACGGAGTTATTATCCACAGGGGTTATTAACCAGAGTGTGTTATTATCCACAGGGAGTTATTATGCACACGGGGTTATTATCCACAGGGAGTTAATGTCCACAAGAGGATATCATCCACATGTGGTTATTGTCATAATTGCGTTATTATCCATAGGTTGTTATTATCCACAGGGGGTTATTATCCATAGGGGGTTATTATCGACAGGGGGATATTATCCACATGGGTTTATTATCACAGGTGGTTATTATCCACAGGGAGTTATTATCTACAGGGTGTTATTATCCACAGGGAGTTATTATCCACAGGGGTTATTAACCACAGGGAGTTAATATCCACAGGGAGCTATTTGGCACACGAGGTTATTATCCACACGGGTATATTATCCACACCGAGTTATTATCCACAAGGTGTTATTGTCCACAGTGGGGTGTTATCCACAAGCGGGCATTCTCCACATGTAGTTATTATTCACAGGTAGTTATTATCCACACGGCTTATTATCCACAGTCAGTTATTATCCACAGGGGTTATTATCCACAGTGAGATATTATCCACATGGGGTTATTATCCACGGGTGGTTATTATCCACAGGGAGTTATTATCCACAGGGGTTATTAACCACAGGGAGTTAATATCCACAGGGAGCTATTATGCACACCAGGTTCTTATCCACACGGTTATATTATCCACACTGAATTATTATCCACAAGGGGTTATTGTCCACAGGGAGTTAATATCCACAAGGGGTTATTATCCAGAGCAGTTTATTGTCCACTGGGAGTTATTATCCACAGGGAGTTATTATCCAGAGGTAGTTATTTTTCCCTGGGGGGGTATTATCCACATGTACTTATTATCCACAGTGTTTATTAACCATGGGGAGTTAATATCCACAGGAAGTTATTATGCGCATGGGGTTATTATCCACACGGGGTTATTATCCAAAAGGAGTTATTATCCACAGGGAGTTAATATCCACAATTGGTTATTGTCCACAGAGAGTTATTATTCCCAGGGGGTTATTATTCACACAGAGTTATTATCCACTAGGGTTATTAACCAGAGGGTGTTATTATCCACAGGGAGTTATTAAGCACACGGTGTTATTATCCACACGGGGTTATTATGCACAGGGTGTTATAATCCACTAGGGGTTATTATCCACAGGGATTTAATATCCACAAGGGAATATTATCCACATGGAGTTATTATCCACAGGGGCTTATTATCCACAGGGGGTTATTAACCACAAGGGTTTATAATCCACAGGTGGTTATTATCCACACGGGGTTATTATCCATAGGGTGTTATTATCGATAGGTGGTTATTATTTCAGGGAGTTATTATCCACAGAGGGTTGCTGTCCACAGTGGGTTGTTATCCACAAGGGGGTATTCTCCACAGGGAGCTATTATTCACAGGGGGTTATTATCCATAGGGGCTTATATTCCACAGAGGTTATTATCCACAGGGAGTTATTAACCTCAGGGGATTATTATCCATAGGGTGTTATTATCGACAGGGGCATATTCTCCAAATGGGGCTATTATCCAAAGGGGTTTATTCTCCACATGGAGTTATTATCTAAAGGGGGTTATTATCCACAGGGAGTTATTATCCATGGGTAGTTATTATCCACACGGGGTTATTATCCACAGGGGATTATTATCCACAGGTAGTTATTATCCACAGGAGGTTATTATCCACAAGCCTTAGTATCCACAGTGATTTATTATCCTCAAGGAATTATTATTCACATGCAGTTATTATTCATAGGGAGTCATTATCCACAGGGGCTTATTATCCAGTGGGAGTTAATATCCACATGCGGTTATTATCTACAGGGGGTTATAATCTACAGGGACAAATTATCCACAGTGAGCTATTATCCTCAAGGAGTTATCATCCACATGGGTTTATTATCCACAGGAAGTTATTAGCCACACGGGGTTAATATCCACATGGGGTTATTATCTACAGGGAGTTATTATCCACATGGGGTTATTATCCAAAGGGCGTTATTATCCACCTGGGTTTATTATCTACCGGTGGTTAATATCCACCGAGGTTATTATCCAGATGGCGTTATTATCCACAGGGAGTTATTATCCACATGGTGTTATTATCCACAGGGGATTACTATCCAGAAGGAGTTATTATCCACAAGGGGTTATTATCCAAAGGGAGTTAATGTCCACAAGGGATTATCATGCACAATGGAGTATTATCCAAATTGCGTTATTATCCTTAGGTTGTTATTATCCACAGGGAGTTATTATCCACAGTGAGATATTATCCATGGTGGTTATTATCCATAGCGGGTTATTATCAACAGGGCGTTATTATCCAATTGGGGATATTATCCACAGTGGGTTATTATCCACAGGGAGTTATTATCTACAGGGGGTTATTATCCACAGTGGTTATTAACCACAGGGAGTTATGACCACGGGGAGTTATTATACACACGGGGTTATTATCCACATGGAGTTATTATGCACAGGGAGCTATTATCCAAAGGGAGATATTATTCACATGGGGTTATGATCCATGGGTGGTTATTATCCACAGGGAGGTATTATCTACTGGGTGTTATTATCAACAGGGAGTTATTATCCACAGGGGTTATTAACCACAGGGAGTTAATATCCACAGGGAGCTATTATGCACACCAGGTTATTATCCACACTGGTATATTATCCACACCGAGTTATTATCCACAAGGGGTTATTGTCCACAGGGAGTTAATATCCAAAAGGGGTTATTATCCAGACCCGTTTATTATCCACTGGGAGTTATTATCCACTGGGAGTTATTATCCACACGGGGCTATTACCCGAACGGGGTTATTATCCACAGCGAGTTATTATCCACAGGGAGTTATTATCCCCAGGGAGTTATTATCCACATGGTGTTATTATCCACAGGGGATTACTATCCAGAGGGAGTTATTATCCACAAGGGGTTATTATCCAAAGGGAGTTAATGTCCACAAGGGGTTATCATGCACAATGGAGTATTATCCAAATTGCGTTATTATCCTTAGGTTGTTATTATCCACAGGGAGTTATTATCCACAGTGAGATATTATCCATGGTGGTTATTATCCATAGCGGGTTATTATCAACAGGGCGTTATTATCCAATTGGGGATATTATCCACAGTGGGTTATTATCCACAGGGAGTTATTATCTACAGGGGGTTATTATCCACAGTGGTTATTAACCACAGGGAGTTATGACCACGGGGAGTTATTATACACATGGGGTTATTATCCACATGGAGTTATTATGCACAGGGAGCTATTATCCACAGGGAGATATTATTCACATGGGGTTATTATCCACGGGTGGTTATTATCCACAGGGAGGTATTATCTACTGGGTGTTATTATCAACAGGGAGTTATTATCCACAGGGGTTATTAACCACAGGGAGTTAATATCCACAGGGAGCTATTATGCACACCAGGTTATTATCCACACTGGTATATTATCCACACCGAGTTATTATCCACAAGGGGTTATTGTCCACAGGGAGTTAATATCCACAATGGGTTATTATCCAGACCCGTTTATTATCCACTGGGAGTTATTATCCACTGGGAGTTATTATCCACACGGGGCTATTACCCGAACGGGGTTATTATCCACAGCGAGTTATTATCCACAGGGAGTTATTATCCCCAGGGAGTTATTATCTGCAAGGGGTTATTATCAACAGGAAGTTATTAACCTCATCGAGTTATTATCCACATGGTGTTATTATCCACACGGGTTTTTTATCCACAGGGGGTTATTATCTACACAGGGTTATTATCTACAGGGAGATATTATCCACATGGGGTTATTATCAACATGCAGTTATTATCCATAGGGAGTTCTTATCCACAGGGCATTATTATCCACAAGGGGTTAGTATCCACAGGGTGTTATTATCCACAGGGGTTATTATCCACAAGTGTTTAGTATCGACTGTGATTTATTATCCGCACGCTGTTATTATCCATTGGGAGTTCTTATCCACAGGGCTTTATTATCCACATGGGGTTATTACCAACAGGGAGTTATTATCCACAGGGGGTTATTATCCAGAGGGAGTTCTTCTCCACAGGGCTAATTAGCCACAGCAAGTTATTATCCACAGGGACTTATTATCCACATGGGGTTATTAACCAAATGGGGTTATTATCCACAGTGAGTTCTTATCCACAGGGAGTTATTATCCACAAGGGGTTATTATCCACAGGGAGTTATTTGACTCACAGAGTTATTATCCACGTGGTGATATTATCTACAGGGAGTTAATATCCACATGGGGTTATTATCCCAGAGCGGGTTATTATCCACAGGGAGTTATTATCCACATGGGGTTATTATCTATGGGGGGTTTTTATCCATGGGGAGTTATTATCCACAGGGAGATTTTATCCACATGGGGTTGTTATCGACAGGGGATTACTGTCCACAGGGAGTTATTATTCACAAGGGGTTTATTATCCACAGGGAGTTAATATCCACAAGGGGATATTATCCACATGGAGTTATTATCCACATGGGGTTATTATCCACAGGGGGTTATTAACCACAAGGGTTTATAATCCACAGGTGGTTATTATCCACGGGGGTTATTATCCATAGGGTGTTATTATCGATAGGTGCTTATTATCCACAGGGGATTATTATCCACAGAGGGTTGTTGTCCACTGTAGGTTGTTATCCACAAGGGGGTATTCTCCACAGGGAGCTATTATTCACAGGGGGTTATTATCCATAGGGGCTTATAATCCACAAATGTTATTATCCACAAGGAGTTATTAACCTCAGGGTATAATTATCCATAGGGTGTTATTATCGACAGGGGCATATTCTCCAAATGGGGCTATTATCCAAAGGGAGTTATTCTCCACAGGGAGTTATTATCTACAGGGGGTGATTATCCACAGGGAGTTATTATCCATGGGGAGTTATTATCCACAGGGGATTATTATCCACAGTGAGTTATTATCCACAGGAGGTTAATATCCACAAGTGTTAGTATCCACATTGATTTATTATCCTCAAGGAATTATTATTCACATGCAGTTATTATTCATAGGGAGTTATTATCCACAGGGGCTTATTATCCAGTGGGAGTTATAATCCACAAGGGGTTATTATCCACATGTGGTTATTATCTACAGGTGGTTATTATCTACAGGGACTTATTATCCACAGTGAGTTATTATCCTCAAGGAGTTATCATCCACATGGGGTTATTATCCACAGGAAGTTATTAGCCACACGGGTTTAATATCCACATGGGGTTATTATCTACAGGGAGTTATTATCCACATGGGGTTATTATCCAAAGGGGGTTATTATCCACCTGGGTTTATTATCTACCGGTGGTTAATATCCACTGGGGTTATTATCCAGATGGCGTTATTATCCACAGGGAGTTATTATCCACATGTTGTTATTATCCACAGGGGATTACTATCCAGAAGGAGTTATTATCCACAAGGGGTTATTATCCACAGGTAGTTAATGTCCACAAGGGGTTATCATCCACATGGAGTTATTATCCAAATTGCATTATTATCCATAGGTTGTTATTATCCACAGGGGGTTATTATCCACAGTGAGATATTATCCATGGCGGTTATTATCCATAGGGAGTTATTATCAACAGGGCGTTATTATCCAAATGGGGTTATTATCCACAGCAGGTTATTATCCACAGTGGTTATTAACCACAGGGAGTTATTACCATGGGGAGTTATTATTCACCGGGAGTTATTATCCACAGGGAGTTATTATCCAGAGGTAGTTATTATTCCCTGGGGGTTATTATCCACACGTACTTATTATCCACAGGGTTTATTAACCACAGGGAGTTAATATCCACAGGGAGTTATTATGCGCATGGGGTTATTAACCACACGGGGTTATTATCCACAGGGAGATATTATCCACGGGGAGTTAATATCCACAATTGGTTATTATCCACAGAGACTTATTATTACCAGGGGGTTATTATTCACACGGAGTTATTATCCACTAGGGTTATTAACCAGAGGGAGTTATTATCCACAGGGAGTTATTATGAACACGGGGTTATTAACCACACGGGGTTATTATGCACAGGGTGTTATTATCCACAAGGGGTTATTATCCACAGGGAGTTAATATCCACAAGGGGATATTATCCTTAGGGGGTTATTATCCATAGGGTGTTATTATCGATAGGTGGTTATTATCCACAGCGGGTTATTATCCACAGAGGGTTGTTGTCCACAGTGGGTTGTTATCCACAAGGGGGTATTCTCCACGGGGAGCTATTATTCACAGGGGGTTATAATCCATAGGGCCTTATAATCCACAGAGGTTATTATCCAAAGGGAGTTATTAACCTCAGGGGATTATTATCCATAGGGTGTTATTATCGACAGGGTCATATTCTCCAAATGGGGCTATTATCCAAAGGGGGTTATTCTCCACATGGAGTTATTATCTACAGGGGGTGATTATCCACAGGGAGTTATTATCCATAGGGAGTTATTATCCACACGGGGTTATTATCCACAGGGGATTATTATCCACAGGGAGTTATTATCCACAGGAGGTTATTATCCACAAGTGTTACTATCCACAGTGATTTATTATCCTCAAGGAATTATTATTCACATGCAGTTATTATTCATAGGGAGTTACAATCCACAGGGGCTTATTATCCAGTGGGAGTTATTATCCACTTGGGGTTATTATTTACAGGGGGTTATAATCTACAGGGACTTATTATCCACAGTGAGTTATTATCCTCAAGGAGTTATCATCCTCATGGGTTTATTACCCACAGGAAGTTATTAGCCACACGGGGTTAATATCCACATGGGGTTATTATCTACAGGGAGTTATTATCCACATGGGGTTATTATCCAAAGGGGGTTATTATCCACCTTGTTTATTATCTATCGATGGTTAATATCCACCGGGGTTATTATCCAGATGGCGTTATTATCCACAGGGAGTTATTATCCGCATGGTGTTATTATCCACAGGGGATTACTATCCAGAAGGAGTTATTATCCACAAGGGGTTATTATCCAAAGGGAGTTAATGTCCACAAGGGGTTATCATCCACATGTGGGTATTATCCAAATTGCGTTATTATCCATAGGTTGTTATTATCCACAGGGAGTTATTATCCACAGTGAGATATTATCCATCGTGGTTATTATCAGTAGAGGGTTGTTATCAACAGGGCGTCATTATCCAAATGGGGTTATTATCCACAGTAGGTTATTATCCACAGGGAGTTATTATCTACAGGGGTTTATTATCCACAGGGAGTTATTATCCACAGTGGTTATTATCCAGAGCCATTTATTATCCAAAGCGAGTTATTATCCACAGGGAGGTATTATCACCGGGGAGTTATTATCTGCAAGAGTTTATTATCAACAGGAAGTTATTAACCTCATCGAGTTATTATCCACATGGTGTTATTATCCACACGGGATTTTTATCCACAGGGGGTTATTATCTACATGGGGTTATTATCTCAGGGCGTTATTATCCACAAGGGGTTATTATCCACAGTGTGTTATTATCCACAGGGTGTTATTATCCACAGGGGGTTATTATCCACAAGCGTTTAGTATCGACAGTGATTTATTATCCACATGCTGTTATTATCCATAGGGAGTTCTTATCCACAGAGCGTTATTATCCACATGGGGTTACTATCAACAGGGAGTTATTATCCACAGGGGGTTATTATCCAGAGGGAGTTCTTCTCCACAGGGCTTATTAACCACAGCGAGTTATTATCCGCAGGGACTTATTATCCACATGGGGTTATTATCCAAATGGGGTTATTATCCACATTGAGTTCTTATCCACAGGGAGTTATTATCCACAAGGGGTTATTATCCACAGGGAGTTATTTGTCTCACAGAGTTATTATCCACATGGTGATATTATCTACAGGGAGTTAATATCCACATGGGGTTATTATACAGAGCGGGTTATTATCCACAGGGAGTTATTATCCACATGGGGTTATTATCTACGTGGGGTTTTTATCCATGGGGGCTTATTATCCACAGGGAGATTTTATCCACATGGGGTTGTTATCCACAGGGGATTACTGTCCACAGGGAGTTATTATTCACAAGGGGTTATTATCCACAGGGAGTTAATATCCACAAGGGGATATTATCCACATGGAGTTATTATCCACAGGGGCTTATTATCCACTGGGGGTTATTAACCGCAAGGGTTTATAATCCACAGGTGGTTATTATCCACTGGGGGATATTATCCATAGGGTGTTATTATCGATAGGTGGTTATTATCCACAGGGAGTTATTATCCACAGAGGGTTGTTGTCCACAGTAGGTTGTTATCCACAAGGGGTTATTCTCCACAGTGAGCTATTATTCACAGGGGGTTATTATAAATAGGGGCTTATAATCCACAGAGGTTATTATCCACAGTATTTATTAACCTCAGGGGATTATTATCCATAGGGTGTTATTATCGACAGGGGCATATTCTCCAAATGGGGCTATTATCCAAAGGGGCTTATTCTCCACAGGGAGTTATTTTCTAAGGGGGGTGATTATCCACAGGGAGTTATTATCCATGGGGAGTTATTATCCACACGGGGTTATTATCCACAGGGGGTTATTATCCAGAGGGAGTTATTATCCACACGGGGTTATTATCTACAGGGGATTTTTATCCATGGGGAGTTATTATCCACAGGGAGATTTTATCCACATTGGGTTGTTATCCACAGGGGATTACTGTCCACAGGGAGTTATTATCCACAAGGTGTTATTATCCTCAGGGGTTTACTCTCCAGAAGGAGTTATTATCCAAAAGGTGTTATTATCCACAGGTAGTTAATGTCCACAAGGGGTTATCATCCACATGGCGTTATTATCCAAATTGCGTTATTATCCATAGGTTGTTATTATCCACAGGGGGTTACTATCCACAGTGAGATATTATCCATGGTGGTTATTATCCATAGGGGGTTATTATCAACAGGGCGTTATTATCCAAATGGGGTTATTATCCTCAGCGGGTTATTATCCACAGGGAGTTAATATCCACATGGAGCAATTATGCGCACCAGGTTATTATCCACACGGGTATATTATCCACACCGAGTTATTATCCACAAGGGGTTATTGTCCACAGGGAGTTAATATCCACATGGAGCAATTATGCACACCAGGTTATTATCCACACGGGTATATTATCCACACCAAGTTATTATCCACAAGGGGTTATTGTCCACAGGGAGTTAATATCCACAATGGGTTATTATCCAGAGCCGTTTATTATCCACTGGGAGTTATTATCCACTGGGAGTTATTATCCACAAGGGGCTATTATCCGAACGGGGTTATTATCCACAGCGAGTTATTATCCATAGGGAGTTATTATCCCCGGGGAGTTATTATCTGCAAGGGGTTATTATCAACAGCAAGTTATTAACCTCATCGAGTTATTATCCACATGGTGTTATTATCCACACGGGGTTTTTATCCACAGGGGGTTATTATCTACATGGTGTTATTATCTACAGGGACTTATTATCCACATGGGGTTATTATCAACATGCAGTTATTATCCATAGGGAGTTCTTATCCACAGGGCCTTATTATCCACAAGGGTATATTATCCACAGGGTGTTATTATCCACAGGGGGTTATTATCCACAAGCGTTTAGTATCGACAGTGATTTATTATCCACACGCTGTTATTATCCATAGGGAGTTCTTATCCACAGGACGTTATTATCCACATGGGGTTACTATCAACAGGGAGTTATTATCCACATGGGATTATTATCCAAATGGGGTTATTATCCACAGTGAGTTCTTATCCAATGGGAGTTATTATCCACAAAGGGTTATTATCCAGAGGGAGTTATTTGACTCACGGAGTTATTATCCACATGGTGATATTATCTACAGGTTGTGATTATCCACAGGGAGTATTATCCATGGGGAGTTATTATCCACACGGGGTTATTATCCACAGGAGATTATTATACATAGGGAGTTATTATCCACAGGAAATTAATATCCACAAGTGTTAGCATCCACAGTGATTTATTATCCTCTCGGAATTATTATTCACATGCAGTTATTATTCATAGGGAGTTATTATCCACAGGGGCTTATTATCCAGTGGGAGTTAATATCCACATGGGGTTATTATTTAAAGGGGGTTATAATCTACAGGGATTTATTATCCACAGTGAGTTATTATCCTCAAGGAGTTATCATCCACGTGGGGTTATTATCCTCAGGACGTTATTAGCCACACGGGGTTAATATCCACATAGGGTTATTATCTACAGGGAGTTATTATCCACATGGGGTTATTATCCAAAGGGGGTTATTATCCACCTGGGTTTATTATCTACCGGTGGTTAATATCCACTGGGGTTATTATCCAGATGGCGTTATTATCCACAGGGGATTACTATCCAGAAGGAGTTACAGTCCACAAAGGGTTATTATCCACAGGGAGTTAATGTCCACAAGGGGTTATCTTCCACATGGGGGTATTATCCAAATTGCGTTATTATCCATAGGTTGTTATTATCCAAAGGGAGTTATTATCCACAGGGAGATATTATCCATGGTGGTTATTATCCATAGGGGGTTATTATCAACAGGGCGTTATTATCCAGATGGGGTTATTATCCACAGTGGGTTATTATCCACAGGGAGTTATTATCTACAGGGGGTTATTATCCGCAGGGAGTTACTATCCACAGTGGTTATTAACCACAGGGAGTTATGACCACAGGGAGTTATTATACACAAGGGGTTATTATCCACACGGAGTTATTATGCACAGGGAGCCATTATCCACAGGGAGATATTATCCGCATGGGGTTATTATCCATGGGTGGTTATGATCCACAGTGAGTTATTATCTACTGGGTGATTTTATCCACAGGGAGTTATTATCCACAGGGTTTATTAACCACAGGGAGTTAATATCCACAGGGAGCTATTATGCACACCAGGTTATTTTCCACACGGGTATATTATCCACACCGAGTTATTATCGACAAGGGGTTATTGTCCACAGGGAGTTAATATCCACAAGGGGTTATTATCCAGAGCCATTTATTATCCACTGGGAGTTATTATCCACAGCGAGTTATTATCCACACGGGGCTATTATCCGAATGGGGTTATTATCCAAAGCGACTTATTATCCACGGGGAGTTATTATCCCCGGCGAGTTATTATCTGCAAGTGTTTATTATCAACAGGAATTTATTAAACTCATCGAGTTATTATCCACATGGTGTTATTATCCACACGGGGTTTTTATCCACAGGGGGTTATTATCTTATTGGGGTTAATATCTACAGGGAGTTATTATCCACATGGGGTTATTATCAACATGCAGTTATTATCCATAGGGAGTTCTTATCCACAGGGCATTATTATCCACAAGGGGTTATTATCCACAGGGTGTTATTATCCACAGGGGGTTATTATCCACAAGCGTTTAGTATCGACAGTGATTTATTATCCACACGCTGTTATTATCCATAGGGAGTTCTTATCAACAGGGAGTTATTATCCACAGGGGGTTATTATCCAGAGGGAGTTCTTCTCCACAGGGCTTATTAACCACAGTGAGTTATTATCCACAGGAACTTATTATCCACATGGGGTTATTATCCAAAAGGGGTTATTATCCACAGTGAGTTCATATCCACAGGGAGTTATTATCCACAAGGGGTTATTATCTACGGGGGGTTTTTATCCATGGGGAGTTATTATCCACAGGGAAATTTTAACCACATGGGGTTGTTATCCACAGGGGATTACTGTCCACAGGGAGTTATTATTCACAAGGGGATATTGTCCACATGGAGTTATTATCCACAGGGGTTTATTATCCACAGGGGGTTATTAACCACAAGGGTTTATAATCCACAGGTGGTTATTATCCACCGGGGGTTATTATCCATAGGGTGTTATTATCGATAGGTGGTTATTATCCACAGGGGTTATTATCCACAGAGGGTTGTTGTCCACAGTAGGTTGTTAACCACAAGGGGGTATTCTCCACAGGGAGCTATTATTCACAGGGGGTTATTATCCAAGGGGCTTATAATCCACAGAGGTTATTATCCACAGGGAGTTATTAACCTCAGGGGATTATTATCCATAGGGTGTTATTATCGACAGGGGCATATTCTCCAAATGGGGCTATTATCCAAAGGATTTATTCTCCACAGGGTGTTATTATCTACAGGTTGTGATTATCCACAGGGAGCTATTATCCATGGGGAGTTATTATCCACACAGGGTTATTATCCACAGGGGGTTATTATCCACAGGGAGTTATTTGACTCACGGAGTTATTATCCACATGGTGATGTTATCTACAGTGAGGTAATATCCACACGGGGTTATTATCCAGAGGGAGTTCTTCTCCACAGGGCTTATTAACCACAGCGAGTTATTATCCACAGGGACTTATTATCCACATGGGGTTATTATCCAAATGGGGTTATTATCCACAGTGAGTTCTTATCCACAGGGAGTTATTATCCACAAGGGATTATTATCCACAGGGAGTTATTTGACTCACAGAGTTATTATCCACATGGTGATATTATCTAAAGCGAGTTAATATCCACATGGGGTTATTATCCAGAGCGGGTTATTATCCACAGGGAGTTATTATCCACACGGGTTTATTATCTATGGGGGATTTTTATCCATGGGGAGCTTTTATCCACAGGGAGATTTTATCCACATGGGGTTGTTATCCACAGGAGATTACTGTCCACAAGGAGTTATTATTCACAAGGGGTTATAATCCACAGGGAGTTAATATCCACAAGGGGATATTAACCACATGGAATTATTATCCACATGGGGTTATTATCCACAGGGGGTTATTAACCACAGGGGCTTATTATCCACAGGGGGTAATTAACCACAAGAGTTTATAATCCACAGGTGGGTATTATCCACCGGGGGTTATTATCCATAGGGTGTTATTATCGATAGGTGGTTATTAACCACAGGGGTTATTATCCACAGAGGGTTGTTGTCCACAGTAGGATGTTATCCACAAGGGGTTATTCTCCACAGGGAGCTATTATTCACAGGGGGTTATTATCCATAGGGGCTTATAATCCACAGAGGTTATTATCCACAGGGAGTTAATAACCTCAGGGGATTATTATCCATAGGGTGTTATTATCGACAGGGGCATATTCTCCAAATGGGGCTATTATCCAAAGGGGGTTATTCTCCACAGGGAGTTATTATCTATGGGGTTGATTATCCACAGGGAGTTATTATCCATGGGGAGTTATTATCCACACAGGGTTATTATCCACAGGGGGTTATTATCCACAGGGAGTTATTTGACTCACGGAGTTATTATCCACATGGTGATGTTATCTACAGTGAGGTAATATCCACACGGGGTTATTATCCAGAGGGAGTTCTTCTCCACAGGGCTTATTAACCACAGCGAGTTATTATCCACAGGGACTTATTATCCACATGGGGTTATTATCCAAATGGGGTTATTATCCACAGTGAGTTCTTATCCACAGGGAGTTATTATCCACAAGGGATTATTATCCACAGGGAGTTATTTGACTCACAGAGTTATTATCCACATGGTGATATTATCTAAAGCGAGTTAATATCCACATGGGGTTATTATCCAGAGCGGGTTATTATCCACAGGGAGTTATTATCCACACGGGTTTATTATCTATGGGGGATTTTTATCCATGGGGAGCTTTTATCCACAGGGAGATTTTATCCACATGGGGTTGTTATCCACAGGAGATTACTGTCCACAAGGAGTTATTATTCACAAGGGGTTATAATCCACAGGGAGTTAATATCCACAAGGGGATATTAACCACATGGAATTATTATCCACATGGGGTTATTATCCACAGGGGGTTATTAACCACAGGGGCTTATTATCCACAGGGGGTAATTAACCACAAGAGTTTATAATCCACAGGTGGGTATTATCCACCGGGGGTTATTATCCATAGGGTGTTATTATCGATAGGTGGTTATTAACCACAGGGGTTATTATCCACAGAGGGTTGTTGTCCACAGTAGGATGTTATCCACAAGGGGTTATTCTCCACAGGGAGCTATTATTCACAGGGGGTTATTATCCATAGGGGCTTATAATCCACAGAGGTTATTATCCACAGGGAGTTAATAACCTCAGGGGATTATTATCCATAGGGTGTTATTATCGACAGGGGCATATTCTCCAAATGGGGCTATTATCCAAAGGGGGTTATTCTCCACAGGGAGTTATTATCTATGGGGGGTGATTATCCACAGGGAGTTATTATCCATGGGGAGTTATTATCCACACGGGGTTATTATCCACAGGGGGTTATTATCCACAGGGAGTTATTTGACTCACGGAGTTATTATCCACATGGTGATATTATCTACAGTGAGGTAATATCCACATGGGGTTATTATCCAGAGTGGGTTATTTTCCACAGGGAGTTATTATCCACACGGGGTTATTATCCAGAGGGAGTTCTTCTCCACAGGTCTTATTAACCACAGCGAGTTATTATCCACAGGGACTTATTATCCACATGGGGTTATTATCCAAATGGGGTTATTATCCACAGTGAGTTCTTATCGACAGGGAGTTATTATCCACAAGGGGTTATTATCCACAGGGAATTATTTGACTCACAGAGTTATTATCCACATGGTGATATTATCTACAGGGAGTTAATATCCACATGGGGTTATTATCCAGAGCGGGTTATTATCCACAGGGAGTTATTATCCACACGGGGTTATTATCTACGGAGATTTTTATCCATGGGGAGTTATTATCCACAGGGAGATTTTATCCACATGGGGTTGTTATCCACAGGGGATTACTGTCCACAGGGAGTTATTATTCACAAGGGGTTATAATCCACAGGGAGTTAATTTCCACAAGGGGATATTAACCACATGGAGTTATTATCCACATGGGGTTATTATCCACAGGGGGTTATTAACCAGAAGGGTATATAATCCACAGGTGGTTATTATCCACCGGGGGTTATTATCCATAGGGTTTTATTATCGATAGGTGGTTATTATCCACAGGGGGTTATTATCCACAGAGGGTTTTTGTCCACCGTAGGTTGTTATCCACAAGGGGGTATTCTCCACAGGGAGCTATTATTCACAGGGGGTTATTATCCATAGGGGCTTATAATCCACAGAGGCTATTATCCACAAGGTGTTATTAACCTCAGGGGATAATTATCCATAGGGTGTTATTATTGAAAGGGGCATATTCTCCAATTGGGGCTATTATCCAAAGGGGGTTATTCTCCACATGGAGTTATTATCTACTGGGGGTACTTATCCACAGGGAGTTATTATCCATGCGGAGTTATTATCCACACGGGGTTATTATCCCCAGGGGATTATTATCCACAGGGAATTATTATCCACAGGAGGTTATTATCCACAAGGGTTAGTTTCCACAGTGATTTATTATCCTCAAGGAATTATTATTCACATGCAGTTATTATTCATAGGGAGTTACTATCCACAGGGGCTTATTATACAGTGGGAGTTATTATCCACAAGGGGTTATTATCCACATGGGCTTATTATCTACAGGTGGTTATTATCTACAGGGACTTATTATCCACAGTGAGTTATTATCCTCAAGGAGTTATCATCCACATGGGGTTATTATCCACAGGAAGTTATTAGCCACACGGGGTTAATATCCACATTGGGTTATTATCTACAGGGAGTTATTATCCACATGGGGCTATTATCCAAAGGGGGTTATTATCCACCTGGGTTTATTATCTACCGGTGGTTAATATCCACCGGGGTTACTATCCAGATGGCGTTATTATCCACAAGGAGTTATTATCCACATGGTGTTATTATCCACAGGGGATTACTATCCAGAAGGAGTTATTATCCTCAAGGGGTTATTATCCACAGGGAGTTAATGTCCACAAGGGGTTATCATCCACATGGAGTTATTATCCAAATTGCGTTATTATCCATAGGTTGTTATTATCCACAGTGGGTTATTATCCACAGTGAGATATTATCCATGGTGGTTATTATCCATAGGGGGTTATTATCAACAGGGCGTTATTATCCAAATGGGGTTATTATCCACAGCAGGTTATTATCCACAGTGAGTTATTATCTACAGGGGGTTATTATCCACAGGGAGTTATTATCCACAGTGGTTATTAACCACAGGGAGTTATGACCACGGGGGGTTATTATACACACGGGGTTATTATCCACACGGAGTTATTTTGCACAGGGAGCTATTATTCACAGTCGTTTATTAGCCATAGGGAGTTATAATCCACAGGGGTTATTAACCACAGGGAGTTATTATCCACCGGGCTTTATTATCATCACGGGGTTATTATCCACATGGGGCTATTATCCACAGGGAATTAATATCCACAAGGGATTATTATCCAGAGGGGACTATTGACCACAGGGTGTTATTATCCACATGGAGTAATTATCCACCGGGAGTTATTATCCACACAGGGTTATTATCCAGAGGTAGTTATTCTTCCCTGGGGTTATTATCCACACATACTGATTATCCACAGGGTTTATTATCATGGGGAGTTATTATCCGCAGGGAGTTATTATGTGCATGGGGTTATTATCCACACGGGTTTATTATCCACAGGGAGTTATTATCCACAGGGAGTTAATATCTACAAGGGGTTATTATCCACAGAGAGTTATTATTCCCAGGGGGTTATTATTCACACGGAGTTATTATCCACAGGGGTTATTAACCAGAGGGAGTTATTATCCACAGGGAGTTATTATGCACACGGTTTTATTATCCACACGGGGTTATTATGCACAGGGTGTTATTATCCACCGGGGGTTATTATCCGCAGGGAGTTATTATGCACCCGGGGTTATTATCCACACGGGGTTATTATCCACATGGGGTTATTATCCACAGGGAGTTCTTATCCATATTGAGTTATTATCTACAGGGGTTGCTTATCCACAGGGTGTTATTATCCATGGGGAGTTATTATCCACACGGGGTTATTATCCACAGGGGATTATTATCCACAGGGAGTTATTATCCACAGGAGGTTATTATCCACAAGTGTTAGTATCCACACTGATTTATTCTCCTCAAGGAATTATTATTCACATGCAGTTATTATTCATAGGGAGTTATTATCCACAGGGGCTTATTATCCAGTGGGAGTTAATATCCACAAGGAGTTATTATCCACATGGGGTTATTATCTACAGGTGGTTATAATCTAAAGGGACTTATTATCCACAGTGAGTTATTATCCTCAAGGAGTTATCATCCACATGAGCTTATTATCCACAGGGAGTTATTATCCACATGGGGTTATTATCCAAAGGGGGTTATTATCCACCTGGGTTTATTATCTACGGTGGTTAAAATCCACCGGAGTTATTATCCAGATGGCGTTATTATCCACAGGGAGTTATTATCCATAAGGGGTTATTATCCACAGGGAGTTAATGTCCACAAGGGGTTATCATCCACATGGGGTTATTATCCAAATTGCGTTATTATCCATAGGTTGTTATTATCCACAGGGGGTTATTATCCACAGTGAGATATTATCCATGGTGGTTATTATCCATAGGGGGTTATTATCAACAGGGTGTTATTATCCAAATGGGGTTATTATCCACAGTGGGTTATTATCCACAGGGAGTTATTAACTACAGGGGGTTATTATCCACAGGGAGTTATTATCCACAGTGGTTATTAACCACAGGGAGTTATTACCACAGGGAGTTTTTATACACACGGGGTTATTATCCAAACGGAGTTATTATGCACAGGGAGCTATTATTCACAGGGGTTTATTATCCATAGGGAGTTATGATCCACAGGGGCTATTAACCACAGGGAGTTATTATCCACTGGTAGTTATTATCATCACGGGGTTATTATCCACATGGGGCTATTATCCACAGGGAGTTAGTATCCACAAGGGGTTATTATCCAGAGGGGATTATTGTCCACAGGGTGTTATTATCCACATGGAGTTATTATCCACCAGGAGTTATTATCCACTCAGGGTTATTATCCAGAGGTAGTTATTATTCCCTGGGGGTTATTATCCACACGTACTTATTATCCACAGGGTTTATTAACCACGGGGAGTTATTATACCCTGGGAGTTAATATCCACAAGGGGATATTATCCACAGAGAGTTATTATTCCCAGTGCGTTATTATTCACACAGTGTTATTATCCACAGGGGTTATTAACCAGAGGGAGTTATTATCCACAGAAAGTTGTTATGCACACGGGGTTATTATCCACAGGGAGTTAATATCCACAAGGGGTTATTATCCAGAGGGGATTATTGTCCACAGGGTGTTATTATCCACATGGAGTTATTATCCACCGGGAGTTAGTATCCACACAGGGTTATTATCCAGAGGTAGTTATTATTCCCTGGGGGTTATTATCCACACGTACTTATTATCCACAGGGTTTATTAACCACGGGGAGTTATTATCTCCAGGGTGCTATTATGCGCATGGTGTTATTATCCACACGGGGTTATTATCCACAGGGAGTTATTATCCACAGGGAGTTAATATCCACAAGGGGATATTATCCACAGAGAGTTATTATTCCCAGGGCGTTATTATTCACACGGTGTTATTATCCACAAGGGTTATTAACCAGAGGGAGTTATTAGCCACAGGGGTTATTAACCACACGAGTTTTTTATCCACAAGGGGTTATTATCCACACGGGGTTATTATCTACAGGGAGTTGTTATCCACATGGGGTTATTATCAACATGCAGTTATTATCCATACGGAGTTCTTATTCACAGGGCGTTATTATCCACAAGGGTTTATTATCCACAGGGTGTTATTATCCACAGGGGGTTATTATCCACAAGCGTTTAGTATTGACAGTGATTTATTATCTGCACGCTGTTATTATCCTCAGGGAGTTCTTATCCACAGGACGTTATTATCCACATGGGGTTATTATCAACAGGGAGTTATTATCCACAGGGAGTTATTATCCAGAGCGGGTTATAATCCACAAGTGTTAGAAGCCACAGTGAGTTATTATCCTCAAGGAGTTATTATCCACAGGGGTTACTATCCACCGGGGTTATTATCCACAGGGGATTACTATCCACAGGGAGTTATTATCCAGACATAGTTATTATCCACAAAAGGTTATTATCCACAGGGAATTAATATCCAAAAGGGGTAATTATCCGCATGGGGTTATTATCCACAGGGGCTTATTATCCACAGGGAATTAGTACCACAGGGGGTTAATATCCACAAGGATTTATTATCCACAGGTGGTTATTATCCACAGGGTGCTGTTGTCCACAGTGGGTTGTTATCTAAAATGGGGTATTCTCCACAGGGAGATATTATCCACTGTGAGTTATTATTCACAAGTGGTTATTATCGATAGGTGGTTATATTCTACAGTGTGTTATTATCCACAGCAGGTTGTTGTCCACAGTGGGTTGTTATCCACAAGGGGGTATTCTCCACAGGGAGTTATTATCAACAGGGGGTTATTATCCATAGGGGGTTATAATCAACAAAGATTATTATCCACAGGGAGTTATCCACAGGGGATTATTATCCACAGAGAGTTAGGCTACACAGGGGTTATTAACCACAGCGAGTTATTATCCACAGGAAGTTCTTATGAACACAGGGTTTTTATCCACAAGGGGTTTTTATCCACATGAAGTTATTATCCACAGGGGGTTATTATCCACATGTGGTTATTATCCACAGGGGCCTATTATCCACAGGGAGTTATTATCCTCAGGGGGTTATTAGCCATAGGGTGTAATTATCGACAGGGGCGTATTATCCACATGGGGTTATTATCCACAGGGTGTTATTCTCCACAGGGAGTAATTATCTACGGGGAGTTATTATCCACACGGGGTTATTATGCACAGGGGATTATTATCCACAGGGAGTTATTATCCACCGGGCGATATTATCCAATAGGTGTTAGCATCCACAATGATTTATTATCCTCAAGGTGTTATTATTCACATGCGGTTATTATCCATAGGGAGTTATTATCCTCAGGAGTTTATTATGCAGAGGGAGTTAATCTCCACAAGGGGTTATCATACACATGGGGATGTTATCTACAGAGGGTTATTATCCACAGAGACTTATTATCCACAGGGGTTTATTATCCACAAGGGGTTAGTATCCACAGTGAGTTATTATCCTCAAGGAGTTATTATCCACATGGGGTTATTATGCACAGGAAGTTATTAGCCACACGGGTTATTATCCACATGGAATTATTATCTACAGTGGGTTATTATCCACATGGGGTAATTAGCCAAAGGGGGTTATTATCCACCTGGGGTAATTATCTCCCAGGGATTAATATCCACTGGGGTTATTATCCAGAGGGAGGTATTATCCACGGGGAGTTATTATCCACATGTGGTTATTATCCAAATGGGAATACTATCCACAGGGAGGTATTATCCACAGGGAGTTATTATCCAAAAGGGGTTATTATCCACAGTGTGTTAAAATCCACAAGGGGTTATTATCCACATGGGGTTATTATCCACATGTGGTTATTATCCTCACGGGGTTACCATCCATAGGTGGTTATTATCCACAGGGGTTATTATCCACAGTGAGATATTATCCACTGGGGTTATTATCCATAGGGGGTCATTATCAACAGGGTGTTATTATCCACATGGGGTTATTATCCACAGGGGAATATTATCCACAGGGAGTTATTATCCATAGGGAGTTATTATCTGCAAGGGGTTATTATTAACAGGAAGTTATTAACCTCATCGAGTTATTATCCAAATGTTGTGATTATACACAAGGGGTTTTTATCCACAGGGGGTTATTATCCACACGGGGTTATTACTACAGGGAGTTATTATCCACATGGGGTTATTATCAACAGGCAGTTATTATCCATAGGGAGTTCTTATCCACAGGGCGTTATTATCCACAAGGGGTTATTATCCACAGGGTTTTATTTTCCACAGGGGGTTATTATCCACAAGCGTTTAGTATCGACAGTGATTCATTATCCGCACGCAGTTATTATCCATAGGGAGTTCTTATCCACAGGGCGTTATTATCCACATGGGGTTATTATCAAAAGGGAGTTATTATCCACAGGGGGATATTATCCAGAGGGAGTTCTTCTCCACAGGGGTTATTAACCACAGGGAGTTCTTATCCACAGGGAGTTATTATCCACGTGGGGTTATTATGCAAATGGTGTTATTATGCACAGTAAGTTCTTATCCACAGGGAGTTATTATCCACAAGGGGTTATTATCCACAGGGAGTTATTTGCCTCACAGAGTTATTATCCACATGGCGATATTATCTACAGGGACTTAATATCCACATGAGATTATTATCCACAGCGGGTTATTATCCACAGGGAGTTATTATCCACATGTGGTTATTATCCA
Source organism: Carcharodon carcharias (assembly GCF_017639515.1). Taxonomy (NCBI): domain Eukaryota; kingdom Metazoa; phylum Chordata; class Chondrichthyes; order Lamniformes; family Lamnidae; genus Carcharodon; species Carcharodon carcharias. Next base: position 80,912,283 of record NC_054479.1, read on the forward strand.
CAAGGGGTTTTTATCCACGGTTATTATTGTCCACAGGGAGTTATTATCCACATGGGGTTATTATCCACAGGGGATTACTGTCCACAGGGCGTTATTATCCACAGGGAGTTATTATTCACAAGAGGATATTATCCACAGGGAGTTAATATCCACAAGGGGTTATTATCCACATGGAGTTATTATCCACAGGGGCTTATTATCTACAGGGAGTTAGTATCCACAGGGGGTTATTATCCACAAGGATTTATTATCCACAGGTGGTTATTATCCACAGGGGATTATTGTCCACATTGGGTTGTTATCCTGAAGGGTTAATCTCCACAGGGAGTTACTATCCACAGGAGGTTATTATCGATAGGTGGTTATTATCTACAGGGGGTTATTATCCACAGAGGGTTGTTGTCCACAGTGGGCTGTTATCCACCAGGTGGTATTCTCAACAGGAAGTTATTATCCACAGGGGTTTATTATCCATAGGGGGTTATTATCCACAGAGGTTGTTATCCACAGGGATTTATTAACCTCAGGGGGTTATTATCCATAGGGTGTTATTATTGACCGGGGCATATTATCCACATGGGCTTATTATCAAGAGGGGATTATTCTCCACAGGGAGTTATTATCTACATTGTGTTATTATCCACAGGGAGTTATTATCCACGGGGAATTTTTATCCACCTGGGGTTATTATCCTAAGGGCATTATTATCCACAGGGAGTTATAATCCACTGGGCGATATTATCCACAAGGTGTTAGCATCCACCGCGATTTATTATTCTCAAGGTGTTATTATCCACATGCGGTTATTAAACATAGGGAGTTATTATCCTCAGGAGTTTATTATGCAGAGGGAGTTAATCTCCACAAGGGGTTATTATACACATGGGGTTATTATCCACAGGGGTTTATTATCCACAAGGGGTTAGTATCCACAGTGAGTTATTATCCTCAAGGAGTTATTATCCACATGGGGTTATTATCCCACAGGAAGTTATTAGCCACACGGGTTATTATCCACATGGAATTATTATCTAAAGTGGGTTATTATCCACATTGGGTAATTATCCAAAGGGGGTTTTTATCCACCTGGGGTAATTATCTACCAGGGGTTAATATCCACTGGGGTTATTATCCAGAGGGTGTTATTATCCATGGGGAGTTATTATCCACATGGGGTAATTATCCAAATGGGAGTACTATCCACAGGGAGTTATTATCCACAGGGAGTTATTATCCACAAGGGGTTATTATCCACAGGGTGTTAATATCCACAAGGGGTTATTATCCACATGAGGTTTTTAGCCAAATGTAGTTATTATCCACACGCGGTTACTATCCATAGGTGGTTATTATTGACAGGGGTTATTATCCACAAGGATTTATTATCCACAGGTGGTTATTATCCACAGGGGATTATTGTCCACTGTGGGCTGTTATCCAAAAGGGTTATTCTCCACAGGGAGTTATTATCCACTGTGAGTTATTATTCACAAGTGGTTATTATTGATAGGTGGTTATATTCTACAGTGTGTTATTATCCACAGCGGGTTGTTGTCCACAGTGGGTTGTTATCCACAATGGGGTATTCTCCACAGGGAGTTATTATCCACAGGGGGTTATTATCCATAGGGGGTTATAATCAACAAAGATTATTATCCACAGGGAGTTATCCATAGGGGATTATTATCCACAGAGAGTTAGGCTGCACAGGGGTTATTAACCACAGCGAGTTATTATCCACAGGAAGTTCTTATGAACACAGGGTTATTATCCACAAGGGGTTTTTATCCACATGGAGTTATTATCCACAGGGGGTTATTATCCACATGGAGTTATTATCCACAGGGGCCTATTATCCACAGGGAGTTATTATCCTCAAGGGGTTATTAGCCATAGGGTGTAATTATCGACAGGGGCGTATTATCCACATGGGGTTATTATGCACAGGGGATTATTATCCACAGGGAGTTATTATCCACCGGGCGATATTATCCAATAGGTGTTAGCATCCACAATGATTTATTATCCTCAAGGTGTTATTATTCACATGCGGTTATTATCCATAGGGAGTTATTATCCTCAGGAGTTTATTATGCAGAGGGAGTTAATCTCCACAAGGGGTTATCATACACATGGGGATGTTATCTACAGGGGCTTATTATCCACAGAGACTTATTATCCACAGGGGTTTATTATCCACAAGGGGTTAGTATCCACAGTGAGTTATTATCCTCAAGGAGTTATTATCCACATGGGGTTATTATGCACAGGAAGTTATTAGCCACACGGGTTATTATCCACATGGAATTGTTATCTACAGTGGGTTATTATCCACATGGGGTAATTAGCCAAAGGGGTTTATTATCCACCTGGGGTAATTATCTCCCGGGGATTAATATCCACTGGGGTTATTATCCAGAGGGAGGTATTATCCACGGGGAGTTACTATCCACATGTGGTTATTATCCAAATGGGAATACTATCCACAGGGAGGTATTATCCACAGGGAGTTATTATCCAAAAGGGGTTATTATCCACAGTGTGTTAAAACCCACAAGGGGTTATTATCCACATGGGGTTATTATCCACATGTGGTTATTATCCACACGCGGTTACTATCCATAGGTGGTTATTATCCACAGGGGTTGTTATCCACAGTGAGATATTATCCACTGGGGTTATTATCCACTGGGGTTATTATCCATAGGGGGTCATTATCCACAGGGAGTTAATATCCACTCGGGGTTATTATCCAGAGGGGGGTATTATCCACAGGGTGTTATTATCCACATGGGGTTATTATCCACAGGGTGTTATTATCCACAGAGAGTTATCATCCACAAGGGGTTATTATCCAAAGGGAGTTATTAGTCCCTGGGGGTTATTATCCACACGTAGTTATTATCCACAGGGGTTATTAACCACAGGGAGTTATTATCCACAGGCAGTTCATATCCACAAGGGTTTATTATCCACAGGGAGTTATTATTCCCAGAGGGTTATTTTCCACACGGAGTTATTATCCACAGTGGTTATTAACCAGAGGGAGTCATTATCCAGAGGGAGTTATTATGCCCACGGGGTTATTATCCATACGGGGTTATTATCCACAGGGAGTTATTATCCACAAGGGGTTATTACCCACAGGGAGTTAATATCCACAAATGGTTACAATCCACAGGGAGTTCTTATCTGCAGGGAGTTATTATCAACAAGGGGTTATGATGCACAGGGAGTTACTATTCACAGGGTGCTATTATCCACAAGGGATTTGTATCCCCAGTAGGTTATTATCATCCAGGAGTTATTATCCACATGGGGTTATTATCCACAGGGGATTACTGTCCACAGGGAGTTATTTTCCACAGGGAGTTATTATTCACAAGAGGATATTATCCACTGGGAGTTAATATCCACAAGGGGTTATTATCCACATGGAGTTATTATCCACAGGGTATTATTATCTACAGGGAGTTAGTATCCACAGGGGGTTATTATCCACAAGGATTTATTATCCGCAAGTGGTTATTATCCACAGGGGATTATCGTCCACAGTGGGTTGTTATCCACAAGGGTTATTCTCCACAGGGAGTTATTATCCACTGTGAGTTATTATTCACAAGTGGTTATTATCGATAGGTGGTTATATTCTACAGTGTGTTATTATCCACAGTGGGTTGTTGTCCACAGTGGGTTGTTATCCACAAGGGGGTATTCTCCACAGGGAGTTATTATCCACAGGGGGTTATTATCCATAGGGGGTTATAATCAACAAAGATTATTATCCACATGGAGTTATCCACAGGGGATTATTATCCACAGAGAGTTAGGCTACACAGGGGTTATTAACCACAGCGAGTTATTATCCACAGGAAGTTCTTATGAACAGCAGGGTTATTATCCACAAGGGGTTTTTATCCACATGGAGTTATTATCCACAGGGGGTTATTATCCACATGGGGTTATTATCCACAGGGGCCTATTATCCACAGGGAGTTATTATCCTCAGAGGGTTATTAGCCATAGGGTGTAATTATCGACAGGGGCGTATTATCCACATGGGTTTATTATCCACAGGGTGTTATTCTCCACAGGGAGTAATTATCTACGGGGAGTTATTATCCACACGGGGTTATTATGCACAGGGGATTATTATCCACAGGGAGTTATTATCCACCGGGCGATATTATCCAATAGGTGTTAGCATCCACAATGATTTATTATCCTCAAGGTGTTATTATCCTCATGCGGTTATTATCCATAGTGAGTTATTATCCTCAGGAGTTTATTATGCAGAGGGAGTTAATCTCCACAAGGGGTTATCATACACATGGGGATGTTATCTACAGGGGGTTATTATCCACAGGGACTTATTATCCACAGGGGTTTATTATCCACAAGGGGTTAGTATCCACAGTGAGTTATTATCCTCAAGGAGTTATTATCCACATGGGGTTATTATGCACAGGAAGTTATTAGCCACACGGGTTATTATCCACATGGAATTGTTATCTACAGTGGGTTATTATCCACATGGGGTAATTAGCAAAAGGGGGTTATTATCCACCTGGGGTAATTATCTTCCGGGGATTAATATCCACTGGGGTTATTATCCAGAGGGAGGTATTATCCACGGGGAGTTATTATCCACATGTGGTTATTATCCAAATGGGAATACTATCCACAGGGAGGTATTATCCACAGGGAGTTATTATCCAAAAGGGGTTATTATCCACAGTGTGTTAAAATCCACAAGGGGTTATTATCCACATGGGGTTATTATCCACATGTGGTTATTATCCACTGGGGTTATTATCCATAGGGGGTCATTATCAACAGGGTGTTATTATCCACAAGGGGTTATTATCCACAGGGGATTATTATCCACAGGGAGTTATTATCCATACGGAGTTATTATCTGCTAGGGGTCATTATCAACAGGAAGTTATTAACCTCATCGAGTTATTATCCAAATGTTGTTATTATACACACGGGGTTTTTATCCACAGGGGGTTATTATCCACACGGGGTTATTTCTACAGGGAGTTATTATCCACATGGGGTTATTATCAACAGGCAGTTATTATCCATAGGGAGTTCTTATCCACAGGGCGTTATTATCCACAAGGGGTTATTATCCACAGGGTTTTATTTTCCACAGGGGGTTATTATCCACAAGCGTTTAGTATCGACAGTGATTCATTATCCGCACGCAGTTATTATCCAGAGGGAGTTCTTATCCACAGGGCGTTATTATCCACATGGGGTTATTATCAACAGGGAGTTATTATCCACAGGGGGATATTATCCAGAGGGAGTTCTTCTCCACAGGGGTTATTAACAACAGGGAGTTATTATCCACAGGGAGTTATTATCCACGTGGGGTTATTATGCAAATGGGGTTATTATGCACAGTGAGTTCTTATCCACAGGGAGTTATTATCTACAAGGGGTTATTATCCACAGGGAGTTATTTGCCTCACAGAGTTATTATCCACATGGCGATATTATCTACAGGGACTTAATATCCACATGAGGTTATTATCCAAAGCGGGTTCTTATCCACAGGGTGATATTATCCACAAGGGGTTAGTATCCACAGTGAGTTATTATCCTCAAGGAGTTATTATCCACATGGGGTTATTATCCCACAGGAAGTTATTAGCCACACGGGTTATTATCCACATGGAATTATTATCTACAGTGGGTTATTATCCGCATTGGTAATTACCAAAGGGGGTTTTTATCCACTGAGGTAATTATCTACCAGGGGTTAATATCCACTGGGGTTATTATCCAGAGGGTGTTACTATCCATGGGGAGTTATTATCCACATGGGGTAATTATCCAAATGGGAGTACTATCCACAGGGAGTTATTTTCCACAGGGAGTTATTATCCACAAGGGGTTATTATCCACAGGGTGTTAATATCCACAAGGGGTTGTTATCCACATGAGGTTATTAGCCACATGTAGTTATTATCAACAAGCGGTTACTATCCATAGGTGGTTATTATCGACAGGGGTTATTATCCACAGTGAGAAATTATCCACTGGCGTTATTATCCATAGGGGGTTATTATCAACAGGGCATTATTATCCACATGCGGTTATTATCCAGAAGGGGTTATTATCCACAGGGAGTTATTATCTACAGGGAGTTATTATCCACAGAGAGTTATTATCCACATTGGTTATTAACCACAGGGAGTTAATATCCACAAGGGGTTATTATCCAGAGTGGTTTATTATCCACAGGTCGTTATTATCAAAAGGGAGTTATTATCCACATGGGGTTATTATCTACAGGGAGTTATTATCCACATGGGGTTATTATCCACACGCAGTTATTATCCATAGGGAGTTCTTATCCACAGGGCATTATTATACACAAGGGGTTATTATCAACAGGGAGTTATTATCCACAGGCGGTTATTATCCAGAGGGATTTCTTCTCCACAGGGGTTATTAACCAAAGCAAGTTATTATCCACAGGGAGTTATTATCCAAATGTGGTTATTATCCAAGTGGGGTTAATATCCACAGTGAGTTCTTATCCACAGGGAATTATTATCCACAAGGGGTTATTATCCACAGGATGTTATTATCCACAGGGGGATATTATTCACATGGGGGTAGTATCCGCAGTGAGTTACTATCCTCAAGGAGTTCTATCCACATGGGGTTATTATCCACAGGGAGTTATTTGCCTCAAAGAGTTATTATCCACATGGCGATATTATCTACAGGGAGTAGTTAATAGCCACATGGGGTTATTATCCAGAGTGGGTTATTATCCAAAAGGAGCTATTATCCACACGTGGTTATTATCCACAAGGGGTTTTTATCCACGGTTATTATTATCCACAGGGAGTTATTATCCACATGGGGTTATTATCCACAGCGGATTACTGTCCACAGGGAGTTATTATTCACAAGAGGATATTATCCACAGGGAGTTAATATCCACAAGGGGTTATTATCCACATGGAGTTATTATCCACAGGGGCTTATTATCTACAGGGAGTTAGTATCCACAGGGGGTTATTATCCACAAGGATTTATTATCCACAGGTGGTTATTATCCACAGGGGATTATTGTCCACAGTGGGTTGTTATCCTGAAGGGTTATTCTCCACAGGGAGTTACTATCCACAGGAGGTTATTATCGATAGGTGGTTATTATCTACAGGGGGTTATTATCCACAGAGGGTTGTTGTTCACAGTGGGCTGTTATCCACCAGGTGGTATTCTCAACAGGAAGTTATTATCCACAGGGGCTTATTATCCATAGGGGGTTATTATCCACAGAGGTTGTTATCCACAGGGATTTATTAACCTCAGGGGGTTATTATCCATAGGGTGTTATTATTGACCGGTGCATATTATCCACATGGGCTTATTATCAAGAGGGGATTATTCTCCACAGGGAGTTATTATCTACATTGTGTTATTATCCACAGGGAGTTATTATCCACGGGGAATTTTTATCCACCTGGGGTTATTATCCTAAGGGCATTATTATCCAAAGGGAGTTATAATCCACTGGGCGATATTATCCACAAGGTGTTAGCATCCACCGTGATTTATTATTCTCAAGGTGTTATTATCCACATGCGGTTATTAAACATAGGGAGTTATTATCCTCAGGGGTTTATTATGCAGAGGGAGTTAATCTCCACAAGGGGTTACTATACACATGGGGTTATTATCTACAGGGGGTTATTATCCACAGAGACCTATTATCCACAGGGGTTTATTATCCACAAGGGGTTAGTATCCACAGTGAGTTATTATCCTCAAGGAGTTATTATCCACATGGGGTTATTATCCCACAGGAAGTTATTAGCCACACGGGTTATTATCCACATGGAATTATTATCTAAAGTGGGTTATTATCCACATTGGGTAATTATCCAAAGGAGGTTTTTATCCACCTGGGGTAATTATCTACCAGGGGTTATTATCCACTGGGGTTATTATCCAGAGGGTTTTATTATCCATGGGGTGTTATTATCCACATGGGGTAATTATCCACATGGGAGTACTATCCACAGGGAGTTATTATCCACAGGGAGTTATTATCCACAAGGGGTTATTATCCACAGGGTGTTAATATCCACAAGGGGTTGTTATCCACATGAGGTTATTAGCCACATGTAGTTATTATCCACACGCGGTTACTATCCATAGGTGGTTATTATCGACAGGGGTTCTTATCCATAGGGGGTTATTATCAACAGGGCATTATTATCCACATGGGGTTATTATCCAGAAGGGGTTATTATCCACAGGGAGTTATTATCTACAGGGAGTTATTATCCACAGAGAGTTATTATCCACATTGGTTATTAACCACAGGGAGTTAATATCCACAAGGGGTTATTATCCAGAGGGGTTTATTAACCACAGGACGTTATTATCAAAAGGGAGTTAATATCCACATGTGGCTATTATCTACAGGGAGTTATTATCCACATGGCGTTATTATCCACACGCAGTTATTATCCATAGGGAGTTCTTATCCACAGGGCATTATTATCCACAAGGGGTTATTATCAACAGGGATTTATTATCCACAGGCAGTTATTATCAAGGGGGATTTCTTCTCCACAGGGGTTATTAACCAAAGCAAGTTATTATCCACAGGGAGTTATTATCCAAATGTGGTTATTATCCAAATGGGGTTAATATCCACAGTGAGTTCTTATCCACAGGGAGTTATTATCCACAAGGGGTTATTATCCACAGGATGTTATTATCCACAGGGGGATATTATTCACATGGGAGTAGTATCCGCAGTGAGTTACTATCCTCAAGGAGTTCTAGTCACATGGGGTTATTATCCACAGGGAGTTATTTGCCTCAAAGAGTTATTATCCACATGGCGATATTATCTACAGGGAGTTAATAGCCACATGGGGTTATTATCCAGAGTGGGTTATTATCCAAAAGGAGCTATTATCCACACGTGGTTATTATCCACAAGGGGTTTTTATCCACGGTTATTATTATCCACAGGGAGTTATTATCCACATAGGGTTATTATCCAAAGGGGATTACTGTCCACAGGGAGTTATTATCCACAGGGAGTTATTATTCACAAGTGGATATTATCCACAGGGAGTTAATATCCATAAGGGGTTATTATCCACATGGAGTTATTATCCACAGGGGCTTATTATCTACAGGGAGTTAGTATCCACAGGGGGTTATTATCCACAAGGATTTATTATCCACAGGTGGTTATTATCCACAGGGGATTATTGTCCACATTGGGTTGTTATCCTGAAGGGTTATTCTCCACAGGGAGTTACTATCCACAGGAGGTTATTATCGATAGGTGGTTATTATCTACAGGGGGTTAATTTCCACAGAGGGTTGTTGTCCACAGTGGGCTGTTATCCACCAGGTGGTATTCTCAGCAGGAAGTTATTATCCACAGGGGCTTATTATCCATAGGGGGTTATTATCCACAGAGGTTGTTATCCACAGGGATTTATTAACCTCAGGGGCTTATTAACCATAGGGTGTTATTATTGACCGGGGCATATTATCCACATGGGCTTATTATCAAGAGGGGATTATTCTCCACAGGGAGTTATTATCTACATTGTGTTATTATCCACAGGGAGTTATTATCCACGGGGAATTTTTATCCACCTGGGGTTATTATCCTAAGGGCATTATTATCCACAGGGAGTTATAATCCACTGGGCGATATTATCCACAAGGTGTTAGCATCCACCGTGATTTATTATTCTCAAGGTGTTATTATCCACATGCGGTTATTAAACATAGGGAGTTATTATCCTCAGGAGTTTATTATGCAGAGGGAGTTAATCTCCACAAGGGGTTATTATACACATGGGGTTATTATCCACAGAGACCTATTATCCACAGGGGTTTATTATCCACAAGGGGTTAGTATCCACAGTGAGTTATTATCCTCAAGGAGTTATTATCCACATGGGGTTATTATCCCACAGGAAGTTATTAGCCACATGGGTTATTATCCACATGGAATTATTATCTACAGTGGGTTATTATCCACATTGGGTAATTATCCAAAGGGGGTTTTTATCCACCTGGGGTAATTATCTACCAGGGGTTAATATCCACTGGGGTTATTATCCAGAGGGTGTTATTATCCATGGGGAGTTATTATCCACATGGGGTAATTATCCAAATGGGAGTACTATCCACAGGGAGATATTATCCACAGGGAGTTATTATCCACAATGGGTTATTATCCACAGGGTGTTAATATCCACAAGGGGTTGTTATCCACATGAGGTTATTAGCCACATGTAGTTATTATCCACACGCGGTTACTATCCATAGGTGGTTATTATCGACAGGGGTTATTATCCACAGTGAGAAATTATCCACTGGGGTTATTATCCATAGGGGGTTATTATCAACAGGGCATTATTATCCACATGGGGTTATTATCCAGAAGGGGTTATTATCCACAGGGAGTTATTATCTACAGGGAGTTATTATCCACAGAGAGTTATTATCCACATTGGTTATTAACCACAGGGAGTTAATATCCACAAGGGGTTATTATCGAGAGGGGTTTATTATCCACAGGGCGTTATTATCAAAAGGGAGTTATTATCCACATGGGGTTATTATCTGCAGGGAGTTATTATCCACATGGGGTTATTATCCAGAGGGGTTTATTATCCACAGGGATTTATTATCAACAGGGAGTTATTATCCACATGGGGTTATTATCAACAGGGAGTTATTATCCACAGGCGGTTATTAACCAGAGGGATTTCTTCTCCACAGGGGTTATTAACCAAAGCAAGTTATTATCCACAGGGAGTTATTATCCAAATGTGGTTATTATCCAAATGGGGTTAATATCCACAGTGAGTTCTTATCCACAGGGAGTTATTATCCACAAGGGGTTATTATCCACAGGATGTTATTATCCACAGGCGGATATTATTCACATGGGGGTAGTATCCGCAGTGAGTTACTCTCCTCAAGGAGTTCTATCCACATGGGGTTATTATCCACAGGGAGTTATTTGCCTCAAAGAGTTATTATCCACATGGCGATATTATCTACAGGGAGTTAATAGCCACATGGGGTTATTATCCAGAGTGGGTTATTATCCAAAAGGAGCTATTATCCACACGTGGTTATTATCCACAAGGGGTTTTTATCCACGGTTATTATTATCCACAGGGAGTTATTATCCACATGGGGTTATTATCCACAGGGGATTACTGTCCACAGGGCGTTATTATCCACAGGGAGTTAATATTCACAAGAGGATATTATCCACAGGGAGTTAATATCCACAAGGGGTTATTATCCACATGGAGTTATTATCCACAGGGGATTATTATCTACAGGGAGTTAGTATCCACAGGGGGTTATTATCCACAAGGATTTATTATCCACAGGTGGTTATTATCCACAGGGGATTATTGTCCACAGTGGGTTGTTATCCACAAGTGTTATTCAACAGAGGGAGTTACTATCCACAGGAGGTTATTATCGATAGGTGGTTATTATGCACAGGCGGTTATTATCCACAGAGGGTTGTTGTCCACAGTGGGTTGTTATCCACAATGCGGTATTCTCCACAGGGAGTTATTATCCACAGGGGCTTATTATCCATAGGGGGTAATTATCCACAGAGGTTTTTATCCACAGGGAGTTAGTAACCTCAGGGGGTTATGATCCATAGGGTCTTATTATTAACCGGGGCATATTATCCTCATGGGCTTATTATCAACAGGGGGTTATTCTCTACTGGGAGTTATTATCTACAGGGTGTTATTATCCACAGGGAGTTATTATCCACGGGGAGTTATTATCCACCTTGGCTTATTATCCTAAGGGGATTATTATCCACAGGGAGTTATAATCCACAGGGTGATATTATTCACAAGGTGTTAGCATCCACCGTGATTTATTATCCTCAAGGTGTTATTATCCACATGCAGTTATTAAACATAGGGAGTTATTATCCTCAGGAGTTTATTATGCAGAGGGAGTTAATCTCCACAAGGGATTATTATACACATGGGGTTATTATCTACAGGGGGTTATTATCCACAGAGACTTATTATCCACAGGGGTTTATTATCCACAAGGGGTTAGTATCCACAGTGAGTTATTATCCTCAAGGAGTATTATCCACATGAGGTTATTATAAACAGGAAGTTATTAGCCACACGTGTTATTATCCACATGGAATTATTATCTACAGTGGGTTATTATCCACATTGGGTAATTATCCAAAGGAGGTTTTTATCCACCTGGGGTAATTATCTACCAGGGGTTAATATCCACTGGGGTTATTATCCAGAGGGTGTTATTATCCATGGGGAGTTATTATCCACACGGGGTAATTATCCAAATGGGAGTACTATCCACAGGGAGTTATTATCCACTGGGAGTTATTATCCACAAGGGGTTATTATCCACAGGGTGTTAATATCCACAAGGGGTTATTATCCACATGAGGTTATTTGCCACATGTAGTTATTATCCACACGCGGTTATTATCTATAGGGAGTTCTTATCCACAGGGCATTATTATCCACAAGGGGTTATTATCCAAAAGGTTTTATTATCCACAGGGGATTATTATCCACATGCGTTTAGTATCCACAGTGATTTATTATCCGCACGCAGTTATTATCCATAGGGAGTTCTTATCCAGAGGGCGTTATTATCCACGTGGAGTTATTATCAACAGGGAGTTATTATCCACGGGGAGTTATTATTCACAAGAGGATATTATCCACAGGGAGTTAATATCCACACGCGGTTATTATCCACAGGGGTTATTATCCACAGTGAGATATTATCCACTGGGGTTATTATCCATAGGGGGTTATTATCAACAAGGCATTATTATCCACATGGGGTTATTATCCAGAAGGGGTTAATATCCACAGGGAATTATTATCCACAGGGAGTTATTATCCACAGAGAGTTATTATCCACATTGGTTATTAACCACAGGGAGTTAATATCCACAAGGGGTTATTATCCAGAGGGGTTTATTATCCACAGGGCATTATTATCAAAAGGGAGTTATTATCCACATGGGGTTATTATCTACAGGGAGTTATTATCCACATGGGGTTATTATCCAGAGGGGTTTATTATCCACAGGGAGTTATTATCAACAGGGAGTTATTATCCACATGGGGTTATTATCTACAGGGAGTTCTTATCCACATGGGGTTATTATCCACACGCAGTTATTATCTATAGGGAGTTCTTATCCACAGGGTATTATTATCCACAAGGGGTTATTATCCAAAAGGTTTTATTATCCACAGGGGATTATTATCCACAAATGTTTAGTATCCACAGTGATTTATTATCCGCACGCAGTTATTATCCATAGGGAGTTCTTATCCAGAGGGCGTTACTATCCACGTGGGGTTATTATCAACAGGGAGTTATTATCCACAGGGAGTTATTATTCACAAGAGGATATTATCCACAGGGAGTTAATATCCACAAGGGGTTATTATCCACATGGAGTTATTATCCTCAGGGGCTTATTATCTACAGGGAGTTAGTATCCACAGGGGGTTATTATCCAAAAGGATTTATTATCCACAGCTGGTTATTATCCACAGGGGATTATTGTCCACAGTGGGTTGTTATCCACAAGGGTTATTCTCCACAGTGAGTTATTATCCACAGGAGGTTATTATCGATAGGTGGTTATTATCCACAGGGGGTTATTATCCACAGAGGGTTGTTGTCCACAGTGGGTTGTTATCCACAGAGGTTGTTATCCACAGGGAGTTATTAACCTCAGGGGGTTATTATCCATAGGTTGTTATTATTGACCGGGGCATATTATTCACATGGGCTTATTATCAACAGGGGATTATTCTCCACAGGGAGTTATTATCTACATTGTGTTATTATCCACAGGGAGTTATTATCCACGGGGAGTTATTATCCACACGGGTTTATTATCCTAAGGGGATGATTATCCACAGGGAGTTATTATCCACAGGGGCTTATTATCCATGAGTTGTTAGTATCCACAGTGATTTATTATCTTCAAGTGGTTATTATTGACGTGGGGTTATTATACATAGGGAGTTATTATCCACGGGGGGTTATTATCCGGAGGGAGTTAATATCCATAAGGGGTTATTAACCACATGGGGTTATTATCTAGAGTTGTTTATTATCCACAGGGATTTATTATCCACAGGGGGTTACTATCCACAAGTGGTTAGTATCCCCAGTGAGTTGTTATCCTCAAGGACTTGTTATCCACATGGGGTTATTATCCACTGGGAGTTATTAGCCATCCGGGTTATTATCTACAGGGGGTTATTATCCACATGGGGTTATTATCAAGAGGGAGCTATTATCCGTGGGAGTTATTATCCACACGGGGTTATTATCCACAGGGGATTACTATCGAGAGGGAGTTATTATCCACAGTGAGTTATTATCCACATGGGGTTATTATCGACAGGGAGTTAATATCCACCATGGGTTATTATCCCCATGGGGTTATTATCCACATGGAGTTATTATCCACACAGGGTTATTAACCACAGGGAGTTATTATGCACACGGTGTTATTATCTACACGGGGTTATTATCCACAGTGAGTTATTATCCACAGGGAGTTAATATCCACAGGGAGTTAATATCTACAAGGGGTTATTATCCAGAGGGGTTTATGATCACATTGAGTAATTATCCACAGGGAGTTATTTTGCACACGGGGTTATTATCCGCACTGGGTTATTATCCACATTGAGTTATAATCCACAGGGAGTTCTTATCCACAGGGAGTTATTATCCACAGGGAGTTATTATCTATAAGGGATTATTATCAATCGAAAGTTATTATCCTCAAGGAGTTATTCTCCACATGGCGTTATTATCAACAGGGGGTTATTATCCTCAAGGAGTTATTATCCAAATGGTATTATTATCCACATGGGGTTATTATCCACTTGGGTTTATTATCCACAGGGGGTTAATATCCACACGGGGTTATTATCCACAGGGAGTTCTTATCGACAGAGAGATATTATCCACAAGGTTTTATTATCCAAAGGGACTTATTATGCACAGGGGGTTATTATCCACAAGGTGTTAGTATCCACAGTGATTTATTATCCTCAAGGAGTTATTATTCACATGGGGTTATTATCCATAGGGAGTTATTATCCACAGGGGGTTATAATCCGGAGGGAGTTAATATCCATAAGGTGTTATTATCCACATGGGGTTATTATCTAGAGGTGGTTATTATCCACAGGGGGTTATTATCCACAAGGAGTTAGTATCCACAGTGAGTTGTTATCCTCAAGGAGTTAATATCCACATGGGGTTATTATCCAGTGGGAGTTATTAGCCGTCCAGGTTTTTATCCACATGGAGTTATTATCTACAGGGGGTTATTATCCACATGGGGTTATTATCCAGAGGGAATTATTATCCACAGGGAGTTATGATCCACACGGGGTTATTATCCACAGGAGATTACTATCGACAGGGAGTTATTATCCACAGTGTGTTATTATCCACATGGGGTTATTATCCACAGGGAGTTAATATCCACAAGGGGTTATTATCCACATGGGGTTATTATCCACATGGAGTTATTATCCACACGGGGTTATTATCCATAGGTGGTTATTATCCACAGGGGTTATCATCCACAGGGAGATATTATCCAAGGGGTTTATTATCCATATGGGGTTACTATCGACAGGTGGTTATTATCCACATGGGGTTATTATCCACATTGGCTTATTATCCACAGGGAGTTATTATGCACACGGTGTTATTATCCACATGTTATTATTAGTCACACTGAGTTATTCTCCACAAGGGGTTATTATCCACAGGGAGTTAATATCCACAAGGGGTTATTATCCAGAGGGGTTTATGATCCACAGGGAGTAATTATGCAAAGGGAGTTATTTTCCACACGGGGTTATTATCCACACTGGGTTATTATCCACAGGGAGTTCTTATCCACAGTGAGTTCTTATCCACAGGGAGTTATTATCCTCAGGGAGTTATTATCTATAAGAGGTTATTATCAACAAGGGGTTATTATCCTCAAGGAGTTATTATCCACATGGCGTTATTATCCACATGGAGTTATTATCCACTTGGGGTTATTATCCACTGGGGTTTATTATCCACAGGGTGTTATTATCCACACGTGGTTATTATCCACATGGAGTTCTTATTGACAGGTAGATATTATCCACCAGGGGTTATTATCCAAAGGGAGTTATTATGCACAGGGGGTTATTATCCACAAGGTGTTAGTATCCACAGAGATTTATTATCCTCAAGGAGTTATTATTCACATGGGGTTATTAAGCATAGGGAGTTATTATCCACAGGGGTCTATTAATTGGAGGGAGTTAATATCTATAAGATGTTATTATCCACATGGGGTTATTATCTATAGGTGGTTATTATCCACAGGGACTTATTATCCACAGGGGGTTATTATCCACAAGGGAATAGTGTCCACAGTGAGTTGTTATCCTCAAGGATTTATTATCCACATGGGTTTATTATCCACTGGGAGTTATTAGCCATCCGGGTTTTTATCCACATGGAGTTATTATCTACAGGGGGTTATTATCCAGAGTAAGTTATTATCCACAGGGAGTTATTATCCACACGGGGTTATTATCCACAGGGAATTACTATCGACAGGGAGTTATTATCCACAGGGAGTTATTAACCAAATAGGGTTATTATACACAAGGAGTTAATATCGACAAGGGGTTATTATCCACAGTGGGTTATTATCCACATTGAGTTATTATCCACACGACATTATTATCCATAGGTGGTTATTATCCACAGGGGTTATTATCCACAGGGAGATATTATCCACGGGGTTTATTATCCAAACGAGGTTATTATCGACAGGTGGTTATTATCCACATGGGGTTATTATCCACATTGGCTTATTATCCACAGGGTGTTATTATCTACAGGGGATTATTATTCACATGATAATATTATCCACAGTGGTTATTAACCAAAGGGAGTTATTATGCACATGGTGTTATTATCCACATGGGGTTATTATCCGCAGTGAGTTATTATCCACAAGGGGTTATTATCCACAGGGAGTTAATATCCACAAGGGGTTATTATCCAGAGGGGTTTATGATCCACAGGGAGTAATTATCCACAGGGAGTTATTTTGCACACGGGGTTATTATCCGCACTGGGTTATTATCCACAGGGAGTTATAATCCACAGGGAGTTCTTATCCACAGGGAGTTATTATACACAGGGAGCTATTATCTATAAGGGGTTATTATCAACAGAAAGTTATTATCCTCAAGGAGTTATTCTCCACATGGCGTTATTATCAACAGGGGGTTATTATCCTCAAGGAGTTATTATCCACATGGTATTATTATCCACACGGGGTTATTATCCACAGGGAGTTCTTATCGACAGGGAGATATTATCCACAAGGGGTCATTATCCAAAGGGAGTTATTGTGCACAGGGGGTTATTATCCACAAGGTGTTAGTATCCACAGTGATTTATTATCCTCAAGGAGTTATTATTTACATGGGGTTATTATCCATAGGGAGTTATTATCCACAGGGGGTTATTATCCGGAGGGAGTTAATATCCATAAGGCGTAATTATCCACATGGGGTTATTATCTAGAGGTGGTTATTATCCACAGGGAGTTGTTATCCTCAAGGAGTTATTATCCACATGGGGTTATTATCCACAGGGAGTTATTAGCCGTCTGGGTTTTTATCCACATGGAGTTATTATCTACAGGGGGTTATTATCCACATGGGGTTATTATCCACAGGAGATTACTATCGACAGGGAGTTATTATCCACAGGGAGTTATTATCCACATGGGGTTATTATTTACAGGGAGTTAATATCCACAAGGGGTTATTATCCATATGGGGTTATTATCCACATGGAGTTATTATCCACATGGGGTTATTATCCATAGGTGGTTATCATTCACAGGGGTTATTATCCACAGGGAGATATTATCCACGGGGTTTATTATCCACATGGAGTTATTATTTACAGGGAGTTAATATCCATAAGGGGTTACTATCCATATGGGGTTATTATCCACATGGAGTTATTATCCACATGGGGTTATTAACCATAGGTGGTTATCATCCACAGGGGTTATTATCCACAGGGAGATATTATCCACGGGGTTTATTATCCATATGGGGTTATTATCGACAGGTGGTTATTATCCACATGGGGTTATTATCCACATTGGCTTATTATCCACAGGGTGTTATTATCTACAGGGGGTTATTATCCACAGGGAGTTATTATCCACTGTGGTTATTAACCACAGGGAGTAATTATCCACAGGGAGTTATTTTCCACACGGGGTTATTATCCACTCTGGGTTATTATCCACAGGGACTTGTTATCTATAAGGGGTTATTATCAACAGGTGTTCATTATACTCAAGGAGTTATTATCCACATGGGGTTATTATCCACTGGTGTTTATTATCCACAGGGGGTTAATATCCAAAGGGAGTTATTATGCATAGGGGGTTATATCCGCAGGGGGTTAGAATCCACAGGTGGCTATTATCCATGGGGAGTTATTATCTACAGGGGGTTATTATCCACAGGGAGTTATTATCCACAGGGGTTATTAACCACAGGTATTTAATATCCACAGGGAGCTATTATGCACGTGGAGTTATTATCCACATGGGTTTATTATCGACAGGGAGTTATTATCCACATGGGATATTATTCACAGGGAGTTAATATCCACAAGGGGTTATTATCCAGAGCCGTTTATTATCCACAGGGAGTTATTATCCACAGGGAGTTATTATCCACACGGAGTTATTATCCACATGAGGATATTATCCACAGGGAGTTATTATCCACAGGGAGTTATTATCTACAAGGGTTTATTATCAACAGGGAGTTATTATCCTCAAGGAATTATTATCCACATGGCGTTATTATCCACACGGGGTTATTATTCACATGGTTTTATTATCCACACTGGGGTTATTATCTGCATGGGGTTATTATCCACAGTGAGTTCTTATCCACAGGGAGTTATTATCCACAGGGGGATATTATCCGCAAGCATTTAGTAGCCGCAGTGAGTTATTATCTTCAAGGAGTTATTATCCACATGTGGTTATAATCCACAGGGAGTTATTAGCCACACAGGGTTATTATCCACAAGGAGTTATTATCTGCAGGGTGTTAATATCCACATGGGGTTATTATCCAGAGCGGGTTATTATCCACAGAGAGTTATTATCCACACGGGGTTATTATCCACATGGGGTTATTATCCACAGGGGGTTATTATCCACAGGGTGTTATTATCCACACTGGGTTATTATCCACAGGGAGTTATTATCCACACGTCATTATTATCCACACGCAGTTATTATCGATAGGGAGTGCTTAACAACAGGGAGATATTATCCACAAGGGGTTATTATCCACAGGGAGTTATTATTAACAGCGGGTTATTATCCACAAGCATTCAGTATACACAGTGATTTATTATCCTCAAGAAGTTATTATCCATATGGGTTAATATCCACAGGTAGTTATTAACCACCGGAGATAATAACCACAGCAAGTTATTATCCACAGTGAGTTATTATGCACGCGGAATTATTATCCACTTGGGGTTATTATCCATAGGGAGTTATTATCCACTAGGGGTTATTATTCGGAGTGCGTTATTATCCACAGCAAGTTAATATCCACAGGGAGTTAGTATCCACACGGGGTTATTATCTGCACGGGGTTATTATCCACAGTGAGTTCTTATCCACAGGGAGTTATTATCCACAAGGAGTTATTATCTAAAGGGAGTTATTATTAACAGCGGCTTATTATCCATAAGTGTTTAGTATCCACAGTGATTTATTATATTCGAGGAGTTATTATCCACATGGGGTTAATATCCACAGGTAGTTATTATCCACCGGGGATATTAACTACGGCAAGTTATTATCCACAGTGAGTTATTATGCACGCGGAATTATTATCCACATGGGGTTATTATCCATAGGGAGTTATTATCCACACGGGGTTATTATCCGCACGGGGTTATTATACACAGTGAGTTCTTATCCACAGGGAGTTATTATACACAGGTTGATATTATACAAAAGGGGTTAGTATCCACAGTGAGTTATTATCCTCATGGAGTTATTATACACATGGGGTTATAATCCACAGGGAGTTAATAGCCGCATAGGGTTATTATCCACATGGAGATATTATCTACAGGGAGTTATTATCCACAAGGGGTTATTATCCAGAGCAGGTTATTTTCCACAGGGATAAATTATCCAAACGGGGTTATTATCCACAAGTGGTTATTATCCACAGGGTGTTATTATCCACAGGGAGTTATTATCCACACGGGCTTATTATCCACAGGGGATTACTATCCACAGGGAGTTATTATCCACAGGGAGTTATTATCCACACGGGGTTATTATCCATAGGTGGTTATCATCCACAGGGGTTATTATCCACAGGGAGATATTATCCACGGGGTTTATTATCCACATGGACTTATTATTTACAGGGAGTTAATATCCACAAGGGGTTATTATCCATATGGGGTTATTATCCACATGGAGTTATTATCCACATGGGGTTATTATCCATAGGTGGTTATCATCCACAGGGGTTATTATACACAGGGAGATATTATCCACGGGGTTTATTATCCATATGGGGTTATTATCGACAGGTGGTTATTATCCACATGGGGTTATTATCCACATTGGCTTATTATCCACAGGGTGTTATTATCTACAGGGGGTTATTATCCACAGGGAGTTATTATCCACTGTGGTTATTAACCACAGGGAGTAATTATCCACAGGGAGTTATTTTCCACACGGGGTTATTATCCACTCTGGGTTATTATCCACAGGGACTTGTTATCTATAAGGGGTTATTATCAACAGGTGTTCATTATACTCAAGGAGTTATTATCCACATGGGGTTATTATCCACTGGTGTTTATTATCCACAGGGGGTTAATATCCAAAGGGAGTTATTATGCACAGGGGGTTATATCCGCAGGGGGTTAGAATCCACAGGTGGCTATTATCCATGGGGAGTTATTATCTACAGGGGGTTATTATCCACAGGGAGTTATTATCCACAGGGGTTATTAACCACAGGTATTTAATATCCACAGGGAGCTATTATGCACATGGAGTTATTATCCACATGGGTTTATTATCGACAGGGAGTTATTATCCACATGGGATATTATTCACAGGGAGTTAATATCCACAAGGGGTTATTATCCAGAGCCGTTTATTATCCACAGGGAGTTATTATCCACAGGGAGTTATTATCCACACGGAGTTATTATCCACATGAGGATATTATCCACAGGGAGTTATTATCCACAGGGAGTTATTATCTACAAGGGTTTATTATCAACAGGGAGTTATTATCCTCAAGGAATTATTATCCACATGGCGTTATTATCCACACGGGGTTATTATTCACATGGTTTTATTATCCACACTGGGGTTATTATCTGCACGGGGTTATTATCCACAGTGAGTTCTTATCCACAGGGAGTTATTATCCACAGGGGGATATTATCCGCAAGCATTTAGTAGCCACAGTGAGTTATTATCTTCAAGGAGTTATTATCCACATGTGGTTATAATCCACAGGGAGTTATTAGCCACACAGTGTTATTATCCACAAGGAGTTATTATCTGCAGGGAGTTAATATCCACATGGGGTTATTATCCAGAGCGGGTTATTATCCACAGAGAGTTATTATCCACATGGGGTTATTATCCACATGGGGTTATTATCCACAGGGGGTTATTATCCACACTGGGTTATTATCCACAGGGAGTTATTATCCACACGGCATTATTATCCACACGCAGTTATTATCGATAGGGAGTGCTTAACCACAGGGAGATATTATCCACAAGGGGTTATTATCCACAGGGAGTTATTATTAACAGCGGGTTATTATCCACAAGCATTCAGTATACACAGTGATTTATTATCCTCAAGGAGTTATTATCCATATGGGTTAATATCCACAGGTAGTTATTAACCACCGGAGATAATAACCACAGCAAGTTATTATCCACAGTGAGTTATTATGCACGCGGAATTATTATCCACTTGGGGTTATTATCCATAGGGAGTTATTATCCACAAGGGGTTATTATTCGGAGTGCGTTATTATCCACAGGAAGTTAATATCCACAGGGAGTTAGTATCCACACGGGGTTATTATCTGCACGGGGTTATTATCCACAGTGAGTTCTTATCCACAGGGAGTTATTATCCACAAGGAGTTATTATCTAAAGGGAGTTATTATTAACAGCGGCTTATTATCCATAAGTTTTTAGTATCCACAGTGATTTATTATCCTCGAGGAGTTATTATCCACATGGGGTTAATATCCACAGGTAGTTATTATCCACCGGGGATATTAACTACGGCAAGTTATTATCCACAGTGAGTTATTATGCACGCGGAATTATTATCCACATGGGATTATTATCCATAGGGAGTTATTATCCACACGGGGTTATTATCCGCACGGGGTTATTATCCACAGTGAGTTCTTATCCACAGGGAGTTATTATACACAGGTTGATATTATACAAAAGGGGTTAGTATCCACAGTGAGTTATTATCCTCATGGAGTTATTATACACATGGGGTTATAATCCACAGGGAGTTAATAGCCGCATAGGGTTATTATCCACATGTAGATATTATCTACAGGGAGTTATTATCCACAAGGGGTTATTATCCAGAGCAGGTTATTTTCCACACGAATAAATTATCCAAACGGGGTTATTATCCACAAGTGGTTATTATCCACAGGGTGTTATTATCCACAGGGAGTTATTATCCACAAGGGCTTATTATCCACAGGGGATTACTATCCACAGGGAGTTATTATCCAGAGGAAGTTATTATCCACACGGTGTTATTATCCATAGGGAGTTGTTATCCACAGGGGGATATTATCCACAATGGTTTAGTAGCCACAGTGAGTTATTATCCTCAAGGAGTTATTATCCACTTGTGGTTATAATCCACAGGGAGTTATTAGCCACACAGGGTTATTATCCACAAGGAGTTATTATCTGAAGGGAGTTAATATCCACAAGGGGTTATTATCCAGAGCGGGTTATTATCCACAGAGAGTTATTATCCACACGGCGTTATTATCCACAAGGGGTTATTATCCACAGGGAGTTATTATCCACATGGGGTTATTATCCGCAGGGTATTACTATCGACAGGGAGTTATTATCCACAGGGATTTAATATCCACAAGGGGTTTTTATCCACAGGGGGTTATTATCCACAGTGGGTTATTATCCACACTGGGTTTTTATCCACAGGGAGTTGTTATCCACACGGCATTATTATCCACACGCAGTTATTATTGATAGGGACTGCTTAACCACAGAGAGGTATTATCCACAAGGGGTTATTATCCACAGGGAGTTATTATTAACAGGGGGTTATTATCCACAAGCGTTTAGTATCCACAGTGATTTATTATCCTCAAGGAGTTATTATCCACATGGGGTTAATATCCACAGGTAGTTATTATCCACAGGGGCTATTAACCACAACAAGTTATTATCCACAGTGAGTTATTATGCACACGGAATTATTATCCACATGGCGTTATTATCCATAGGGAGTTATTATCCATAAGGGCTTATTATCCACAGGGAGTAAATATCCACAAGGGGTTATTATCCAGAGTGCATTATTATCCACAGGGAGTTAGTATCCACAGGGAGTTATTATCCACACGGTGTTATTATCCACATGGGGTTATTATCCACAGTGAGTTCTTATCCACAGGGAGGCATTATCTACAAGGAGTTATTATCCAAAGTGCGTTATTATACACAGGTTGATATTATACACAAGGGGTTAGTATCCACAGTGAGTTATTATCCTCATGGAGTTATTATCCACATGGGGTTATAATCCACAGGGAGTTAATAGCCAAATATGGTTATTATCCACATAGAGATATTATCTACAGGGAGTTATTATCCACGAGGGGTTATTATCCAGAGCGGGTTATTATCCACAGGGATTTATAATCCAAACAGGGTTATTATCCACACGGGGTTATTATCCATAGGGGATTACTATCCACAGGGAGTTATTATCCACAGGGAGTTATTATCCACAAGTGGTTATTATCCACAGGGAGTAAATATCCACAAGGGTTTATTATCCACACGGGGTTATTATCCACAGCAAGTTCTTATCTACAGGGAGTTATTATCCAAAAGGGTTTATTATCCACAGGGAGTTATTATCCATAGGGGGATATTATCCACAAGGGTTTAGTAGCCACAGTGAGTTATTATCCTCAAGGAGTTATTATCCACATGTGGTTATAATCCACAGGGAGTAATTAGCCACACAGGGTTATTATCCACTAGGAGTTATTATCTGCAGGGAGTTAATATCTACAAGGGGTTATTATCCAGAGTGGGTTATAATCCACAGAGAGTTATTATCCACACGGGGTTATTATCCACAAGTGGTTATTATCCACAGGGAGTTATAATGCACATGGGGTTATTATCCACAGTGGATTACTATCCACAGGGGGTTATTATCCACAGGGAATTAATATCCACAAGGGCTTTTTATCCACATGGGGTTATTATCCACAGGGGGTTATTATCCACACAGGGTTATTATCCACAGGGAGTTATTATCCACACGGCATTATTATCCACACGCAGTTATTATCGATAGGGAGTGCTTAACCACAGGGAGATATTATCCACAAGGGGTTATTATCCACAGGGAGTTATTATTAACAGGGGGTTATTATCCACAAGCGCTAGTATCCACAGTGATTTATTATCCTCAAGGAGTTATTATCCACATGGCGTTAATATCCACAGGTAGTTATTATCCAAGGGGCTATTAACCACAGCAAGTTATTATCCACAGTGAGTTATTATGGACATGGAATTATTATCCACATGGGGTTATTATCCATAGGGAGTTATTATCCATAAGGGCTTATTATCCACAGGGAGTAAATATCCACAAGGGATTATTATCCGCAGTGCGTTATTATCCACAGGGAGTTAGTATCAACAGGGAGTTATTCTCCACATGGTGTTATTTTCCACACGGGGTTACTATCCACAGTGATTTCTTATCCACAGGGAGTTATTTTCCACACGGAGTTATTATCCACAGGGAGTTATTATACACAGGTTGATATTATACACAAGGGGTTAGTATCCAAAGTGAGTTATTATCCTCATGGTGTTATTATCCACATGGGGTTATAATCCGCAGGGAGTTAATCGCCACATAGGGTTATTTTCCACATGGAGATATTATCTACAGGGAGTTATTATCCACAAGGGGTTATTATCCAGAGCGGGTTATTATACACAGGGATTTATTATCCACACGGGGTTATTATCCACAAGGGGTTATTATCCACAGGGTGTTATTATCCACAGGGAGTTATTCTCCACACGGTGTTATTATCCACAGGGGATTACTATCCACAGGGAGTTATTATCCACAAGGGGTTATTATCCACAGGGAGTTAATATCCACAAGGGGTTATTATCCACATGGGGTTATTATCCACAGGGACTTATTATCCACAGGGAGTTAGTATCCACAGGGCGTTATTTTCCACAAGGATTTATTGTCCACAGGTTGTTATTATCCACAGGGGGTTGTTGTCCACAGTGGGTTGTTATCCACAAGGGGGAACATCCCACAGGGAGATATTATCCACATTGGGTTATACATAGGGAGTTATTATCCATAAGGGGTTATTATCCACAGGGAGTAAATATCTTCAAGGGGTTATTATCCGGAGGGCATTATTATCCACAGAGAGTTAGTATCCACAGGGAGTCATTATCCAAACGGGCTTATTATCCGCATGGGGTTACTATCCTCAGTGAGTTCTTATCCACAGGGAGTTATTATCCACAAGGGGTAGTTATCCACATGGAGTTAATATACACAGGGTGATATTATACACAAGGCGTTAGTATCCACAGTGAGTTTTTATCCTCATGGAGTTATTATCCACATGGGGTTATAATCCATAGGGAGTTTATAGCCACATAGGGTTATTATCCACATGGAGCTATTATATACAGGGAGTTATTATCCACAAGGGTTTATTATCCAGAGCGGGTTATTATCCACAGGGATTGATTATCCACATGGGGTTATTATCCACAAGCGGTTATTATCCTCAGGGTGTTATTATCCACAGGGAGTTATTATCCACAGGGAGTTATTATCCACATGGTGTTATTATCCATAGGGAGTTATTATCCATAGGGCTTATTATCCAAAGGGAGTAAATATGCACAAGGGTTTATTATCCGGAGCACGTTATTATCCACCGGGAGTTATTATCCACAGGGAGTTATTATCCACACTGGGTTATTATCCGCATGGGGTTACTATCCACAGCGAGTTCTTATCCACAGGGAGTTATTAACCACAAGGGGTTATTATCCACAGGGAGTTAATATCCTCAAGGGGTTATTATCCACAGGGAGTTATTATCGACAGGGGGATATTATCCACAAGGGTTTAGTATCCACAGTGACTTATTATCCTCAAGGAGTTATTATCCACATGTGGTTATAAACCACCGGGAGTTATTAGCCACACAGTGTTATTATCCACATGGAGTTATTATCTGCAGGGAGTTAATATCTACAAGGGGTTCTTATCCAGAGCGGGTTATAATCCACAGAGAGTTATTATCCACACGGGGTTATTATCCACAAGGGGTTTTTATCCACAAGGAGTTATTATCCACATGGGGTTGTTATCCACAAGGGATTACTATCCACAGGGAGTTATTATCCACAGGGAGTTAATATCCTCAAGGGGCTATTATCCACATGGGGTTATTATCCACAGGGGTTTATTATCCACAGGGGGTTATTATCCACACTGGGTTATTATCCACAGGGAATTATTATCCACACAGGGTTACTATTCACACGCAGTTATTATTGATAGGGAGTGCTTATCCAAAGGGAGTTATTATCCACAAGGGGTTATTATCCACAGGGTGTTATTATTAACAGGGGGTTATTATCCACAAGTGTTTAGTATACACACTGATTTATTATCCTCAAGGAGTTATTATCCACACGGGGTTGTTATCCACAGGGGATTACTATCCACAGGGAATTATTATCCACAGGGAGTTAATATCCTCAATTTGTTATTATCCACATGGGGTTATTATCCACAGGGGCTTATTATCCACAGGGGGTTATTATCCCCACTGGGTTATTATCCACAGGGAGCTATTATCCACACAGGGTTATTATTCACACACAGTTATTATCGATAGGGAGTGCTTATCCACACGGAGTTAATATCCACAAGATGTTATTATACACAGGGAGTTATTATTAACAGTGGGTTATTATCCACAAGCGTTTAGTATACAGAGAGATTTATTATCCTCAAGGAGTTATTATCCACATGGGCTTAATATCCACAGGTAGTTATTATCCATAGGGGATATTAACCACAGCGAGTTATTATCAACAGTGAGTTATTATGCACACGGAGTTATTATCCACACGGGGTTATTATCCATAGGGAGTTATTATCCATGAGGGCTTATTATCCACAGGGAGTAAATATCCACAAGGGGTTATTATCCGGAGTGCATTATTATCCACAGGGAGTTAGTATCCAAAGGGAATTATTAGCCAGACAGGGTTATTATCCGCACGGGGTTATTATCCACAGTGAGTTATTATCCACAGGGAGTTATTATCCACAAGGGGTTATTATCCCCAGGGAGTTATTATACACAGGGTGATATTATATACAAGGGGTTAGTATCCACAGTGAGTTATTATCCTCATGGAGTTATTACCCACATGGGGTTATAATCCACAGGGAGTTCTTAGCCACACAGGGTTATTATCCACATGGAGATTTATCTACATGGAGTTAATATCCACAAGTGGTGATTATCCAGAGCGTGTTATTATCCACAGGGAGTTATTATCCACACGGGTTTATTATCCACAAGGGGTTATTATCCATAGGGTGTTATTATTCACAGGGTGTTATTATCCACACGGTGTTATTATCCACAGGGGATTGCTGTCCAGAGGGAGTTATTATCCACATGGAGTTATTAACCACAAGGGGTTATTATCCACAGGGATTTATTATCCACACGGGGTTATTATCCACAAGGGGTTATTATCCACAGTGTGTTATTATCCACAGGTAGTTATTATCCACACGGTGTTATTATCCACAGGGGATTACTATCCGCAGGGCGTTATTATCCACAATGGGTTATAATCCACAGGGAGCTAATATTCACAAGGGGTTATTATCCACATGGGGTTATTATCCACAGGGAGTTATTATCCACAGGGAGTTAGTATCCACAGGGCGTTATTTTCCACAAGGATTTATTATCCACAGGTTGTTATTATCCACAGGGGGTTGTTGTCCACAGTGGGTTGTTATCCACAAGGGGGAATTCTCCACAGGGAGATAATATCCACATTGGGTTATACATAGGGAGTTATTATCCATAAGGGGTTATTATCCACAGGGAGTAAATATCCTCAAGGGGTTATTATCCGGAGTGCATTATTATCCACAGAGAGTTAGTATCCACAGGGAGTCATTATCCAAATGGGCTTATTATCCGCATGGGGTTACTATCCACAGTGAGTTCTTATCCACAGGGAGTTATTATCCACAAGGGGTAATTATCCACATGGAGTTAATATACACAGGGTGATATTATACACAACGGGTTAGTATCCACAGTGAGTTATTATCCACAGAGAGTTATTATCCACAAGGGGTTATTATCCCCAGGGAGTTATTATACACAGGGTCATATTATATACAAGGGGTTAGTATCCACAGTGAGTTATTATCCTCATGGAGTTATTACCCACATGGGGTTATAATCCACAGGGAGTTCTTAGCCACACAGGGTTATTATCCACATGGAGATTTATCTACATGGAGTTAATATCCACAAGTGGTGATTATCCAGAGCGTGTTATTATCCACAGGGAGTTATTATCCACACGGGTTTATTATCCACAAGGGGTTATTATCCAAAAGGTTGTTATTATTCACAGGGTGTTATTATCCACACGGTGTTATTATCCACAGGGGATTGCTGTCCAGAGGGAGTTATTATCCACATGGAGTTATTATCCACAAGGGGTTATTATCCACAGGGATTTATTATCCACACGTGGTTATTATCCACAAGGGGTTATTATCCACAGTGTGTTATTATCCACAGGTAGTTATTATCCACACGGTGTTATTATCCACAGGGGATTACTATCCGCAGGGAGTTATTATCCACAATGGGTTATAATCCACAGGGAGTTAATATTCACAAGGGGTTATTATCCACATGGGGTTATTATCCACAGGGAGTTATTATCCACAGGGAGTTAGTATCCACAGGGCGTTATTTTCCACAAGGATTTATCATCCACAGGTTGTTATTATCCACAGGGGGTTGTTGTCCATGGTGGGTTGTTATCCACAAGGGGGAATTCTCCACAGGGAGATAATATCCACATTGGGTTATACATAGGGAGTTATTATCCATAAGGGGTTATTATCCACAGGGAGTAAATATCCTCAAGGGGTTATTATCCGGAGTGCATTATTATCCACAGAGAGTTAGTATCCACAGGGAGTCATTATCCAAATGGGCTTATTATCCGCATGGGGTTACTATCCACAGTGAGTTCTTATCCACAGGGAGTTATTATCCACAAGGGGTAATTATCCACATGGAGTTAATATACACAGGGTGATATTATACACAACGGGTTAGTATCCACAGTGAGTTATTATCCTCATGGAGTTATTATCCACATGGGGTTATAATCAATAGGGAGTTAATAGCCACATAGGGTTATTATCCACATGGAGCTATTATCTACAGGGAGTTATTATCCACAAGGGGTTTTTAACCAGAGTGGGTTATTATCCACAGGGATTTATTATTCACACGGGGTTATTAACCACAATTGGTTATTATACTCAGGGTGTTATTATCCACAGGGAGTTATTATCCACAGGGAGTTATTATCCACACGGTGTTATTATCCATTGGGAGTTATTATCCATAAGGGCTTATTATCCACAGGGAGTAAATATCCACAAGGGTTTATTATCCGGAGCACGTTATTATCCACAGGGAGTTATTATCCACACTGGGTTATTATCCACATGGGGTTACTAACCACAGCGAGTTCTTATCCACAGGGAGTTATTATCCACAAGGAGTTATTATCCACAGGGAGTTATTATCGACGGGGGGATATTATCCACAAGGGTTTAATATCTACAGTGAGTTATTTTCCTCAAGGAATTGTTATCCACATGTGGTTATAATCCACTGGGAGTTATTAGCCACACAGGGTTATTATCCACATGGAGGTATTTTCTGCAGGGAGTTAATATATACAAGGTGTTATTATCCAGAGCGGGTTATTATCCACAGAGAGTTATTATCCACACGGGGTTATTATCTACAAGGGGTTTTTATCCACAAGGAGTTATTATCCACACGGAGTTATTATCCACAGGGGATTACTATCCACAGGGAGTTAGTATCCACAGGGAGTTAATATCCTCAAGCGGCTATTTTCCACATGGGGTTATTATCCACAGGGGTTTATTATCCACAGGGGGTTATTATCCGCACGGGGTTATTATCCACAGTGAGTTATTATCCACAAGGGGTTATTATCCACAGGGAGTTATTTTTAACAGGGGGTTATTATCCACAAGCGTTTAGTATACACAGTGATTTATTATCCTCAAGGAGTTATTATGCACAAGGGGTTAATATCCAAAGGTAGTTATTATCCAGAGCGGATATTAACCACAGCGAGTTATTATCAACAGTGAGTTATTGTGCACACGGAGTTATTATCCACATGGGGTTATTATCCACAGGGTGTTATTATCCCCACTGTGTTATTATCCACAGGGGATTGCTATCCACAGGGAGTTATTATCCACAGGGAGTTTTTATCCACAAGGGGTTATTATGCACATGGGGTTATTATCCACAGGGACTTATTATCCAAAGGGAGTTAGTATCCACAGAGCGTTATTTTCCACAAGGATTTATTATCCACAGGGGGTTATTATCCACAGAGGGTTGTTGTCCACAGTGGGTTGTTATCCACAAGGGGGTATTCTCCAATGGGAGATATTATCCAGATTGGGTTATACATAGGGAGTTATTATCCATAAGGGGTTATTATCCACAGGGTGTAAATATCCACGGGGAGTTATTACCCACACGGGGTTATTATCCACTGGAGTTATTATCCACAGGGAGTTATTATCCACACGGGCTTATTATTCACACGGGGTTACTATCCACAAGGGAGTTCTTATCCACAGGGAGTTATTATCCACAAGGGGATATTATCCACATGGAGTTAATATACCCAGGGTGATATTATACACAAGTGGTTAGTATCCACAGTGAATTATTATCCTCATGGAATTATTATCAACATGGGGTTTTAATCCACAGGGAGTTAATAGCCACATAGGGTTAATATCCACATGGAGATATTATCTACAGGGAGTTATTATCCACAAGGGGTTATTATCCAGAGCAGGTTATTATCCACAGGGATTTATTATCCGCACGGGGTTATTATCCACAAGGGGTTATTATCCACAGGGTGTTATTATCCACAGGGAGTTATTATCCACAGGGAGTTGTTATCCACATGGGGATTACTATCCACAGGGAGTTATTATCCACAGGGAGTTTTATCCACACGGTGTTATTATCCATAGGGAGTTATTATCCATAAGGGCTTATTATCCACAGGGAGTAAATATCCACAAGGGGTTATTATCCGAAGCGCGTTATTATCCACATGGAGTTATTATCCACAGGGTGTTATTATCCACACTGGGTTATTATCCGCATGGGGTTACTATCCACAGCGAGTTCTTATCCAAAGGGAGTTATTATCCACAAGGGTTTAGTATCCACAGTGAGTTATTATCCTCAAGGAGTTATTATCCACATGTGGTTATATTCCACCGGGAGTTATTAGCCACACAGTGTTATTATCCACATGGAGTTATTATCTGCAGGGAGTTAATATATACAAGGGGTTATTATCCAGAGTGGGTTATTATCCACAGAGAGTTATTATCCACACGGGGTTATTATCCACAAGGGGTTTTTATCCACAAGGAGTTATTATGCACACGGGGTTGTTATCCAGAGGGGAATACTATCCACAGGGAGTTATTATCCACAGGGAGTTAATATCCTCAAGGGGCTATTTTCCACATGGGGTTATTATCCACAGGGGTTTATTATCCACAGGGGGTTATTATCCGCACGGGGTTATTATCCACAGTGAGTTATTATCCACAAGGGGTTATTATCCACAGGGAGTTATTTTTAACAGGGGGTTATTATCCACAAGCGTTTAGTATACACAGTGATTTATTATCCTCAAGGAGTTATTATGCACAAGGGGTTAATATCCAAAGGTAGTTATTATCCAGAGCGGATATTAACCACAGCGAGTTATTATCAACAGTGAGTTATTGTGCACACGGAGTTATTATCCACACGGGGTTATTATCCACAGGGTGTTATTATCCCCACTGTGTTATTATCCACAGGGGATTGCTATCCACAGGGAGTTATTATCCACAGGGAGTTTTTATCCACAAGGGGTTATTATGCACATGGGGTTATTATCCACAGGGACTTATTATCCAAAGGGAGTTAGTATCCACAGAGCGTTATTTTCCACAAGGATTTATTATCCACAGGGGGTTATTATCCACAGAGGGTTGTTGTCCACAGTGGGTTGTTATCCACAAGGGGGTATTCTCCAATGGGAGATATTATCCAGATTGGGTTATACATAGGGAGTTATTATCCATAAGGGGTTATTATCCACAGGGTGTAAATATCCACGGGGAGTTATTACCCACACGGGGTTATTATCCACTGGAGTTATTATCCACAGGGAGTTATTATCCACACGGGCTTATTATTCACACGGGGTTACTATCCACAAGGGAGTTCTTATCCACAGGGAGTTATTATCCACAAGGGGATATTATCCACATGGAGTTAATATACCCAGGGTGATATTATACACAAGTGGTTAGTATCCACAGTGAATTATTATCCTCATGGAATTATTATCAACATGGGGTTTTAATCCACAGGGAGTTAATAGCCACATAGGGTTAATATCCACATGGAGATATTATCTACAGGGAGTTATTATCCACAAGGGGTTATTATCCAGAGCAGGTTATTATCCACAGGGATTTATTATCCGCACGGGGTTATTATCCACAAGGGGTTATTATCCACAGGGTGTTATTATCCACAGGGAGTTATTATCCACAGGGAGTTGTTATCCACATGGGGATTACTATCCACAGGGAGTTATTATCCACAGGGAGTTTTATCCACACGGTGTTATTATCCATAGGGAGTTATTATCCATAAGGGCTTATTATCCACAGGGAGTAAATATCCACAAGGGGTTATTATCCGAAGCGCGTTATTATCCACATGGAGTTATTATCCACAGGGTGTTATTATCCACACTGGGTTATTATCCGCATGGGGTTACTATCCACAGCGAGTTCTTATCCAAAGGGAGTTATTATCCACAAGGGTTTAGTATCCACAGTGAGTTATTATCCTCAAGGAGTTATTATCCACATGTGGTTATATTCCACCGGGAGTTATTAGCCACACAGTGTTATTATCCACATGGAGTTATTATCTGCAGGGAGTTAATATATACAAGGGGTTATTATCCAGAGTGGGTTATTATCCACAGAGAGTTATTATCCACACGGGGTTATTATCCACAAGGGGTTTTTATCCACAAGGAGTTATTATGCACATGGGGTTGTTATCCAGAGGGGAATACTATCCACAGGGAGTTATTATCCACAGGGAGTTAATATCCTCAAGGGGCTATTATCCACATGGGGTTATTATCCACAGGGGTTTATTATCCACAGAGGGTTATTATCCACACTGGGTTATTATGCACAGGGAGTTATTATCCACACGGGGTTATTATTCACATGCAGTTATTATTAATAGGGAGTGCTTATCCACAGGGAGTTATTATCCACAAGGGGTTATTATCCACAGGGAGTTATTATTAATGGGGGTTATTATCCACAAGCGTTTAGTATACACAGTGATTTATTATCCTCAAGGAGTTATTATCCACATGGTGTTAATATCCACAGGTAGTTATTATACACAGGGGATATTAACCACAGCGAGTTATTATCAACGGTGAGTTATTATGCACACGGAGTTATTATCCACAAGGGTTTATTATCCAGAGGGAGTTATTATCCATAAGGGCTTATTATCCTCAGGGAGTAAATATCCACAAGAGGTTATTATCCGGAGTCCGTTATTATCCACAGGGAGTTAGTATCCACAGGGAGTTATTATCCACATTGGGTTATTATCCCCAGGGAGTTATTTTACACAGGGTGATATTAGATACAAGGGGTTATAATCCAAAGTGAGATATTATCCACACGGGATTATTATCCACAAGGGGTTATTATCCACAGGGTGTTCTAATCCACAAGGTGTTATTATCCACAGGGGATTGCTATCCAAAGGGAGTTATTATCCACAGGGTCTTATTATCCACAAGGGGTTATTATCCACAGGGAGTTAATATCCACACGGGGTTATTATCCACATGGGGTTATTATCCACAGGGACTCATTATCCAAAGGGAGTTAGTATCCACAGAGCGTTATTTTCCACAAGGATTTATTATCCACAGGAGGTTATTATACACAGGGGGTTGTTGTCCACAGTGGGTTGTTATCCACAAGGGTTTATTCTCCACAGGGAGTTATTATTCACAGGGGGTTATTATCCATAGTGGCTTATAATCCACAGATGGTATTATCCACAGGGAGTATTTAAACTCTGGGGGTTATTATCCATAGGGTATTATTATCAACAGGGGCATATTCTTCACATGGGACTATTATCCACAGGGGGTTTATTCTCCGCAGGGAGTTATTATCTACAGAGGGTTATTATCCAAAGGGAGTTATTTTCCACGGGGAGTTATTATCCACATGGGGTTATTATCCACAGGAGATTATTATCCACAGGGATTTATTATCCACGGGGGTTATTATCCACATGGAGGTATTATCCACACAGGGTTATGATCCACATGGGGTTATTATGCACAGGGGGTTATTATCCACTGGGAGTTAATATACACTTGGTGCTATTATCCACAAGGATTTATTATCCACAAGGGGTTATTATCCACAGGGAGTTATTATTAACGGGGGTTATTATCCACAAGCGTTTAGTATACGCAGTGATTTATTATCCTCAGGGAGTTATTATGCACATGGGGTTAATATCCACAGGTAGTTATTATACACAGGGGATATTAACCACAATGAGTTATTATCAACAGTGAGTTATTATGCACACGGAGTTATTATCCACACGGGTTTATTATCCATAGGGAGTTGTTATCCATAAGGGCTTATTATCCACAGGGAGTAAATATCCACAAGGGGTTATTATCCGGAGTGCGTTATTATCCACAGGGAGTTAGTATCCACAGGGAGTTATTATCCACATGGGGTTATTATCCCCAGGGAGTTATTTTACACAGGGTGATATTATATACAAGGGGTTAGTATCCACAGTGAGTTATTATCCTCATGGAGTTATTACCAAAATGGGGTTATAATCCACAGTGAGATATTATCCACACGGGGTTATTATCCACAAGGGGTTATTATCCGCAGGGTGTTATTATCCACAGGTTGTTATTATCCACAGGGGATTGCTATCCAAAGGGAGTTATTATCCACAGGGTGTTATTATCCACAAGGGGTTATTATCCACAGAGAGTTATTATCCACACGGGGTTATTATCTACAAGGGGTTTTTATCCACAAGGAGTTATTATCCACACGGAGTTATTATCCACAGGGAGTTAATATCCTCAAGCGGCTATTTTCCACATGGGGTTATTATCCACAGGGGTTTATTATCCACAGGGGGTTATTATCCGCACGGGGTTATTATCCACAGTGAGTTATTATCCACAAGGGGTTATTATCCACAGGGAGTTATTTTTAACAGGGGGTTATTATCCACTAGCGTTTAGTATACACAGTGATTTATTATCCTCAAGGAGTTATTATCCACAAGGGGTTAATATCCAAAGGTAGTTATTATCCAGAGCGGATATTAACCACAGCGAGTTATTATCAACAGTGAGTTATTGTGCACACGGAGTTATTATCCACACGGGGTTATTATCCATAGGGAGTTATTATCCATAAGGGCTTATTATCCACAGGGAGTAAATATCCACAAGGGGTTATTATCCGGAGTGTGTCATTATCCACAGGGAGTTAGTATCCACAGGGAGTTATTATCCACACGGGGTTATTATCTGCACGTGGTTATTATCCACAGTGAGTTATTATCCACAGGGAGTTAGTATCCACAAGGCGTTATTATCCCCAGGGAGTTATTATACACAGGGTGATATTATATACAAGGGGTTAGTATCCAGAGTGAGTTATTATCCTCATGGAGTTATTACCCAATTGGGGTTATAATCTACAGGAAGGTATTAGCCACACAGGGTTATTATCCACATTGAGATATTATCTACATGGAGTTAATATCCACAAGGGGTTATTATCCAGAGCGTGTTATTATCCACAGGGATTTATTATCCACACGGGGTTATTATCCACAAGGGGTTATTATCCACAGGGTGTTATTATCCACAGGGTGTTATTATCCCCACTGTGTTATTATCCACAGGGGATTGCTATCCACAGGGAGTTATTATCCACAGGGAGTTTTTATCCACAAGGGGTTATTATGCACATGGGGTTATTATCCACAGGGACTTATTATCCAAAGGGAGTTAGTATCCACAGAGCGTTATTTTCCACAAGGATTTATTATCCACAGGGGGTTATTATCCACAGAGGGTTGTTGTCCACAGTGGGTTGTTATCCACAAGGGGGTATTCTCCAATGGGAGATATTATCCAGATTGGGTTATACATAGGGAGTTATTATCCATAAGGGGTTATTATCCACAGGGTGTAAATATCCACAGGGAGTTATTACCCACACGGGGTTATTATCCACTGGAGTTATTATCCACAGGGAGTTATTATCCACACGGGCTTATTATTCGCACGGGGTTACTATCCACAAGGGAGTTCTTATCCACAGGGAGTTATTATCCACAAGGGGATATTATCCACATGGAGTTAATATACCCAGGGTGACATTATACACAAGTGGTTAGTATCCACAGTGAATTATTATCCTCATGGAATTATTATCAACATGGGGTTATAATCCACAGGGAGTTAATAGCCACATAGGGTTAATATCCACATGGAGATATTATCTACAGGGAGTTATTATCCACAAGGGGTTATTATCCAGAGCAGGTTATTATCCACAGGGATTTATTATCCGCACGGGGTTATTATCCACAAGGGGTTATTATCCACAGGGTGTTATTATCCACAGGGAGTTATTATCCACAGGGAGTTGTTATCCACACGGGGATTACTATCCACAGGGAGTTATTGTCCACAGGGAGTTTTATCCACACGGTGTTATTATCCATAGGGAGTTATTATCCATAAGGGCTTATTATCCACAGGGAGTAAATATCCACAAGGGGTTATTATCCGAAGCGCGTTATTATCCACATGGAGTTATTATCCACAGGGTGTTATTATCCACACTGGGTTATTATCCGCATGGGGTTACTATCCACAGCGAGTTCTTATCCAAAGGGAGTTATTATCCACAAGGGTTTAGTATCCACAGTGAGTTATTATCCTCAAGGAGTTATTATCCACATGTGGTTATATTCCACCGGGAGTTATTAGCCACACAGTGTTATTATCCACATGGAGTTATTATCTGCAGGGAGTTAATATATACAAGGGGTTATTATCCAGAGTGGGTTATTATCCACAGAGAGTTATTATCCACACGGGGTTATTATCCACAAGGGGTTTTTATCCACAAGGAGTTATTATGCACACGGGGTTGTTGTCCAGAGGGGAATACTATCCACAGGGAGTTATTATCCACAGGGAGTTAATATCCTCAAGGGGCTATTATCCACATGGGGTTATTATCCACAGGGGTTTATTATCCACAGAGGGTTATTATCCACAGGGAGTTATTATTAATGGGGGTTATTATCCACAAGCGTTTAGTATACACAGTGATTTATTATCCTCAAGGAGTTATTATCCACATGGTGTTAATATCCACAGGTAGTTATTATACACAGGGGATATTAACCACAGCGAGTTATTATCAACGGTGAGTTATTATGCACACGGAGTTATTATCCACAAGGGTTTATTATCCAGAGGGAGTTATTATCCATAAGGGCTTATTATCCTCAGGGAGTAAATATCCGCAAGAGGTTATTATCCGGAGTCCGTTATTATCCACAGGGAGTTAGTATCCACAGGGAGTTATTATCCACATTGGGTTATTATCCCCAGGGAGTTATTTTACACAGGGTGATATTATATACAAGGGGTTATAATCCAAAGTGAGATATTATCCACACGGGATTATTATCCACAAGGTGTTATTATCCACAGGGTGTTATTATCCACAAGGTGTTATTATCCATAGGGGATTGCTATCCAAAGGGAGTTATTATCCACAGGGTCTTATTATCCACAAGGGGTTATTATCCACAGGGAGTTAATATCCACATGGGGTTATTATCCACATGGCGTTATTATCCACAGGGACTCATTATCCAAAGGGAGTTAGTATCCACAGAGCGTTATTTTCCACAAGGATTTATTATCCACAGGAGGTTATTATACACAGGGGGTTGTTGTCCACAGTGGGTTGTTATCCACAAGGGTTTATTCTCCACAGGGAGTTATTATTCACAGGGGGTTATTATCCATAGTGGCTTATAATCCACAGATGGTATTATCCACAGGGAGTATTTAAACTCTGGGGGTTATTATCCATAGGGTATTATTATCAACAGGGGCATATTCTTCACATGGGACTATTATCCACAGGGGGTTTATTCTCCGCAGGGAGTTATTATCTACAGAGGGTTATTATCCAAAGGGAGTTATTTTCCTTGGGGAGTTATTATCCACATGGGGTTATTATCCACAGGAGATTATTATCCACAGGGATTTATTATCCACGGGGGTTATTATCCACATGGAGGTATTATCCACACAGGGTTATGATCCACATGGGGTTATTATGCACAGGGGGTTATTATCCACTGGGAGTTAATATACACTTGGTGCTATTATCCACAATGATTTATTATCCACAAGGGGTTATTATCCACAGGGAGTTATTATTAACGGGGGTTATT
The DNA here is from genome assembly GCF_017639515.1 of Carcharodon carcharias. NCBI lineage: Eukaryota > Metazoa > Chordata > Chondrichthyes > Lamniformes > Lamnidae > Carcharodon > Carcharodon carcharias. Next base: position 80,951,860 of record NC_054479.1, read on the forward strand.
ATCCACAAGCGTTTAGTATACGCAGTGATTTATTATCCTCAGGGAGTTATTATGCACATGGGGTTAATATCCACAGGTAGTTATTATACACAGGGGATATTAACCACAGTGAGTTATTATCAACAGTGAGTTATTATGCACACGGAGTTATTATCCACACGGGTTTATTATCCATAGGGAGTTGTTATCCATAAGGGCTTATTATCCACAGGGAGTAAATATCCACAAGGGGTTATTATCCGGAGTGCGTTATTATCCACAGGGAGTTAGTATCCACAGGGAGTTATTATCCACATGGTGTTATTATCCCCAGGGAGTTATTTTACACAGGGTGATATTATATACAAGGGGTTAGTATCCACAGTGAGTTATTATCCTCATGGAGTTATTACCAAAATGGGGTTATAATCCACAGTGAGATATTATCCACACGGGGTTATTATCCACAAGGGGTTATTATCCGCAGGGTGTTATTATCCACAGGTTGTTATTATCCACAGGGGATTGCTATCCAAAGGGAGTTATTATCCACAGGGTGTTATTATCCACAAGGGGTTATTATCCACAGGGAGTTAATATCCACACGGGGTTATTATCCACATGGGGTTATTATCCATAGGGACTCATTATCCAAAGGGAGTTAGTATCCACAGAGCGTTATTTTCCACAAGGCTTTATTATCCACAGGAGGTTATTATACACAGGGGGTTGTCCACGGTGGGTTGTTATCCACAAGGGTGTATTCACCACAGGGATTTATTATTCACAGGGGGTTATTATCCATAGTGGCTTATAATCCACAGATGTTATTATCCACAGGGAGTATTTAACTTCAGGGGGTTATTATCCATAGGGTGTTATTATCAACAGGGGCATATTCTCCACATGAGACTATTATCCACAGGGGGTTTATTCTCCACAGGGAGTTATTGTGTACAGAGGGTTATTATCCAAAGTGAGTTATTTTCCACGGGGAGTTATTATCCACATGGGGTTATTATCCACAGGGGATTATTATCCACAGGGAGTTAATATCCACGGGGGTTATTATCCACATGGAGGTATTATCCACACGGGGTTATGATCCACAAGGGGTTATTATGCACAGGGGGTTATTATCCACTGGGAGTTAATATACACAGGGGGCGATTATCCACAAGGATTTATTATCCACAGGGGGTTATTATCCACAGGGGGTTGTTGTCCACAGTGGGTTGTTATCCAAAAGGGGGTATTCTCCACAGTGAATTATTATCCACAGGGAGTTATTATCCACATGGGTTTATTATCCACACGGGGTTATTATCCACAGGGAGTTCTTATCCACAGGGAGCTCTTTTCCACAACGAGTTATTATCCACAGGGATTTATTATCCACAGGGGGATATTATCCACCGGGGTTATTATCCAAAGGGAGTTATTGTCCACAGGCAGTTATTATCCACTTGCGGTTATTATTCCCAGGGGGTTATTATCCACAAGGGGTTATTATCCAAAGGGGGTTATTATCCATAGGGTGTTATTATCCTCAAGGGGTTAGTATCCACAGTGATTTATTATCCTCAAGGAGTTTTTATCCACATGGGGTTATTATCCACAGGGAGTTATTAATCACAGGGGTTTATTATCGAGAGGGAGTTATTCTCCACACGGGTTATTAACCATAGCGAGTTATTATCCACAGGGAGTTATTATGCACACGGGGTTATTATCCACACGGGGCTATTATCCACAGGGAGTTATTATCCAAAAAAGGATATTATCCACAGGGAGTTATTAACTACAGGGAGTTATTATCCACAAGGGGTTATTATCCACAGGGAATTAATATCCAAAAGGGGTTATTATCCAGAGCGGGTTATTATCCACAGGGAGTTATTATCCATAAGGAGTTATTATCCACACGGGGTTATTATCCGCATGGGGTTATTTTCCACAGGGAGTTCTTATTCACAGGGAGTAATTATCCACAAGGGGTTAATATTCATAGGTAGTTATTATCCACAGGGGGGTATTATCCACAAGGGATTAGTATCCACAGTGAGATATTATCCTCAAGGAGTTATTATCCACATGGGGTTATTATCCACAGGGAGTTATAGCCCACACGGGGTTATTATCCACATGGAGTTCTTAACTACAGGGAGTTATTATCCACAAGGGGTTATTATCCACAAGGGGTTATTATCCTCAGCGAGTTAATATCCACAAGGGGTTATTATCAACCTGGGGTTATTATCCACAGGGAGATATTATCCACGGGGGTTATTATCCATAGGGGGTTATTATCGATAGGGAGTTATTATCCACATGGGGTTATTATCCACAGGGGGTTATTATCCACAGGGAGTTATTATCTACAGGGGGTTATTATCCACAGGATGTTATTATACACAGTAGTTATTAACCACGGGGAGTTATTATCCACAGAGAGTTATAATGCGCACAGGGTTATTATCCACATGTGTTATTATCCACAGGGAGTTATTATCCACAAGGGGTTATTATCGACAGGGAGTTAATATCCACAAGGGGTAATTATCCAGACGGGTTTATTATCCACAGAGAGTTATTATCCACAGGGATTTATTATACGACGGGGTTATTATCCACAGGGAGTTCTTATCTGCAGTGAGTTATTATCCTAAAAGTGTTATTATCCACATGGCGTTATTATCCACAAGCGGTTAGTATCGACAGTAATTTATTATACTCAAGGAGTTATTATCCACATGGGGTTATTATCCACAGGGAGTTATTAGCCTCACGGGGTTATAATCCACATGGAGTAATTATCCAGAGGGAGTTATTATCCACAAGGGGTTATTATCCATAGGGAGTTAATATCCACAAGGGGTTATTATCCAGAGCAGGTTATTATCCACAGGGAGTTATTATCCACACGGGGTAATTCTCCACTGGGGTTATTATCCACTGGGTGTTATTATCCACAGGGAGTTATTATCCACACGGGGTTATTATCCACAGTGTATTACTATCCACAAGGAATTATTGTCCACAGGGAGTTATTATCTTCAAGGGGTTATATCCACAGAGAGTTAAAATCCACAAGGGGTTATTATCCACATGGGTTTATTATCCACAGGGGCTTATTATCCAAAGGAAGTTAATATCCACATGGATGATTATCCACAATGATTTATTATCCACAGAGGGTTGTTGTCCACAATGGGTTGTTATCCACAAAGGGGTATTCTCCAAAGGGAGTTCTTATCCACAGGGAGTTATTATCCACAAGGGGTTATTATCCAGAACGGCTTATTATCCACAGGGAGTTATTATCCACAGGGAGTTATTATCCACATGGGTTTATTATCCACCGGGGTTATTATCCACAGGGAGTTATTATCCACAGGTGGTTATTATCCATAGGGGGTTATTATAGACAGCAGGTTATTATCTACATGGGGTTATTATCCACAGGGCCTTATTATCCAAAGGGAGTTAGTATCCACAGGGAGATATTATCCACAGGGGGTTATTATCCATAGGGGGTTATTATAGACAGCAGGTTATTATCTACATGGGGTTATTATCCACAGGGCCTTATTATCCAAAGGGAGTTAGTATCCACAGGGGTTATTATCCGCAATGATTTATTATCCACAGGGAGATATTATCCACAGGGGGTTATTATCCATAGGGGGTTATTAAGACACTGGGTTAATTTACACATGGGGTTATTATCCACAGGGGGTTATTAACTACAGCGGGTTATTATCCACAGGGTGTTATTATCCACCATGGTTATTAACCACAAAGATTTATTATCCACAGAGATTTATAATGCACACGGGCTTATTATCCACACGGGGATTTTATCCACAGGGGGTTATTATCCACAAGGGGTTAGTATCGACAGTAAGTTATTATCCTAAGGAGATATTATCCACATGGGGCTATTATCCACAGGCAGTTATTAGCCTCACGGGGTTATTATCCAGAGGGAGTTAATATCCACAAGGGGTTATTATCCAGAGTGGGTTATTATCCACAGGGAGTTATTATCCACAGGGAGTTATTACCCACACGGGGTTATTATCCACTGGAGTTATTATCCACAGGGAGTTCTTATCCACAGGGAGTTATTATCTACATGGGGTTATTATCCACAGGGAGTTAATATCCACACGGGGTTATTATGCACATGGGGTTATTATGCACAGGGGCTTATTATCCAAAGGGAGTTAGTATCCACAGGGGTTATTATCTGCAATGATTTATTATCCACAGCTGGTTATTATCTACAGGGGGTTGTTGTCTACAATGGGTTGTTATCCACAAAGGGGTGTTCTCCACAGGGAGTTATTATCCACAGCGAGTTATTATCCACAGGGAGTTATTATCCTCAAAGACTTATTATCCACAGGGAGTTATTATCTACAAGGGGTTATTATCAACAGGGAGTTATTATCATCAAGGAGTTATTATCCACATGGCGTTATTATCCGCACACGGTTATTATCCACAAGGGGTTATTATCCACAGGGAGTTATTATCCACACGGTTTTATTATCAGCAGGGAGTTATTATCCACATGTGGTTATTATCCGCACGTGGTTATTTTCCAAGGGAGTTCTTATCCACAGCGAGTTATTATCCACAGGCAGTTATTATGCACATGGGGTTATTATCCACACGGGGTTATTATCGACAGGGACTTATTATCCAAAAGGGGTTATTATCCATAGGGAGTTAATATCCAAAAATGGGTTATTATCCCAGAGCGGGTTATTATCCACAGGGAGTTATTATCCGGAGGGACTTATTATCCACAAGGGGTTATTATCTGCACAGGGTTATTATCCACACGGAGTTCATAACCAGAGGGAGTTATTATCAAAAAGGGTTGTTATCCACAGGGCGTTATTATCCTCAAGGGGTTAGTATCCACAGTGATTTATTATCCTCAAGGAGTTATTGTCCACATGGGGTTATTGTCCACAGGGAGTTATTATCCACAGGGGGTTATTATCCAGAGGGAGTTATTCTCCACAGGGGTTTTTAACCACAGCGAGTTATTATCCACAGGGAGTTATTATGCACACGGGGTGATTATCCACACAGGGTTATTATCCACAGGGAGTTATTATCCACAAGGGCTTAGTATCCACAGTGATTTATTATCCTCAAGGAGTTATTATCCACATGGGGTTATTATCCACAGGTGGTTATTATCCACAGGGGGTTGTTTTCCACAATGGGTTGTTTTCCACAAAGGGGTAATCTCCACAGGGAGTTATTATCCACAGCGAGTTGTTATCCACAGGGGTTATTATCCAATGGTGGTTATTATCCACAATGATTTATTATCCACAGGTGGTTATTATCTACTGGGCATTGTTTTCCACAATGGATTGTTATCCTCAAAGGGGTATTCTCCACAGGGAGTTATTATCCACAGGGAGTTATTAACCCCACGGGGTAATTATCCATTGGTGGTTATTATCCAAAGGGAGATATTATCCACAGGGGAATTATTATCCTCAGGGACTTATTATCTACAGACGTTTATTATAGACAGGGAGTTATTATCCACAGGGGTTATTTACCACAGGGAGTTATTATCCACAGGGAGTTATTATCTACAAGGGGTTATTATCAACTGGGAGTTATTATCCACAGGGAGTGATTATCCACGGGGAGTTATTATCCACACGGTGTTATTATCCGCAGGGGATTATTATCCACAGGGAGTTATTATCCACAGGAGGTTATTATCCACATGGGGTTATTATCTTCCGGGTTTATTATCCACCGGGGTTATTATGCAGAGGGAGTTATTATCCACATGGCGATATTATCCAGAGATGGTTATTATTCACAGGGGGTTATTATCCACATGGGGTTATTATCCACATGGTGTTATTATCCACAGGGAGTTATTATGCACAAGGGGATATAATCCGCACGCAGTTATTATCCAGAGGGAGTTCTTATCCACAAGGGATTATTATTGGCAAAGAGTTATTTTCCAAAGGGGGTTATTATCCACAAGGGGTTATTATCCACAGGGAGTTATTATCCATAGGGAGTTATTATCCACACAGGGTTATTATCCACACGGGGATATTATCCACAGGGAGTTCTTATCCACAGGGAGTAATTATCAACAAGGGGTTATTATCCAAAGGGAGTTATTATCCACAAGTGGTTATTATCCACAAGGGATTAGTATCCACAGTGAGTTTTTATCCTTGAGGAGTTATTATCCACATGGCATTATTATCCACACAGGGTTATTATCCACAGGGGGATAATTATCCACAGGAGGTTATTATCCACATGGGGTTAATATCCATAAGGGGTTATTATCCACAATGTTTTATTATCTACCGGGGGTTATTATCCACAGGGTTTATTATCCACATGGGGTTATTATCCACACGGTGTTATTATCCACAAGGAGTTCTTATCCACAGGGTGATATTATCCATAGGGAGTTATTATCCTCACAGGGTTATTATCCGCACGGGGATATTATCCACAGGGAGTTCTTATCCACAAGGAGTAATTATCAACAAGGGGTTATTATCCAAAGGGTGTTATTATCCACAGGGGGTTATTATCCACAAGAGATTAGTAACCACAGTGAGTTTTTATCCTCGACGAGTTATTATCCATATGGGGTTATTATCCACAGGGAGTTATAAGCCACACGGGGTAATTATCCACATGGAGTTATTATCCACATGGAGTTATTATCCATTGGTGGTTATGATCCACATGGGTTATTATCCACAGGGAGATATTATCCACGGGGTTTAATATCCTTAGGGGGTTATTATCGACAGGGCGTTATTATCCGCATGGGGTTATTATGCACAGGGGCTTATTATCCACAGGGAGTTATTATCTACAGCGGGTTATTATCCACAGGGAATTATTATCCACAGTGGTTATTAACCACAGGGACTTATTAGCCACAGAGAGTTATTATGCACAAGGGGATATAATCCGCACTCGGTTATTATCCACAGGGAGTTCTTATCCACAAGGGATTATTATTGGCAGAGAGTTATTATCCACAGGGGGTTATTATCCACAAGGGGTTAGTATCCACAATGATTTATTATCCTCAAGGAGTTATTATCCACTTGTGGTTATTATACACAGGGAGATATTATCCACAAGGGGATATTATCCACAGGGAGTTATTAACTACAGGGAGTTATTATCCACAAGTGGTTATTATCCACAGGGAGTTAATATCCAAATGGGGTTATTATCCAGAGCGGGTTATTATCCACAGGGAGTTATTATCCATAGGGAGTTATTATCCACACGGGGTTATTATCCACACGGGGTTATTATCCACATGGAGTTATTATCCATTGGTGGTTATGATCCAGATGGGTTATTATCCACAGGGAGATATTATCCACGGGGTTTAATAGCCTTAGGGGGTTACTATCGACAGGGCGTTATTATCCATATGGAGTTATTATCCACACGGGGTTATTATCCACACGGGGTTATTATCCACAGCGAGTTATTATCCACAGGGGGTTATTATACACAAGGGATTAGTATCCACAGTAAGATTTTATCCTCAAGGAGTTATTATCCATTTGGGGTTATTGTCCACAGGGAGTTATAAGCCACACGGGGTTATTATCGACAGGACGTTATTATCTGCATGGGGTTATTAGCAACAGGGGGTTAATATCCACAGGGAGTTATTATCTACAGCGGGTTATTATCCACAGGGAATTATTATCCACAGTGGTTATTAACCACAGGGAGTTATTATCCACAGAGAGTTATTATGCACATGGTTTCACTATCCACACGGGGTTATTATCCACAGGGAGTTATTATCCACACGGGGTTATTATCCACAGGGAGTTAATTTCCACAAGGGGTTATTATCCAGAGGGGTTTATTATCCACAGGGAGTTATTATCCACAGGGAGTTATTATCCACACGAGGTTATTATCCACAAGTGGTTAGTATCCACAGTGATTTATTATCCTCAATGAGTTATTATCTACATGGGGTTATTCTCCACAGGGGTTATAAACCACAGCGAGTTATTATACACTGGGAGTTATTATCCACAAGGGGTTATTATCCACAGGGAGTTATTATCCACAAGGGGTTATTTTGCACAGGGAGTTAATATCCACAAGGGGTTATTATCCAGAGCGGGTTATTATCCACAGGTAGTTATTATCCACAGGGAGTTATTATCCACATGAGGTTATTATCCTCACGGGGTTATTATGCACACGGAGTTCTTATCCACAGGGTGATATTATCCACAAGGGTCTCGTATCCACAGTGAGTTATTTTCCTCAAGTTGTTATTATCCACATGGTGTTATTATCCATAGGGTGTTATTATCGTCAAGGGTGTATTATCCACATGGGGTTATTATCCACAGGGGGTTATTCTCCACAGGAAGTTTTTATATACAGGGAGTTATTATCCACAGGGGATTATTATCCACGGGGAGTTATTATCCACAGGGGGTTACTATCCACCATGTGTTAGTATCCACAGTGATTTATTATCCTCAAGGAGTTATTATCGACATGGGGTTATTATCCATAGGGAGTTAATATCCACAGGGGGTTATTATCTACAGCGGGTTAATATCCACAAGGGGTTATTATCCTCATGGGGTTATTATCTACACGGGATATTATCCACAGGGACCTATTATCCACAGGGTGTTATTATCCACAAGGGGTTAGTATCCACACTGAGTTATTATCTTCAAGGAGTTATTTCCACATGGGGATATTATCCACAGGGAGTTATTAGCCACACGGGGTTATTATCCACAATGAGTTATTATCTACAGGGGGTTATTTTCCACATGGGGTTACTATCCATAGGGGGTTATTATCCACAAGGTTTTATTATCTACTGGGGATTATTATCCACCGGGGTTAATATCCAGAGCGAGTTATTATCCACAGGGAGTTATTATCCACAAGGGGTTATATCCACAGGGGATTACCATTGAAAGGGAATTATTATCCACAGGGAGTTATTATCCCAAAGGGGTTATTATCCACAGGAAGTTATTATCCTCAAGGAGTTATTATCCACATGGCATTATTATCCACATGGGGTTATTATCCACAGGGGGATAATTATCCACAGGATGTTATTATCCACATGGGGTTAATATCCATAAGGGTTATTATCCACAATGTTTTATTATCTCCCGGGGGTTATTATCCACCGGGGTTATTATCCAGAGGAAGTTATTATCCACAGGGAATTATTATCCACACAGGGTTATTATCCGAACGCGGCTATAATCCGCAGGAAGTTCTTATACACAGGGAGATATAATCCACAAGGGGTTATTATCCACAGGGAGTTATTATCCACAGCGCATTATTATCCACAGGTAGTTATTATCCACAGGGAGTTATTATCCACATGGGTTTATTATCCTCACGGGGTTATTATCCAAGTGGAGTTCTTATCCACAGGGTGATATTATCCACAAGGGGTTAGTATCCACAGTGAGTTATTTTCCTCAAGGAGTTATTATCCACATGGTGTTATTATCCATAGGGTATTATTAACGTCAAGGGCGTATTATCCAAATGGGGGTTATTCTCCACAGGGAGTTATTATCCACAGGAGATTATTATCCACAGGGAGTTATTTTCCATGGGGAGTTATTATCCACACGGGGTTTTTATCCACAGGGAGTTATTATCCACACAGGGTTATTATCCACACGGGGTTATTGTCCACACGGGGTTATTTTCCACACGGAGTTTTTATCCACAGGGGGTTATTATCCACAGGGAGTTATTATCTACAAGGGGTTATTATCAACAGTGAGTTATTATCCTCAAAGAGTTATTATCCACATGGCGTTATTATCCACACGCGGTTATTATCCACAAGGGGTTATTATCCACAGGGGGTTATTATCCACACGGGTTTATTATCCACAGGGAGTAATGATCCACATGGGGTTATTGTCCTCACGCGGTTATTATCCATAGGGAGTTCTTATCCACAGCGAGTTATTATCCACAGGGAGTTATTATGCACACGGGGTTATTATCCACACAGTGTTATTATACACAGGGACTTATTATCTACAAGGTGGTATTATCCACAGGGAGTTAATATCTAAAAATGGGTTATTATCCAGAGCGGGTTATTATCTGCAGGGAGTTATTATCCACAGGGACTTATTATCCACAAGGGGTTATTATCCGCTTAGGGTTATTATCCACACGGAGTTCATAGCCACAGGGAGTTATTATCCACAAGGGGCTATTATCCACCGGAGTTATTATCCACAGGTGGATATTATCCACAAGGGGTTAGAATCCACAGTGAGTTATTATCCACAAGGGGTTAGAATCCACAGTGAGTTATTATCCTCAAGGAGTTATTATCCACACGGTGCTTTTATCCACAGGGAGCTGTTAGTCCAACAGGGCTTCTTTTCCACATGGAGTTATTATATACAGGGAGTTAATATCCACAAGGGGTTATTATCCAAGCGGGTTATTATCCACAGGGAGTTATTATCCACACAGGGATATTATCCACCGGGGTTATTATCCACAGGGAGCTATTATCCACATGCAGTTAATATCCACAAGTGGATATTATCCACAGGAGCTAATAACCACAAGGGGTTATTATCCACATGTGGTTATTATCCACAGGGGCTTATTATCCACAGGAAGTTAGTATCCACAGGGTGTTATTATTCACAAGGATTCATTAGCCACATGTAGTTATTATCCACAGGGGGTTGTTGTCCACAGTGGGTTGTTATCCACAAGGGGGTATTCTCCACAGGGAGTTATTATCCACAGGGAGTTATTATCCACAGGGGGTTATTATCCATAGGGGGTTATTATCAACAGAGGTTATTATCCACAGGGAGTTATTATCCTCTGGGGGTTATTATCCATAGGGTGATATTATCGACAGGGGTGTATTATCCACATGGGGTTATTATCCTCAGGGGGTTATTCTCCACAGGGAGTTATTATCTACAGGGGGTTTTCATCCACAGGGAGTCAGTATCCACGGGGAGTTATTATCCACGTGGGGTTATTATCCCCAGGAGATTATTATCCACAGGGAGTTATTATCCACAGGGGATTATTATCCACAAGGTGTTAGTATCCACAGTGATTTATTATCCTCAAGGAATTATTATCCACATGGGTTTATTATCCACAGGTGGTTATTATCCACAGGGTGTTGTTGTCCACAATGGGTTGTTATCAACAAAGGGGTATTTTCCACGGAGTTATTATACACAGGGAGTTATTATCCCCAGGGGGTTGTTATCCATTGGTGGTTATTATCCACAGGGGTTATTATCCACAGGGAGATATTATCCACAGGGGGTTATTATCCATATGGTGTTATTATAGACAGCGTGTTATTATCCACATGGGGTTATTTTCCAAAGGGGATTGTTATCCACAGGGAGTTATTATCCACAGGGGTTATTAACCACAGTGAGTTAATATCCATTGGGTGCTATTATGCACACGGGGTTATTATCCACACGGGGTAATTATCCACAGGGAGTTATTATCCACACGGGGAATTATCCACAGCGAGTTAATATTCACAAGGGGTTATTATCCAGAGGGGTTTATTATCAACTGGGAGTTATTATCCACCGGGAGTTATTATCCACACGGGATTATTATCCACAGGGGGTTATTATCCACAAGGGGTTAGTATCCACAGTGAGTTATTATCCTCAAGAAGTTATTATCCACATGGGGATATTATCCACAGGGAGTTATTAGACACACGGGGTTATTATCCACAACGAGTTATTATCTACAGGGGGTTATTAGCCACATGGGGTTACTATCCATAGGGGGTTATTATCCACAAGGTTTTATTATCTACTGGGGATTATTATCCACCGGGGTTAATATCCAGAGTGAGTTATTATCCACAGGGAGTTATTATCCACAGGGAGTTATTATCCCAAAGGGGTTATTATCCACAGGAAGTTATTATCCTCAAGGGGTTATTATCCACATGGCATTATTATCCACATGGGGTTATTATCCACAGGGGGATAATTATCCACAGGTGGTTATTATCCACATGGGGTTAATATCCATAAGGGGTTATTATCCACAATGTTTTATTATCTACCGGGGATTATTATCCACCGGGGTTATTATCCAGAGGGAGTTATTATCCACAGGGAATTATTATCCACCCAGGGTTATTATCCGCATGCAGTTATAATCCGCAGGAAGTTCTTATACACAGGGAGATATTATCCACAAGGGGTTATTATCCACAGGGAGTTATTATCCACAGGGGGATATTATCCACAAGGGGTTAGAATCCACAGTGAGTTATTATCCTCAAGGAGTTATTATCCACATGGTGCTTTTATCCACAGGGAGTTATTAGTCCAACAGGGCTATTTTTCCACATGGAGTTATTATATACAGGGAGTTAATATCCACAAGAGGTTATTATCCAGAGTGGGTTATTATCCACAGGGAGTTATTATCCACACGGGGATATTATCCACCGGGGTTATTATCCACAGGGAGCCTTTATCCAAATGCAGATATTATCCACAAGCAGATATTATCCACAGGAGCTAATAACCACAAGGGGTTATTATCCACATGTGGTTATTATCCACAGGGGCTTATTATCCACAGGAAGTTAGTATCCACGGGGTGTTATTATCCACAAGGATTTATTATCCACAGGTGGTTATTATCCACAGGGTGTTGTTGTCCACAGTGGGTTGTTATCCACACGGGGGTATTCTCCACAGGAAGTTATTATCCACAGGGAGTTATTATCCACAGGGGGTTATTATCCCTAGGGGGTTATTATCAACAGAGGTTATTATCCACAGGGAGTTATTATCCTCTGGGGGTTATTATCCATAGGGTGATATTATCGACAGGGGTGTATTATCCACATGGGGTTATTATCCTCAGGGGGTTATTCTCCACAGGGAGTTATTATCTACAGGGGGTTTTTATCCACAGGGAGTTAGTATCCACGGGGAGTTATTATCCACGTGGGGTTATTATCCCCAGGAGATTATTAACCACAGGGAGTTATTATCCACAGGGGATTATTATCCACAAGGTGTTAGTATCCACAGTGATTTATTATCCTCAAGGAATTATTATCCACATGGGTTTATTATCCACAGGTGGTTATTATCCACAGGGTATTGTTGTCCACAATGGGTTGTTATCAACGAAGGGGTATTCTCCACAGGGAGTTATTGTCCCCACGGGGTTGTTATCCATTGGTGGTTATTATCCACAGGGGCTATTATCCACAGGGAGATATTATCCACAGGGGGTTATTATCCATATGGTGTTATCATAGACAGCGGGTTATTATCCACATGGGGTTATTTTCCAAATGGGATTGTTATCCACAGGCAGTTATTATCCAAAGGGGTTATTAACCACAGGGAGTTAATATCCATTGGGTGCTATTATGCACACGGGGTTATTATCCACACGGGGTAATTATCCACAGGGAGTTATTATCCACATGGGGAATTATCCACATCGAGTTAATATCCACAAGGGGTTATTATCCAGAGGGGTTTATTATCAACAGGGAGTTATTATCCACCGGGAGTTATTATCCACACGGGATTATTATCCACACGGGGTTATTGTCCACAGGGAGTTATTATACAAAGGGAGTTATTATCTACAAGGGGCTATTTTCAGCAGGGAGTTATTATCCTCAAGGAGTTATTATCCACATGGCGTTATTATCCACACGCAGTTATTATCCACAGGGGTTTATTATCCACAGGGAGTTATTATCCACACGGGTTTATTATCGGAATGCAGTTGTTATCCAAAGTGATTTCTTGTCCACAGTGAGTTATTATCTACAATGGGTTATTATCAGCATGGAGTTTATATCCTCAAGGAGTTATTATCCACATGGCGTTATTATCCACACCCGGTTATTATCCAAAGGGGGTTATTATCCACACGGGGTTGTTATCCACAAGTGATTAGTATCCACAGTGATTTATTATCCTCAATGAGTTATTATCTACATGGGGTTATTTTCCACAGGGGTTATAAACCACAGCAAGTTATTATCCACTGGGAGTTATTATGCACACGGGGTTATTATCCACAAAGGTTATTATCCACATGGGGTAATTATTGACAGGAAGTTATTATCCACACGGGGTTATTATCCACAGGGAGTTAATATCCACAAGGGGTTATTATCCAGAGAGGTTTATTATCCACAGGGAGTTATTATCGACAGGGAGTTATTATCCACACGGGGTTATGATCCAAACGGGGTTATTGTCCACAGGGAGTTATTATACCCAGGGAGTTATTATCTTCAAGGGGTTATTATCAGCAGGGAGTTATTATGCTCAAGGAGTTATTATCCACATGGCGTTATTATCCACATGCGGTTATTATCCACACGGGCTTATTATCCACAGGGAGTTATTATCCACACAGGGTTATTATCGGAATGCCGTTATTATCCATAGGGATTTCTTATCCACAGTAAGTTATTATCTACAAGGGGTAATTATCAGCAGGGAGTTATTATCCTCAAGGAGTTATTATCCACATGGCGTTATTATCCACACACGGTTATTATCCACAGGGAGTTATTATCCTCAGGGGGTTATTATCCATAGGGTGATATTATCGACAGATGTGTATTATCCACATGGGGTTATTATCCTCAGGGGGTTATTCTCCACAGGAAGTTATTATCTACAGGGGGGTTTTATCCACAGGGTGTTAGTATCCACGGGGAGTTATTATCCACGTGGGGTTATTATCCCCAGGAGATTATTATCCACAAGGTGTTAGTTTCCACAGTGATTTATTATCCTCAAGGAATTATTATCCACATTGGTTTATTATCCACAGGTGGTTATTATCCACAGGGTGTTGTTGTCCACAATGGGTTGTTATCAACAAAGGGGTATTCTCCACAGGGAGTTATTATCCCCACGGGGTTGTTATCCATTGGTGGTTATTATCCACATGGGTTATTATCCACAGGGAGATATTATCCACAGGGGGGTTATTATCCATATGGTGTTATTATAGACAGCGGGTTATTATCCACATGGGGTTATTTTCCAAATGGGATTGTTATCCTCAGGGAGTTACTATCCAAAGGGGTTATTAACCATAGGGAGTTAATATCCATTGGGTGCTATTATGCACACGGGGTTATTATCCACACGGGGTAATTATCCACAGGGAGTTATTATCCACATGGGGAATTATCCACAGCGAGTTAATATCCACAAGGGGTTATTATCCAAAGGGGTTTATTATCAACAGGGAGTTATTATCCACCGGGAGTTATTATCCACACGGGATTATTATCCACACGGGGTTATTGTCCACAGGGAGTTATTATACAAAGCGAGTTATTATCTACAAGGGGCTATTATCAGCAGGGAGTTATTATCCTCAAGGAGTTATTATCCACAGGGAGTTATTATCCACACGGGGTTATTATCGGAATGCAGTTGTTATCCAAAGCGATTTCTTGTCCACAGTGAGTTATTATCTACAATGGGTTATTATCAGCATGGAGTTAATATCCTCAAGGAGTTATTATCCACATGGCGTTATTATCCACACCTGGTTATTATCCACAGGGGGTTATTATCCACACGGGGTTGTTATCCACAGGGAGTTATTATCCACAGGGGGTTATTATCCACAAGTGGTTAGTATCCACAGTGATTTATTATCCTCAATGAGTTATTATCTACATGGGGTTATTTTCCACAGGGGTTATAAACCACAGCGAGTTATAATCCACTGGGAGTTATTATGCACACGGGGTTATTATCCACAAAGGTTATTATCCACATGGGCTAATTATCGACAGGGAGTTATTATCCACACGGGGTTATTATCCACAGGGAGTTAATATCCACAAGAGGTTTTTATCCAGAGGGGTTTATTATCCACAGGGAGTTATTATCCACAGGGAGTTATTATCCACACGGGGTTATGATCCAAACGGGGTTATTGTCCACAGGGAGTTATTATACCCAGGGAGTTATTATCTTCAAGGGGTTATTATCAGCAGGGAGTTATTATGCTCAAGGAGTTATTATCCACATGGCATTATTATCCACATACGGTTATTATCCACACGGGCTTATTATCCGCAGGGAGTTATTATCCACACGGGGTTATTATCGGAATGCCGTTATTATACATAGGGATTTCTTATCCACAGAAAGTTATTATCTACAAGGGTTAATTATCAGCAGGGAGTTATTATCCTCAAGGAGTTATTATCCACATGGCGTTATTATCCACACGCGGTTATTATCCACAGGGGGTTATTATCCACATGGGGTTATTATCCACAGGGAGTTATTATCCACACGGGGTTATTATCGGAATGCAGTTATTATCCATAGGGATTTCTTATCCACAGTGAGTTATTATCCATAAGGAGTTGTTATCCACAGGGAGTTATTACCCACAGGGGGTTATTATCCACAAGTGGTTAGTATCCACAGTGATTTATTATCCTCAATGTTTTATTATCTACATGGGGTTATTCTCCACAGGGGTTATAAACCACAGCAAGTTATTATCCATAGGGAGTTATTATGAACACGGGATAATTATCCACACAGGTTATTATCCACAGGGAGTTATTATCCACAAGGTGTTACTATCCACAGGGAGTTAATATCCAAAAGGGGTTATTATCCGAGCGGGATATTATCCACAGGTAGTTATTATCCAAAGGGAGTTATTATCCACATGGGGTTATTATCCTCACGGGGTTATTATGCACACGGAGTTCTTATCCACAGGGTGATATTATCCACAAGGGGTTAGTATCCACAGTGAATTATTTTCCTCAAAGAGTTATTATCCACATGGTGTTATTATCGTCAAGGGTGTATTATCCACATGGGGTTATTATCCACAGGGGTTATTCTCCACAGGGAGTTATTATCTACTGGGGCTTATTAACCACAGAGAGTTATTTTCCACGGGGAGTTATTATCCACACGGGGTTATTATCCACAGGGGATTATTATCCACAGGGAGTTATTATCCACATGGGGTTACTATCCACCATGTGTTAGTATCCACAGTGATTTATTATCCTCAAGGAGTTATTATCCACATGGGGTTATTATCCATAGGGAGTTATTATCCACAGGGGGTTATTATCCAGAGGGGGTTAATAGCCACAAGGGGTTATTATCCTCATGGGGTTATTATCTCAACGAGGTATTATCCACAGGGACTTATTATCCACAGGGGGTTATTATCCACAAGGGGTTAGTATCCACAGTGAGTTATTATCCTCAAGAAGTTATTATCCACATGGGGTTATTATCCAAAGGGAGTTATTAGCCACACAGGGTTATTATCCGCAACGAGTTATTATATACAGGGTGTTATTATCCACATGGGGTTACTATCCATAGGGGGTTTATATCCACAAGGTTTTTTTATTTACTGGGGGTTATTATCCACCAGGGTTATTATCCAGAACGAGCTATTATCCACAGGGAGTTATTATCCACACGGGGTTATATCCACAGGGGATTACCAACCACAGGGAATTATTATCCACAGGAAGTTATTATCCTCTAGGAGTTATTATCCTCATGGCATTATTATCCACACAGGGTTGTTATCCACAGGGAGATAATTGTCCACAGGGGGTTATTATCCACATGGGGTTAATATCCATAGGGGGTTACTATCCACAATGTTTTATTATCTACCGGGGGTAATTATCCACCGGGGTTATTATCCAGAGGGAGTTATTATCCTCAGGGAATTATTATCCACTCGGGGTTATTATCTGCACGCGGTTATAATCCGCAGGAAGTTCTTATACACAGGGAGATATTATCCACAAGGGGTTATTATCCACAGGGAGTTATTATCCACAGCGCGTTATTATCCACAGGTAGTTATTATCCACAGGGAATTATTATCCACATGGGGTTATTATCCTCACGGGGTTATTATCCACACGGAGTTCTTATCCACAGGGTGATATTATCCACAAGGGGTTAGTATCCAGAGTGAGTTATTTTCCTCAAGGAGTTATTATCCACATGGTGTTATTATCCATAGGGTGTTATTATCCTCAAGGGCATATTATCCACATGGTTTTATTATCCACAGGGGATTATTCTCCACAGGGAGTTATTATCCACAGGGGATTATTATCCACAGTGAGTTATTTTCCATGGGGAGTTATTATCCACACGGGGTTATTATCCACAGGGGATTAGTATCCACAGGGAGTTATTATCCACAGGGGGTTACTATCCACCATGTGTTAGTATCCACAGTGATTTATTATCCTCAAGGAGTTATTATATACATGGGGTTATTATCCATAGGAAGTTATTATCCACAGGGGGTTATTATCCAGAGGGAGTTAATATCCACAAGGGGTTATTATCCTCATGGGGTTATTATCTATACGGGGTATTATCCACAGGGACTTATTATCCACAGGGGGTTATTATCCACAAGGGGTTAGTATCCACAGTGAGTTATTATCCTCAAGAAGTTATTATCCACATGGGGTTATTATCCACAACAAGTTATTATCTACAGGGGGTTATTATCCACATGTGGTTATTATCCATAGGGGGCTATAATCCACAAGGTTTTATTATCTACTGGGGGTTATTATCCACCGGGGCTATTATCCAGAGGGAGTTATTATCCACAGGGAGTTATTATCCACACTGGGTTATATCCACAGGGGATTACCATCCACAGGGAATTATTATCCACAAGGAGTTATTATCCAAAAGGGGTTATTATCCACAGGGAGTTATTATCCTCAAGGAGTTATTATCCACATGGCATTATTATCCACACCGGGTTATTATCCACAGGGGGATAATTATCCACAGGGGGTTATTATCCACATGGTGTTAATATCCATAGGGGATTATTATCCACAATGTTTTATTATCTACTGGGGGTTATTATCCACCGGGGTTATTATCCAGAGGCAGTTATTATCCACAGGGAATTATTATCCACATGGGGTTATTATCCGCACGCTGTTATTATCCACAGGGGGTTCATATACACCGGGAGATATTATCCACAAGGGGTTATTATCCAAAGGGAGTTATTATCCACAGCGGGTTAGTATCCACAAGGTGTTAGTATCCACAGTGATTTATTATCCTCAAAGGATTATTATCATCATGGGGTTATTATCTACAGGGGGTTATTATCCACAGGGACTTATTATCTATAGGGGGTTATTATCCACAGGGGTTATTAACCAACTGGAGTTATAATCCACAGGGAGCTAATATACAAAAGGGTTATTATCCACATGAGGTTATTATCCACATGGGATTATTATCCACAGGGAGTTAGTCTCCACAGGGGGTTATTATTCTCAAGGAATTATTATCCACAGGGTGTCACTATCCACAGGGGGTTGTTGCCCACAGTGGGTTATTATCCGCAAAGGGTTATTCTCCACAGTGAGTTATTATCCACAAGGGGTTTATTATCCATAGGGGGTTATTATCCACAGAGGTTATTATCCACTGGGATTTATTATCCACATGGCGTTATTATCCATAGGCTGATATTATCGACAGGGGGGTATTATCCACAGGGGGATATTATCCAAACGGGCTTATTCTTCCCAGGGAGTTATTATCTGCAGAGGGTTATTATCCACAGGGAGTGATTATCCACTGGGAGTTATTATCCACACTGTGTTATTATCCGCACAGGATTATTATCCACAGGGAGTTATTATCCACAGGGGGTTATTATCCACATGTTGTTATTATCTACTGGGGGTTTTTATCCACTGGGGTTATTATCGAGAGGGAGTTATTATCCACATGGGGATTACTATCCACAGGGAGTTATTATCCACCGGGAGTTATTATACACAAGCGGTTATTATCCACAGGGAGTTAATATCCACAAGGGGTTATTAGTTTATTATCCACAGGGGCTTATTAGCCACAGGGATTAGTATCCACAGGGGGTTATTGTCCACAAGGATTTATTATCCACAGATGGTTATTATCCACAGGGGTTTGTTGCCAAAGTGGTTTGTTATCCATAAGGGGATATTCCCCACAGGGAGCTTTTATCCACAGGGAGTTATTATCCACACAGGGTTTTTATCCATATGTGGTTATTATCCACAGGGGTTATTATCCACTGGAGTTATTAACCACAGGGAGTAATTATCCACAGGGATTTAATATCCTCAAGGGACTATTATCCACACGGGGTTATTATCTACAGGGGGTTATTATCCACAGGGACTTATTATCTATAGGGGGTTATTATCCATAGAGGGTTATTATCGACAGGGGGTTATTATCCACAAGGAGGTATTCTCCACAGTGAGTTATTATCCACAGGGGGTTATTATCAATAGGGGGTTATTATCCACAGAGGTTATTATCCACTGGGAGTTATTATCCACAGTGCTTTATTATCCATAGGGTGTTATTATCGACAGGGGGCTATTAACCACGTGGGGTTATTATCCACAGGGGGTTATTCTTCACAGGGAGTTATTATCTACGGGGAGTTATTATCCACACGGTGTTACTATTCGCAGGGGATTATTATCCACAGGGAGTTAGTATCCACAGGGTGTTCTTGCCAAAGTGGTTTGTTATCCAAAAGAGGATATTCCCCACATGGAGTTTTTATCCACAGGGAGATATTATCCACACGGGGTTTTTATCCATAGGGGGTTATTATTGACTGGGGGTTATTATCCACATGGGCTTATTATCCACAGGGGGTTATTATCCACAGTGAGTTATTATCTACAGAGGGTTATTATCCACTGGGAGTTATTATCCACATGGGGTTTTTATCCATAGGTTGTTATTAGCCCCCAGGAGTTATTATGCACACAGGGTTATTATCCACACAGGGTTATTATCTAGAGGGAGTTATTATCCACAAGGGTTTATTATCCACAGGGAGTTAATATCCACAAGGGGTTATTATGCAGAGGGGTTTATTATCCACAGGGAGTTAATATCCAGATGGAGTTATTATCCAGACGGGGTTATTTTCCACACGGGGTTATTATCCACAGGGAGTTCTTATCCACAGGAGATATTATCCACAGGGATTTATTATCCACAAGGAGTTATTATCTATAAAGGGTTATTATCAACAGGGGGTTATTATCCTCAAGGAGTTATTATCCTCATGGCGTTATTATCCACAGATGGTTAAACCACACGCGGTTATTATCCACAGGGAGTTCTTATCCACAAGGGATTATTATCGGAAGGGTGTTATTATCCACAGGGGGTTATTATCCACAAGGGGATATTATCCACAGGGAGTTATTAACTACAGGGAGTTATTATCCACAAGGGATTATTATCCTCAGGGAGTTAACATCCAAAAGGGGTTATTATCCAGAGCGGGTTATTATCCACAGGGAGTTATCCATAGGGTGTTATTATCCACACGGGGTTATTATCCGCACGGGGTTATTATCCGCAGGGAGTTCTTATCCACAGGGAGTAATTATCCACAAGGGGTTATTATCCATGGGAGTTATTATCCACAGGGGTTATTATCCACAAGGGATTAGTATCCACAGTGAGTTATTATCCTTACGGAGTTATTATCCACATGGAGTTATTATCCACAGGGAGTTATAAGCCACACGGGGTTATTATCCACATGGAGTTATTAACTACAGGGAGTTATTATCCACAAGGGGTTATTATCCACAAGGGGTTATTATGTACATAGAGATAATATCCACAAAGGTTTATTATCCACATTGGGTTATTATCCACATGGAGTTATTATCCACACTGTGTTATTATCCATAGGTGGTTATTATCCACATGGGTTATTATCCACAGGGAGATATTATCCACGGGGGTTATTATCCATAGGGGGTTATTATCGACAGGGCTTTATTATCCACATAGGGTTATTATCCACAGGGGGGTTATTATCCGCAGGGTGTTATTATCTACAGGGTGTTCTTATCCACAGGGTGTTATTATCCACAGTGGTTATTAACCACTGGGAGTTATTATCCTCAAGGAGTTATTATGAACATGGGTTTATTATCCACACGGGGTTATTATCCACAGGGAATTATTAACCACAAGCGGTTATTATCCACAGGGAGCTAATATCCTCAAAGGTTATTATCCAGACGGGTTTAATATCCACCGGGAGCTATTATCCATAGGGAGTTATTATCCGCAAGGGGTTATTATCCACAGGGAATTCTTATCCACAGGGAGTTATTATCCTCAAGGAGTTATTATCCATATGGCATTATTATCCACAGGGGGTTATTATCCAGAAGGGGTTAGTATCAACAGTAAGTTATTATCCTCAAGGTGTTATTATCCACATGGAGTTATTATCCACAGGGAGTTATTAGCCTTACGGGGTTATAATCCACATGGAGTTATTATCCAAAGGGAGTTATTATCCACAATTGATTATCCAAAGGGAGTTAATATCCACAAGGGGTTATTATCCAGAGTGGGTTATTATCCACAGGGAGTTATTATCCACAGGGAGTTATTATCCACACTGAGTTATTATCTACAAGGTGTTATTATTAGCAGGGCATTAATATCCACAAGGGGTTATTGTCCACATGGGGTTATTATCCACAGTGGCCTATTATCCAAAGGGAGTTAATATCCACAGGGGTTATTATCCACAATGATTTATTATCCACAGCGGGTTATTATCCACAGCGGGTTGTTGTCCACAATGGGTTGTTATCCACAAAGTGGTATTCTCAACAGGGAGTTATTATCCACAGGGAGTTATTATCCACATGGGGTTATTATCCATTGGTAGTTATTATCCACAGGGGTTATTATCCACAGGGAGATATTATCCACAGGGGGTTATTATCCACAGGGGGTTATTATAGACAGCGGGTTATTATCCGCATGGGGTTATTATCCAAAGAGGGTTATTATCCACAAGGAGTTATTATCTACAGGGGGTTATTATCTACAGGGAGTTATTATCCACAGGGGTTATTAACCACAGGGAGTTAATATCCACAGGGTGCTATTATGCACACGGGGTTATTATCCACACGGGGTCATTATCCACAGCGAGTTATTATCCATACGGGGTTATTATCCACAGGGAGTTAATATCCACAAGGGGTTATTATCCAAAGTGGTTTATTATCCAGCGGGAGTTATTATCCACAGGGAGTTATCATCCACACGGTGTTATTGTCCACACGGGGTTATTGTCCACAGGGAGTTATTATCCACAGGGACTTATTATCTACAAGGGGTTATTATCAACAGATTATTATCAACAGGAAGTTATTATCCTCAAGGAGTTATTATGCACACCGGGTTATTATCCAAACGCGGTTATTATCCATAGGGAGTTCTTATCCACAATGAGTTATTATCGACAAGGGGTTATTATCCAAAGGGAGTTATTATCCACAAGGGGTTATTATCCACCAGCGGTTAGTATCCACAGTGATTTATTATCCTCAATGAGTTATTATCCACATGGGGTTATTCTCCACAGGGTTATAAACCACAGCGAGATATTATCCACTGGGAGTTATTATGCGCACGGAGTTATTATCCACAAGGGGTTATTATCCACAGGGAGTTAATATCCACAAGGGGTTATTATCCAGAGCGGGTTATTATCCACAGGTAGTTATTATCCACAGGTTGTTATTATCCACATGGTGTTATTATCCATAGGGTGTTATTATCACCAAGGGCTTATTATCCACATGGGGTTATTATCCACAGGGGGTATTCTCCACAGGGAGGTATTATCTACAGGGGATTATTATCCACAGGGAATTATTATCCACAGGGGGTTATTATCCACATGCGGTTATTATCTACCGGGGGTTATTAACCACCGGGGTTATTATCCAGAGGGAGTTATTATCCACAGGGAGGTATTATCCACACGGGGTTATTATCCACAGGGGATTACTATCCACTGGGAGTTATTATCCACAAGTGGTTATTATCCACAGGGAGTTAATATCCACAAGGGGTTATTCGGTTATTATCCACAGGGGCTTATTATCCACAGGGTGTTAGTATCCACAGGGGGTTATTATCCAAAAGGATTTATTATCCACAGGTGGTTATTATCCACAGGGGTTTGTTGCCAAAGTGGTTTGTGATCCACAAGGGGATATTCCCCTAGGGGAGTTTTTATCCAAAGGGAGTTATTATCCACACGAGGTTTTTATCCATAGGTGGTTATTATCCACATGGGTTTATTATCTACATGGGGTTATTAGCCACAGGGACTTATTATCTATAGGGGGTTATTATCCGTAGGGGGTTATTATCAACAGGGGGTTATTATCCAGAGGGAGTTATTATTTACAGGGGGTTATTATCCATAGGGGCTATTATCCACAGAGGTTATTATCCACTGGGAGTTATTATCCTCAAGGAGTTATTATGCACACCAGGTTATTATCCACATGTGGTTATTATCCATAGGGAGTTCTTATCCACATTGAGTTATTATCAACTAGGACTTTTTATCCAAAGGGAGTTATTATACACAGGGGGTTATTATCCACAAGCGGTTAGTATCCACAGTGATTTATTATCCTCAATGAGTTATTATCCACATGGGGTTATTCTCCACAGGGATTATAAACCACAGCGAGTTATTATCCACTGGGAAGTTATTATGCACACGGGGTTATTATCCACACGGTTTATTATCCACAGGGAGTTATTATCCACAAGGGGTTATTATCCACAGGGAGTTAATATCCACAAGGAGTTATTATCCAGAGCGGGTTATTATCCACAGGTAGTTATTATCTACAGGAAGTTATTATCCACATGGGGTTATTATCCTCATGGGGTTATTATCCACATGGAGTTCTTATCCGCAGGGTGGTATTATCCACAAGGGTTTATTATCGAGAGGGGGTTATTAGCCACACGGGGTTTTTATCCACATGGAGTTATTATCCACAGGGATTTATTATCCACAAGGATTTAGTATCCAAAGGGGGTTATTATCCACAAGGATTTATTATCCCCAGGTGGTGATTATCCACAGGGGTTTGATGTCCACAGCGGGTTGTTATCCACAAGGGGTTATTCTCCATAGGGAGTTATTATCCACATGGGTTTGTTATACACAGGGAGTTATTATCCACACGGGGTTAATATTCATTCAAGGTTAGTATCCTTAAGGATTTATTATCCACAGGGAGGTATTATCCACAGGGATTATTAACCTCAGGGAGTTTTTATCCACAGGGAGTTATTATGCATACGGGGTTATTATCCACAAGCGGTTATTATCCACAGGGGGTTAATATCCACAAGGGGTTATTATCAAAAGGGGTTATTATCCACAGGATGTTATTATCCAAACAGGGTTATTATCCACAAGGAGTGATTATCCACATGGTTTTATTATCCACAATGAGTTATTATCCACACGGGGTTATTAACCAAAAGGAGTTATTATCTACAGGGGGTTATTATCCACATGGGGTTATTATCCACAGGGTGTTATTATCCAGAGGGGGTAATAATCCACAGGGAGTTATTATCCACAGGGGTTATTAACCTCAAGGAGTTATTATCCGCAGAGAGTTATTATGCATACGGCGTTATTATCCACAAGGGGTTAATATCCACAGGTGGTTAGTATCCACAAGGGGCTATTATCGACAGGGGGTTATTATTCACAAGGATTTATTATCCCCAGGTTGTTGTTGTCCACCGGGGTTTGATGTCCACAGTGGGTTGTTAGCCACAAGGGGGTATTCTCCACAGGGAGCTATTATCCACATTGGTTTATTATCCACTGGGAGCTATTATCCTCATGGGGTTATTAACCACAAGGAGTTATTATCTACAGGGGTTTATTATCCACATGGGGTTATTATCCAAAGGGAGTTATTATCCATGTGGGGTTAATATTTACCGGGGGTTAATATCCATAAGGACTTATTATCCACAAGGGGTTATTATCCACAGGGAGTTATTATCCACAGGGAGTTATTATCCACCCGGGATTAGTATCCACCGAGAGTTATTATCCACATGGAGTTATTATCCACAAGCGGTTATTATCCACAGGGAGTTCTTATCCACAGGGGTCTATTATCCACAAGGAGTTAGTATCCAAAGGGGGTTGTTATCCACTAGGCTTTATTATCCCCGGGTGGTTATTATCCACAGGGGTTTGATGCCCACATTGGGTTGTTTTCCACAAGGGGGTATCCTCCACATGGAGTTATTATCCACATGGGTTTATTATCCACAGGGAGTTATTATCTCCAGGGGGTTATTTTCCCCATGGGGTTATTATCCAAAGGGAGTTATTATCCGCATGGTGTTAATATTTACCGGGGTAAGTGTCCTTAAGGATTTATTATCCACAGGGAGTTATTATCCACAGGGGTTATTAGCCACAGGGATATGCATATGGGGTTATTATCCACAAGGGGTTATTATCCACAGGGGGTTAATATCCACAAGGGGTTATTATCGACAGGGGGT
Source organism: Carcharodon carcharias (assembly GCF_017639515.1). Lineage (NCBI taxonomy): Eukaryota > Metazoa > Chordata > Chondrichthyes > Lamniformes > Lamnidae > Carcharodon > Carcharodon carcharias. The sequence continues at coordinate 80,978,433 of NC_054479.1, forward strand.
TATTATCCACAGGGGGTTATTATCCACAGGGAGTAATTGTCTAAAGGTTGTTATTCTCCACAGGGATTTATTATCCACAGGGTTTATTAGCCACAGGGATTTATTAACCACTGGGAGTTACTATGCACAGGGAGTTGTTATCTACAACGGGTTATTATCAACAGGGAGTTATTATCCTCAAGGAGTTATAATCCACATGGCTTTATTATCCACAGGGAGTTATTATCCACAGGGGTTATTAACCTCAGGGAGTTATTATCCACAGGGAGTTATTATGCATATGGGGTTATTATCCACAAGGGGTTATTATCCACAGGGGGTTAATATCCACAAGGGGTTATTATCGACAGGGGGTTATTATCCACAGGGGGTTATTATCCACAGGGAGTAATTGTCTAAAGGTTGTTATTCTCCACAGGGATTTATTATCCACAGGGTTTATTAGCCACAGGGATTTATTAACCACTGGGAGTTACTATGCACAGGGAGTTGTTATCTACAATGGGTTATTATCAACAGGGAGTTATTATCCTCAAGGAGCTATTATCCACATGGCTTTATTATCCGCAGGGAGTTATTATCCACACGGGGTTATTACCCACAAGGAGTTATTATCCACAGGCAGTTATTATCCACAAGGGATGAGTATCTACAGTGAGTTATTATCCACTTGGGTTTATTATCGAGAGGGAGTTATTAGCCACACGGGGTTTTTATCCACATGGAGTTAATATCCACAGGGATTTATTATCCACATGGATTTAGTATCCAAAAGGGGTTATTATCCACAAGGATTTATTATCCCCAGGTGGTGATTATCCACAGGGGTTTGGTGTCCACAGTGAGTTGTTATCTATAAGGGGGTATACTCTACAGGGAGTTATTATCCACATGGGTTTGTTATACACAGGGAGTTATTATCCACACGGGGTTAATATTCACCGGGGGTTAGTATCCTTAAGGCTTTATTATCCACAGGGAGGTATTATCCACAGTGGTTATTAACCTCAGGGAGTTTTTATCCACAGTGAGTTATTATGCATACGGGGTTATTATCCACAAGCGGTTATTATCCACAGGGGGTTAATATCCACAAGGGTGTATTATCGACAGGAGGTTATTATCCACACGGGGTTATTAACCACAAGGAGTTATTATCTACAGGGGGTTATTATCCACATGGGGTTATTATTCACAGGGGGTAATAATCAACAGGGGGAAATAATCCACAGGGAGTTATTATCCACAGGGGTTATTAACCTCAGGGAGTTATTATCCACAGGGAGTTATTATGCATATGGGGTTATTATCCACAAAGGGGTTATTATCCACAGGTGGTTAGTATCCACAAGGGGCTATTATCGACAGGGGGTTATTATCCACAAGAATTTATTATCCCCAGGTTGTTGTTGTCCGCCGGGGTTTGATGTCTACAGTGGGTTGTTATCCACAAGGGGCTATTCTCCACAGGGATCTATTATCCACATGGGTTTATTATCCACAGGGAGCTATTATCTACAAGGGGTTATTAACCACAAGGAGTTATTATCTACAGGGGATTATTATCCACATGGGGTTATTATCCAAAGGGAGTTATTATCCATATGGGGTTAATATTTTCCAGGGGTTAATATCCATAAGGATTTATTATCCACAAGGGGTTATTATCCACAGGGAGTTATTATCCACAGGGGGTTATTATCCACCTGGGATTAGTATCCACCGAGAGTTATTATCCACAAGGAGTTATTATCCACAAGCGGTTATTATCCACAGGGAGTTCTTATCCACAGGGGTCTATTATCCACAAGGAGTTAGTATCCAAAGGGGGTTATTATCCACTAGGCTTTATTATCCCCAGGTGGTTATTATCCACAGGGGTTTGATGTCCACATTGGGTTGTTTTCCACAAGGGGGTATTCTCCACAGGGAGTTATTATCCACATGGGTTTATTATCCACAGGGAGTTATTATCCACAGGGTTTTATTATCCACAAGGATTTAGTATCCACAGGGGGTTATTATCCACAAGGATTTATTATCCACAGGTGGTTATTATCCACAGGGGTTTGATGTCCAGAGTGGGTTGTTATCCACAAGGGAGTATTCTCCACAGGGATTTTTTATCAACAGGGTGTTATTATCCACACGGGGTTATTATCCACAAGGTCTTATTATCCACAGTGAGTTCTTATCCACAGGGAGTTATTATCCACAAGGGGTTATTATCCAAGGGAGTTATTATCCACAGGGGCTAATAATCCACAGGGAGTTATTATCCACAGGGATTATTAACCTAAGGGAGTTAATATCCACAGGGAGTTAGTATGCATATGGGGTTATTATCAACAGGGGGTTATTATCCATTGGGTGTTATTATCCACAGGGGGTTGTTATCCACAGGGGTCAGTATCCACAGGGTGTTAATATCCACAAGGGGTTATTATCCAGAGGGGGTTATTATCCACAAGGAGTTACTATCCACAAGGAGTTATTCTTCACATGGGATTATTATCCACACAGGGTTATTATCCACAGTGAGTTCTAATCCTCAGGGAGTTATTATCCACAATGGGTTATTATCCACAGGAGGTTATTATCCACATGGGGTTAGTATCCACAGGGAGTTATTACCTAGCGGGTTTATTATCCGGAGGTGGTTATTATCCACAGGGGGATGTTATGCTCAGTCCGTTGTTATCCACAAGGGGGTATTCTCCATAGGGAGTTTTTATCAACAGGGTGTTATTATCCACACGGGGTTTTGATCCACAAGGTGTTATTATCCACAGTGAGTTCTTATCCACAGGGAATTATTATCCAAAAAGGGTTATTATCCACAGGGAGTTATTATCCACAGGGGGTAATAATCCACAGGGAGTTATTATCCACAGGGCTTATTAACTTCAGGGAGTTATTATCCACAGAGAGTTATTATGCATATGGAGTTATTATCGACTGGGGGTTATTATCCACAGGGAGTTATTATCCACAGGGGTTTGATGTCCAGAGTGGGTTGTTATCCACAAGGGGGTATTCTCCACAGGGAGTCATTATCCATATGGGGTTAATATTTACCGGGGGTTAGTATCCATAAGGAAATAATATCCACGGGGGGTTATTATCCACAGGGAGTTATTATCCACGGGGAGTTACTATCCACACGGGGTTATTATCCATAGGGGATTATTATCCACAGGGAGTTATTATCCACAAGCGGTTATTATCCACAGGGAGTTCTTATCCACAGGGGTCTATTATCCACAAGGAGTTAGTATCCAAAGGGGGTTATTATCCACTAGGCTTTATTATCCCCAGGTGGTTATTATCCACAGGGGTTTGATGTCCACATTGGGTTGTTTTCCACAAGGGGGTATTCTCCACAGGGAGTTATTATCCACATGGATTTATTATCCACAGGGAGTTATTATCTACAGGGGGTTGTTATCCACATGGGGTTATTATCCAAAGGGAGTTATTATCCACATGGTGTTAATATTTACCGGGGGTTAGTATCCTTAAGGATTTATTATCCACAGGGAGTTATTGTCCACAGGGGTTATTAACCTCAGGGAGTTATTATCTACAGGGAGTTATTATGCATATGGGGTTATTATCCACAAGGTGTTATTATCCACAGGGGGTTAATATCCACAAGGGGTTATTATCAACAGGGGGTTATTATCCCAATGGGGTTATTATCCAAAGGGAGTTATTATCCACATGGTGTTAATATTTACCGGGGGTTAGTATCCTTAAGGAATTATTATCCACAGGGAGTTATTATCCATAGGGGTTATTAACCTCAGGGAGTTATTATCCACAGGGAGTTATTATGCATATGGGGTTATTAGCCACAAGGGGTTATTATCCACAGGGGGTTAATATCCAAAAGGGGTTATTATCTACAGGGGGTTATTATCCACAGTGGGTTATTATCCACAGGGAGTAATTGTCTAAAGGTGGATATTCTCCACAGGGATTTATTATCCACAGGGGTTATTAACCACAGGGAGTTATAAACCACTGGGAGTTACTATGCACAGGGAGTTGTTATCTACAATGGGTTATTATCAACAGGGAGTTATTATCCTCAAGGAGTTATTATCCACATGGCTTTATTATCCACAGGGAGTTATTATCCACATTGGATTATTACCCACAAGGAATTATTATCCACAGGCAGTTATTATCCACAAGGGCTGAGTATCTACAGTGAGTTATTATCCACATGGGTTTATTATAGAGAGGGAGTTATTAGCCACACGGTTTTTTATCCACATTGCGTTATTAACTACAGGGGGTAATTATCCACATGACTTATTATCCTTAGGGGTTATTATCCACAAGGGGTTATTCTCTACTGGGGGTTATTATCCACCGGGTTTATTATCCAGAGACAGTTATTATCCACAGGGAGTTATTATCCACACGCGGTTATTATCCAAAGGGAGTTATTATCCACCGGGGCTATTATCCAGAGGCAGTTATTATCCACAGGGAGTTATTATCCACATGCAGTTATTATTCACAGGGAGTTAATTTCCAGAAAGGGTTATTATCCACATTGAGTTATTATCCACAGGGTTTTATTATCCACACGGATTTAGTATCCAAAGGGGGTTATTATCCACAAGGATTTATTATCCCCAGGTGGTTATTATCCACAGGGGTTTGATGTCCACAGTGGGTTGTTATCCACAAAGGGGTATTCTCCACAGGGAGTTATTATCCACATGGGTTTGTTATACACAGGGAGTTATTATCCACACGGGGTTATTTACCACCAGGAGTTATTATCTACAGGTGGTTATTATCCACATGGGGTTATTATCCAAAGGGAGTTAATATCCATATGGTGTTAATATTTACCACGGGATAGTATCCATAAGGATTTATTATCCGCAAGGGGTTATTATCCACAGGGAGTTATTATCCACACGGGGTTATTAACCACAGTGAGCTATTATCCACATGGGTTTATTATCCAGAGGGAGTTATTAGCCACACGGCGTTATTATCCACATGGAGTTATTAACTACAGGACGTTATTATCCACATGGGGTTATTATCCACACGGGGTTATTATCTACTGGGGGTTATTATCCACTGGGGTTATTATCCACAGGGTATTAATATCCACAAGGGGTTATTATCCGCATGGAGTTTTTATCCACAGGGATTTATTATCCACAAGGAGTTAGTATCAACAGGGGTTTATTATCCACAAGTATTTATTATCCACAGGGGGTTATTATCCACAGATGGTTGATGTCCACAGTGGGTTGTTATCCACAAGGGGCTATTCTCCACCGGGAGTTATTATCCACAGGGAGTTATTATCCACAGGGCGTTATTATATATAGGGGGTTATTATCCACAGGTGGGTATATTATCCACAAGGGTCATTAACCTTATGGAGTTATTATTTACAGGGGCTTATTATCCACAAGGAGTTATTATCCACAGGGGTTATTAACCACAGGGAGTTATTATCCACAGGGAGTTATTATGCACATGGGGTTACTATCCACCAGGGCTTATTATACACGGGGAGTTACTATCCACAAGGGGTTATTATCCAGAGCGCGTTATTATCCACAGGGTGTTACTATCCACAGGGAGTTATTATCCACAGGGGATTCTTATCCGCAAAGGGTTATTATCCACAGGGAGTTCTAATCCTCAGGGAGTTATTATCCACAAGCGGTTATTTTCCAAAGGGGGTCATTATCCACTTGGGGTTAGTGTCCACAGGGGGTTATTACCTACCGGGTTCATTATCCGGAGGTGGTTATTATCCACAGGGGGTTGTTGTGCTCAGTCCGTTGTTATCCACAAGGGGGTATTCTCCACAGCGAGTTTTTATCCACAGGTTGTTATTATCCACACGGGGTTATTATCCACAAGGTGTTATTATCCACAGTGAGTTCTTATCCACAGGGAGTTATTATCCAGAAGGGGGTTTTATCCACAGGGAGTTATTATCCACAAGGGGTTATTATCAACAGGGAGTTATTATCCACAAGGGTTATTAATATCAGGCAGTTATTATCCACAGGGAGTTATTATGCATGTGGGGTTAATATCCAAAGAGGGTTATTATCGACAGTGGTTTATTATGCACAGGGGGTTATTATCCACAGGGAGTTATTATCCACAGGGGTTATTAACCACAGGGAGTTATTAACTATGGGGAGTTACTATCCACAGGGAGCTTTATCTACAATGGGTTATTATCAAAAGGGAATTATTATCCACAAGCAGTTATTATCCACATGGCGTTATTATCCACAGGGAGTAATTATTCACACGGGGTGATTAACCACAAGGAGTTATTATCCACAGGCAGTTATTATCCACAAGAGGTGAGTATCCACAGTGAGTTATTATCCACATGGGTTTATTATCCAGAGGGAGTTCTTAGCCTCAGGGTGTTATTATCCACATGGATTTATTAACTACAGGGGGTTATTATCCACATGGGGTTATTACACACAGGGGTTATTATCCACATGGGGTTATTATCTACAGGTGGTTATTATCCACCGGGGTTATTATCCAGGGGGAGTTATTATCCACAGGGAGTTATTATACACACGGGGTCATTATCCATAGGGAGTTAATATCCAGAAGGGGGTATTATCCATATGGAGTTATTATCCACAGGGTTTTATTATCCACAAGGATTTAGTATCCACAGGGGGTTATTATCCACATGGGGTTATTATCTGCAGGACGTTATTATCCACCGGGAGTTAGTATCCACAGGGGGTTATTATCAACAAGGATTTATTCTCCACAAGGGGTTATTATCCACAGGGGGTTGATGTCCACAGTGGATTGTTATCCACAAGAGGGTATTCTCCACCGGGAGTTATTATCCACAGAGAGTTATGATCCACAGGGGGTTATTATCCATTGGGGGTAATTCTCCACAGGGGTCATTACCCTTATGGAGTTATTATCTACAGGGGCTTATTATCCACAAGGAGTTATTATCCACAGGGGTTATTAACCACAGGGAGTTATTATCCACAGAGAGTTATTATGCACACGGGGTTATTATCCACACGGGCTTATTATCCACAGGGAGTTAATATCCACAAGGGGTTATTATCCAGAGTGGGTTATTATCCACAGGGTGTTATTATCCACAGGGGATTATTATCCACACAGGGTTATTATCCACAGGGAGTTCTAATCCTCAGGGAATTATTATCCACAAGGGGTTATTTTCCACAGGGGGTTATTATCCACATGGGGTTAGTGTCCACGGGGGGTTATTACCTACCGGGTTTATTATCTGGAGGTGGTTATTATCCACAGGGGGTTGTTGCGCTCAATCCGTTGTTATCCACAAGGGGGTATTCTCCACAAGGTGTTATTATCCACAGTGAGTTCTTATCCACAGGGAGTTATTATCCACAAGGGGTTATTATCCACAGGGAGTTATTATCCACAAGGGGTTATTATCAAAAGGGAGTTATTATCCACAGGAGTTATTAACCTCAGGCAGTTATGATCCACAGGGAGTTATAATGCATATGGGGTTATTATCCACAGGGGTTTAATATCCACAAGGGGTTATTATTGACAGTGGGTTATTATCCGCAGTTGGTTATTATCCACAGGGAGTTATTGTCTAAAGGTAGTTATTCTCCACTGGGAGTTATTATCCACAGGGGTTATTAACCACAGGGAGTTATTAACCACGGGGAGTTACTATCCACAGGGAGCTTTCTCTAAAACGGGTTATTATCAAAAAGGAGTTATTATCCACAAGGAGTTAATATCCACATGGCGTTATTTTCCACAGGGAGTTATTATCCACACGGGGTGACTAACCACAAGGAGTTATTATCCACAGGCAGTTATTATCTACAAGGGGTGAGTATCCACAGTGAGTTATTATCCACATGGGTTTATTATCCAGAGAGAGTTATTAGCCACACGGGATTATTATCCACATGGATTTATTAACTACAGTGGGATATTATCCACATGGGGTTATTATCCGCATGGGGTTATTATCCAGAGTGGGTTATTATCCACAGGGTGTTATTATCCACAGGGGATTATTATCCACACAGGGTTATTATCCACAGGGAGTTCTAATCCTCAGGGAATTATTATCCACAAGGGGTTATTATCCAAAGGGAGTTGTTATCCACAGGGAGTTATTATCCACAAGGGGTTATTATCCAAGGGAGTTATTATCCACAGGGAGTAATAATCCACAGGGAGTTATTATCCACAGGGATTATTAACCTAAGGGAGTTAATATCCACAGAGAGTTATTATGCATATGGGGTTATTATCGACAGGGGGTTATTATCCACAGGGGGTTATTATCCACAGGGAGTTATTGTCTAAAGGTGGTTATTCTCCACAGGGAGTTATTATCCACAGGGGTTATTAACCACAGGGAGTTATTAACCATGGGGAGTTATTATCCACAGGGAGCTTTCTATACAACGGGTTATTATCAACAGGGACTTATTATTCTCAAGGAGTTATATTCCACATGGCGTTATTATCCACAGGGAGTTATTATCCACAAGGGGTGAGTATCCACAATGAGTTATTATACACATGGGTTTATTATCCAGAGGGAGTTATTAGCCACACGGGGTTATTATCCACATGGATTTATTAACTACAGGGGGTTATTATCCTCATGGCGTTATTATCCACAGGAGTTATTATCCACATGGGGCTATTATCTACCGGGTGTTATTATCCACCGGGGTTATTATCCAGAGGGAGTTATTATCCACAGGGATTTATTATCCACAAGGGGTTAGTATCCACAGGGGGTCATTATCCAGAAGGATTTATTATCCCCAGGTGGTTATTATCCACAGGGGTTTGATGTCCAGAGTGGGTTTTTATCCACAAGGGGGTATTATCCACAGGGAGTTATTATCCATATGGGGTTAATATTTACCTGGGGTTAGTATCCATAAGGAAATATTATCCACGGGGGGTTATTATCCACAGGGAGTAGTTATCCACGGGGAGTTACTATCCACACGGGGTTATTATCCATAGGGGATTATTATCCACAGGGAGTTATTATCCACAAGCGGTTATTATCCAAATGGGGTTATTATCCGCAGGGCCTTATTATACACAGAGAGTTAGTATCCACAGGGGGTCATTATCCACAGGGATTTATTATCCATGGGGCCTTATTATCCACAGGGTGTTGATGTCCACAATGGGTTGTTATCCACAGGGGTTTATTATCCACAGAGAGTTAGTATCCACAGGGGGTTATTATCCAGAAGGATTTATTATCCACTGCTAGTTATTATCCACAGGGGGTTGATGTCCACATTGGGTTGTTATCCACAAGGGGGTATTCTCCACCAGGAGTTATTAACCACAGGGAGTTATTATACACAGGGGGTTATTATCCACAGGGATCATTATCCACAGGGAGTTATTGTCTACAGGGAGTTATTATCCACAAGGAGTTATTATCCACAGGGGTTATTTACCACAGGGAGTTATTATCCACAGGGAGTAAATATCTGCAGGGGGTTATTTTCCACATGGGGTCATTATCCACAGGGGTTTATTATCCACAGAGAGTTAGTATCCACAGGGGGTTATTATCCAGAAGGATTTATTATCCACTGCTGGTTATTATCCACAGGGGGTTGATGTCCACAGTGGGTTGCTATCCACAAGGGGGTATTCTCCACCAGGAGTTATTATCCACAGGGAGTTAGTATACACAGAGGGTTATTATACACAGGGGTCATTATCCACAGGGAGTTATTGTTTACAGGGAGTTATTATCCACAAGGAGTTATTATCCAGAGGGGTTATTTATCACAGGGAGTTATTATCCACAGGGAGTTAATATCTACAGGGGGTTATTATCCACATGGGGTTATTATCTGCAGGGCGTTATTATCCACAGGGAGTTAGTATCCACAGGGGGTTATTATCCACAAGGATTTATTATCCACAGGGGATTATTATCCACAGGGGGTTGATGTCCACAGTGGTTTGTTATCCACAAGGGGGTATTCTCCACCGGGAGTTATTATCCACAGGGAGTTATTATCCACAGGGGGTTATTAACCATTGAGGGTTATTATCCACAGGGGGTTGTTATCCACAGGGGTCTTTATCCAAGGGAGTTATTATCTACAGGGGGTTATTATCCTCAAGGAGTTGTTATCGATAGGGTTTATTAACCATAGAGAGTTATTATCCACAGGGGGTTATTATCCATTGGGGGTTATTATCCACAGGGGGTTGTTATCCACAGGGGTCAGTATCCAAAGGGGGTTATTATCTACAGGGGGATATTATCCTCAAGGAGTTGTTATCCATAGGGGTTATTAACCACAGGGAGTTACTATCCACAGGGGGTTATTATCCATTGAGAGTTATTATCCACAGGGGGTTGTTATCCACGTTGGTCAGTATCCACAGGGTGTTAATATCCACAAGGGGTTATTATCCAGAGCGGGTTATTATCCACAAGGAGTTACTATCCACAAGGAGTTATTCTCCACAGGGGATTATTATCCACAAGGGTTATTATCCACAGTGAGTTCTAATCCTCAGGGAGTTATTATCCACATGGGTTATTATCCACAGGAGGTTATTATCCACATGGGGTTAGTATCCACAGGGAGTTATTACCTACCGTGTTAATTATCCAGAGGTGGTTATTATCCACAGGGGGATGTTGCACTCAGTCTGTTGTTATCCACAAGGGGGTATTCTCCATAGGGAGTTTTTATCAACAGGGTGTTATTATCCACACGGGGTTTTGATCCACAAGGTGTTATTATCCACAGTGAGTTCTTATCCACAGGGAATTATTATCCAAAAGGGGTTATTATCGACAGGGAGTTATTATCCACAGGGGGTAATAATCCACAGGGAGTTATTATCCACAGGGCTTATTAACTTCAGGGAGTTATTATCCACAGAGAGTTATTATGCATATGGGGTTATTATCGACTGGGGGTTATTATCCACAGGGAGTTATTATCCACAGGGGTTTGATGTCCAGAGTGGGTTGTTATCCACAAGGGGGTATTCTCCACAGGGAGTTATTATCCATATGGGGTTAATATTTACCGGGGGTTAGTATCCATAAGGAAATATTATCCACGGGGGGTTATTATCCACAGGGAGTTATTATCCACGGGGAGTTACTATCCACACGGGGTTATTATCCATAGGGGTTTATTATCCACAGGGAGTTATTATCCACAAGCGGTTATTATCCAAATGAGTTTATTATCCGCAGGGCCTTATTATACTCAGAGAGTTAGTATCCACAGGGGGGTCATTATCCACAGGGATTTATTATCCATGGGGCGTTATTATCCACAGGGGGTTGATGTCCACAGTGGGTTGTTATCCACAGGGGTTTATTATCCACAGAGAGTTAGTATCCACAGGGGGTTATTATCCAGAAGGATTTATTATCCACTGCTAGTTAATATCCACAGGGGGTTGATGTCCACAGTGGGTTGCTATCCACAAGGGGGTATTCTCCACCAGGAGTTATTATCCACAGGGAGTTATTATACACAGGGGGTTATTATCCACAGGGGTCATTATCCACAGGGAGTTATTGTTTACAGGGAGTTATTATCCACAAGGAGTTATTATCCAGAGGGGTTATTTATCACAGGGTTTTATTATCCACAGGGAGTTAATATCTACAGGGGGTTATTATCCACATGGGGTTATTATCTGCAGGGGGTTATTATCCACAGGGAGTTAGTATCCACAGGGGGTTATTATCCACAAGGATTTATTATCCACAGGGCTTTATTATCCACAGGGGGTTGATGTCCACAGTGGGTTGTTATCCACAGGGAGTTATTATCCACAGGGAGTTAGTATACACAGGGGGTTATTATCCACAAGGATTTATTATCCACTGCTGGCTATTGTCCATAGGGGGTGATGTCCACAGTGGGTTGTTATCCACAAGGGGGTATTCTCCACCGGGAGTTATTATCCACAGGGAGTTATTATACACAGGGGGTTATTATCCATAGGGGGTTATTTTCCACAGGGGGTTATTATCCACAGGGGTCATTATCCACAGTGAGTTATTGTCCACAGGGAGTTATTATCCACAAGGAGTTATTATCCAGAGGGGTTATTAACCACAGGGAGTTATTATCCACAGGGAGTTAATATCCACAGTGGGTTATTATCCACATGGGGTTATTATCTGCAGGGCATTATTATCCACAGGGAGTTAGTATTCTCAGGGGGTTATTATCCACAAGGATTTATTATCCACAGGGGATTATTTTCCGCAGGGGTTTGATGTCCACAGTGTGTTGTTATCCACAAGGGGGTATTCTCCACCGGGAGTTATTATCCACAGGGGGTTATTATCCATTGGGGGTTATTATCCACATGGGGTTATTATCTGCAGGGCATTATTATCCACAGGGAGTTAGTATTCTCAGGGGGTTATTATCCACAAGGATTTATTATCCACAGGGGATTATTTTCCGCAGGGGTTTGATGTCCACAGTGTGTTGTTATCCACAAGGGGGTATTCTCCACCGGGAGTTATTATCCACAGGGGGTTATTATCCATTGGGGGTTATTATCCACAGGGGGTTGTTATCCACAGGGGTCAGTATCCACAGGGAATTATTATCTAGAGGGGGTTATTATCCACAAGGAGTTGTTATCCATAGGGGTTATTAACCACAGGGAGTTATCATCCACAGGGAGTTATTATCCACAGGGGTTATTAAACATTGGGGGTTATTATCCACAGTGGGTTGTTATCCACAGGGGTTAGTATCCACAGGGAGTTAATATCCACAAGGGGTTATTATCCAGAGCGGGTTATTATCCACAAGGAGTTACTATCCAAAAGGAGTTATTCTCCACAGGGGATTATTATCCCCATAGGGTTATTATCCACAGGGAGCTCTAATCCTCAGGGAGTTATTATCCACAATTGGTTATTATCCACAGGAATTTATTATCCACATGGAGTTAGTATCCACGGGGAGTTATTACCTACCGGGTTTATTATCCAGAGGTGGTTATTATCCGCAGGGGGATGTTGCGCTCAGTCCGTTGTTATCCACAAGGGGGTACGCTCCATAGGGAGTCTTTATCAGCAGGGTGTTATTATCCACACGGGGTTTTGATCCACAAGGTGTTATTATCCACAGTGAGTTCTTATCCACACGGAATTATTATCCACAAGGGGTTATTATCCACAGGGAGTTATTATCCACAGGGAGTAATAATCCACAGGGAGTTATTATCCACAGGGGTTATTAACTTCAGGGAGTTATTATCCACAGGGGGTTATTATCCACAGGGAGTTATTGTCTAGAGGTGGTTATTCTCCACATGGAGTTATTATCAACACGGGTTATTAACCACAGGGAGTTATTAACCATGGGGAGTTACTATCCACAGGGAGCTTTCTCTACAACGGGTCATTATCAACAGGGACTTATTATCCTCAAGGAGTTATATTCCACATGGCGTTATTATCCACAGGGAGCTATTATCCACAAGGGATGAGTATCCGCAATGAGTTATTATACACATGGGTTTATTATCCAGAGGGAGTTATTAGCCACACGGGGTTATTATCCACATGGATTTATTAACTACAGGGGGTTATTATCCTCATGGCGTTATTATCCACAGGAGTTATTATCCACATGGGGTTATTATCTACCGGGCGTTATTATCCACCGGGGTTATTATCCAGAGGGACTTATTATCCACAGGGATTTATTATCCACAAGGGGTTAGTATCCACAGGGGGTTATTATCCAGAAGGATTTATAATCCCCAGGTGGTTATTATCCACAGGGGTTTGATGTCCAGAGTGGGTTGTTATCCACAAGGGGGTATTCTCCACAGGGAGTTATTATCCATATGGGGTTAATATTTACCTGGGGTTAGTATCCATAAGGAAATATTATCCACGGGGGGTTATTATCCACAGGGAGTGGTTATCCACGGGGAGTTACTATCCACACGGGGTTATTATCCATAGGGGATTATTATCCACAGGGAGTTATTATCCACAAGCGGTTATTATCCAAAAGGTGTTATTATCCGCAGGGCCTTATTATACACAGAGAGTTAGTATCCACAGGGGGTCATTATGCACAGGGATTTATTATCCATGGGGCGTTATTATCCACAGGGGGTTGATGTCCACGGTGGGTTGTTATCCACAGGGGTTTATTATCCACAGAGAGTTAGTATCCACAGGGGGTTATTATCCAGAAGGATTTATTATCCACTGCTGGTTATTATCCACAGGGGGTTGATGTCCACAGTGGGTTGTTATCCACAAGGGGGTATTCTCCACCAGGAGTTATTATCCACAGGGAGTTATTATACACAGGGGGTTATTATCCACAGGGGTCAGTATCGACAGGGAGTTATTGTCTACAGGGAATTATTATCCACAAGGAGTTATTATCTGCAAGGGGGTATTCTCCACCGGGAGTTATTATCCACAGGGCGTTATTATCCACAGGGGGTTATTATCCATTGAGGGTTATTATCCACAGGGGGTTGTTATCCACAGGGGTCAGTATCCACAGGGAGTTATTATCTACAGGGGGTTATTATTCCCAAGGAGTTGTTATCCATAGGGGTTATTAACCACAGGGAGTTATTATCCACAGGGGGGTTTTATCCATTGGGTGTTATTATCCACAGGGGATTGTTATCCACAGGGGTCAGTATCCACAGGGTGTTAATATCCACAAGGGGTTATTATCCAGAGGGGGTTATTATCCACATGGAGTTACTATCCACAAGGAGTTATTCTCCACAGGGGATTATTATCCACACAGGGTTATTATCCACAGTGAGTTCTAATCCTCAGGGAGTTATTATCCACAATGGGTTATTATCCACAGGAGGTTATTATCCACATGGGGTTAGTATCCACAGGAAGTTATTACCTACCATGTTAATTATCCAGAGGTGGTTATTATCCACAGGGGGATGTTGCGCTCAGTCCGTTGTTATCCACAAGGGGGTATTCTCCATAGGGAGTTTTTATCAACAGGGTGTTATTATCCACACGGGGTTTTGATCCACAAGGTGTTATTATCCACAGTGAGTTCTTATCCACAGGGAATTATTATCCAAAAGGGGTTATTATCCACAGGGAGTTATTATCCACAGGGGGTAATAATCCACAGGGAGTTATTATCCACAGGGCTTATTAACTTCAGGGAGTTATTATCCACAGAGAGTTATTATGCATATGGGGTTATTATCGACTGGGGGTTATTATCCACAGGGAGTTATTATCCACAGCGGTTTGATGTCCAGAGTGGGTTGTTATCCACAAGGGGTTATTCTCCACAGGGAGTCATTATCCATATGGGGTTAATATTTACCGGGGGTTAGTATCCATAAGGAAATAATATCCACTGGGGGTTATTATCCACAGGGAGTTATTATCCACCGGGAGTTACTATCCACACGGGGTTATTATCCATAGGGGATTATTATCCACAGGGAGTTATTATCCACAAGGGGTTATTATCGACATGGGGTTATTATCCGCAGGGCCTTATTATACACAGAGAGTTAGTATCCACAGGGGGTCATTATCCACAAGGATTTATTATCCACAGGGCATTATTATCCAGAGGGGGTTGATGTCCACAGTGGGTTGTTATCCACAAGGGGGTATTCTCCACCGGTAGTTATTATCCACAGGGAGTTATTATACACAGGGGGTTATTATCCATAGGGGGTTATTTTCCACAGGGGGTTATTATCCACAGGGGTCATTACCCACAGGGAGATATTGTCTACAGGGAGTTATTATCCACAAGGAGTTATTATCCAGAGGGGTTATTAATCACAGGGAGTTATTATCCACAGGGAGTTAATATCCACAGTGGGTTATTATCCACATGGGGTTACTATCTGCAGGGCATTATTATCCACAGGGAGTTAGTATTCTCAGGGGGTTATTATCCACAAGGATTTATTATCCACAGGGGATTATTTTCCACAGGGGTTTGATGTCCACAGTGTGTTGTTATCCACAAGGGGGTATTCTCCACCGGGAGTTATTATCCACAGGGGGTTATTATCCATTGGGGGTTATTATCCACAGGGGGTTGTTATCCACAGGGGTCAGTATGCACAGGGAATTATTATCTACAGGGGGTTATTATCCACAAGGAGTTGTTATCCATAGGGGTTATTAACCACAGGGAATTATCATCCACAGGGAGTTATTATCCACAGGGGGTTATTATCCATTGGGGGTTATTATCCACAGTGGGTTGTTATCCACAGGGGTTAGTATCCACAGGGAGTTAATATCCACAAGGGGTTATTATCCAGAGCGGGTTATTATCCACAAGGAGTTACTATCCACAAGGAGTTATTCTCCACAGGGGATTATTATCCACATAGGGTTATTATCCACAGGGAGCTCTAATCCTCAGGGAGTTATTATCCACAATGGGTTATTATCCACAGGAAGTTATTATCCACATGGAGTTAGTATCCACAGGGAGTTATTACCTACCGGGTTTATTATCCGGAGGTGGTTATTATCCACAGGGGGATGTTGCGCTCAGTCCGTTGTTATCCACAAGGGGGTATGCTCCATAGGGAGTTTTTATCAACAGGGTGTTATTATCCACACGGGGTTTTGATCCACAAGGTGTTATTATCCACAGTGAGTTCTTATCCACAGGGTATTATTATCCACAAGGGGTTATTATCCACAGGGAGTTATTATCCACAGGGAGTAATAATCCACAGGGAGTTATTATCCACAGGTGTTATTAACTTCAGGGAGTTATTATCCACAGGGAGTTATTATGCATATGGGGTTATTATCCGCACGGGGTTATTATCCACAGGGGGTTATTAGCCACAGGGAGTTATTATCCACAGGGGTTATTAACCACAGAGAGTTATAAACCTCGGGGAGTTACTATCCACAGGGAGCTTTCTCTACAATGGGTTATTATCAACAGGGACTTATTATCCTCAAGGAGTTGTAATCCACATGGCGTTACTATCCACAGGGAGTAAATATCCACAAGGGGTGAGTATCCACAGTGAATTATTATCCACAAGGGTTTATTATCCAGAGTTAGTTATTAGCCACACGGGGTTATTATCCACATGGATTTATTAATGACAGGGGTTTATTATCCTCATTGCGTTATTATCCACAGGGGTTATTATCCACATGGGGTTATTATGTACTGGGGGTTATTATCCATTGGGGTTATTATCCAGAGGGAGTTATTATCCGCAGGGATTTATTATCCACAAGGAGTTAGTATCCACAGGGGGTTATTATCCAGAAGGATTTATTATCCCCAGGTGGTAATTATCCACAGGGGTGTGATGTCCAGAGTGGGTTGTTATCCACAAGGGGGTATTCTCCAAAGGGAGTTATTATCCATATGGGGTTAATATTTAGCGGGGGTTAGTATCCATAAGGAAATATTATCCACGGGGTGTTATTATCCACAGGGAGTTATTATCCACGGGGAGTTACTATCCACACGGGGTTATTATCCATAGGGGTTTATTATCCACAGGGAGTTATTATCCACAAGCGGTTATTATCCAAATGAGTTTATTATCCGCAGGGCCTTATTATACACAGAGAGTTAGTATCCACAGGGGGTCATTATCCACAGGGATTTATTATCCATGGGGCGTTATTATCCACAGGGGGTTGATGTCCACAGTGGGTTGTTATCCACAGGGGTTTATTATCCACAGAGAGTTAGTATCCACAGGGGGTTATTATCCAGAAGGATTTATTATCCACTGCTGGTTATTATCCACAGGGGGTTGATGTCCACAGTGGGTTGCTATCCACAAGGGGGTATTCTCCACCAGGAGTTATTATCCACAGGGAGTTAGTATACACAGAGGGTTATTATACACAGGGGTCATTATCCACAGGGAGTTATTGTTTACAGGGAGTTATTATCCACAAGGAGTTATTATCCAGAGGGGTTATTTATCACAGGGAGTTATTATCCACAGGGAGTTAATATCTACAGGGGGTTATTATCCACATGGGGTTATTATCTGCAGGGCGTTATTATCCACAGGGAGTTAGTATCCACAGGGGGTTATTATCCACAAGGATTTATTATCCACAGGGGATTATTATCCACAGGGGGTTGATGTCCACAGTGGGTTGTTATCCACAAGGGGGTATTCTCCACCGGGAGTTATTATCCACACGGAGTTATTATCCACAGGGGGTTATTAACCATTGAGGGTTATTATCCACAGGGGGTTGTTATCCACAGGGGTCTTTATCCAAGGGAGTTATTATCTACAGGGGGTTATTATCCTCAAGGAGTTGTTATCGATAGGGTTTATTAACCATAGAGAGTTATTATCCACAGGGGGTTATTATCCATTGGGGGTTATTATCCACAGGGGTTGTTATCCACAGGGGTCAGTATCCAAAGGGGGTTATTATCTACAGGGGGATATTATCCTCAAGGAGTTGTTATCCATAGGGGTTATTAACCACAGGGAGTTATTATCCACAGGGGGTTATTATCCATTGAGTGTTATTATCCACAGGGGGTTGTTATCCACGTTGGTCAGTATCCACAGGGTGTTAATATCCACAAGGGGTTATTATCCAGAGCGGGTTATTATCCACAAGGAGTTACTATCCACAAGGAGTTATTCTCCACAGGGGATTATTATCCACAAGGGTTATTATCCACAGTGAGTTCTAATCCTCAGGGAGTTATTATCCACATGGGTTATTATCCACAGGAGGTTATTATCCACATGGGGTTAGTATCCACAGGGAGTTATTACCTACCGTGTTAATTATCCAGAGGTGGTTATTATCCACAGGGGGATGTTGCACTCAGTCCGTTGTTATCCACAAGGGGGTATTCTCCATAGGGAGTTTTTATCAACAGGGTGTTATTATCCACACGGGGTTTTGATCCACAAGGTGTTATTATCCACAGTGAGTTCTTATCCACAGGGAATTATTATCCAAAAGGGGTTATTATCGACAGGGAGTTATTATCCACAGGGGGTAATAATCCACAGGGAGTTATTATCCACAGGGCTTATTAACTTCAGGGAGTTATTATCCACAGAGAGTTATTATGCATATGGGGTTATTATCGACTGGGGGTTATTATCCACAGGGAGTTATTATCCACAGGGGTTTGATGTCCAGAGTGGGTTGTTATCCACAAGGGGGTATTCTCCACAGGGAGTTATTATCCATATGGGGTTAATATTTACCGGGGGTTAGTATCCATAAGGAAATATTATCCACGGGGGGTTATTATCCACAGGGACCTATTATCCACGGGGAGTTACTATCCACACGGGGTTATTATCCATAGGGGTTTATTATCCACAGGGAGTTATTATCCACAAGCGGTTATTATCCAAATGAGTTTATTATCCGCAGGGCCTTATTATACACAGAGAGTTAGTATCCACAGGGGGTCATTATCCACAGGGATTTATTATCCATGGGGCGTTATTATCCACAGGGGGTTGATGTCCACAGTGGGTTGTTATCCACAGGGGTTTATTATCCACAGAGAGTTAGTATCCACAGGGGGTTATTATCCAGAAGGATTTATTATCCACTGCTAGTTATTATCCACAGGGGGTTGATGTCCACAGTGGGTTGCTATCCACAAGGGGGTATTCTCCACCAGGAGTTATTATCCACAGGGAGTTATTATACACAGGGGGTTATTATCCACAGGGGTCATTATCCACAGGGAGTTATTGTTTACAGGGAGTTATTATCCACAAGGAGTTATTATCCAGAGGGGTTATTTATCACAGGGTTTTATTATCCACAGGGAGTTAATATCTACAGGGGGTTATTATCCACATGGGGTTATTATCTGCAGGGGGTTATTATCCACAGGGAGTTAGTATCCACAGGGGGTTATTATCCACAAGGATTTATTATCCACAGGGGATTATTATCCACAGGGGGTTGATGTCCACAGTGGGTTGTTATCCACAAGGGGGTATTCTCCACGGGGAGTTATTATCCACAGGGAGTTATTATCCACAGGGGGTAATAAACCATTGAGGGTTATTATCCACAGGGGGTTGTTATCCACAGGGGTCAGTATCCACAGGGAGTTATTATCTACAGGGGGTTATTATCCTCAAGGAGTTGTTATCGATAGGGTTTATTAACCATAGAGAGTTATTATCCACAGGGGGTTATTATCCATTAGGGGTTATTATCCACAAGGGGTTGTTATCCACAGGGGTCAGTATCCAAAGGGAGTTATTATCTACAGGGGGTTATTATCCTCAAGGAGTTGTTATCCATAGGGGTTATTAACCACAGGGAGTTATTATCCACAGGGGGTTATTATCCATTGAGTGTTATTATCCACAGGGGGTTGTTATCCACGTTGGTCAGTATCCACAGGGTGTTAATATCCACAAGGGGTTATTATCCAGAGCGGGTTATTATCCACAAGGAGTTACTATCCACAAGGAGTTATTCTCCACAGGGGATTATTATCCACACAGGGTTATTATCCACAGTGAGTTCTAATCCTCAGGGAGTTATTATCCACAATGGGTTATTATCCACAGGAGGTTATTATCCACATGGGGTTAGTATCCACAGGGAGTTATTACCTAACGGGTTTATTATCCGGAGGTGGTTATTATCCACAGGGGGATGTTGCGCTCAGTCCGTTATTATCCACAAGGGGGTATTCTCCATCAGGAGTTTTTATCAACAGGGTGTTATTATCCACACGGGGTTTTGATCCACAAGGTGTTATTATCCACAGTGAGTTCTTATCCACAGGGAATTATTATCCAAAAGGGGTTATTATCCACAGGGAGTTATTATCCACAGGGGGTAATAATCCACAGGGAGTTATTATCCACAGGGCTTATTAACTTCAGGGAGTTATTATCCACAGAGAGTTATTATGCATATGGGGTTATTATCGACTGGGGGTTATTATGCACCGGGAGTTATTATCCACAGGGGTTTGATGTCCAGAGTGGGTTGTTATCCACAAGGGGTTATTCTCCACAGGGAGTCATTATCCATATGGGGTTAATATTTACCGGTGGTTAGTATCCATAAGGAAATAATATCCACCGGGGGTTATTATACACAGGGAGTTATTATCCACGGGGAGTTACTATCCACACGGGTTTATTATCCAAGGGGATTATTATCCACAGGGAGTTATTATCCACAAGGGGTTATTATCGACATGGGGTTATTATCCGCAGGTCCTTATTATACACAGAGAGTTAGTATCCACAGGGGTTCATTATCCACAAGGATCTATTATCCACAGGGCTTTATTATCCACAGGGGGTTGATGTCCACAGTGGGTTGTTATCCACAGGGAGTTATTATCCACAGGGAGTTAGTATACACAGGGGGTTATTATCCACAAGAATTTATTATCCACTGCTGGCTATTGTCCATAGGGGGTGATGTCCACAGTGGGTTGTTATCCACAAGGGGGTATTCTCCACCGGGAGTTATTATCCACAGGGAGTTATTATACACAGGGGGTTATTATCCATAGGGGGTTATTTTCCACAGGGGGTTATTATCCACAGGGGTCATTATCCACAGTGAGTTATTGTCCACAGGGAGTTATTATCCACAAGGAGTTATTATCCAGAGGGGTTATTAACCACAGGGAGTTATTATCCACAGGGAGTTAATATCCACAGTGGGTTATTATCCACATGGGGTTATTATCTGCAGGGCATTATTATCCACAGGGAGTTAGTATTCTCAGGGGGTTATTATCCACAAGGATTTATTATCCACAGGGGATTATTTTCCGCAGGGGTTTGATGTCCACAGTGTGTTGTTATCCACAAGGGGGTATTCTCCACCGGGAGTTATTATCCACAGGGGGTTATTATCCATTGGGGGTTATTATCCACATGGGGTTATTATCTGCAGGGCATTATTATCCACAGGGAGTTAGTATTCTCAGGGGGTTATTATCCACAAGGATTTATTATCCACAGGGGATTATTTTCCGCAGGGGTTTGATGTCCACAGTGTGTTGTTATCCACAAGGGGGTATTCTCCACCGGGAGTTATTATCCACAGGGGGTTATTATCCATTGGGGGTTATTATCCACAGGGGGTTGTTATCCACAGGGGTCAGTATCCACAGGGAATTATTATCTAGAGGGGGTTATTATCCACAAGGAGTTGTTATCCATAGGGGTTATTAACCACAGGGAGTTATCATCCACAGGGAGTTATTATCCACAGGGGTTATTAAACATTGGGGGTTATTATCCACAGTGGGTTGTTATCCACAGGGGTTAGTATCCACAGGGAGTTAATATCCACAAGGGGTTATTATCCAGAGCGGGTTATTATCCACAAGGAGTTACTATCCACAAGGAGTTATTCTCCACAGGGGATTATTATCCCCATAGGGTTATTATCCACAGGGAGCTCTAATCCTCAGGGAGTTATTATCCACAATTGGTTATTATCCACAGGAATTTATTATCCACATGGAGTTAGTATCCACGGGGAGTTATTACCTACCGGGTTTATTATCCAGAGGTGGTTATTATCCACAGGGGGATGTTGCGCTCAGTCCGTTGTTATCCACAAGGGGGTACGCTCCATAGGGAGTCTTTATCAGCAGGGTGTTATTATCCACACGGGGTTTTGATCCACAAGGTGTTATTATCCACAGTGAGTTCTTATCCACACGGAATTATTATCCACAAGGGGTTATTATCCACAGGGAGTTATTATCCACAGGGAGTAATAATCCACAGGGAGTTATTATCCACAGGGGTTATTAACTTCAGGGAGTTATTATCCACAGGGGGTTATTATCCACAGGGAGTTATTGTCTAGAGGTGGTTATTCTCCACATGGAGTTATTATCAACACGGGTTATTAACCACAGGGAGTTATTAACCATGGGGAGTTACTATCCACAGGGAGCTTTCTCTACAACGGGTCATTATCAACAGGGACTTATTATCCTCAAGGAGTTATATTCCTCATGGCGTTATTATCCACAGGGAGTTATTATCCACAAGGGGTGAGTATCCGCAATGAGTTATTATACACATGGGTTTATTATCCAGAGGGAGTTATTAGCCACACGGGGTTATTATCCACATGGATTTATTAACTACAGGGGGTTATTATCCTCATGGCGTTATTATCCACAGGAGTTATTATCCACATGGGGTTATTATCTACCAGGCGTTATTATCCACCGGGGTTATTATCCAGAGGGACTTATTATCCACAGGGATTTATTATCCACAAGGGGTTAGTATCCACGGGGGGTTATTATCCAGAAGGATTTATTATCCCCAGGTGGTTATTATCCACAGGGGTTTGATGTCCAGAGTGGGTTGTTATCCACAAGGGGGTATTCTCCACAGGGAGTTATTATCCATATGGGGTTAATATTTACCTGGGGTTAGTATCCATAAGGAAATATTATCCACGGGGGGTTATTATCCACAGGGAGTGGTTATCCACGGGGAGTTACTATCCACACGGGGTTATTATCCATAGGGGATTATTATCCACAGGGAGTTATTATCCACAAGCGGTTATTATCCAAAAGGGGTTATTATCCGCAGGGCCTTATTATACACAGAGAGTTAGTATCCACAGGGGGTCATTATGCACAGGGATGTATTATCCATGGGGCGTTATTATCCACAGGGGGTTGATGTCCACGGTGGGTTGTTATCCACAGGGGTTTATTATCCACAGAGAGTTAGTATCCACAGGGGGTTATTATCCAGAAGGATTTATTATCCACTGCTGGTTATTATCCACAGGGGGTTGATGTCCACAGTGGGTTGTTATCCACAAGGGGGTATTCTCCACCAGGAGTTATTATCCACAGGGAGTTATTATACACAGGGGGTTATTATCCACAGGGGTCAGTATCGACAGGGAGTTATTGTCTACAGGGAATTATTATCCACAAGGAGTTATTATCTGCAAGGGGGTATTCTCCACCGGGAGTTATTATCCACAGGGCGTTATTATCCACAGGGGGTTATTATCCATTGAGGGTTATTATCCACAGGGGGTTGTTATCCACAGGGGTCAGTATCCACAGGGAGTTATTATCTACAGGGGGTTATTATCCCCAAGGAGTTGTTATCCATAGGGGTTATTAACCACAGGGAGTTATTATCCACAGGGGGGTTTTATCCATTGGGTGTTATTATCCACAGGGGATTGTTATCCACAGGGGTCAGTATCCACAGGGTGTTAATATCCACAAGGGGTTATTATCCAGAGGGGGTTATTATCCACAAGGAGTTACTATCCACAAGGAGTTATTCTCCACAGGGGATTATTATCCACACAGGGTTATTATCCACAGTGAGTTCTAATCCTCAGGGAGTTATTATCCACAATGGGTTATTATCCACAGGAGGTTATTATCCACATGGGGTTAGTATCCACAGGAAGTTATTACCTACCATGTTAATTATCCAGAGGTGGTTATTATCCACAGGGGGATGTTGCGCTCAGTCCGTTGTTATCCACAAGGGGGTATTCTCCATAGGGAGTTTTTATCAACAGGGTGTTATTATCCACACGGGGTTTTGATCCACAAGGTGTTATTATCCACAGTGAGTTCTTATCCACAGGGAATTATTATCCAAAAGGGGTTATTATCCACAGGGAGTTATTATCCACAGGGGGTAATAATCCACAGGGAGTTATTATCCACAGGGCTTATTAACTTCAGGGAGTTATTATCCACAGAGAGTTATTATGCATATGGGGTTATTATCGACTGGGGGTTATTATCCACAGGGAGTTATTATCCACAGCGGTTTGATGTCCAGAGTGGGTTGTTATCCACAAGGGGTTATTCTCCACAGGGAGTCATTATCCATATGGGGTTAATATTTACCGGGGGTTAGTATCCATAAGGAAATAATATCCACTGGGGGTTATTATCCACAGGGAGTTATTATCCACCGGGAGTTACTATCCACACGGGGTTATTATCCATAGGGGATTATTATCCACAGGGAGTTATTATCCACAAGGGGTTATTATCGACATGGGGTTATTATCCGCAGGGCCTTATTATACACAGAGAGTTAGTATCCACAGGGGGTCATTATCCACAAGGATTTATTATCCACAGGGCATTATTATCCAGAGGGGGTTGATGTCCACAGTGGGTTGTTATCCACAAGGGGGTATTCTCCACCGGTAGTTATTATCCACAGGGAGTTATTATACACAGGGGGTTATTATCCATAGGGGGTTATTTTCCACAGGGGGTTATTATCCACAGGGGTCATTACCCACAGGGAGATATTGTCTACAGGGAGTTATTATCCACAAGGAGTTATTATCCAGAGGGGTTATTAATCACAGGGAGTTATTATCCACAGGGAGTTAATATCCACAGTGGGTTATTATCCACATGGGGTTACTATCTGCAGGGCATTATTATCCACAGGGAGTTAGTATTCTCAGGGGGTTATTATCCACAAGGATTTATTATCCACAGGGGATTATTTTCCACAGGGGTTTGATGTCCACAGTGTGTTGTTATCCACAAGGGGGTATTCTCCACCGGGAGTTATTATCCACAGGGGGTTATTATCCATTGGGGGTTATTATCCACAGGGGGTTGTTATCCACAGGGGTCAGTATGCACAGGGAATTATTATCTACAGGGGGTTATTATCCACAAGGAGTTGTTATCCATAGGGGTTATTAACCACAGGGAATTATCATCCACAGGGAGTTATTATCCACAGGGGGTTATTATCCATTGGGGGTTATTATCCACAGTGGGTTGTTATCCACAGGGGTTAGTATCCACAGGGAGTTAATATCCACAAGGGGTTATTATCCAGAGCGGGTTATTATCCACAAGGAGTTACTATCCACAAGGAGTTATTCTCCACAGGGGATTATTATCCACATAGGGTTATTATCCACAGGGAGCTCTAATCCTCAGGGAGTTATTATCCACAATGGGTTATTATCCACAGGAAGTTATTATCCACATGGAGTTAGTATCCACAGGGAGTTATTACCTACCGGGTTTATTATCCGGAGGTGGTTATTATCCACAGGGGGATGTTGCGCTCAGTCCGTTGTTATCCACAAGGGGGTATGCTCCATAGGGAGTTTTTATCAACAGGGTGTTATTATCCACACGGGGTTTTGATCCACAAGGTGTTATTATCCACAGTGAGTTCTTATCCACAGGGTATTATTATCCACAAGGGGTTATTATCCACAGGGAGTTATTATCCACAGGGAGTAATAATCCACAGGGAGTTATTATCCACAGGTGTTATTAACTTCAGGGAGTTATTATCCACAGGGAGTTATTATGCATATGGGGTTATTATCCGCACGGGGTTATTATCCACAGGGGGTTATTAGCCACAGGGAGTTATTATCCACAGGGGTTATTAACCACAGAGAGTTATAAACCTCGGGGAGTTACTATCCACAGGGAGCTTTCTCTACAATGGGTTATTATCAACAGGGACTTATTATCCTCAAGGAGTTGTAATCCACATGGCGTTACTATCCACAGGGAGTAAATATCCACAAGGGGTGAGTATCCACAGTGAATTATTATCCACAAGGGTTTATTATCCAGAGTTAGTTATTAGCCACACGGGGTTATTATCCACATGGATTTATTAATGACAGGGGTTTATTATCCTCATTGCGTTATTATCCACAGGGGTTATTATCCACATGGGGTTATTATGTACTGGGGGTTATTATCCATTGGGGTTATTATCCAGAGGGAGTTATTATCCGCAGGGATTTATTATCCACAAGGAGTTAGTATCCACAGGGGGTTATTATCCACAAGGATTTATTATCCCCAGGTGGTTATTATCCACAGGGGTTTGATGTCCAGAGTGGGTTGTTATCCACAAGGGGGTATTCTCCACAGGGAGTTATTATCCATATGGGGTTAATATTTACTGGGGGTTAAAATCCATAAGGATTTATTATCCACAGGGAGTTATTATCCACAGGGAGTTATTATCCACAAGGGGTTATTATCCACAGGGAGTTAATATCCACAAGGGGTTATTATCCACATGGGGTTATTATCCGCTGGGCGTTATTATGCACAGGGAGTTAGTATCCACAGGGGGTTATTAAGCACACGGATTTATTATCCACGGGGCGTTATTATCCACAGGGGGTTGATGCCCACAGTGGGTTTTTTTCCACAGGGGGTTATTATCCACAGTGAGTTAGTATCCACAGGGAGTTAATATCCACAAGGGGTTATTATCCACATGGGGTTATTATCCACAGGGTTTATTATCGAGAGGTGCTTATTATCCATAGGGGGTTGTTGCCCTCAGTCCGTTGTTATCCACAAGGGGGTATTCTCCACAGGGAGTTTTTATCCACAGTGAGCTAATATCCACAAGGGGTTATTATCCACGTGGGGTTATTATCTGCAGGGCATTATTATGCACACGGGGTTATTATCCACATGGGCTTATTATCCACACTGAGTTAATATCCACAAGGGTTTATTATCCAGAGCGGGTTATTATCCGCAGGGAGTTACTATCCACAGGGAGTTATTATCCACAGGGGATTATTATCAGCACAGGGTTATTATCCACAGGGAGTTCTAATCCTCAGCGATTTATTATCCACAATGGGTTGTTATCCACAGGGGTTTATTATCCACATGGTGTTAGTATCCACAGGGGGTTATTACCTACCGGGTTTATTATCCGGAGTTGCTTATTATCCACAGGGTGTTGTTGCCCTCAGTCTGTTGTTATCCACAAAGGGGTATTCTCCACAGGGAGTTTTTATCCACAGGGTGTTATTATCCACACGGGGTTATTATCCACAAGGTGTTATTATCCACAGTGAGTTCTTATCCACAGGGAGTTATTATCCACAGGGGTTATTATCCACAGGGAGTTATTATCCCCAGGGGTTATTAACCTCAGGGAGTTATTATCCACAGAGAGTTATTATGCATACGGGGTTATTATCCACAAGGGGTAATTATCCACAGGGGGTTAATAACCACAAGGGGTTATTATCAACACCGGGTTATTGTCCACAGTTGGTTATTATCCACAGGGAGTTATTGTCTAAAGGTGGTTATTCTCCAGAGGGAGTTATTATCCAAAGGGGTTATTAACCACAGGGAGTTATTAACCACGGGAAGTTATTAACCACATGGCGTTATTATCCACAGGGAGTTATTATCCACACGGGGCTATTAACAACAAGGAGTTATTATCTACAGGCAGTTATTATCAACAAGGGGTGAGTATCCACAGTGAGTTATTATCCACATGGGTTTATTATCCAGAGGGAGTTATTAGCCACACGGGGTTATTATCCACATGGAGCTATTAACTACAGGGGGTTATTATCCACATGGGGTTATTATCCACAGGGGTTATTATCCACAGGGGATTACTATCCACAGGAAGTTAATATCCCCAGGGAGTTATTATGAAAAGGGGGTCATTATCCACAGGGAGTTAATATCCAGAAGGGGTTATTATACACATGGAGTTATTATCGACAGGGGTTTATTATCCACAAGGAGTTAGTATCCACAGGGGGTTATTATCCACAAGGATTTATTATCCCCAGGGGTTTGATGTCCACAGTGGGTTGTTATCCACAATTGGGTATTCTCCACAAGGAGTTATTATCCACATGCGTTTATTATCCACAGGGAGTTATTATCCACATGGGTTTATTAACCACAAGGAGTTATTATCTACAGGGGGGTTTTATTCACATGGGGTTATTATACAAAGGGATTTATTATCCACATCCGGTTAATATTTACCGGGGGTTATTATCCACAAGGATTTATTATGCACTGCTGGTTATTATCCACATTTTCTTGATGTCCACAGTGGGTTGTTATCTACAAGGGGGTATTCTCCATCGGGAGTTATTATCCACAGGGGGTTATTAGCCACAGGGGTCATTATCCACAGGGAGTTAATATCTACAGTGGGTTATTATCCACAAGGAATTATTATCCACAGGGGTTATTAACCACAGGGAGTTATTATCCACAGGGAGTTATATTGCACACGGGGTTATTATCCACACGGGCTTATTATCCACAGGGAATTAATATCCACAAGGGGTTATTATCCAGAGCGGGTTATTATCCACAGGGAGTTATTATCCACAGGAAGTTATTATCCATAGGGGATTATTATCCGTGCAGGGTTATTATCCAGAGGGAATTCTAATCCTCAGGGTGTTATTATCCACAAGAGGTTATTATCCACAGGGAGTTATTATCCACATGGGGTTAGTATCCTCAGGGGGTTATTAACTACTGGGATTATTATCCGGAAGTGTTTATTATCCACAGGGTGTTGTTGCGCACAGTCCGTTGTTATCCACAAGAGGGTATTCTCCACAGGGAGTTTTTATCTACAGGGTGTTATTATCCACACGGGGTTATTATCCACAAGCTGTTATTATCCACAATGAGTTCTTATCCATAGGGAATTATTATCCACAAGGTGTTATTATCCAAAGGGTGTTATTATCCACAGGGGTTATTAAGCACAGGGAGTTATTATCCAC
Organism: Carcharodon carcharias; assembly: GCF_017639515.1. NCBI lineage: Eukaryota > Metazoa > Chordata > Chondrichthyes > Lamniformes > Lamnidae > Carcharodon > Carcharodon carcharias. The sequence goes on from NC_054479.1 coordinate 81,008,083, forward strand.
AGGGAGTTATTATGCACACGGGGTTATTATCCACATGGGGTTATTTTCCACAGGCAGTTATTATCCACAAGGGGATATTTCCACAAGGAGTTCATATCCACAAGGGGTTATTATTCAGAGGGTGTTATTATCCACAGGGGTTATTATCCTAAGGGAGTTATTATCTAAAGGACTTTATTATCCACAGGGAGATATTATCCACAGGGGTTAATAACCATAGGGAGGTATTATCCCCAGGCAGTTATTATCCACAGGGAGTTATTATCTACAAGAGGTTATTATCAACAGGGACTTATTATCCTCAAGGAGTTATTATCCACATGGCTATATTATCGACACGGGGTTATTATCTTCACTGGGTTATTATCCACAGGGGGTTAGTATCCACAGTGAGTTATTATCCTCAATGAGTTAGTATCCACATGGGTTTATTATCCACAGGGAGTTATTATCCACATTGGGTTATTAACCAAATGGCGTTATTATCTCCAGGGGGTTATTATCCACATGGGACTATTATCCACAGGGGGTTATTATCCACATGGCATTATAATCTACCGGAGGTTATTAACCATGGGGATTATTATCCACAAGGTGTTATTATCCACAGGGAGTTAATATCCACAAGGGGTTATTATCACATGGGGTAATTATCCACATGGGGTTATTATCCACAGGGAGTTAATATCCACAGGGCGTTATTATCCACAAGTATTTATTATCCACTGCTTGTTATTATTCACATGGGTTTATTATCTCCCAGGAGTTATTTTCCACTGAGCTTATTATCCACGGGGAGTTATTATCCACGGGGAGTTATTATCTACACGGCATTATTATCCAGAGGGGATTATTATCCACAGGCAGTTATTATCCACAAGGAGTTATAATCCACAGGGAGTTAATATCTACAAGGGGTTATTATTCACATGGGGTTATTATCCACAGGGGGTTAATTATCCACAGCGAGTTAATATCCACAGGGTGTTATTATCCACAAGGATTCATTATCCACAGGGGGTTATTATCCACAGGGGCTTATTATCCACAGGTAGTTATTATCTAAAGGGGGTTATTATCCACAAGTATTTATTATCCACTGCTGGTTATTATCCACATGGGTTTATTATCTCCCGGGGGTTATTATCCACTGAGCTTATGATCCACAGGGAGTTATTATCCACGGGGACTTATTATCTACACGGGGTTATTATCCAGAGGGGATTATTATCCACAGGCAGTTATTATCTACAACGGGTTATTATCAATGGGGAGTTATTATCCTCAAGGAGTTATTATCCACGGGGTGTTATTATCCACACAGGGTTATTATCCGCATGGGGTTATTATCCACAGGGGGTTATTATCCACAGGGAGTTAATATCCGCAAGTGGTTATTATCACATGGGGTTATTATGCACAGGGGTTTATTATACACAGCGAGTTAGTATCTACAGTGTGTTATTGTCCACAGGGATTTATTATCCAAAAGTGGTTATTATCTACGTGGGTTTATGATCTACCGGGGGTTATTATCCACGGGGAGTTATTATCCACACAGGGTATTATCCACAGGGAGTTATTATCCACAATGGGTTATTATTCACAGTGATGTAATATCCCCAAGGTGTTATTATCCAGAGCGGGTTATTATCCACAGGGAGTTATTATCCACAGGGAGTTATTATCCACAGGGTGGCATCATCCACAAGGGGTTACTATCCACAGTGAGTTATTATCCTCAAGGAGTTAATATCCACATGTGGTTATTATCCACAGGGAGCTATCCACACGGGGATATTAAACAAAAAGATGTTATAATCTACAGGGTGTTATTATCCACACGGGGTTATTAACCACAATGAGTTAGTATCCACAGGGGTTATTATCCACAGGGATTTATTATCCACATGTGGTTATTATCCACATGGGTTTATTATCTACTAGGGGTTATTATCCACAGGGGTTATTATCCACAGGGAGTTATTATCCATGGGGAGTTATTATCCAGACGGGGTTATTATCCACATGTGGTCATTATCCACAGGGGGTTATTATCCACAGGGAGTTAGTATCCACATGGGGTTATTATCCGCAAGGATTTATTATCCACAGGGGATTATTATCCACAGGGCATTGTTGTACACAATGGGTTGTTATCCACAAGGGGGTATTCTCCACAGGGAGTTATTATCCAAAGGGGATTATTATCCACAGGGAGTTATTATCCACGGGGATTTATTATCCACACAGGGTTATTATCCAGATGGAGTTATTATTCACAGGGGGCTATTATCCACAGGGAGGTATTATACACACAGAGTTCTTATCCACAAGGGGTTATTATCAACAGGCAGTTAATATCCACAGGGGGTTATTATCACATGGGTTATTATCCACAGGGGGTTATTATCTACAGGATGTTATTGTCCACAGGGATTTATTATCCAAAGTTGGTTATTATCCACATGGGTTTATTATCTCCCAGGGGGTATTTTCCACTGACCTTATTATCCACAGGGAGTTATTATCCATGGTGAGTTATTATCCACAGGGAGTTATTTTCCACAGGGGTTTATTATCCACAAGAGGTTAATATTCTACAGTGAGTTATTATCCTCATGGACTTAATAGCCACATGGGGTTATTATCCACATGGGGTTATTATCCACAGAAAATTATTATCCACACGGGGTTATTAACCACAATGAGTTAGTATTCACAGGGGTTATTATCCACAGGGATTTATTATCCACATGTGGTTATTATCCACGTGGGTTTATTATCTACTCGGGGTTATTATCCACAGGAGTTATTATCCATGGGGAGTTATTATCCACAAGAAGTTATTATCCACATGGGGTTATTATCCACAGGGGGTTATTATCCACAGGGAATTATTATTCACACGGGTTATTATCCACATGGGATTATTATTTTCAGGGGCTTATTATCCACACGGAGTTAGTATCAACATGGGGTTATTATCCACAAGGATTTATTATCCACACAGTTTTATTATCCACAGGGAGTTATTTTCCACAGGGGTTTATTATCCACAAGGGGCTAGTATTCTACAGTGAGTTATTATCCTCATGGAGTTAATAGCCACATGAGGTTATTATCCACAGGGAGTTATTATACACACGGGGATATTAACCAAAAAGAAGTTATAATCTACAGGGTGTTATTATCCACTTGGGGTTACTATCCACAAGGATTTATTATCCACAGAGAGTTATTATCCATAGGGCATTGTTGTACACAATGGGTTGTTATCCACAAGGGGGTATTCTCCACAGGGAGTTATTATCCAAAGGGGATTATTATCCATAGGGAGTTATTATCCACTGGGATCTATTATCCACACAGGGTTATTATCTAGATGGGGTTATTATCCACAGGGGGCTATTATCCACAGGGAGGTATTATACACACGGAGTTCTTATCCACAAGGGGTTATTATCCACAGGGAGTTAATATCCACAGGGGGTTATTATCACATGGGTTATTATCCACAGGGGGTTCTTATACACAGCGAGTTAGTATCTACAGGGTGTTATTGTCCACAGGGATTTATTATCCAAAGGTGGTTATTATCCACGTGGGTTTATAATCTACTGGGGGTTATTATCCACAGGGGTTATTATCCACAGGGAGTTATTATCCACGGGGAGTTATTATTTACAAAGTGTTATTATCCACAGGGAGTTATTTTCCACAGGGGTTTATTATCCACAAGGGGTCAGTATTCTACAGTGAGTTATTATCCTCATGGAGTTAATATCCACATGGGGTTATTATCCACAGGGAGTTATTATCCACACACGGATATTCAACAAAAAGAAGTTATTATCTACAGGGTGTTATTATCCACATGGGGTTATTATCCAAAGGGGTTATTAACCACGGGGGTTATAATCCACAGGCAGTTATTATCCACATGGAGTTATTATCCACACGGGGTTATTATCCACAGGGGATTATTATCTACAAGGGATTAATATCATACGTGATTGGTTATCCTCAAGCAGTTATTATCCACATGGGGTTATTATCCACAGAGAGTTATTATCCGCACGGGGTTAGTAACCACAGGGGGTTAATATCCAAATGGGGTTATTATCCACAGGGGGTTATTATCCATATGGGGTTATTATCTACCGGGGGTTATTAACCACTGGGGTTATTATCCACAGGGAGTTATTATGCACCGGGAGATATTATACACAGGGAGTTATTATCCACAAGGTGTTATTATCCACAGGGGATTATTATCCACGTGGGTTTATTATCTACCGGGGGTTATTATCCAAAGGGGTTATTATCCACAGGGGGTTAATATCCACATGGGGTTATTATCTACCGGGGGTTATTAACCACCGGGTTTATAATCCACAGGGAATTATTATGCAACGGGAGATATTATACATAGGGTGTTATTATCCACAAGGTGTTATTATCCACAGGGAATTATTATCCACGTGGGTTTATTATCTACCGGGGGTTATTATCCACAGGGGTTATTATCCACAGGGAGATATTATCCACACGGAGTTATTATCCACAGGGGGTTATTATCCACAAGGGGTTACTATACACAGGGATTTATTATCCACACGGGGATATTAACCAAAAAGAAGTTAGTATCTACAGGGCATTATTACCCACATGGGGTTATTATCCACAGGGGTTATTAACCACAGGGGTTATTATCCACGTGGAAGTTATTATCCACAGGGAGTTATTATCCACATGGGGTAATTATCCACAGGGTATTATTATCCACAGGAATTATTATCCACAGGGAGTTAATATCCACAACGGGTTATTATCTGCACGGCATTATTATCCACAGGGAGTGCTTATCCTCAGGGATTTATTATCCACAGGGTGTTTATAACCACAGGGGGTTATTATCCACAGCGTGTTAATATCCACAGGGGGTTATTATCCACAAGGATTTATTATCCACAGGTGTTATTATCCACAGAGGGTTGTTGGCCACAGTGGGTTGTTATCCACAAGGGGTTATTATCCAGAGGGTGTTATTATCCACAGGGGCTTATTATCCACAGGGAGTTATTATCTAAATAGGGTTATTATCCACAAGAATTTATTATCCACTGCTGTTTATTATCCACATGGATTTATTATTTCCCGGGGTTTATTATCCACTGAGCTTATTATCCATGGAGGATTATTATCCACAGGCAGTTATTATCTACAACGGGTTATTATCAACAGGGAGTTATTATCCTCAAGGAGTTATTATCGTCAGGGACATATTATCCACAAGGGGTTATTATCTGCACGGCGTTATTATCGATAGGGAGTGCTTATCCACAGGGATTTATTATCCACAAGGGGTTATTGTCCACAGAATGTTATCATCTACAGGGTGTTATTATCCACAAGGGGTGAGTAACCACAGAGAGTTATTCCGCTCAAGCATTTATCATCCACATGGGGTTATTATCCACAGGGAGTTATTAGCCACACGGGGTTATCATCCACATGGAGTTATTATCTACAGGGGCTTATTATCCACATGGGGTAATTATCCACAGTGGGCTTTTATCCACATGGGGTTTAAATCTACTGGGGGTTATTATCCACCTGTGTTATTATCCAAGAGGAGTTATTATCCACAGGGAGTTATTATCCACACGGGGTTATTATCCACAGGAGATTATTATCCACAGGGAGTTATTATCCACGAGGGAGTTATTATCCACATGGGGTTATTATCCACAGGGGATTACTATCCACAGGGAGTTATTATCCACATGGAGTTAGTATCCACAGGGGGTTATTATCCACAGGGATTTATTATCCACAGGTGGTTATTATCCACAGGGAGTTATTATACACACGGGTCATTATCCACACGGGGTTATTATCCACAGGGAGTATTATCCACAGCGAGTAATTATGCACACAGGGTTATTATCCACAAAAGGTTATTATCCACAGGGTCTTATTATCCACAGGGATTTATTATCCAAATGGGTTATTAACCACAGGCATCTATTATACATAGGGAGTTATTATGCACATGGTGTTATTATCCACAAGCGGTTATTATCCATAAGGAGTTAATATCCACAAGGGGTTATTATCCATAGGGGGTTAATATCCACAGTGGGTTATTATCCACAGGGAGTTATTATCGACTGGGTTTATTAACCACAGGGAGTTATTATCCACAGGGAGTTATTATGCACACGCGGTTATTATCCAAACAGGGATATTATCCACAGGGAGTTATCATCTACAAGGGGTTATTATCAACAGGGAGTTATTATCAACAAGGGGTTATTATTGAGAGGGGGTTGTTATCCACAGGGGGGTTATTATCCACATGGAGTTATTATCCACAGAGGGTTTTTATCCACATGGGGTTATTATCTACCGGGGGTTATTATCCACCGGGTTTGGTATCCAGTGAGACTTATTATCCAGAGGCAGTTCTTATCCCCACGGGGTTATTATCCACAGGGAGTTATTATCCACAGGGAGTTAATTACCCACAAGGGTTTATTATCCACAGGGAGTTAATATCCACAAGGGGTTATTATCCACTGTGGCTTAATATCCACAGGGAGTTAGTATCCACAGGGGCTTTTTATCCACAAGGCTTTATTATCCACAGGTGGTTATTATCCACAGAGGGTTGTTGTCCACAGTGGGTTGTTATCCACAAGGGGGTATTCTCCTCAGGGAGTTATTATCCACACGGGGTTATTATCCACACGGGCTGATTATCCACAGTTATTTCTTATCCACAGGCAGCTTTTATCCACAAGGTGTTATTATCCACAGATAGATATAATCCAATGGGGGTAATTATGCATACGGGGTTATTATCCGCACAGACTTATTATCCACAGGGAGTTAATATCTAAAGGGGGTCATTATCCACAGGGAGTTATTATCCACAGGGTTTATTAACCACAGGGAGTTATTATCCTCAGGGAGTTATTACCCACACGGGGTTATTATCCACAGGGAGTTATTATCCTCAAGGAGTTATTATCCACACGGGGTTATTACAAAATTGGGTTATTATCTTCAGGGTGTTATTATCCACAAGGGGTTATTATCCACAGGGAGTTATTTTGCACACGGGGTTATTATCCAAACGGGTTATTATCCACAGGGAGTTAATATCCACAAGGGGTTATTATCCAGAGGAGGTTATTAAACACAGTGAGTTAGTAACCACAGGGGATTATTATCCACAGGGATTTATTATCCACAGGTGGTTATTATCCACGAGGTATTATTATTTACTGGGGGTTATTATCCACAGGGCTTATTATCCACAGTGTGTTATCTATGGGGAGTTATTATCCACATGGGGTTATTATCCACAGGGGATTATTATCCACATGGAGTTATTATCCACAAGGGGTTAATATCCACAGGGAGTTAATATCCACAAAGGGTTATTATCCACATGGTGCTATTGTCCACAAGGGGTTATTATCCACAGGGAGTTAGTATCCACAGGGGGTTATTATACACAGGGAGTTAGTATCCACAGGCGTTAATGTCCACAGGGATTTATTATCCACAGGTGGTTATTATCCATGTGGGTTTATTATCTACCGGGGGATATTATCCACAGGGGTTATGATCCACAAGGAGTTATTATCCACGGGGAGTTATTATCCACACGGGGTTATTATCCACATGGGGTTATTATCCACAGGGGTTTATTATCCACAGGGGCTTAGTATCCACAGGGGTTATTATCCACAAGGATTTATTATCCACAGTGGGTTATTATCCACAGGGGATTGATGTCGACAATGGGTTGTTATCCACAAGGGGGTATTCTCCACAGCGAGTTATTATCCACAGGTGATTATTAACCATAGGGGGTTATTATCTACAGGGTTTATTAACCAGAGCGGGGTATTATCCACAGCGAGTTATTATCCTCAGGGACATATTATCCACAGGGATTTATTGTCCACAGTGTATTATTATCCACAGGGTGTTATTATCCACAAGGGGTGAGTATCCACAGAGAGTTATTCCCCTCAAGCATTTATCATCCACATGGGGTTATTATCCACAGGGAGTAATTAGCCACACGGGGTTATTATCCGCATGGAGTTATTATCTACAGGGTGTTATTATCCACATGGGGTTATTATCCACAGTGGGCTTTCATCCACATGGGGCTATTATCTACTGGGGGTTATTTTCCACCGGGGTTATTATCCAGGGGGAGTTATTATTAACAGGGAGTTATTATATACAAGGGAGTTATTATCCACACGGGTTTATTATCCACAGGGGATTACTATACACAGGGAGTTATTATCCACAGGAAGTTATTATCCACAAGGTTTTATTATCCACAGGGAGTTAATATCCACAAGTGGTTACTATCCACAAGGGGTTATTAACCACAGGGGCTTATTATCCACATGGAGTTATTATCCACAGGGGGTTATTATCCACAGGGATTTATTATCCAAAGCGAGTCATTATGCCCTTGGGGTTACTATCCACAATGGGTTATTATCCACAAGGGGTTATTATCCACAGGGAGTTATTATCCACAAGGGTTTATTATCCACAGGGAGTTAATATCTGCAAGGGGTTATTATCCACATGGGGTTATTATCCACTGTGGCTTATTATCCACAGGGAGTTAGTATCCACAGGGGCTTTTTATCCACAAGGATTTATTATCCACAGGTGGTTATTATCCACAGAGGGTTGTTGTCCAGAGTGGGTTGTTATCCACAAGGGGGTATTCTCCTCAGGGAGTTATTATCCTCAGGGAGTTATTATCCACACGGGATTATTATCCACACGGGCTGATTATCCGCAGTTATTTCTTATCTACAGGCAGCTTTTATCCACAAGGTGTTATTATCCACAGAGAGATATAATCCACTGGGGGTAATTATGCAAACGGGTTTATTATCCACACAGACTTATTATCCACAAGGAGTTATTATCTAAAAGGGGTCATTATCCACTTGGGGTTATTACCAAAGTGGGTTATTATCCTCAGCGTGTTATTATCCACACGGGGTTATTATCCACAGGGAGTTAATATCCACAAGGGGTTATTATCCAGAGGAGGTTATTAAACACAGGGAGTTAGTAACCACCGAGGATTATTATCCACAGGGATTTATTATCCACAGGTGGTTATTATACAAGACCTTTTATTATCGACCGGGGGTTATTATCCACAGGGCTTATTATCCACAGTATGTTATCTATAGGGAGTTATTATCCACACGGGGTTATTATCCACAGGGGATTATTATCCACAGGGAGTTATTATCCACAAGTGATTATTATCCACAGGGAGTTAATATCCACAAAGTGTTATTATCCACATGGAGTTATTATTCGCAAGGGGCTATTATCCACAGGGAGTTAGTATCCACAGGGGATTATTATACACAGTGAGTTAGTATCCAGAGGGGTTATTGTCCACAGGGATTTATTATCCACAGGTGGCTATTATCCATGTGGGTTTATTATCTACCAGGGGTTATTATCCACAGCGAGTTATTATCCTCAGGGACATATTATCCACTGGGGGTTATTGTACACAGTGTGCTATTATCCACAGGGTGTTATTATCCACAAGGGGTGAGTATCCACAGAGAGTTATTCCCCTCAAGCATTTATCATCCACATGGGGTTATTATCCACAGGGAGTTATTATCCACACGGGGTTATTATCCGCATGGAGTTATTATCTACAGGGGGTTATTATTCCCATGGGGTTATTATCCACAGTGGGCTTTCATCCACATGGGGCTATTATCTACTGGGGGTTATTATCCACCGGGGTTATTATCCAGGGGGAGTTATTATCCACAGGGAGTTATTATACACATGGGAGTTATTATCCCACGGGTTTATTATCCACAGGGGATTACTATACACAGGGAGTTATTATCCACACGGATAATAATCCAGAGTGGATTATTTTCCACACGGAGTTATTATCCACAAGGGAGTTATTATCCACACGGGGTTATTATCCACAGGGGATTACTATCCACAGGGAGTTATTATCCACAGGAAGTTATTATCCGCAAGGTTTTATTATCCACAGGGAGTTAATATCCACAAGTGGTTATTATCCACAAGGGATTATTATCCACAGGGGCTTATTATCCACAAGGCGTTAGTATCCACAGGGGGATATTATCCACAGGGATTTATTATCCACAGGTGGTTATTATCCACAGGGAGTTATTATACACACGGGTTATTATCCACACGGGGTTATTATCCACAGGGATTTATTATCCACAACGAGTTATTATGCCCACGGGGTTATTATCCACAAGGGGTTATTATCCACAGGGGGTTATTATCCACAGGGAGTTATTATCCAAATGGCTTATTAACCACAGTGATTTATTATCCAATGGGAGGATTATGCACAAGTGTTTATTATTCACACGGGGTGAGTAACCACAGGGAGTTATTATCCACAGGGAGTTATTATGCACACGGGTTTATTATCCACAAGGGGTTATTATCCACAGGGTATTATTATCCACAGGGAGTTATTAGGCACAGGGGTTATTAACCACAGGGATCTATTGTCCACATGGAGTTATTATGCACACGGGGTTATTATCCACAAGTGGTTATTATCCACAGGGAGTTAATATCCACGAAGGGTTATTAACCAGAGGGGGTTATTATCCACAGCGGGTTATTATCCACAGGGAGTTATTATCTAAAGGGTGTTATTATCCACAGGGAGTTATTATCCACAGGGGTTATTAACCACAGGCAGATATTAACCACAGGGAGTTATAATGCACAAGGGGTTATTATCCACATTGGCTTTTCATCCACAGGGCGTTATTATCCCCAAGGGGTTATTATCCAGGGAGGGTTATTATCCACAAGGGGTTATTATCCACAGGGAGTTATTATCCACGAAGGGTTATTAACCAGAGGGGGTTGTTATCCACAGCGGGTTATTATCCACAGGGAGTTATTATCTAAAGGGTGTTATTATCCACAGGGAGTTATTATCCACAGGGGTTATTAATCACAGGCAGATATTAACCACAGGGAGTTATAATACACAAGGGGTTGTTATCCACATTGGCTTTTCATCCACAGGGCGTTATTATCCCCAAGGGGTTATTATCCAGGGAGGGTTATTATCCACAAGGGGTTATTATCCACAGGGAGTTATTATCTACAGGGGGTTATTATCCACATGGGGTTATTATCCACAGGGGGTTAATATCCACAGGGGGTTATTTTCCAGTGGGAGTTATTATCCACAGGGAGTTTTTATCCACACGGTGTTATTATCCACAGTGGATTACTATCCACAGGGAGTTACTATTCACAAATGGGTTATTATCCACATGGGGTTATTATCCACAGGGGCTTATTATCCACAGGGAGTTATTACCCACAGAGGTTTAATATGCACAAGGATTTAATATCTACAGGGGGTTATTATCCACATGGGGTTATTATCCACAGGGGGTTAATATCCACAGGGGATTATTATCCGGGGGAGTTATTATCCACAGGGATTTATTATCCACACGGTGTTATACTATCCACAGTGGATTACTATCCACAGGGAGTTACTATCCACAAGGGGTTATTATCCACAAGGGATTATTATCCACAGGGGCTTATTATCCACAGGGAGTTATGACCCACAGAGGTTTAATATCCACAAGGATTTATTATCCACAGGTGGTTATTATCCACAGGTGGTTGTTGTCCAAAGTGGATTGTTATCCACCAGGGGGTATTCTCCACAGTAAGTTATTATCCACAGGGGGTTATTAAACACAGGGAGTTATTATCCACAGGGGTTATCAACCTCAGGGAGTTATTTCCACCGGGATTTATTATGCATACGGGGTTATTATCACAAGCGGTTATTATCCACAGGGGGTTAATATCCACAAGGGGTTATTATCAACAGGGAGTTATTATCCACAGGGGTTATTAACCACAGGGAGTTATTAACCACGGGGAGTAATTATCCACAGGGTGTTATTATCAACAACGGGTTATTATCAACAGGGAGTTATAATCCTCAAGGAGTTATTATCCACATGGCGTTATTATCCACACGGTGTTATAATCCACACAGGGTTACCATCCGCACGTGGTTTTTATCCACAGGGACTTATTATCCATAGGGGGTTATTATCCACAAGGGGTTAGTATCCACAGTGAGCTATTATCCTCAAGGAGTTAATATCCACTTTGGGTGATTATCCGCAGGCAGTTATTATCCATTGGGGGTTATTATCCACAAGGGGTTAGTATCCACATTGAGCTATTATCCTCAAGGAGTTAATATCCACATTGGGTGATTATCCACAGGGAGTTATTGTCAACACTGGGTTATTAACCACAACGAGATATTATCTATAGGGGTTATTATCCACATGAGGTTATTATCAACAGGGAGTTATTATGTACAGGGGGTAATTATCCACAGACAGTTATTATCCTTAGGGGTTATTATCCACAGTGAGTTAATAACCCCAAGGGTTATTATCCAGAGCGGATAATTTTCCACAGGGGCTTATTATCCACAGGGAGTTATTATCTACAGGGGGTTATTATCCACATGGGGTTATTATCCACAGGGGGTTAATATCCACAGGGGGTTATTTTCCAGTGGGAGTTATTATCCACAGGGAGTTTTTATCCACACGGCGTTATTATCCACAGTGGATTACTATCCACAGGGAGTTACTATTCACAAATGGCTTATTATCCACATGGGGTTATTATCCACAGGGGGTTATTATCCACAGGGGAATATTATCCGGGGGAGTTATTATCCACAGGGATTTATTATCCACACGGTGTTACTATCCACAGTGGATTACTATCCACAGGGAGTTACTATCCACAAGGGGTTATTATCCACATGGGATTATTATCCACAGGGGCTTATTATCCACAGGGAGTTATTACCCACAGAGGTTTAATATCCACAAGGATTTATTATCCACAGGTGGTTATTATCCACAGGTGGTTGTTGTCCACAGTGGGTTGTTATCCACAAGGGGGTATTCTCCTCACTGAGTTATTATCCACAGGGAGTTATTATCCACATGGGGTTATTAGCCACATGTATTTCTTATCCACAGGGAGCTTTTATCCTCAAGGCGTTATTATCCACAGACAGTTATAATCCACTGGGGATTATTATGCACCTGGGCATATTATCCACACAGGGTTATTATCCACAGGGAGTTTTTATCCACAAGGGGTTATTATCCACAGGGCGTTAATATCCACAAGGGGTTATTATGCACATGGGGTTATTATCCACAGGGGTTATTAACCACAGGGTGTTATTATCCTCAGGAGTTATTATCCACATGGGGTTATTATCCTCAGGGAGTTATTATCCTCAAGGAGTTATTATCCACACCGGGTTATTACCAAATTGGGTTATTATCCTCATGGTGTTATTATCCACACAGGGTTATTATCCACAGGGAGTTATTATGCACATGGGCTTATTATCCAAACGGGGTTATTATCCACATGGAGGTATTATCTACAAGGTTTATTATCCACAGGGAGTTAATATCCACAAGGGGTTATTATCCAGAGGGAGTTATAATACACAGGGAGTTAGTAACCACAGGAGGTTATTATCCACAGGAATTTATTATCCACTGGTGGCTATTATTCATGAAGGTTTATTATCTACCGGGGGTGATTATCCACAGAGCTTATTATCCACAGTGAGTTATTATCCATGGGGAGTTATTATCCACACGGGATTATTATCCACAGGGAGTTATTATTCACAAGGGGTTATTATCCACAGGGAGTTAGTATCCAAAGGGGTTTATTTTCCACACGGGGTTGTTATGCACAAAGGGGTATTATCCACAATGAATTATTATCCACATAGGGTTATTATCCACAGGGAGTTATTATCCACATGGGGTTATTATCCACATGGGGTTATTATCCACAGTGGTTTATTATCCACATGGGGTTATTATCCACAAGGGGTTATTATCCACAGGGAGTTAATATCCACAAGGGGTTATTATCACTTGGGCTTATTATCCACAGGGGGTTATTATACACATCGAGTTAGTATCCAAAGGGTGTTATTGTCCACAGGGATTTTTTATCCACAGGTGGTTATTATCCATGTGTGGGTTTATAATCTACCAGGGTTTATTATCCACAGGGGTTATTATCCACAGGGAGTTATTATCAAAGGGGAATTATTATCCACAGGGAGTTATTATTAAAGGGGATCTATTATCCACACAGGGTGCTTATCCACAGGGAGTTATTATCCACAGGTGGTTCTTATCGGCATGCGGGTTTTATCCACCAGGAGCTATTATCCACACGGGCTTATTAACACAAGAATTTATCTAAAGGGGGTTATTATCCACATGGGGTTATTATCCACAGGGTGTTATTATCCACATGGGGTTATTATCCACAGGGAGTTATTATCCAGACGGGCTTACTAACCACAAGGATTTATTTTTTACTCGGGATTATTATCCACATAGGGTTATTATCCACAGGGTGTTCTTATCCACATGGGTTTATTACCTACCGTGGGTTATTAACCACAGGGATTAATTATCCACAGGGGTTATTAACCACAGGGAGTTATTAATCACGGGGAGTTACTATCCACAGGGAGTTATTATCTACAACGGGTTATTATCAACAGGGAGTTATTATCCTCAAGGAGTTATTATCCACATGGCGTTATTATCCACACGGGGTTATAATCCACAAAGGTTTATTATCCACAGGGAGTTATTATCCACATGGGGTTTTTATCCACAGGTAGTAATTATCCACACGGGGTTATCATCCGCATGCGGTTTTTATCCACAAGGACTTATTATCCATAGGGGGTTATTATCCACAAGGGGTTAGTATCCATAGTGAGCTATTATCCTCAAGGAGTTAATATCCACATTGGGTGATTATCCACAAGGAGTTATTTTCCATAGGGGGTTATTATCCACAAGGTGTTAGTATCCATAGTGAGCTATTATCCTCAAGGAGTTAGTATCCACATTGGGTGATTATCCACAGGGAGTTTTTGTCAACACTGGGTTATTAACCACAAGGAGTTATTATCTACAGGTAGTTATTATCCACACGGTGTTATTATCCACAGGGAATTATTATCCTCAAGGAGTTATTATCCACTTGGGGTTATTACCAAATTGGGTTATTATCCTCAGGGTGTTATTATCAACACGGGGTTATTATCCACAGGGAGTTATTATGCACAAGGGGTTATTATCCACACGGGGTTATTATCCACAGGGAGTTATTATCTACAAGGGGTTATTATCCACAGGGAGTTAATATCCACAAGGGGTTATTATACAGAGGAGGTTATTATACACAGGGAGTTAGTAACCACAGGGGGTTATTATCCACAGGGATTTATTATCCACAGGTGGTTATTATCCATGAGGGTTTATTATCTACCGGGGGTTATTATCCATAGGTCTTATTATTCACAGTGAGTTATCTTTGGGGAGTTATTATCCACACGGGGTTCTTATCCACAGGGGATTATTATCCACAGTGAGTTATTATCCACAAGGGGTTATTATCCACGGGGAGTTAATATCCACAAAGTGTCATTATCCACATGGAGTTATTATCCACCAAGGGTTATTATCCACACGGGATTATTATCCACAAGGGGTTATTATCCACAGGGAAGTTAGTATCCACAGTGGGTTATTATCCATTGGGGATCGATGGCCACAATGGGTCTTTATCCACAAGTGGGTATTCTCCACAGGGAGTTACTATCCACAGGGGATCATTATCCATAGGGGGTTATTATCCACATGGTTTATTATCCAGAGCGTGTTATTATCCACAGGGAGTTATTATCCTCAGGGACTTGTTATCCACAAGGGGTTATTATACACACGCCGTTATTATCCACAGGGAGTGCTCATCCACAGGGAGTTATTATCCACAGGGGGTTATTATTCACAAGGGGTGAGTATCCACAGAGAGTTATTCCCCTCAAGCATTTATCATCAACATGGGGGTTATTATCCAAAGGTATTCATTAGCCACATGGGGTTATTAACCACATGGAGTTATTATCTACAGGGGGTTATAATCCACATGTGGTTATTATCCACAGTGGGCTTTTATCCACATGGGGTTATTATCTACTGGGGGTTATTATCCACCGGGGTTATTATCCGGGGGAGTCATTATCCACAGGGACTTATTATCCACACGGGGTTATTATCCACAAGGGATTATTATCCACAGGGAGTTATTATCCACAAGGGAATTATTATCCACACGGCGTTATTATCCATAGGGGATTACTATCAACAGGGAGTTATTATCCACAGGAAGATATTATCCAAAAGGCTTTATTATCCACAGGGAAGTAATATCCACAAGTGGTTATTATCCAAAAGGGGTTATTATCCACAGGGGCTTATTATCCACACGGAGTTATTATCCACTGGGAGTTATTATCCACAGCGAGTTATTATGCATGCGGGGTTATTATCCGCAAGGGGTTATTATTCACAGATGGTTATTATACACAGGTGGTTGTTGTCCACAATGCACTGTTATCCACAAGTGGGTATTCTCCCCAGTGAGTTATTATCCACAGGGGGATATTTTCCACAGGGAGTTATTATCCACAGGGGTTATTAAACTCAGGGAGTTATTATCCACAGGGAGTTATTGTGCATACGGGGATATTATACACAAGGGGTTATTATCCACAGCAGTTAATATCCACAAGGGGTTATTATCGACAGGGGGTTATTATCCACAGGGGTTTATTATCCACAGGGAGTTATTGTCTAAAGGTGGTTATTCTCCACAGGGAGTTATTATCCACAGGGTTTATTAACCACAGGGCGTTATTAACCATGGGGAGTTACTATCCACAGGGAGTTATTATCTACAAAGGGTTATTATCAACAGGGAGTTATTATCCTCAAAGAGCTATTATCCACATGGCATTATTATCCACACGGGGTTATAATCCACAAGGGGTTATTATCCACAGGGAGTTATTATCCACATGGGGTTTTTATCCACAGGGAGTAATTATCCACACGGGGTTATCATCCGCACGTGTTTTTTATCCACAGGGAGTTATTATCCATAGGGGGTTATTATCCACAAGCGGTTAATATCCACAGTGAGCTATTATCCTCAAAGAATTAATATCCACATTGGGTGATTATCCAGAGGGAGTTATTTTCAACACTGGGTTATTAACCACAAGGAGTTATTATCTACAGGGGTTATTATCCCCATGGGGTTATTATCCACAGGGAGTTATTATCTACAGGGGGTAATTATCCACACAGAGTTATTATCCTCAGGAAGTTATTATCCACAAGGGTTTTTTATCCCCAGGGAGTTAATATCCACAAGGGATTATTATCCACACGGGGTTATTATCCACAGTTATTTCTTATCCACAGGGAGCTTTTATCCACAAGGTGTTATTATCCACAGAGAGATATAATCCACTGGGGGTTATTATGCACAGGGGGTTATTATCCACACAGGGTTATTATCCACAGGGAGTTATTATCCACAGGGGGTTATTATCCACAGAGAGTTAATATCGACAATCGGTTATTATGCAGTGGGGGTTATTATCCATAGCGAGTTATTATCCACATGGGGTTATTATCCACTGGGAGTTATTATCTAAAGGGGGTCATTATCCACAGTGAGTTATTATCCTCAGGGAGTTATTATCCACACGGTGTTATTATCCACAGGGAATTATTATCCTCAAGGAGTTATTATCCACTTGGGGTTATTACCAAATTGGGTTATTATCCTCAGGGTGTTATTATCCACACGGGGTATTATCCACAGGGAGTTATCATGCACACAGAGTTATTATCCACATGGGGTTATTATCCACAGGGAGTCATTATCTACAAGGGGTTATTATCCACAGGGAGTTAATATCTACAGGGGGTTATTATCCAGAGGAGGTTATTATACACAGGGAATTAGTAACCACAGGGGGTTATTATCCACAGGGATTTATTATCCACAGGTAGTTATTATCCACGAGGGTTTATTATCTACCGGGGGTTACTATCCATAGGGCTTATTATTCACAGTGAGTTATCTTTGGGGAGTTATTATCCACACGGGGTTGTTATCCACAGTGGATTATTATCCACAGTGAGTTATTATCCACAAGGGGTTATTATCCACAGGGAGTTAATATCCACAAAGTGTTATTATCCACATGGAGTTATTATCCACAAAGGGTTATTATCCACATGGGGTTATTATCCACAAGGGGTTATTATCCACAGGGAAGTTAGTATCCACAGTGGGTTATTATCCACTGCGGATTCATGTCCACAATGCGTTTTTATCCACAAGTGGGTATTCTCCACAGGGACTTATTATCCACAGGGGATCATTATCCACAGGGAGTTATTATCCTCAGGGACTTGTTATCCACAAGGGGTTATTATACGCATGCTGTTATTATCCACAGGGAGTGCTCATCCACAGGGAGTTATTATCCACAGGGGGTTATTATCCACAGTGTTTTATTATCCACAGGGTGTTATTATTCACAAGGGGTGAGTATCCACAGAGAGTTATTCCCCTCAAGCATTTATCATCAACATGGGGGCTATTATCCAAAGGGATTCATTAGCCACACAGGGTTATTAACCACATGGAGTTATTATCTACAGGGGGTTATAATCCACATGTGGTTATTATCCACAGTGGGCTTTTATCCACATGGGGTTATTATCTACTGGGGGTTATTATCCACCTGTGTTATTATCCACAGGGGATTATTATCCACAGGGAGTTATTATCCACAATGGAATTATTATCCACACGGCGTTATTAACAATAGGGGATTACTATCAACAGGGAGTTATTATCCACAGGAAGATATTATCCAAAAGGCTTTATTATCCACAGGGAAGTAATATCCACAAGTGGTTATTATCCAAAAGGGGTTATTATCCACAGGGGCTTATTATCCACATGGAGTTATTATCCACAGGGAGTTATTATCCACAGCGAGTTATTATGCATGCGGGGTTATTATCCGCAAGGGGTTATTATCCACAGATGGTTATTATACACAGATGGTTGTTGTCCACAGTGTATTGTTATCCACAAGTGGGTATTCTCCCCAGTGAGTTATTATCCACAGGAGGATATTTTCCACAGGGAGTTATTATCCACAGGGAGTCATTATGCATACGGGGATATTATACACAAGAGGTTATTATCCACAGCAGTTAATATCCACAAGGGGTTATTATCGACAGGGGGTTATTATCCACAGGGGTTTATTATCCACAGGGAGTTATTGTCTAAAGGTGGTTATTCTCCACAGGGCGTTATTATCCACAGGGGTTATTAACCACAGGGCGTTATTAACCACGGGGAGTTACTATCCACAGGGAGTTATTATCTACAAAGGGTTATTATCAACAGGGAGTTATTATCCTCAAGGAGTTATTATCCACATGGCATTATTATCCACACGGGGTTTTTATCCACAGGGAGTAATTATCCATAGGGGGTTATTATCCACAAGAGGTTAATATCTACAGTGAGCTATTATCCTCAAAGAATTAATATCCACATTGGGTGATTATCCAGAGGGAGTTATTGTCAACACTGGGTTATTAACCACAAGGAGTTATTATCTACAGGGGTTATTATCCACATGGGGTTATTATCCACAGGGAGTTATTATCTACAGGGGATAATTATCCACACGGAGTTATTATCCTCAGGGGTTATTATCCACAGTGAGATAATATCCCCAAGGGGTTATTATCCAGAGCGGATAATTTTCCACAGGGAGATATTATCCACAGTGAGTTATTATCCACGTGGGTTTTTTATCGATATGGAGTTATTATCCAGAGGGAGTTCTTATCCACAGGGAGTTATTATTCACAGGTGGATATTATCCACAGGGTGTTATTATCTACAGGGGGTTATTATCCACAAGGGGTGAGTATCCAAAGTGAGTTATTATCCTCAAGGAGTTATTATCCACTTGGGGGTATTATCCACAGGCAGTTATTAGCCACACGGGATAATTATGCGCATGGAGTTATTATCTACAGGGGGTTATTAAACACATTGTGTTATTATCCACAGGGGGTTATTATCCACATGTGCTTATTATCTACTGGGTGTTATTATCCACTGGGGTTATTATTCAGAGGGAGTTATCCACATGGGGTTATTATCCACAGGAGATTACTATCCACAGGGAGTTATTATACTTCAGGAGTTATTATCCAAAAGGATTTATTATCCACAGGTAGTTAATATACACAAGGGGTTATTATCCTAAGGGGGTTATTATCCACAGGGAGTTATTATCCACAGGGGTTATTAACCACAGCAAGTTTTTATCCACAGGGAATTATTAGGGACACAGGGTTATTATCCACATGGCGTTATTATCCATAAGGAGTAATTATCCACAGGGAGTTCTTATCCACAGTGAGTTATTATCCACAGGTGGATATTATCCACAGGGAGTTAATATCCACAGGGGGTTATTATCCAGTGGGGGATATTATCCACAGGAGGTTATTATCCACAGGGAGTTATTATCTAAAGGGGTTATTATCCACAGGGATTGATTATCCACAAGGGGTTTTTATCCAAAGGTGGTTATTATCAACAGGGGGTTATTATGCACAGGGAGTTATTATTCACCGGGAGTTATTATCCACAAGGGATTATTATCCACAGGGAGTTAATATCCACAAGGGGTTGTTATCCACAGGGGGTTATTATCCACAGGGAGTTATTATCCACCGGGGTTATTAACTAGAGGGAGTTATTATCCACAGGGAGTCATTATGCACACAGGGTTATTATCCAAACGGGGTTATTATCCACAGCAAGTTATTATCCACCGGGGTTATTAACTAGAGGGAGTTATTATCCACAGGGAGTCATTATGCACACAGGGTTATTATCCATACGGGGTTATTATCCACAGGAAGTTATTATCTACAAGGGGTTATTATCCACGGGGAGCTTATATCCACAAGGCGTTATTATCCAGATGGGGTTGTTATCTACCAGGGGTTATTATCCACTGGGTTTGTTATCAAGTGGGAGTTATTATCCAGAGGGAGTTATTATCCCCACGGGGTTATTAACCACAGGGGATTATTATCCACAGGGAGTTATTATCCACAAGGAGTTATTATCCACAAGGGGCTATTATCCACAGGGAGTTAATATCCACAAGGGGTTATTATACAGAGGTGGTTATTATCCACAGGGGGATATTATCCACAGGGAGTTATTATCTAAAGGGGGTTATTATCCACATCGGGTTATCATCCACAGGGGTTATTATCCAGATGGGGTTATTATCTACGGGGGGTTATTATCCATCGGGTTTGTTATCCAGTGGGAGTTATTATCCAGAGGCAGTTATTATCCCCATGGGGTTATTATCCACAGGGAGTTATTATCCAGAGGGAGTTATTATCCACAAGGGTTTATTATCCGCAGGAGTTAATATCCAAAAGGGGTTATTATCCACATGGGGTTTTTATCCACTGGGGCTTATTATCTACAGGGAGTTAATATTCTCAGGGGCTTTTTATCCACAAGGATTTATTATCCACAGGTGGTTATATCCAAAGGTGATTGTTGTCCACACTGGGTTGTTATCCGCAAGGGGGTATTCTCCTAAGGGTGTTATTATCCACAGGGAGTTATTATCCACACGGGGTTATTATCCACATGGGGTTATTATCCACATTTATTTCTTATCCACAGGGAGCTTTTATTCACAAGGTGTTATTATCCACAGAGAGATATAATCCACTGGAGGTTATTATGCACACGGGGTTATTATCCACACAGGGTTATTATCCCCAGGGAGTTATTATCCACAAGGGGTTATTATCCACAGGGAGTTCATATCCACAAGGTGTTATTATACACACGGCGTTATTATCCACAGGGAGTTCTTATCCACAGGGAGTTATTATCCACAGATGGATATTATCCACAGGGTGTTATTATCCACAGGGGGTTATTATCCACAAGGGGTGAGTATCCAAAGTTAGTTATTATCCTCAAGGAGTTATTATCCACTTGGGGTTATTATCCACAGGCAGTTATTAGCCACACTGGTTTATTATCCACATGGAGTTATTATCTACAGGGGGTTATTATACACATTGTGTTATGATCCACTGGGGTTATTATCCACAGGGAGTTATTATCCACATGGGGTTAGTATCCAGAGGATATTACTATCCACAGAGAGTTGTTATCCATAGGGAGTTATTATCCAAAAGGGTTTATTATCCACAGGGAGTTAATATCCACAAGGGGTTATTATCCACATGGGGTTATTATCCACAGGGAGTTATTATCTAAAGGGGTTATTATCCACAGGGATTGATTATCCACAAGGGGTTGTTATCCACAGGGAGTTATTATCCACCGTGTTATTATCCACAGGGATTATTATCCACAGGGAGTTAATATCCACAAATTGTTATTATCCCAGTGGGTTATAATACAAAGGGAGTTATTATCAACTGGGGTTATTAACCACAGGGAGTTATTATCCACAGTGAGTTATTATGCCCACGGGGTTATTAACCAAACTGGATTATTATCCACAGGGAGTTATAATCTACAAGGGGTTATTATCCAAAGGGAGTTAATATCCACAAGGGATTATTATCCAGAGGGGGTTATTATCCACAGGGATTTCTTATCCACAGTGAGTTATTATCCACAAATGGAAATTATCCACAGGGTGTTATTATCCACAGAGGGTTATTACCACAACGGGTGAGTATCCAAAGTGAGTTATTATCCTCAAGGAGTTATTATCCACTTGGGGTTATTATCCACAGGCAGTTATTAGCTACACGGGTTTATTATCCACATGGAGTTATTATCTACAGGGGGTTATTTTACACATTGTGTTATGATCCACTGGGGTTATTACCACAGGGAGTTATTATCCACATGGGGTTATTATCCAGAGGAGATTACTATCCACAGAGAGTTATTATCCATAGGGAGTTATTATCCAAAATGGTTTATTATCCACAGGGAGTTAATATCCAAAAGGGGTTATTATCCACAAGGGGTTATTATCCACAGGGAGTTATTATCTAAAGGGGTTATTATCCACAGGGATTGATTATCCACAAGGGGTTATTATCCACAGGGAGTTATTCTCCACCGGGAGTTATTATCCACAGGGATTATTATCCACAGGGAGTTAATATCCACAAGGGGTTATTATCCACAGTGGGTTATTATCCACAGGGTGTTATTATCGACCGGGGTTATTAAACACAGGGAGTTATTATCCACAGTGAGTTATTATGCACACGGGGTTATTAACCAAACTGGGTTATTATCCTCAGGGAGTTATAATCTACAAGGGGTTATTATCCACAGGGAGTTAATATCCACAAGGGGTTATTATCCACAGGGGGTTATTATCCACATTGAGTTATTATCCACAGGTAGTTATTATTCACATGGGGTTATTATCTACCGGGGGTTATTATCCACCGGGTTTGTTATCCAGTGGGAGTTATTATCCAGATGCATTTCTTATCCCCATGGGGTTATTATCCACAGGGAGTTATTATCCACAGGGATTAATTATCCACAAGGGTTTATTATCCCCAGGGAGTTAATATCCACAAGGGGTTGTTATGCACATGGGGTTATTATCCATTGGGGCTTATTATACACAGGGAGTAAGTATCCACAGGGGCTTTTTATCGACAAGGATTTATTATCCACAGGTGGTTATTGTCCACAGGGGGTTGTTGTCCAAAGTACGTTGTTATCCACAAGGGGGTATTCTCCTCAGGGTGTTATTATCCACAGGGATTTATTATCCACACAGGGTTATTATCCACACGGGGTTATTATCCACAGTTATTTCTTATCCACAGGGAGCTTTTATCCAAAAGGTTTTATTATCCACAGAGAGATATAATCCACTGGGGGTTATTATGCACAGGGGGTTATGATCCACACAGGGTTATTATCCACAGGGAGTTATTATCCACAGGGCTTATTATCCACAGGGAGTTAATATCCACAAGGGGTTATTATGCAGAGGGGGTTATTATCCACAGGGGGTTATTATCCACAGGGAGTTATTTTCTAAAGGGGGTCATTATACACAGGGATTATTATCCAGAGGGTTTATGAACCACAGGGAGTTTTTATCCACAGGGAGTTATTATCCACACGGGGTTATAATCCACAGGGAGCTATTATCCTCAAGGACTTATTATCCACTTGGGGTTATTACCAAATTGGGTTATTTTTCTCAGGGTGTTATTATCCACACGGGGTTATTATCCACAGGGAGTTATTATGCACACGGGGTTATTATCCACACGGGGTTATTATCCACAGGGAGTTATTATTACAAGGGGTTATTATCCAGAGGAGGTTATTATACACTGGGCATTAGTAACCACAGGGTGTTATTATCCACAGGGATTTATTATCCACAGGTGGTTATTATCCACGAGGGTTTATTATCTACCGGGGGTTATTATCCACAGGGCTTATTATTCACAGTGAGTTATATTTGGGGAGTTATTATCCACACGGGGTTATTATCCACATGGGATTATTATCCACAGGGAGTTATCATCCACAAGGGGTTATTATCCATAGGGAGTTAATATCCACAAAGGGTTATTATCCACATGGGGTTATTATCCACAAGGGGTTATTATCCACAGGGACTTAGTATCCACAGTGGGTTATTATCCACTGGGGATCGATGTCCACAATGGGTTTTTATCCACAAGGGGGTATTCTCCACAGGGAGTTATTATCCACCGGGGATCATTATCCATAGGGGGTTATTATCCACATGGTTTATTATCCAGAGCGGGTTATTATCCACAGCAAGTTATTATCGTCAGGGACTTATTATCCACAAGGGCTTATTATACGCACGGCGATATTATCCATAGGGAGTGCTTATCCACGGGCATTTATTTTCCACAGGGGATTATTATCCACAGTGTTTTATTATCCACAGGGTGTTATTATCCACAAGGGGTGAGTATCCACAGAGAGTTATTCCCCTCAAGCATTTATCATCAACATGGGGTTATTATCCACAGGGATTCATTGGCCACACGGGGTTATTAACCACATGGAGTTATTATCTACAGGGGGTTATTATCCACATGTGGTTATTATCCACAGTTGGCTTTTATCCACATGGGGTTATTAACTACTGGGGGTTATTATCCACCAGGGTTATTATCCAGGGGGAGTTATTATCCACAGGGACTTATTATCCACACGGGGTTATTATCCACAGGGGATTATTATCCACAGGGAGTTATTATCCACAAGGGAGTTATTATCCACACGGGGTTATTATCCATAGGGGATTACTATCAACAGGGAGTTATTATCCACAGGAAGATATTATCCACAAGGTTTTATTATCCACAGCGAGGTAATATCCACAAGTGGTTATTATCCAAAAGGGGTTATTATCCACAGGGGCCTATTATCCACACGGAGTTAGTATCCACAGGGCGTTATTATCCACAGGGATTTATTATCCACAAGTGGTTATTATCCACAGAGAGTTATTATCCACAGTGAGTTATTATCCACGTGGGTTTTTTATTGACACGGAGTTATTATCCACAGGGAGTTCTTATCCACAGGGAGTTATTATCCATAGGTGGATATTATCGACAGGGAGTTATTATCCACACGGGGTTTTTACCCACAGGGAGTAATTATCCTCACGGGGTTATCATCCGCATGCGGTTTTTATCCACAGGGAGTTATTATCCACAAGGGGTTAGTATCCACAGTGAGCTATTATCCTCAAGGAGTTAATATCCACATTGGGTGATTATCCACAGGGAGTTATTGTCAACACTGGGTTATTAACCACAAGGAGTTATTATCTACAGGGGTTATTATCCACATGGGGTTATTATCCACAGGGAGTTATTATCTACAGGGGTTAATTATCCACACGGAGTTATTATCCTCAGGGGTTATTATCCACAGTGAGTTAATATCCCCAAGGGGTTATGATCCAGAGCGGATAATTTTCCACAGGGAGATATTATCCACAGTGAGTTATTATCCAAGCGGGTTTTTTATCGACACAGAATTATTATCCACTGGGAGTTCTTAACCACAGGGAGTTATTATTCACAGGTGGATATTATCCACAGGGTTTTATTATCCAGAAGGGGTGAGTATCCAAAGTGAGTTATTATCCTCAAGGAGTTATTATCCACTTGGGGGTATTATCCACAGGCAGTTATTAGCCACACGGGATAATTATCCACGTGGAGTTATTATCTACAGGGGGTTATTATACACATTGTGTTATTATCCACAGGGGGTTATTATCCACATGTGCTTATTATCTACTGGGTGTTATTATCCACTGGGGTTATTATTCAGAGGGAGTTATTATCCACATGGGGTTATTATCCACAGGAGATTACTATCCACTGAGAGTTATTATCCTTCAGTAGTTATTATCCTAAAGGGTTTATTATCCACAGGGAGTTAATATACACAAGGAGTTATTATCCACAGGGGCTATTATCCACAGGGAGTTATTATCCACCGGGATTAATAACCACAGGGAGTTATTATCCACAGGGACTTATTAGGAACACGGGGTTATTATCCACACGGCGTTATTATCCATAAGGAGTAATTATTCAAAAGTGTTTATTATCCACAGTGAGTTAATATCCACAGGGGGTTATTTTCCAGTGGGGGACATTATCCACAGGAGGTTATTATCCACAGGGAGTTATTATCTAAAGGGGTTATTATCCACTGGGAGTTCTTAACCACAGGGAGTTATTATTCACAGGTGGATATTATCCACATGGTATTATTATCCAGAAGGGGTGAGTATCCAAAGTGAGTTATTATCCTCAAGGAGTTATTATCCACTTGGGGGTATTATCCACAGGCAGTTAATAGCCACACGGGATAATTATCCACGTGGAGTTATTATCTACAGGGGGTTATTATACACATTGTGTTATTATCCACAGGGGGTTATTATCCACATGTGCTTATTATCTACTGGGTGTTATTATCCACTGGGGTTATTATTCAGAGGGAGTTATTATCCACATGGGGTTATTATCCACAGGAGATTACTATCCACTGAGAGTTATTATCCTTCAGTAGTTATTATCCTAAAGGGTTTATTATCCACAGGGAGTTAATATACACAAGGGGTTATTATCCACAGGGGGCTATTATCCCCAGGGAGTTATTATCCACCGGGGTTAATAACCACAGGGAGTTATTATCCACAGGGACTTATTAGGAACACGGGGTTATTATCCACACGGCGTTATTATCCATAAGGAGTAATTATTCACAAGTGTTTATTATCCACAGTGAGTTAATATCCACAGGGGGCTATTATCCAGTGGGGGACATTATCCACAGGAGGTTATTATCCACAGGGAGTTATTATCTAAAGGGGTTATTATCCACAGGGAGTTAATATCCACAAGGGGTTATTATACAGAGTTGGTTATTATCCACAGGGGGATATTATCCACAGGGAGTTATTATCTAAAGGGAGTTATTATCCACAAGGGTTTATTATCCACAGGGAGTTAATATCCACAAGGGGTTATTACCCACAAGGGTTTATTATCCACTGGGCCTTATTATCCACAGGGAGTTAGTATTCTCAGGGGCTTTTTATCCACAAGGATTTATTATCCACAGTTGGTTATTATCCACAGGTGGTTGATGTCCACAGTGGGTTGTTATCCACAAGGGGGTATACTCCTCAGGGAGTTATTATCCACAGGGAGTTATTATCCATACGGGGTTATTATCCACACGGGGTTATTATCCACATTTATTTCTTATCCACAGAGAGCTTTTAGTCACAAGGTGTTATTATCCACAGAGAGATATAATCCAAAGGGGGGGTTATTATGCACACGTGGTTATTATCCACACAGGGTTTTTATCCACAGGGAGTTATTATCCACAAGGGGTTATTATCCACAGGTAGTTAATATCCACAAGGGGTTATTATGCAGAGGGCGTTATTATCCACAGGGATTTATTATCCACAGGGAGTTATTATCTAAAGGGGGTCATTATCCACAGGGAGTTATTATCCACAGGGAGTTATTATTCACAGGTGGATATTATCCACAGGGTGTTATTATTCACAGGGGGTTATTATCCAGAATGGGTGAGTATCCAAAGTGAATTATTATCCTCAAGGAGTTATTATCCACTTGGGCGTATTATCCACAGGCAGTTATTTGCCACACAGGATAATTTTCCACGTGGAGTTATTATCTACAGGGGGTTATTATACACATTGTGTTATTATCCACAGGGGGTTATTATCCACATGTGCTTATTATCTACTGGGTGTTATTATCCACTGGGGTTATTATTCAGAGGGAATTATTATCCACATGGGGTTATTATCCACAGGAGATTACTATCCACTGGGAGTTATTATCCTTCAGGAGCTATTATCCTAAAGGGTTTATTATACACAGGGAGTTAATATCCACAAGGGGTTATTATCCACAGGGGGTTATTATCCATGGGGAGTTATTATCCACCGGGGTTATTAACCACAGGGAGTTATTATCCACAGGGACTTATTAGGAACACGGGGTTATTATCCACATGGCGTTATTATCCATAAGGAGTAATTATCCACAAGTGTTTATTATCCACAGGGAGCTAATATCCACAGGGGGTTATTATCCAGTGGGGGGTGTTATCCACAGGAGGTTATTATCCACAGGGAGTTATTATCCTAAGGGGTTATTATTCACAGGGAGTTAATATCCACAAGGGGTTATTATACAGTGTTGGTTATTATCCACAGGGGGATATTATCCACAGGGAGTTATTATCCACAAGGGTTTATTATCCACAGGGAGTTAATATTCACAAGGGGTTATTATCCTCGAGGGGTTATTATCCAACGGGGCTTATTATCCACAGGGAGTTAGTATTCTCAGGGGCTTTTTATCCACAAGGATTTATTATCCACAGTTGGTTATTATCCACAGGTGGTTGTTGTCCACAGTGGGTTGTTATCCACAAGGGGGTATTCTCCTCAGGGAGTTATTATCCACCGGGGTTATTAACCACAGGGAGTTATTATCCACAGGGAGTTATTATGCACACGGGGTTATTATCCAAACGGGTTATTATCCACAGGGAGATTTTATCTACAAGGGGTTGTTATCCACAGGGAGTTAATATCCACAAGGCGTTATTATCCATAGGGGGATGTTATCCACATGGGGTTATTATCCACATGTAGTTATTATCCACAGGGGGGTATTATCCACATGGGGCTATTACCTACCGGGGTTATTATCCACACCGGGTTTGTAATCCAGTGGGAGTAATTATCCAGAGGGAGTTATTATCCCCACTGGGTTATTATCCACAGGGGATTACTATCCACAGGGAATTATTATCCACAGGGAGTTATTATCCACAAGTGATTATTATCCACAGGGAGTTAATATCCACAAGGGGTGATTATCCACAGTGAGTTATTATCTACAGCAGGTTATTATCCACATGGGGTTATTACACACAGGGAGTTATTATCCACACGGTGTTATTATCCACAGTGGATTACTACCACAGGAAGTTAATATCCACAAGGGATTATTATCCACATGGGGTTATTATCCACAGAGGCTAATAATTCACAGGGATTTATTACCCACAGAGATTTAATATCCACAAGGATTTATTATCCACAGGTGGTTATAATCCACAGGGAGTTATTATGCATACGGGGTTAATATCCACAAGGGGTTATTATCGACAGGGGGTTATTATCCACAGGGGGTTATTATCCACGGGGAGATATTGCCTAAACATGGTTATTCTCCACAGGGAGTTATTATCCACAGGGGTTATTAACCACAGGGCGTTATTAACCACGAGGAGTTACTATCCACAGGGAGTTATTATCTACAATGGGTTATTATCAACAGGGTGTTATTATCCTCAAGGAGTTATTATCCACATGGCGTTATTATCCACACGGGATTATAATCCACAAGGGGTTATTATCCACAGGGAGTTATTATCCACATGGGGTTTTTATCTGCAGGGAGTAATTATCCACACGGGGTTATCAACCGCACGTGGTTTTTATCCTCAGGGAGTTATTATCCATAGGGGGTTATTATCCACAAGGGGTTAGTATCCACAGTGAGCTATTATCCTCAAAGAGTTAATATCCACATTGGGTGATTATCCACAGGGAGTGATTGTCAACACGTGGTTATTAACCACAAGGAGTTATCTACAGGGTTTATTATCCACATAGGTTTATTATCCACAGGGAGTTATTATCCACAAGGGGTTATTATCCAGAGGGGGTTATTATCCACAGAGGGTTATTATGCACAAGGGAGTTATTATCCACTGGGAGTTATTATTCACAAGGGATTATTATCCACGCGGAGTTAATATCCACAAGGGGTTATTATCCACATGGAGTTATTATCCACCGGGTTTATTAACCACAGGGAGTTATTATCCACAGGGAGTCATTATGCACATGGGGTTATTATCCAAACGGGGTTATCATCCACAGAAAGCTATTTTCTACAAGGGGTAATTATCCACAGGGAGTTAATATCCACACGGCCTTATTATCCAGAGGGTGTTGTTATCCACATAGGGTTATTATCCACATGGAGTTATTATATACAGCGGGGTATTATCCAGATGGGTTTATTATCTACCGGGGGTTATTATCCACCGGGTTTGTTATCCAGTGGGAGTTATTATCGAGAGGGAGTTATTATCCCCACGGTGTTATTATCAACAGGGGATTATTCTCCACAGGGAGTTATTATCCACAGGGATTTATTATCCAAAAGGAGCTATTATCCACAGGGAGTTAATATCCACAAGGCGTTATTATACAGAGGTGGTTATTGTCCACAGGGGGATATTATCCACAGGGTGTTATTATCTAAAGGGGGTTATTATCCACATGGGGTTATCATCCACAGGGGGATATTATCCACATGGGGTTATTATCTACGGGGGGTTATTATCCATCGGGTTTGTTATCCAGTGGGAGTAATTATCCAGAGGCAGTTATTATCCCCATGGGGTTATTATCCACAGGGAATTATCCACAGGGAGTTATTATTCTCAAGGATTTATTATCCACAGGGAGTTAATATCCACAAGGGGTTATTGTCCACATGGGGTTATTATCCACTGGGGCTTATTATCCACAGGGAGATAGTATTCTCAGGGGCTTTTTATCCACAAGGATTTATTATCCACAGTTGGTTATTATCCACAGGTGGTTGCTGTCCACAGTAGGTTGTTACCCACAAGGGGGTATTCTCCTCAGGGAGTTATTATCCACAGGGAGTTATTATCCACACGGGGTTATTATCCACACGGGGTTATTATCCACATTTATTTCTTATCCACAGGGAGCTTTTATTCACAAGGTGTTATTATCCACAGAGAGATATCTTCCACTGGGAGTTATTATGCACAGGGGGTTATTATCCACACAGGGTTACTATCCACAGGGAGCTAATATCCACAAGGGGTTATTATCCACAGGTAGTTAATATCCACAAGGGGTTTTTATGCAGAGGGCTTTATTATCCTCAGGGATTTATTATCCACAGGGAGTTATTATCTAAAGGGGGTCATTATCCACAGGGAGTTATTATCCACAGGGGTTATTAACCATAGGGCGTTATTATCCACAGGGAGTTATTATCCACAGGTGGATATTATCCACAGGGTGTTATTATCCACCGGGGGTTATTATCCACAAGGTGTGAGTATCCAAAGTGAGTTATTATCCTCAAGGAGTTATTATCCACTTGTGGTTATTATCCAAAGGCAGTTATTAGCCACATGGGTTTATTATCCAGTTGGAGTTATTATCTACAGGGGTTTTATTATACACATTGTGTTATTATCGACTGGGGGTTATTATCCACAAGTGCTTATTATCAACCGGGGGTTATTATCCACTGGGGTTATTATTCAGAGGGAGTTATTATCCACATGGGATTATTATCCAAAGGAGATTACTATCCACAGGGAGTTAATATCCACAAAGGGTTATTATCCACAGGGGGGTATTATCCACAGGGAGTTATTATCCACCGGGGTTATTAACCACAGGGAGTTATTATCCACAGGGAGTTATTAGGAGCATGGGGTTATTATCCACACGCGTAATTATCCATAAGGAGTTATTATCCACAAGTGGTTATTATCCACAGGGAGTTAATATCGACAGGGGGTTATTATCCAGTTGGGGATATTATCCACAGGGGGTTATTATCCACAGGGAGTTATTATCTAAAGGGGTTATTATCCACAGGGAGTGATTATCCACAAGGGGTTATTATCCAGAGGGTTTTATTATACACAGGGGCTTATTATCCACAGGGAGTTATTATCCACCGGGAGTTATTATGCACAAGGAATTATTATCCACGGGGAGTTATTATCCACACGGTGTTATTATCCAGAGGGGATTACTATCCACAGGGAGTTAATATCCACAAGGGGTTATTATCTACATGGGGTTATTATCCAACGAGGCTAATAATTCACAGGGAGTTATTACCCACAGAGGTTTAATATCCAGAAGGATTTATTGTCCACAGGTGGTTATTATCCACAGGGAGTTATTATCCACAGGGGTTATTAACCTCATGGAGTTATTATCCACAGGGAGTTATTATCCACAGGGGTTATTAACCTCATGGAGTTATTATCGACAGAGAGTTATTATGCAGACGGGGTTATTATGCACAAGGGGTTATTATCCACAGGGGGTTAATATCCACAAGGGGTTATTATCGACAGGGGGTTATTATCCACAGGGGGTTATTATCCACAGGGAGTTATTGTCTAAAGGTGGTTATTCTCCACAGGGAGTTATTATCCACAGGGGTTTAAACCACAGGGCGTTATTAAATACGGGGAGTTACTATCCACAGGGAGTTATTATCTACAACGGGTTATTATCAACAGGGTGTTATTATCCTCAAGGAGTTATTATCCACATGGCGTTATTATCCACACAGGGTTATAATCCACAAGGGGTTATTATCCACAGGGAGTTATTATTCACACGGGGTTTTTATCCACAGGGAGTAATTATCCACACGGGGTTATCATCCGCACGCGATTGTTATCCACAGGGAGTTATTATCCACAGGGGTATATTATCCACAAGGAGTTATTATCTAAAGGGGGTTATTATCCACATGGGGTTATTATCTACGGGGGGGTTATTATCCATTGGGTTTGTTATCCAGTGGGAGTTATTATCCAGAGGCAGTTATTATCCCCATGTGGTTATTATCCACAGGGAGTTAATGTCCACAAGGGGTTATTATCCACATGGGGTTATTATCCACAGGGGCTTATTATCCACGGGGAGTTAGTATTCTCAGGGGCTTTTTATTCACAAGGATTTATTATCCACAGTTGGTTATTATCCACAGGTGGTTGTTGTCCACATTGGGTTGTTATCCACAAGGGGGTATTCTCCTCAGGGTGTTATTATCCACAGGGAGTTATTATCCACATGGGTTTATCATCCACAGGGGGATATTATCCAGATGGGGTTATTACCTACGGGGGGTTATTATCCATCGGGTTTGTTATCCTGTGGTAGTAATTATCCAGAGGCAGTTATTATCCCCATGGGATTATTATCCACAGGGAGTTATTATCCACAGGGAGTTATTATCCACAAGGGTTTATTATCCACAGGGAGTTAATATCCACAAGGGGTTATTGTCCACATGGGGTTATTATCCACTGGGGCTTATTATCCATAGGGAGTTAGTATTCTCAGGGGCTTTTTATCCACAAGGATTAATTATCCACAGTTGGTTATTATCCACAGGTGGTTGTTGTCCACAGTGGGTTGTTATCCACAAGGGGGTATTCTCCTCAGGGTGTTATTATCCACAGGGAGTTATTATCCACATGGGTTTATCATCCACAGGGGGATATTATCCAGATGGGGTTATTACCTACGGGGGGTTATTATCCATCGGGTTTGTTATCCTATGGTAGTAATTATCCAGAGGCAGTTATTATCCCCATGGGATTATTATCCACAGGGAGTTATTATCCACAGGGAGTTATTATCCACAAGTGTTTATTATCCACAGGGAGTTAATATCCACAAGGGGTTATTGTCCACATGGGGTTATTATCCACTGGGGCTTATTATCCACAGGGAGTTAGTATTCTCAGGGGCTTTTTATCCACAAGGATTTATTATCCACAGTTGGTTATTATCCGCAGGTGGTTGTTGGCCACAGTGGGTTGTTATCCACAAGGGGGTATTCTCCTCAGGGAGTTATTATCCACAGGGAGTTATTATCCATACGGGGTTATTATCCACACGGGGTTATTATCCACATTTATTTCTTATCCACAGGGAGCTTTTATTCACAAGGTGTTATTATCCACAGAGAGATATCTTCCACTGGGGGTTATTATGCACAGGGGGTTATTATCCACACAGGGTTATTATCCACAGGGAGTTAACATCCACAATGGGTTATTATCCAAAGGTAGTTAATAACCACAAGGGGTTTTTATGCAGAGGGCTTTATTATCCTCAGGGATTTATTATCCACAGGGAGTTATTATCTAAAGGGGGTCATTATCCACAGGGAGTTATTATCCACAGGGGTTATTAACCATAGGGAGTTATTATCCACAGGGAGTTATTATCCACAAGGGTTTATTATCCACAGGGAGTTAATATTCACAAGGGGTTATTATCCTCGAGGGGTTATTATCCAACGGGGCTTATTATCCACAGGGAGTTAGTATTCTCAGGGGCTTTTTATCCACAAGGATTTATTATCCACAGTTGGTTATTATCCACAGGTGGTTGTTGTCCACAGTGGGTTGTTATCCACAAGGGGGTATTCTCCTCAGGGAGTTATTATCCACCGGGGTTATTAACCACAGGGAGTTATTATCCACAGGGAGTTATTATGCACACGGGGTTATTATCCAAACGGGTTATTATCCACAGGGAGATTTTATCTACAAGGGGTTGTTATCCACAGGGAGTTAATATCCACAAGGCGTTATTATCCATAGGGGGATGTTATCCACATGGGGTTATTATCCACATGTAGTTATTATCCACAGGGGGGTATTATCCACATGGGGCTATTACCTACCGGGGTTATTATCCACACCGGGTTTGTAATCCAGTGGGAGTAATTATCCAGAGGGAGTTATTATCCCCACTGGGTTATTATCCACAGGGGATTACTATCCACAGGGAATTATTATCCACAGGGAGTTATTATCCACAAGTGATTATTATCCACAGGGAGTTAATATCCACAAGGGGTGATTATCCACAGTGAGTTATTATCTACAGCAGGTTATTATCCACATGGGGTTATTACACACAGGGAGTTATTATCCACACGGTGTTATTATCCACAGTGGATTACTACCACAGGAAGTTAATATCCACAAGGGATTATTATCCACATGGGGTTATTATCCACAGAGGCTAATAATTCACAGGGATTTATTACCCACAGAGATTTAATATCCACAAGGATTTATTATCCACAGGTGGTTATAATCCACAGGGAGTTATTATGCATACGGGGTTAATATCCACAAGGGGTTATTATCGACAGGGGGTTATTATCCACAGGGGGTTATTATCCACGGGGAGATATTGCCTAAACATGGTTATTCTCCACAGGGAGTTATTATCCACAGGGGTTATTAACCACAGGGCGTTATTAACCACGAGGAGTTACTATCCACAGGGAGTTATTATCTACAATGGGTTATTATCAACAGGGTGTTATTATCCTCAAGGAGTTATTATCCACATGGCGTTATTATCCACACGGGATTATAATCCACAAGGGGTTATTATCCACAGGGAGTTATTATCCACATGGGGTTTTTATCTGCAGGGAGTAATTATCCACACGGGGTTATCAACCGCACGTGGTTTTTATCCTCAGGGAGTTATTATCCATAGGGGGTTATTATCCACAAGGGGTTAGTATCCACAGTGAGCTATTATCCTCAAAGAGTTAATATCCACATTGGGTGATTATCCACAGGGAGTGATTGTCAACACGTGGTTATTAACCACAAGGAGTTATCTACAGGGTTTATTATCCACATAGGTTTATTATCCACAGGGAGTTATTATCCACAAGGGGTTATTATCCAGAGGGGGTTATTATCCACAGAGGGTTATTATGCACAAGGGAGTTATTATCCACTGGGAGTTATTATTCACAAGGGATTATTATCCACGCGGAGTTAATATCCACAAGGGGTTATTATCCACATGGAGTTATTATCCACCGGGTTTATTAACCACAGGGAGTTATTATCCACAGGGAGTCATTATGCACATGGGGTTATTATCCAAACGGGGTTATCATCCACAGAAAGCTATTTTCTACAAGGGGTAATTATCCACAGGGAGTTAATATCCACACGGCCTTATTATCCAGAGGGTGTTGTTATCCACATAGGGTTATTATCCACATGGAGTTATTATATACAGCGGGGTATTATCCAGATGGGTTTATTATCTACCGGGGGTTATTATCCACCGGGTTTGTTATCCAGTGGGAGTTATTATCGAGAGGGAGTTATTATCCCCACGGTGTTATTATCAACAGGGGATTATTCTCCACAGGGAGTTATTATCCACAGGGATTTATTATCCAAAAGGAGCTATTATCCACAGGGAGTTAATATCCACAAGGCGTTATTATACAGAGGTGGTTATTGTCCACAGGGGGATATTATCCACAGGGTGTTATTATCTAAAGGGGGTTATTATCCACATGGGGTTATCATCCACAGGGGGATATTATCCACATGGGGTTATTATCTACGGGGGGTTATTATCCATCGGGTTTGTTATCCAGTGGGAGTAATTATCCAGAGGCAGTTATTATCCCCATGGGGTTATTATCCACAGGGAATTATCCACAGGGAGTTATTATTCTCAAGGATTTATTATCCACAGGGAGTTAATATCCACAAGGGGTTATTGTCCACATGGGGTTATTATCCACTGGGGCTTATTATCCACAGGGAGATAGTATTCTCAGGGGCTTTTTATCCACAAGGATTTATTATCCACAGTTGGTT
The DNA here is from genome assembly GCF_017639515.1 of Carcharodon carcharias. Classification (NCBI taxonomy): domain Eukaryota; kingdom Metazoa; phylum Chordata; class Chondrichthyes; order Lamniformes; family Lamnidae; genus Carcharodon; species Carcharodon carcharias. Next base: position 81,045,391 of record NC_054479.1, read on the forward strand.
ATTATCCACAGGTGGTTGCTGTCCACAGTAGGTTGTTACCCACAAGGGGGTATTCTCCTCAGGGAGTTATTATCCACAGGGAGTTATTATCCACACGGGGTTATTATCCACACGGGGTTATTATCCACATTTATTTCTTATCCACAGGGAGCTTTTATTCACAAGGTGTTATTATCCACAGAGAGATATCTTCCACTGGGAGTTATTATGCACAGGGGGTTATTATCCACACAGGGTTACTATCCACAGGGAGCTAATATCCACAAGGGGTTATTATCCACAGGTAGTTAATATCCACAAGGGGTTTTTATGCAGAGGGCTTTATTATCCTCAGGGATTTATTATCCACAGGGAGTTATTATCTAAAGGGGGTCATTATCCACAGGGAGTTATTATCCACAGGGGTTATTAACCATAGGGCGTTATTATCCACAGGGAGTTATTATCCACAGGTGGATATTATCCACAGGGTGTTATTATCCACCGGGGGTTATTATCCACAAGGTGTGAGTATCCAAAGTGAGTTATTATCCTCAAGGAGTTATTATCCACTTGTGGTTATTATCCAAAGGCAGTTATTAGCCACATGGGTTTATTATCCAGTTGGAGTTATTATCTACAGGGGTTTTATTATACACATTGTGTTATTATCGACTGGGGGTTATTATCCACAAGTGCTTATTATCAACCGGGGGTTATTATCCACTGGGGTTATTATTCAGAGGGAGTTATTATCCACATGGGATTATTATCCAAAGGAGATTACTATCCACAGGGAGTTAATATCCACAAAGGGTTATTATCCACAGGGGGGTATTATCCACAGGGAGTTATTATCCACCGGGGTTATTAACCACAGGGAGTTATTATCCACAGGGAGTTATTAGGAGCATGGGGTTATTATCCACACGCGTAATTATCCATAAGGAGTTATTATCCACAAGTGGTTATTATCCACAGGGAGTTAATATCGACAGGGGGTTATTATCCAGTTGGGGATATTATCCACAGGGGGTTATTATCCACAGGGAGTTATTATCTAAAGGGGTTATTATCCACAGGGAGTGATTATCCACAAGGGGTTATTATCCAGAGGGTTTTATTATACACAGGGGCTTATTATCCACAGGGAGTTATTATCCACCGGGAGTTATTATGCACAAGGAATTATTATCCACGGGGAGTTATTATCCACACGGTGTTATTATCCAGAGGGGATTACTATCCACAGGGAGTTAATATCCACAAGGGGTTATTATCTACATGGGGTTATTATCCAACGAGGCTAATAATTCACAGGGAGTTATTACCCACAGAGGTTTAATATCCAGAAGGATTTATTGTCCACAGGTGGTTATTATCCACAGGGAGTTATTATCCACAGGGGTTATTAACCTCATGGAGTTATTATCCACAGGGAGTTATTATCCACAGGGGTTATTAACCTCATGGAGTTATTATCGACAGAGAGTTATTATGCAGACGGGGTTATTATGCACAAGGGGTTATTATCCACAGGGGGTTAATATCCACAAGGGGTTATTATCGACAGGGGGTTATTATCCACAGGGGGTTATTATCCACAGGGAGTTATTGTCTAAAGGTGGTTATTCTCCACAGGGAGTTATTATCCACAGGGGTTTAAACCACAGGGCGTTATTAAATACGGGGAGTTACTATCCACAGGGAGTTATTATCTACAACGGGTTATTATCAACAGGGTGTTATTATCCTCAAGGAGTTATTATCCACATGGCGTTATTATCCACACAGGGTTATAATCCACAAGGGGTTATTATCCACAGGGAGTTATTATTCACACGGGGTTTTTATCCACAGGGAGTAATTATCCACACGGGGTTATCATCCGCACGCGATTGTTATCCACAGGGAGTTATTATCCACAGGGGTATATTATCCACAAGGAGTTATTATCTAAAGGGGGTTATTATCCACATGGGGTTATTATCTACGGGGGGGTTATTATCCATTGGGTTTGTTATCCAGTGGGAGTTATTATCCAGAGGCAGTTATTATCCCCATGTGGTTATTATCCACAGGGAGTTAATGTCCACAAGGGGTTATTATCCACATGGGGTTATTATCCACAGGGGCTTATTATCCACGGGGAGTTAGTATTCTCAGGGGCTTTTTATTCACAAGGATTTATTATCCACAGTTGGTTATTATCCACAGGTGGTTGTTGTCCACATTGGGTTGTTATCCACAAGGGGGTATTCTCCTCAGGGTGTTATTATCCACAGGGAGTTATTATCCACATGGGTTTATCATCCACAGGGGGATATTATCCAGATGGGGTTATTACCTACGGGGGGTTATTATCCATCGGGTTTGTTATCCTGTGGTAGTAATTATCCAGAGGCAGTTATTATCCCCATGGGATTATTATCCACAGGGAGTTATTATCCACAGGGAGTTATTATCCACAAGGGTTTATTATCCACAGGGAGTTAATATCCACAAGGGGTTATTGTCCACATGGGGTTATTATCCACTGGGGCTTATTATCCATAGGGAGTTAGTATTCTCAGGGGCTTTTTATCCACAAGGATTAATTATCCACAGTTGGTTATTATCCACAGGTGGTTGTTGTCCACAGTGGGTTGTTATCCACAAGGGGGTATTCTCCTCAGGGTGTTATTATCCACAGGGAGTTATTATCCACATGGGTTTATCATCCACAGGGGGATATTATCCAGATGGGGTTATTACCTACGGGGGGTTATTATCCATCGGGTTTGTTATCCTATGGTAGTAATTATCCAGAGGCAGTTATTATCCCCATGGGATTATTATCCACAGGGAGTTATTATCCACAGGGAGTTATTATCCACAAGTGTTTATTATCCACAGGGAGTTAATATCCACAAGGGGTTATTGTCCACATGGGGTTATTATCCACTGGGGCTTATTATCCACAGGGAGTTAGTATTCTCAGGGGCTTTTTATCCACAAGGATTTATTATCCACAGTTGGTTATTATCCGCAGGTGGTTGTTGGCCACAGTGGGTTGTTATCCACAAGGGGGTATTCTCCTCAGGGAGTTATTATCCACAGGGAGTTATTATCCATACGGGGTTATTATCCACACGGGGTTATTATCCACATTTATTTCTTATCCACAGGGAGCTTTTATTCACAAGGTGTTATTATCCACAGAGAGATATCTTCCACTGGGGGTTATTATGCACAGGGGGTTATTATCCACACAGGGTTATTATCCACAGGGAGTTAACATCCACAATGGGTTATTATCCAAAGGTAGTTAATAACCACAAGGGGTTTTTATGCAGAGGGCTTTATTATCCTCAGGGATTTATTATCCACAGGGAGTTATTATCTAAAGGGGGTCATTATCCACAGGGAGTTATTATCCACAGGGGTTATTAACCATAGGGAGTTATTATCCACAGGGAGTTATTATCCACAGGTGGATATTATCCACAGGTTGTTATTATCCACGGGGGTTATTATCCACAAGGTGTGAGTATCCAAAGTGAGTTATTATCCTCAAGAAGTTATTATCCACTTGTGGTTATTATCCACAGGCAGTTATTAGCCACACAGGTTTATTATCCAGTTGGAGTTATTATCTACAGGGGTTTTATTATACACATTGTGTTATTATCGACTGGGGGTTATTATCCACAAGTGCTTATTATCAACCGGGGGTTATTATCCACTGGGGTTATTATTCAGAGGCATTTATTATCCACATGGGATTATTATCCAAAGGAGATTACTATCCACAGGGAGTTATTATCCTTCAGGACTTATTATCCAAAATGGTTTATTATCCACAGGGAGTTAATATCCACAAAGGGTTATTATCCACAGGGGGTTATTATCCACAGGGAGTTATTATCCACCGGGGTTATTAACCACAGGGAGTTATTATCCACAGGGAGTTATTATCCACCGGGAGTTATTATGCACAAGGAATTATTATCCACAGGGAGTTATTATCCACACGGTGTTATTATCCAGAGGGGATTACTATCCACAGGGAGTTAATATCCACAAGGGGTTATTATCCACATGGGGTTATTATCCACAGGGGCTTATAATTCACAGGGAGTTATTACCCACAGAGGGTTAATATCCACAAGGAATTATTATCCACAGGTGGTTATTATGCACAGGGAGTTATTATCCACAGGGGTTATTAACCTCATGGAGTTATTATCCACAGGGAGTTATTATGCAGACGGGGTTATTATGCACAAGGGGTTATTATCCACAGGGGGTTAATATCCACAAGGGGTTATTATCGACAGGGGGTTATTATCCACAGGGGGTTATTATCCACAGGGAGTTATTGTCTAAAGGTGGTTATTCTCCACAGGGAGTTATTATCCACAGGGGTTTAAACCACAGGGTGTTATTAAATACGGGGAGTTACTATCCACAGGGAGTTATTATCTACAATGGGTTATTATCAACAGGGTGTTATTATCCTCAAGGAGTTATTATCCACATGGCGTTATTATCCACACGGGGTTATAATCCACAAGGGGTTATTATCCACAGGGAGTTATTATCCACATGGGGTTTTTATCCACAGGGAGTAATTATCCACACGGGGTTATCATCCGCACGCGATTGTTATCCACAGGGAGTTATTATCCACAGGGGTATATTATCCACAAGGAGTTATTATCTAAAGGGGGTTATTATCCACATGGGGTTATCATCCACAGAGAGTTATTATCCAGATGGGGTTATTATCTACGGGGGGTTATTATCCATCGGGTTTGTCATCCAGTGGGAGTTATTATCCAGAGGCAGTTATTATCCCCATGTGGTTATTATCCACAGGGAGTTAATATCCACAAGGGGTTATTATCCACATGGGGTTATTATCCACTTGGGCTTATTATCCACAGGGAGTTAGTATTCTCAGGGGCTTTTTATCCACAAGAATTTGTTATCCACAGTTGGTTATTATCCGCAGGTGGTTGTTGTCCACATTGGGTTGTTACCCACAAGGGGGTATTCTCCTCAGGGTGTTATTATCCACAGGGAGTTATTATCCACAAGGGGTTATTGTCCACACGGGGTTATTATCCACATTTATTTCTTATCCACAGGGAGCTTTTATTCACAATGTGTTATTATCCACAGAGAGATATAATCCACTGGGGGTTATTATGCACAGGGGGTTATTATCCACACAGGGTTATTATCCACAGCGAGTTAATATCCACAAGGGGTTATTATCCACTGGGAGTTAATATCCACAAGGGGTTTTATGCAGAGGGCTTTATTATCCACAGGGATTTATTATCCTCAGGGAGTTATTATCTAAAGGGGGTCATTATCCACAGGGAATTATTATCCGCAGGGGTTATTAACCATAGGGTGTTATTATCCACAGGGAGTTATTATCCACAGGGGATTATTATCCACAAGGGTTGAGTAACCAAAGTGAGTTATTATCCTCAAGGAGTTATTATCTACTTGGGGGTATTATCCACAGGCAGTTATTAGCCACACGGGTTTATTATCCAGTTGGAGTTATTATCTACAGGGTGTTATTATACACATTGTGTTACTATCGACAGAGGGTTATTATCCACATGTGCTTAAAATCGACCGGGGGATATTGACCACTGGGGTTATTATTCAGAGGGAGTTATTATCCACATGGGGTTATTATCCAGAGGAGATTACTATCCACAGGGAGTTATTATCCTTTCGGGACTTATTATCCAAAAGGGTTTATTATCCACAGGAGTTAATATCCACAAAGGGTTATTATCCACAGGGGGTTATTATCCACAGGGAGTTATTATCCACCGGGGTTATTAGCCACAGGGAGTTATTATCCACAGGGAGTTATTAGGAACACGGGGTTATTATCCCCACACGTAATTATCCATAAGGAGTTATTATCCACAAGTGGTTATTATCCACAGGGAGTTAATATCGACAGGGGGTTATTATCCAGTGGGGGATATTATCCACAGGGGGTTATTATCCACAGGGAGTTATTATCTAAAGGGGTTATTATCCACAGGGAGTGATTATCCACAAGGGGTTATTATCCAGAGGGCGTTATTATACACAAGGTTTATTATCCACAGGGAGTTATTATCCACACGGTGTTATTATCCACAGGGGATTACTATCCACAGGGAGTTAATATCCACAAGGGATTATTATCCACATGGGGTTATTATCAACAGGGGCTTATTATTCACAGGGAGTTATTACCCTCAGAGGTTTAATATCCACAAGGATTTATTATCCACAGGTGGTTATTATCCACAGGGAGTTATTATCCACAGGGGTTATTAACCTCAGGGAGTTATTATCCACAGGGAGTTATTATGCATACGGGGTTATTATGCACAAGGGGTTATTATCCACAGGGGGTTAATATCCACAAGGGGTAATTATCGACAGGGGGTTATTATACACATGGGGTTATTATCCACAGGGAGTTATTGTCTAAAGGTGGTTATTCTCCACACGGAGTTATTATCCACAGTGGTTATTAACCACAGGGTGTTATTAACCACGGGGAGTTACTATCCACAGGGAGTTATTATCTACAACGGGTTATTATCAACAGGGTGTTATTATCCTCAAGGAGTTATTATCCACATGGCGTTATTATCCACACGGGGTTATAATCCACAAGGGGTTATTATCCACAGGGAGTTATTATCCCCACGGGGTTTTTATCCACAGGGAGTAATTATCCACACGGGGTTATCATCCGCACGCGATTGTTATCCACAGGGAGTTATTATCCACAGGGGTATATTATCCACAAGGAGTTATTATCTAAAGGGGGTTATTATCCACATGTGGTTATCATCCACAGGGGGTTATTATCCAGATGGGGTTATTATCTATGGGGGGTTATTATCCATTGGGTATGTTATCCAGTGGGAGTTATTATCCAGAGGCAGTTATTATCCCCATGTGGTTATTATCCACAGGGAGTTAATATCCACAAGGGGCTATTATCCACATGGGGTTATTATCCACTGGGGCTTATTATCCACAGGGAGTTATTATTCTCAGGGGCTTTTTATCCACAAGGATTTATTATCCACAGTTGGTTATTATCCACAGGTGGTTGTTGTCCACATTGGGTTGTTATCCACGAGGGGGTATTCTCCTCAGGGTGTTATTATCCAAAGGGAGTTATTATCCATAAGGGGTTATTGTCCACACGGGGTTATTATCCACATTTATTTCTTATCCACAGGGAGCTTTTATTCACAAGGTGTTATTATCCACAGAGACATATAATCCACTGGGGGTTATTATGCACAGGGGGTTATTATCCACACAGGGTTGTTATCCACAGCGGGTTAATATCCACAAGGGGTTATTATCCACAGGGAGTTAATATCCACAAGGGGTTTTATGCAGAAGGCTTTATTATCCACAGGGATTTATTATCCACAGGGAGTTATTATCTAAAGGGGGTCATTATCCACAGGGAGTTATTATCTACAAGGGGGTAATTATCCACAGGGAGTTATTATCCACAGGTGGATATTATCCACAGTGTGTTATTATCCACAGGGGGTTATTATCCACAAGGGGTGAGTATCCAAAGTGAGTTATTATCCTCCAGGGTATTATCCACAGCCAGATATTAGCCACACGGGTTTATTATCCACATGGAGTTATTATCTACAGGTGGTTATTATACACATTGTGTTTTTATCGACAGGGGTTTATTATCCACATGTGCTTATTATCTACTGGGTGTTATTATCCACTGGGGTTATTATTCAGAGGGAGTTATTATCCACATGGGGCTATTATCCAGAGGAGATTACTATCCACAGGGAGTTATTATCCTTCGGGAGTTATTATCCAAAAGGGTTTATTATCCACAGGGAGTTAATATCCACAAGGGGTTATTATCCACAGGGGGTTATTATCCACAGGGAGTTATTATCCACAGGGGTTATTAACCACAGGGGGTTATTATCCACAGGGAGTTATTAGGAACACGGGATAATTTTCCACACGGGGTTATTATCCATAAGGAGTAATTATCCACAAGTTTTTATTATCCACAGGGAGCTAATATCCACAAGGGGTTATTATCCAGTGGGGGATGCTATCTACAGGAGGTTATTATCCACAGGGAGTTATTATCTAAAGGGGTTATTATCCAGAGGGAGTGATTATCCACAAGGGGCTATTATCCAGATGGGGTTATTATACACAGAGGTTTATTATGCACAGGGAGTTATTATCCACCGGGGGTTATTATCCGCAAGGGATTATTATCCACAGGGAGTTAATATCCACAAGGGGTTGCTATCCACAGAGGGTTATTATCCACAGGGAGTTATTATCCACAAGGGTTATAAACCTCAGGGAGTTATTATCTACAGGGAGTCATTATGCACATGGGGTTATTATCCAAACGGGGTTATTGTCCACAGGAAGTTATTATCTACAAGGGGTGTTTATCCACAGGGAGTTAATATCCACAAGGCTTTATTATCCAGAGGGGGTTGTTATCCACATGTGGTTATTATCCGCATGGAGTTAATATCCACCGCAGGGTATTATCCAGATGGGGTTATTATTTACCGGGGGTTATTATCCACTGGGTTATTTTCCAGAGGGAGTTAGTATCCCCACGGGGATATTATCCACAGGGGATTATTATCCACAGGGAGTTATAATCCACAATGGGCTATTATCCACAGGGAGTTAATATCCACAAGGGGTTAATTTACAGAGGTGGTTATTATCAACAAGGGCGATATTATCCACAGGGAGTTATTATCTACAGGGGGTTATTATCCACATGGGGTTATCATCCACAGGGGGCTATTATCCAGATGGGGTTATTATCTACGGGGGGTTATTATCCACCAGGTTTGTTATCCAGTGGGAGTTATTATCCAGAGGCAGTTATTATCCCCACAGGGTAATTATCCAGAGGGAGTTATTATCCACAGGGAGTTATTATCCTCAAGGGGTTATTATCCACATGGGGTTATTATCCACTGGGGCTTGTTATCCACAGGGAGTTAGTATTCTCAGGGACTTTTATCCACAAGGATTTATTATCCACAGGTGGTTATTATCCACAGGTGGTTGTTGTCCACAGTGGGTTGTTATCCACAATGGGGTATTCTCCTCAGTGAGTTATTATCCACAGTGAGTTATTATCCACACGGGGTTATTATCCACACGGGGTTATTATCCACATTTATTTCTTATCCACAGGGAGCTTTTATCCACAAGGTGTTATTATCCACAGAGAGATATAATCCACTGGGGGTTATTATGCAAACAGGATTATTATTCACACAGGGTTTTTATCCACAGGGTGTTATTATCCACAATGGCTTATTATCCACAGGGAGTTAATATCCACAAGGGGTTATTATACAGAGGGCGTTATTATCCACAGGGATTTATTATCCACAGGGAGTTATTATCTAAAGGGGTCATTATCCACAGTGAGTTATTATCCACAGGGCTTATTAACCACAGGGAGTTATTATCCTCAGGGAGTTATTATCCACAGGTGGATATTATCCACAGGGTGTTATTATCCACAGGGGGTTATTATCCACAAGGGGTGAGTATCCAAAGTGAGTTATTATCCACTTGTGGTTATTATCCACAGGCAGTTATTAGCCACACGGGTTTATTATCCACATGTTATTATACACGTTGTGTTATTATCGACAGGAGGTTATTATCCACATGTGCTTATTATCTACCGGGGGTTATTATCCACTGGGGTCATTATTCAGAGGGAATTACTATCCACAGGGAATTATTATCTACAGGGAGTTATTATCCACAAGGGGCTATTATACACAGAGAGTTAATATCCACAAAGGTTTATTATACAGAGGGGGTTATTATCCACAGGGGATTATTAACCACAGGGAGTTATTTTCTAAAGGGGGTTATTATCCACATGGGGTTATCATCCACAGGGGGTTATTAACAACAGGGAGTTATTATCCCCACGGGGTTATTATCCACAGGATATTACTATCCACAGGGAATTATTATCCACAGGGAGTTATTATCCACAAGGGGCTATTATCCACAGAGAGTTAATACATCCACAAGGGGTTATTATTCAGTGGGGGGTTATTATCCACAGGGGATTATTAACCACAGGGAGTTATTTTCTAAAGGGGATTATTATCCACATGGGGTTATCATCCACAGGGGTTATTAACCACAGGGAGTTATCTAAAGGGGTTATTATCCACAGGGAGTGATTATCCACAAGGGGTTATTATCCAGAGGGGGGTTTTATACACAGGGGGTTATCATCCACAGGGAGTTATTATCCACCGGGAGTTATTATCCACAAGGGATTATTATCCACAGGGAGTTAATATCCAGAAGGGGTTATTATCCACAGGGGGTTATTATCCAAAGCGAGTTATTATCCACCGGTGTTATTAACCGCAGGGATTTATTATGCACTGGGAGTTATTATGCACAAGGGGTTATTATCCAAACGGGGTTATTATCCACAGGGAGTTTGTATCTACAAGGGGTGTTTATCCACCGGGTTTGTTATCCAGTGGGAGTTATTATGCAGAGGGAGTTATTATCCCCATGGGGTTATTATCCACAGGGAATTAACATCCACAGGGAATTATTATCCACAGGGAGTTATTATCCACAAGGGGCTATTATCCACAGGGAGTTAATATCCACAAGAGGTTATTATATAGAGGGGGTTATTATCCACAGGGGGTTATTATCCACAGGGAGTTATTATCTAAAGGGGGTTATTATCCACATGGGGTTATCATCCACAGGGGGTTATTATCCAGATGAGGTTATTATCTACGAAGGGCTATTGTCCACTGGGTTTGTTATCCAGTGGGTGTTATTATCCAGAGTCAGTTATTATCCCCAAGGGGTTATTATCCACAGGGAGTTATTATCCACAGGGAGTTATTATCCACAAGGGTTTATTATCCACAGGGAGTTAATATCCACAAGGGGTTAATATCCACATGGGGTTATTATCCACTGGAGCTTATTATCCACAGGGAGTTAGTATCCACAGGGGCTTTTTATCCACAAGGATTTATTATCTACAGGTGGTTATTATCCACAGGTGGTTGTTGTCCACATTGGTTTGTTATCCACAAGGGAGTATTCTCCTCAGGGAGTTATTATCCACAGGGAGTTATTATCCACACAGGGTTATTATCCACATTTATTTCTTATCCACAGGGAGCTTTTATCCACAAGGTGTTATTATCCATAGAGAAATATAATCCACTGGGGGTTATTATGCACACGGGGTTATTATCCACACAGGGTTATTATCCACAGGGAGTTATTATCCACATGGGGTTATTATCCACAGGGAGTTATTTTCCACAAGGGGTTATTATGCAGAGGGGGTTATTATCCACAGGGATTTATTATCCACAGGGAGTTATTATCTAAAGGGGTCATTATCCACAGGGAGTTATTATCCACAGGCTTTATTAACCACAGGGAGTTATTATCCACAGGGAGTTATTATCCACACGGGGTTATTATCCACAGGGAGTTATTATCCACAAGGGGTTATTATGCAGAGGGGGTTATTATCCACAAGTCTTTATTATCCACAGGGAGTTATTGTCTAAAGGGGTCATTATCCACAGGGAGTTATTATCCACAGGCTTTATTAACCACAGGGAGTTATTATCCTCAGGGAGTTATTATCCACATGGGGTTATTATCCACAGGGAGTTATTATCCTCAAGGAGTTATTATACACACGGGGTTATTACCAAATTGGGTTATTATCATCAAGGTGTTATTATCCACACGGGGTTATTATCCATAGGGACTTATTATACACACGGGGTTATTATCCAAACGTGGTTATTATCCACATGGAGTTATTATCTACAAGGGTTATTATCCACAGGGAGTTAATGTCCACAAGGGGTTATTATCCAGAGGTGGTTATAATACACAGGGAGTTAGTAACCACAGGGGATAATTATCCACAGGGATTTATTATCCACAGGTGGTTATTATCCACGAGGGTTTATTAACTACCAGGGGTGATTATCCACAGGGCTTATTATACACAGTGAGTTATTATCCATGGGGAGTTATTATCCAAACGGGATTATTATGCACAGGGAGTTATTATCTACAAAGGGTTATTATCCACAGGGAGTTAGTATCTACAGGGGGTTATTATCCACAAGGATTTATTATCCACAGGGGGTTATTTTCCACACGGGATTGTTGTCCATAGTGGGTTTTTATCCACAAAGGGGTATTATCCACAATGAGTTATTATCCAAATATGGTTATTATCCACAGGGAGTTATTATCCACATGGGGTTATAATCCACATGGGGTTATTATCCACAGGGGGTTATTATCCACATGGGGTTATTATCTACCGGGCGTTATTAACCACATGGTTTATTATCCACAGGGAGTTATTATCCACAAGGGGTTATTATCCACATGGGGTTATTATCCACAAGGTGTTATTATCCACAGGGAGTTAATATCCACAAGGGGTTATTACCCCATGTGGTTATTATCCACAGTGGGTTATTATACACATTGAGTTAGTATCTGCAGGGTGTTATTGTCCACAGGGATTTATTATCCACAGTTGGTTATTATCCACGTGGATTTATAATCTACCAGGAGTTATTATCCACAGGGGTTATTATCCACAGGGAGTTATTATCAAAGGGGAGTTATTATCCACACAGGGATATTATCCACAGGGAGTTATTATCCACAGATTGTTATTATCCTCACATGGGTTTTATTAACAGGGACTTATTGTCCACACGGGCTTATTAACCACAAGGATTTATTATCTACTGGGGGTTATTATCCACATGGGGTTATTATCCACAGGGTGTTATTATCCACATGGGGTTATTATCCACAGGGAGTTATTATCCACACGGGCTTATTAACCACAAGGGGTTAGTCTCCACAGTGAGTTGTCATCCTCAAGGAGTTATTATCCACATGGGGCTATTATCCACAGCGAGTTATTATCCACACGGGCTTATTAACAACAAGGATTTATTACCTACTGGGGGTTATTATCTACATGGGGTTATTATCCACAGGGTGTTATTATCCACATGGGTTTATTATCTACCGTGGATAATTAACCGTAGGGGTCATTATCCACAGCGAGTTATTATGCACACGGGGTTATTATCTGCAAGGGGTTATTATCCACATGGGGTTATTATCTGCAAGGGGTTATTATCCACATGGGGTTATTATCCACAGGGAGTTATTATCCAAATGGGTTATTAACCACAGGGAGTTATTATACACAGGGAGTTATTATGCACACGGGGTTATTATCGTCAAGCGGTTATTATCCATAAGGAGTTAATATCCTCAAGGGGTTATTATCCATAGGGGGTTAGTATCCACAGGGCGTTATTATCCACAGGGACTTATTATCTAAAGAGCATTAATATCCACAGGGAGTTATTATCCACAGGGGTTATTAACCACAGGGAGATATTATCCACAGGGAGGATTATGCACAAGGGTTTATTATCCACACGGGGTGATTAACCACAGGGAGTTATTATCCACAGGGAGTTATTAAGCACACGGGGTTATTATCCACAAGGGGTTATTACCCACAGGGAGTTAATATCCACAAGGGGTTATTAACCAGAGGGGGTTATTATCCACAGGGGGTTATTATCCACAGGGAGTTATTATCTAAAGGGTGTTATTATCCACAGGGAGTTATTATCCACAGGGATTTATAATGCACAAGGGGTTATTATCCAAATGGGCTTTTCATCCACAGGGAGTTATTATCCCCAAGGGTTTATTATCTAGAGTGGGTTATTTTCCACAGGTAGTTATTATCCACAAGGTGTTATTATCCGCAAGGGGTTATTATCCACAGGGAGTTCTTATCCACAGGGAGTTATTGTCCGCAAGGGGTTATTATCCACAGGAAGTTATTATCCACCGGGGATTATTATCCACATGGTGTTATTATCCAGCGGGGGTTATTATCCACAAGGGCTTAATATCCACAGTGAGTTATTCTCCCCAAGCATTTATTATCCACTAGGGATTACAATCCACAGGGACTTAATATCCACAAGGGGTTATTATCCACATGGGGTTATTATCCGCAGGGGCTTATTATTCACAGGGAGTTATTAGCCACAGAGGTTTAATATCCACAAGGATTTATTATCCACAGGTGGTTATTATCCACAGGTGGCTGTTGTCCACAGTGGATTGTTATCCACAAGGGGGTATTCTCCTCAGTGAGTTATTATCCACAGGGGGTTATTATCCACAGGGAGTTATTATCCACAGGGGTTATTAACCTCAGGGAATTATTATCCACACGGTATGATTATGCATACGGGGTTATTATGCACAAGGGGTTATTATCGAAAGGGGGTTAATATCCAAAAGGGGTTATTATCGATAGGGGGTTATTATCCACAGGAAGTTATTGTCTAAAGTTGGTTATTCTTCACAGGGAGTTATTATCCACCGGGGTTATTAACCACAGTGCGTTATTAACCACAGGGAGTTACTATCCACAGAGAGTTATTATCTGCAATGGGTTATTATCAACAGGGAGTTATTATCCTCAAGGATTTATTATCCACATGGCATTATTATCCACATGGGATTATAATCCACAAGGAGTTATTATCCACAGGGAGTTATTATCCACACGGAGTTTTCATCCACAGGGAGTAATTGTCCACACGGGATTATCATCCGCACATGTTTTTTATCTACAGGGAGTTATTATCCATAGGGGGTTATTATCCACAAGGGGTTAGTATCCACAGTGAGCTATTATCCTCAAGGAGTTAATATCCACATTGGGTGATTATGAACAGGAAGTTATTGTCAACACTGGGTTATTAACCACAAGGAGTAATTATTTATAGGGGTTATTATGCACATGGGGTTATTATCCAGGGGAGTTATTATCTACAGGGGGTAATTATCCACAGGGTGTTATTATCCTCAGGGGTTATTATCCACAGTGATTTAATATTCCCAAGGGATTATTATCCAAAGCGGATAATTTTCCACAGGGAGAGATTATCCATGGGGAATTATTATCCACGCGGGTTTTTTATCCACACGGAGTTATTATCCACAGGGAGTTCTCATCCACAGGGGGTTATTATCCACAAGGGGTGAGTATGCAAAGTGAGTTATTATCCTCAAGGAGTTATTATCCACTTGGGGGTATTATCCACAGGCAGTTATTAGCCACACGGGTTTATTATCCACATGGAGTTATTATCTGCAGGGTGTTATTATACACATTGTGTTATTATCCACTGGGTTTATTATTCAGAGGGTGTTATTATCCACATGGCGTTATTATCCACAGGAGATTACTATCCACATGGAGTTATTATCCACCGGGGTTATTAACCACAGGGAGTTATTATCCACAGGGAGTTATTAGGAACACGGGCTTATTATCCACACGGGGTTA
The DNA here is from genome assembly GCF_017639515.1 of Carcharodon carcharias. Lineage (NCBI taxonomy): Eukaryota > Metazoa > Chordata > Chondrichthyes > Lamniformes > Lamnidae > Carcharodon > Carcharodon carcharias. Next base: position 81,060,896 of record NC_054479.1, read on the forward strand.
TTATCCATAAGGAGTTATTATCCACAAGTGTTTATTATCCACTGGGAGTTAATATCCAGAGGGGGTTATTATCCAGTGGGGGATATTATCCACAGGAGGTTATTATCCACAGGGAGTTATTGTCTAAAGGGGTTATTATCAACAGGGGGTGATTATCCACAAGAGGTTATTACCCAGAGGAGGTTATTATACACAGGGTGTTATTATGCACAGGGAGTTATTATCCACCGGAAGTTATTATCGACAAGGGATTATTATCCTCAGGGAGTTAATATCCACAAGGGGTTGTTATCCACAGGGGGTGATTATCCACAGGGAGTTATTATCCACCGGGGATATTAACCACATGGAGTAATTATCCACAGGGAGTCATTATGCACACGTGGTTATTATGCAAACGGGTTTATTATCCACAGGAAGTCATTACCTACAAGGGTTTATTATCCACAAGGGGCTATTATCCACAAGGAGTTAATATCCACTTGGGGTTATTACACAGAGGTGGTTATTATCCACTGGGGGATATAATCCACAGGGAGTTTTTATCTAAAGGGGGTATTATCCACATGGGGTTATCATCCACAGAGGGTTATTATCCAGATGGGGTTATTATCTACGGGGGTTATTATCCACCGTGTTTGTTATCCAGTGGGAGTTATTATCCAGAGGCTGTTATTATCCCCATGGGGTTATTATCCACAGGGAGTTATTATCCACAGAGAGTTATTATCCACAAGGGTTTATTATCCACAGGGAGTTAATGTCCACAAGGGGTCATTATCCACATGGGGTTATTGTCCACTGGGGCTTATTGTCCACAGGGAGTTAGTATTCTCAGGGGCTTTTTATCAAAAAGGATTTATTATCCACAGGTGGTTATTATCCACAGGTGTTTGTTGTCCACAGTGGGTTGTTATCCACAAGGGGGTATTCTCCTCAGTGAGTTATTATCCACAGGTGGATATTATCCAAAGGGTGTTAGTATCCACAGGGGATTATTATCCACAAGGTGTGAGTATCCAAAGTGAGTTATTATCCTCAAAGAGTTATTATCCAATTGGGGTTTTTATCCACAGGCAGTTATTAGCCACATGGGTTTATTATCCACATGGAGTTATTATCTACAGGGGGTTATTATACACATTGTGTTATTATCGACAGGGGGTTATTATCCACATGTGCTTATTATCTACCGGGTGTTATTATCCACTGAGGTTATTATTCAGAAGGAGTTATTATCCACATGGGGTTATTATCCAGAGGAGATTACTATCCACAGGGAGTTATTATCCTTCGGGACTTATTATCCAAAAGGGTTTATTATCCACAGGGAGCTAATATCCTCAAAGGGTTATTATCCAAAGGGGGTGTTTATCCACAGGGAGTTATTAGGAACACGGGTTTATTATCCACACGGGGTTATTATCCATAAGGAGTTATTATCCACAAGTGGTTATTATCCACAGGGAGTTAATATCCACAGGGGGTTATTATCCAGTGGGGGATATTATCCACAGGGGGTTATTATACACAGGGAGTTATTATCTAATGGGGTTATTATCCACAGGGAGTGATTATCCACAAGGGATTATTATACACAGGGTGTTATTATACCCAGGGGGCTATTATCCACAGGGAGTTATTATCCACCAGGAGTTATTATCCACAATGGATTATTAACCACAGGGAGTTAATATCCACAAGGGGTTATTATCCACAGGGGGTTATTATCCAAAGGGAGTTATTATGCACATGGGGTTATTATCCAAACAGGGTTATTATCCACAGGTAGTTTTTATCTACAAGGGGTTATTATCCACAGTGAGTTAATATCCACAAGGTGTTATTATCCAGAGGGGGTTATTATCCACATGGGGTTGTTATCGACATGGAGTTATTATCCACCAGGGGGTTATTATCAACATGGGGTTATTATCTACCGGGTGTTATTATCCACAGGTGGTTGTTATCCACAGGTGGTTGTTGTCCTCAGAGGGTTGTTATCCACAAGGGAGTATTCTCCTCAGGGAGTTATTATCCACAGGCAGTTATTATCCACACGGCGTTATTATCCACATTTATTTCTTATCCACAGGGAGTTTTTATCCACAAGGTGTTATTATCCACAGAGAGATATAATCCACTGCGGGTTATTATGCACACGGGGTTATTATCCACACAGGGTTATTATCCACACTGAGTTATTATCCACAAGGGGTTATTATCCACAGGGATTAAATATCCAAAAGGGGTTATTATGCAGAGGGGGTTATTATCCATAGGGGTTTATTATCCACAGAGAGTTATTATCTAAAGGGGGTCATTATCCACAGGGAGTTATTATCCACAGGGGTTATTAACCACCAGGAGTTATTATCCACAGGGAGTTATTATCCAAACAGGGTTATTATCCACAGGGAGTTATTATCCTCAAGGAGTTATAATCCACACGGGGTTATTACCAAATTGGGTTATTATCCTCATGGTGTTATTATCCATACCGGGTTATTATCCACAGGGAGTTATTATGCACACGGGCTTATTATCCAAACGGGATTATTATCCACATGGAGTTATTATCTGCAAGGTTTATTATCCACAGGGAGTTAATATCCACAAGGGGTTATTATCCAGAGGGGGTTATAATACACAGGGAGTTATTAACCACAGGGGGTTATTATCCACAGGGATTTATTATCCACAGCTCTTTATTATCCACGAGGGTTTATTATCCACCGGGGGTGATTATCCACAGGGCTTATTATCCACGGTGAGTTATTATCCATGGGGAGTTATTATCCAAACGGTATTATAATCCACAGGGAGTTATTATCCACAAGGTGTTCTTATCCACAGGGAGTTAGTATCCACAGGGGATTATTATGCACAAGGATTTATTATCCACAGGGGGTTATTTTCCACGCAGGATTGTTGTCCATAGTGGGTTGTTATCCACAAAGGGGTATCATCCAAAATGAGTTATTATCCACGTAGGGTTATTATCCTCAGGGAGTTATTATCCACATGGGGTTATTATCCACATGGGGTTATTATCCACAGGGGGTTATTATCCACATGGGGTTATTATCTACCGGGCGTTATTAACCACATGGTTTATTATCCACAGGGAGTTATTATCAACATGGGGTTATTATCCACAAGGGGTTATTATCCACAGGGAGTTAATATCCACAAGGGGTTATTATCACATGGGGTTATTATCCACAGGGGTTATTATACACATCGAGTTAGTATCTACAGGTTTTTATTGTCCACAGGGATTTATTATCCACAAGTGGTTATTATCCACGTGGGTTTATAATCTACCAGGGGTTATTATCCACAGGGGTTGTTATCCACAGGGAGTTATTATCAAAAGGGAGTTATTATCCACAGGTAGTTCTTATCCGCACGCCGGTTTTATCCACAGCGAGTTATTATCCACACGGGCTTATTAACCACAAGGATTTATTATCTAAAGGGGGTTATTATCCACATGGGGTTATCATCCACAGGGTGTTATTATCCACATGGGGTTATAATCCACGGGGAGTTATTATCCACACGGGCTTATTAACCACAAGGAATTATTATCTACTGGGGATTATTATCCACATGGGGTTATTATCCACAGGGTATTATTATCCACATGATTTTATTATCTACTGTGGGTTATTAACCACAGTGATTATTAACCACAGGGTTTATTATCCACATGGGGTTATTATCCACAGGGAGTTATTATCCACACGGCCTTATTAACCACAAGGATTTATTGTCTACTGGGGATTATTATCCACATGGGGTTATTATCCGCAGGGTGTTATTATCCATATGGGTTTATTATCTACCGTGGGTTATTAACCACAGGGGTTATTATCCACAGGGTGTTATAATCCACAGGGCGTTATTATACAGGTCGATTTAGTATCCACAGGTTGTTATTATCCACAGGGACTTATTATCCACAGGTGCTTCTTATCCACGTGGGTTTACAATCTACCGGGGCTTATTATCCCCAGAGGTTATTATCCACAGGGAATTATTATCCACGGGGAGTTATTATCCACACAGGGTTATTATCCACAGGGGATTATTATCCACAGGGTATTATTATCCACAAGGAGTTATTATCCACAAGGGGTTATTATACACAGGGAGTTATTATCCACAAGGGGTTATTATCCAAAGCGAGTTAATATCCCCAAGGTGTTATTATCCAAAGCGGTTTATTATCCACAGGGAGTTAGTATCCACAGGGCGTTATTATCCACAAGGATTTATTATCCACAGGGGGTTATTTTCCACACGGGATTGTAGTCCATAGTGGGTTGTTATCCACAAAGGGGTATTATCCACATTGAGTTATTATCCACATGGGGTTATTATCCACAGGGAGTTATTATCCACATGGGGTTATTATACACATGGGGTTATTATCCACACGGGATTATTATCCACATGGGTTTATTATCTACCGGGCATTATTAACCACATGGTTTATTATCCACAGGGAGTTATTATCCACAGGGAGTTATTATCCACATGGGGTTATTATCCACAAGGGGTTATTATCCACAGGGAGTTAATATCCACAAGGGGTTATTATCACATGGGGTTATTATCCACAGGTGGTTATTATCCACGTGGGTTCATAATCTACCAGGGGTTATTATCCAGAGGGGTTATTATCCACAGGGAGTTATTATCCAAGGGGAATTATTATCCACAGGGGATTATTATCCACAGGGGGTTATTATCCACAAGGGAGTTATTATCCACATGGGGTTATTATCCACAGGGGATTACTATCCACAGGGAGTTATTATCCACAGGAAGTTATTATCCACAAGGTTTTATTATCCACAGGGAGTTAATATCCACAAGTGGTTATTATCCACTGGGTCTTATTATCCACACGGAGTTAGTATCCACAGGGGGTTATTATCCACAGGGAGTTATTATACACACGGGTTATTATCCACAAGGGGTTAGTATCCACAGGGAGTTATTATCCACAGGGACTTATTATCCACATGTGCTTCTTATCCACGTGGGTTTATAATCTACCGGGGCTTATTATCCCCAGTGGTTATTATCCACAGGGAATTATTATCCACAGGGAGTTATTATCCACACGGGGTTATTATCCACAAGGGCTGATTATCCGCAGTTATTTCTTATCCACAGACAGCTTTTATCCACAAGGTGTTATTATCCACAGAGAGATATAATCCACTGGGGGTAATTATGCACACTGGCTTATTATCCACACAGACTTATTATCCACAGGGAGTTATTATCTAAAGGGGGTCATTATCCACAGGGAGTTATTATCCACAGTGTTTATTAACCACAGGGAGTTATTATCCTCAGGGAGTTATTACCAACAAGGGGTTATTATCCTGAGGAGGTTATTAAACACAGGGAGTTAGTAACCACAGGGGATTATTATCCACAGGGATTTATTATCCACAGGTGGTTATTATCCATGAGGTTTTAATATCTACTGGGGGTTATTATCCACAGGGCTTATTATCCACCGTGAGTTATCTATGGGGAGTTATTATCCACACGGGGTTATTATCCACAGGGGATTATTATCCACAGGGAGTTCTTATCCACAAGGGGTTATTATCCACAGGGAGTTAATATCCACAAAGGGTTATTATCCACATGGAGTTATTATCCACAAGGGGTTATTATCCACAGGGAGTTAGTATCCACAGGGGGTTATTATCCATGTGGGTTTATTATCGACTGGGGCTTATTATCCAAAGGGGTTATGATCCACAAGGAGTTATTATCCACGGGGAGTTATTATCCACACGGGGTTATTATCCACATGGGGTTATTATCCACAGGGTGTTATTATCCACAGGGGGTTATTATCCACAAGGATTTATTATCCACAATGGGTTATTATCCACAGGGGATTGATGTCCACAATGGGTGGTTATGCACAAGGGGGTATTCTCCACAGGGAGTTATGATCCACAGGGGATTATTATCCATAGGGGGTTATTATCTACAGGGTTTATTAACTAGAGCGGGTTATTATCCACTGTGAGTTATTATCCTCAGGGACATATTATCCACAGGGGGTTATTATCCACAAGGGGTGAGTATCCACAGAGAGTTATTCCGCTCAAGCATTTATCATCAACATGGGGTTATTATCCACATGGGGTTATTATCCACAGTGGGCTTTTATCCACAAGGGGTTATTATCTACTGGGGGTTATTATCCACCGGGGTTATTATCCAGGGGGATTTATTTTCCACAGGGAGTTATTATCCACACGGGGTTATTATCCAGAGGGAATTATTATCCACAGGGAGTTATTATCCAAAAGGGAGTTATTATCCACACGGGCTTATTATCCACAGGGGATTACTATCCACAGGGAGTTATTATCCACAGGAAGTTATTATCCACAAGGTTTTATTATCCACAGGGAGTTAATATCCACAAGTGGTTATTATCCACAAGGGGTTATTATCCACAGGGGCTTATTATCCACACGGAGTTAGTATCCACAGGGGATTATTATCCACAGGGATTTATTATCCACAGGTGGTTATTATCCACAGGGAGTTATTATACGCACGGGTTATTATCCACACAGGGTTATTATCCACAGGGAGTTATTATCCACAGCGAGTTATTATTCCCTTGGGGTTATTATCCACAAGGGGTTATTATCCACAGGGGGTTATTATCCACAGGGAGTTAATATCCACAAAGGGTTATTAACCAGAGGGGGTTATTATCCACAGGGGGTTATTATCCACAGGGAGTTATTATCTAAAGAGTGTTATTATCCACAGGGAGTTATTATCCACAGCGGTTATTAACCACAGGCAGATATTATCCACAGGGAGTTATAATGCACACGGGGTTATTATCCACAGGGGCTTATTATCCACACGGAGTTAGTATCCACAGGGGGTTATTATCCACAGGGATTTATTGTCCACAAGTGGTTATTATCCACAGGGAGTTATTATACGCACGGGTTATTATCCACACAGGGTTATTATCCACAGGGAGTTATTATCCACAGTGAGTTATTATGCCCTTGGGGTTATTATCCACAAGTGGTTATTATCTACAGGGGGTTATTATCCACAGTGAGTTAATATCCACAAAGGGTTATTAATCAGAGGGGGTTATTATCCACAGGGGGTTATTATCCACAGGGAGTTATTATCTAAAGAGTGTTATTATCCACAGGGAGTTATTATCCACAGGGGTTATTAACCACAGGCAGATATCCACAGGGAGTTATAATGCACAAGGTGTTATTATCCACATGGGCTTTTCATCCACAGGGAGTTATTATCCCCAAGGGGTTATTATCTAGAGCGGGTTATTATCCACAGCGAGTTTATTATCCACAGGGAGTTATTATCCACAAGGTGTTATTGTCCACAAGGGGTTATTATCCACAGGGAGTTCTTATCCACAGTGAGTTATTATCCACAAGGGGTAATTATCCACAGGGAGTTAATATACACAGGGAGTTATTATCTAAAGGGGGTCATTATCCACAGGGAGTTATTATCCACAGGGGTTATTAACCACAGGGAGTTATTATCCTCAGGGAGTTATTATCCACAGGTGGATATTATCCACAGGGTGTTATTATCCACAGTGGGTTATTATCCACAAGGTGTGGGTATCCAAAGTGAGTTATTATCCTCAAGGAGTTATTATCCACTTGGGGTTATTATCCACAGGCAGTTATTAGCCACACGGTTTCATTATACACATGGAGTTATTATCGACAGGGGGTTATTATCCTCATGTGCTTATTATCTACCAGGGGTTATTATCCACTGGGGTTATTATTCAGAGGCAGTTATTATCCACATGGAGTTATTATCCAGAGGAGATTACTATCCACAGGGAGTTATTATCCTTCGGGACTTATTATCCTAAAGGGCTTATTATCCACAGGGAGTTATTATGCATACGGGGTTATTATGCACACGGAGTTATTATCCACAGGGGGTTAATATCCACAAGGGGTTATTATCGACAGGGGGTTATTATTCACAGGGGGTTATTATCCACAGGGAGTTATTGTCTCAAGGTGGTTTTTCTCCAAAGGGAGTTATTATCCTCAGGGGTTATTCACCACAGGGCCTTATTAACCATGGGGAGTTACTATTGACAGGGAGTTATAATCTACAACGGGTTATTATCAACAGGGAGTTATTATACTCACAGAGTTATTATCCACATGGCGTTATGAACCACACGGGGTTATAATCCACAAGAGGTTATTATCCACAGGGAGTTATTATCCACACAGGGTTTTTATCCACTGGGAGTAATTATCCACACGGGGTTATCATCCACACACGGTTTTTATCCACAGGGAGTTATTATCCATAGGGGGTTATTATCCACAAGGGGTTAGTATCCACATTGGGTGATTATCCACAGGGAGTTATTGTCAACACTGGGTTATTAAACACAAGGAGTTATTATCCACAGGGGGTTATTATCCACATGGGGTTATTATCCACAGGGAGTTATTATCTACAGGGGGTAATTATCCACAGGGAGTTATTATCCTCAGGGGTTATTAACCACAGTGTGTTAATTTCCCCAAGGGGTTATTATCCAGAGTGGATAATTTTCCACAGGGAGATATTATCCATGGGGAGTTATTATCCATGCTGGTTTTTTATCCACACGGAGTTATTATCCAGAGGGAGTTCTTATCCACAGGGTGTTATTATCCACCGGTGGATGTTATCCACAGGGTGTTATTATCCACATTGGGTTATTATCCACAAGGGGTTATTATCCAAACTGAGTTATTATCCTCAAGGAGTTATTATCCACTTGGGGTTATTATCCACAGGCAGTTATTAGCCAAACGGGTTTATTATCCACATGGAGTTATTATCTACAGGGGGTTATTATACACATTGTGTTATTATCCACAGGGGGTTATTATCCACATGTGCTTATTATCTACCGGGTGTTATTATCCACTGGGGTTATTATTCAGAGGGAGTTATTATCCACATGGGGTTATTATCCACAGGAGAGTACTATCCACAGGGAGTTATTATCCTTCGGGAGTTATTATCCAAAAGAGTTTATTATCCACATGACGTTAATATCCACAAGGGGTTATTATCCACTGGGGATATAATCCAGAGGGAGTTATTATCCACAGGGGTTATTAACCACAGGGAGTTATTATCCACAGGGAGTTATTAGCCACAAGGTGTTATTATCCACACGGGGTTATTAGCCATAAGGAATTATTATCCGCATGTGTTTATTATCCACAGGGAGTTAATATCCACAAGGGGTTATTATCCAAATGGGGATATTATCCACAGGAGGTTATTATCCACAGTGAGTTATTATCTAAAGGGTTTATTATCAACAGGGAGTGATTATCCACAAGGGGTTATTATCCAGAGGGGGTTATTATACACTGGGGGATTTTTATGCACAGGGAGTTATTATCCACTGGGAGTTATTATCCACAAGGGATTATTATCCACAGGGAGTTAATATCCACAACGGTTGTTATCCACAGGGGGTTATTATCCAGAGGAAGTTATTACCCCACGGGGTTATTTTCCACAGGGGATTATTATCCACAGGGAGTTATCTAAATGGGGTTATATTCCACATGGGGTTATCATCCACAGGGGGATATTATCCAGATGGGGTTATTATCTCTGGGGCTTATTATCCACCTGGTTTGTTATCCAGTGGGAGTTATTATCCAGAGACTGTTATTATCCTCACGGGGTTATTATCCACAGGGAGTTATTATCCACAGGGAGTTAATATCCCCAAGGGGTTATTAACCACATGGGGTTATTATCCACTGGGGCTTATTATCCACTGGGAGTAAGTATTCTCATGGGCTTTTTATCCACAAGGATTTATTATCCACTGGTGGTTATTATCCACAGGTGGTTGTTGTCTTCTGTGGGTTGTTATCCACAAGGGGGTATTCTCCTCAGGGAGTTATTATCCACAGGGAGTTATTATCCACACGGGGTTATTATCCACATGGGGTTATTATCCACATTTATTTCTTATCCACAGGGAGCTTTTATCCACAGAAAGATATAATCCACTGGGGGTTATTATGCACACAGGGTTATTATCCACACAGGGTTATTATCCACAGGGAGTTATTATCCGCAAGGGGTTATTATCCACAGGAAGTTAATATCCACAAGGGGTTATTATGCAGAGGGTGTTATTATCCACAGGGATTTATTATCCACAGGGAGTTATTATCTAAAGGGGTTCATTACCCACAGGGAGTTATTATCCACAAGGGTTGTTAACCACAGGGAGTTATTATCCTCAGGGAGTTATTATCCACAGGTGGATATTTTCCACAGGGTGTTATTATCCACATGGGGTTATTATCCACATGGGGTGAGTATCCAAAGTGAGTTATTATCCTCAAGGAGTTATTATCCACTTGGGGTTATTATCCACAGGCAGTTATTAGTCACACGGGTTTAATATCCACATGGATTTATTATCTACAGGGTGTTATTTTACACATTGTGTTATTATGAACAGGGCGTTATTATCCACATGTGCTTATTATCTACCAGGGGTTATTATCCACTGGGGTTATTATTCAGAGGGAGTTATTATCCAATGGGGTTATTATCCAGAGGAGATTACTATCAACAGGGAGTTATTATCCTTCGGGACTTATTATCCAAAAGGGTTTATTATCCACAGGGACTTAATATCCACATGGGGTATTTATCCACAGGAGGGTATTATCCACAGGGAGTTATTATCCACCGGGGTTATTAACCACAGGGAGTTATTATCCACAGGGAGTTATTAGGAACACGGGGTTATTATCCACACGGGGTTATTATCCACATGGGGTTATTATCCACAAGTGGTTATTATGCACAGGGAGTTAATATCCACAGGGGGTTATTATCCAGTGCGGGATATTATCCACAGGGTGTTATTATGCACATGGGTTATTATCCAAAAGGGGTTATTATCCACAGGGAGTTTTTATCTACAAGTGGTTATTATCCACAGGGATTCATTATGCACACGGGGTTATTATCCAAATGGGGTTATTATCCACAGGGAGTTTTTATCTACAAGGGGTTATTATCCACAGGGAGTTATTATCCACAAGGCGTTATTATCCAGAGGGCGTTATTATCCACATGGGGTTATTATCCACATGGAATTATTATCCACAGGGGGGTATTATGCCCATGGGGTTATAATCTACCGGGGGTTATTATCCGCCGGGTTTGTTATCCAGCAGGAGTTATTATCCAGAGGGAGTTATTATCCCCACGTGGTTATTATCCTCAGGGGATTACTATCCACAGAGAATTATTATCCACAGGGAGTTATTATCTACAAGCGGCTATTATCCACAGGGAGTAAATATCCACACGGGGTTATTATACAGAGGGGGTTATTATCCTCAGGGGGTTATTATCCACAGGGAGTTATTATCTAAAAGGAGTTATTATCCACATGGGGTTATCATCCACAGGGGGTTATTATCCAGATGGGGTTATTATCTCTGGTGGGTTATTATCCCACTGGGTTTGTTATCCAGTGGGATTTATTATCCAGAGGCAATTATTATCCTCATGGTGTTATCAAACACAGGGAGTTATTATCCACAGGGAGTTATTATCCACAAGGTTTTATTATCCAGAGGGAGTTAATATCAACAAGGGGTTATTATCCACATGGGGTTATTATCCACTGAGGCTTAATATGCACAGGGAGTTAGTATTCTCAGGGGCTTTTTATCCACAAGGATTTATTATCCAAAGGTGGTTATTATCCACAGGTGGTTGTTGTCCACACTGGGTTGTTATCCACAAGGGGGTATACTCCTTAGGGAGTTATTATCCACAGGGAGTTATTATCCACAAGGGGTTATTATCCACACGGGGTCATTATCCACATTTATTTCTTATCCACAGGGAGCTTTTATCCACAAGGTGTTATTATCCACAGAAAGATATAATCCACTGGGGGTTATTATGCACACGTGGTTATTATCCACACAGGGTTATTATCCACAGGGAGTTATTATCCACAAGGGGTTATTATCCACAGGGAGTTAATATCCACAAAGGGTTATTATGCAGAGGGCGTTATTATCCACAGGGATTTATTATCCACAGGGAGTTATTATCGAAAGTGGGTCATTACCCACAGGGAGTTATTATCCACAGGGGTTATTAACCACAGGGAGTTATTATCCTCAGGGAGTTATTATCCACAGGTGGATATTATCCACAGGGTGTTATTATCCACAGGGGGTTATTATCCACAAGTGGTGAGGATCCAAAGTGAGTTATTAACCTCAAGGAGTTATTATCCGCTTGGGGTTATTATCCACGGGCAGTTATTAGTCACACGGGTTTATTATCCACATGGAGTTATTATCTACAGGGGTTTATTATACACATTGTGTTATTATCGACAGGGGGTTATTATCCACATGTGCTTATTATCTACCGGGGTTTATTATCCACTGGGGTTATTATTCAGAGGGAGTTATTATCCACATGGGGTAATTATCCAGAGGAGATTACTATCCACAGGGAGTTATTATCCTTCGGGACTTATTATCCAAAAGGGTTTATTATCCACAGGGAGTTAATATCCACAAGGGGTTATTATCCACAGGAGGTTATTATCCACAGGGAGTTATTATCCGCCGGGGTTATTAACCACAGGGAGTTATTATCCACAGGGAGTTATTAGGAACACGGGGTTATTAACCAGACGGGGTTATTATCCATAAGGAGTTATTATCCACAAGTGGTTATTACACACAGGGAGTTAATATCCACAGGGGGTTATTTTCTAGTGGGGGATATTATCCACAGGGGTTATTATCCACAGGGAGTTTTTATCTAATGGGGTTATTATCCACAGGGAGTGATTATCCACAAGGTGTTATTATCCAGAGCGGGTAATTTTCCACAGGGAGGTATTATCCATGTTGAGTTACTATCCACACGGGTTTTTTATCCACACGGAGTTGTTATCCACAGGGAGTTATTATCCACAGGTGGATATTATCCACAGGGTGTTACAATCCACAGGGGGTTATTATCCACAAGGGGTGAGTATCCAAAGTGAGTTATTATACTCAAGGAGTTATTATCCACTTGGGGGTATTATCCACAGGCAGTTATTAGCCACAAGGGTTTATTATCCACATTGAGTTATTATCTACAGGGGGTTATTATACACATTGTGTTATTATCGACAGGGGGTTATTATCCACATGTGCTTATTATCTACTGGGGTTTATTATCCACTGGAGTTATTATTCAGAGGGAGTTATTATCCAATGGGGTTATTATCCAGAGGAGATTACTATCCACAGGGAGTTATTATCCTTCGGGACTTATTATCCAAAAGGGTTTATTATCCACAGGGAGTTAATATCCACAAGGGGTTATTATCCACAGGAGGTTATTATCCACAGGGAGTTATTATCCACCGGGGTTATTAACCACAGGGAGTTATTATCCACAGGGAGTTATTAGGAACACAGGGTCATTATTCACACGGGGTTATTATCCATAAGGAGTTATTATCCACAAGTGGTTATTACCCACAGGGAGTTAATATCCACGTGGGGTTATTATCTAGTGGGCGATATTATCCACAGGGGGTTATTATCCACAGGGAGTTATTATCTAAAGGGGTTATTATCCACAGGGAGTGATTATCCACAAGGGGTTATTATCCAGAGGGGGTCATTATACACAGGGGGCTATTATCCACAGGGAGTTATTATCCACCAGGAGTTGTTATCCACAAGGGATTATTATCCACAGGGAGTTAATATCCACAAGGCGTTATTATCCACAGGGGGTTATTATCCACAGGGAGTTATTATCTACCGGGGTTATTAACCACAGGGTGTTATTAACCATGGGAAGTTGCTATCCACAGGGAGTTATTATCTTCAATGGGTTATTATCAACAGGGAGTTATTATCCTCAAGGAGTTATTATCCACATGGCGTTATTATCCACACGGGGTTATAATCCACAAGGGGTTATTATCCACAGGGAGTTATTATCTATAGGGGGTTATTATCCACAAGGGGTTATTATCCAGAGGGGGCTCTTATACACAGGGGGCTATTATCCACAGGGAGTTAATATCCACAAGGGGTTATTATCCACAGGGTGTTATTATCCACAGGGATTTATTATCTACCGGTGTTATTAACCACAGGGCGTTATTAACCATGGGGAGTTACTATCCACAGGGAGCTATTATGTACAACTGGTTATTATCAACAGGGAGTTATTATCCTCAAGGAGTTATTATCCACATGGCGTTATTATCCACACGGGGTTATAATCCACAAGGGGTTGTTATCCACAGGGAGTTATTATCCACACGGGGTTTTTATCCACAGGGAGTAATTATCCACATGGGGTTATCATCCACGCGTGGTTTTTATCCACAGGAGTTATTATCTATAGGGGGTTATTATCCACTAGGGGTTAGTATCCACTGTGAGCTATTATCCACAAGGAGTTAATATCCACATTGGATGATTATCCACAGGGAGTTATTGTCAACACAGGGTTATTAACCACAAGGAGTTATTATCTATAGGGGTTATTATCCACATGGGGTTTTTATCCACAGGGAGTTATTCTCTACAGGGGGTAATTATCCACAGGGAGTTATTATCCTCAGTGGTTATTATAGACAGTGAGTTAATAGCCCCAAGGGGTTATTATCCAGAGCGGATAATTTTCCACAGGGAGATATTATCCATGGGGAGTTATTATCCACGCGGGTTTTTTTATCCACAGGGAGTTGTTATCCCCAGGGAATTATTATCCAAAGGTGGATATTATCCACAGGGTGTTATTATCCACAGGGGGTTATTATCCACAAGGGGTGAGTATCCAAAGTGAGTTATTACCCTCAAGGAGTTATTATCCACTTGGGGGCATTATCCACAGGCAGTTATTAGCCACACGGGTTTATTATCCACATTGACTTATTATCTACAGGGTGTTATTATACACATTGTGTTATTATCGACAGGGGTTTATTATCCACATGTGCTTATTATCTACCGGGGTTTATTATCCACTGGGGTTATTATTCAGTGGGAGTTATTATCCACATGGGGTTATTATCCACAGAAGATTACTATCCACAGTGAGTTAATGTCCTTCGGGAGTTATTATCCAAAAGGGTTTATTATCCACAGGGAGTTAATATCCACAGGGGGTTATTATCCACAAGGGGTTATTATCCACAGGGAGTTATTATGCACAGGGGTTGTTAACCACAGGGAGTTATTATCCACAGGGAGTTATTGGGACACGGGGATATTATCCACACGGGGTTATTATCCATAAGGAGTTATTATCCACAAGTGTTAATAATCCACAGGGAGTTAATATCCACAGGGGGTTATTATCCAGTGGGGGATATTATCCACACAAGCTTAT
The DNA here is from genome assembly GCF_017639515.1 of Carcharodon carcharias. Lineage (NCBI taxonomy): Eukaryota > Metazoa > Chordata > Chondrichthyes > Lamniformes > Lamnidae > Carcharodon > Carcharodon carcharias. The sequence continues at coordinate 81,076,415 of NC_054479.1, forward strand.
TATCCACAGGGAGTTATTATCTAAAGGGGTTATTATCAACGTGGAGTGATTATCCACAAGGGGTTATTATCCAGAGGGAGTTATTATCCACCGGGGATATTAACCACAGGGAGTAATTATCCACAGGGAGTCATTATGCACACGGAGTTATGATCCAAATGGGGTTATTATCCACAGGAAGTTATTATCTATAAGGGGTTATTATCCACAGGGAGTTAATATCCACAAGGCGTTATTATCCAGAGGGGGTTGTTATCCACATGGGGTTATTATCAACATGGAGTTATTATACACAGAGGGGTATTATCCAGATGGGGTTATTATCTACCGGGGGTTATTATCCACCGGGTTTGTTATCCAGTGGGAGTTATTATCCAGAGGTAGTTATTATCCCCACGGGGTTATTATCCACAGGGGATTATTATCCACAGAGAGTTATTATCTACAAGGGGCTATTATCCACAGGGAGTTAATATCCACAAGGGGTTATTATACAGAGGTGGTTATTATCCACTGGGGGATATTATCCACAGGGAGTTATTTTCTAAAGGGGGTTATTATCCACATGGGGTTATCATCCACAGGGGGTTATTATCCAGATGGGGTTATTATCTACGGGGGTTAATTTCCACCCGGTTTGTTATCCAGTGGGAGTTACTATCCAGAGGCAGTTATTATCCCCACGGGGTTATTATCCACAGGGAGTTATTATCCACAGGGAGTTATTATCCACAAGGGTTTATTATCCACAGGGAGTTAATATCCACAACGGGTTATTATCCACATGGGGTTATTATCCACTGGGGCTTATTATCCACACGGAGTTAGTATTCTCAGAGGCTTTTTATCCACAAGGATTTATTATCCACAGGTGGTTATTATCCACAGGTGGTTGTTGTCCACAGTGGGTTGTTATCCACAAGGGAGTATTCTCTTCAGGGACTTATTAACCACAGGGTGTTAATATCCACACGGGGTTATTATCCACACGCGGTTATTAGCCACATTTATTTCTTGTCCAAAGGGAGCTTTTATCCACAAGGTGTTATTATCCACAGAAAGATATAATCCACTGGGGGTTATTATGGACACGGGGTTATTATCCACACAGGGTTATTATCCACATGGAGTTAATATCCACAAGGGGTTATTATGCAGAGGGGGTTATTATCCACAGGGATTTATTATCCACAGGGAGTTATTAACTAAAGGGGGTCATGTCCCAAAGGGAGTTATTATCCACAGGGGTTATTAACCACAGGGAGTTATTATCCTCAGGGAGTTATTATCCACAGGTGGATATTATCCACAGGGTGTTATTATCCACACGGGGTTATTATCCACAAGGGGTGAGTATCTAAAGTGAGTTATTATCCTCAAGGAGTTATTATCCAGTTGGGGTTATTATCCACAGGCCGTTATTAGCCACACGGGTTTATTATCCACTTGGAGTTATTATCTACAGGGGGTTATTATACACATTGTGTTATATCGACAGAGGGTTATTATCCACATGTGCTTATTATCTACCGGGGGTTATTATCCACTGGGGTTATTATTCAGAGGGAATTATTATCCACATGGGGTTATTATCCACAGGAGATTACTATCCACAGGGAGTTATTATCCTTCGGGAGTTATTATTCAAAAGGGTTTATTATCCACAGGGTGTTAATATCCACAAGGGGATGTTAAGAACAGGGGGTTATTATCCACAGGGAGTTATTATCCACAGGGGTTATTAACCACAGGGAGTTATTATCCACAGGGAGTTATTAGGAACATGGGGTTATTATCCATCACGGGGTTATTATCCATAAGGTGTTATTATCCACAAGTGGTTATTATGCACAGGGTGTTAATATCCACATGGTGTTATTGTCCAGTGGGGGATATTATCCACAGGCGTTTATTATCCACAGGGAGTTAATATCTGATGGGGTTATTATCCACAGGGAGTGATTATCCACAAGGGGTTATTATCCACTGGGGGTTATTATACACAGGGGGCTATTATCCACAGGGAGTTATTATCCACCGGGAGTTATTATCCACAAGGGATTATTATCCACAGGGAGTTAATATCCACAAGGGGTTATTATCCACAGGGGGTTATTAACCACAGGGAGTTATTATCCACAGAGAGTTATTATGCACACGGGGTTATTATCCAAACGGGGTTATTATCCACAGGGAGTTTTTATCTACAACGGGTTATTATCCACAGGGAGTTAATATCCACAAGGCGTTATTATCCAGAGGGGTTATTATCGACATGGGGTTATTATCCACATGGAATTATTATCCACAGGGGATATTATCCCCATTGTGTTATTATCTACCGGGGGTTATTATCCACTGGGTTTGTTATCCAGTGGGAGTTATTATCCAGATGGTGTTATTATCCCCACGTGGTTATTATCCACAGGGGATTACTATCCACAGGGAATTATCATCCACAGGGAGTTATTATCCACAAGGGGCTTTTAACCACAGGGAGTAAATATCCACAAGGGGTTGTTATACAGAGTGGGTTTTATCCACAGGGGGTTATTATCCAGAGGGAGTTATTATCTAAAGGGAGTTAATATCCACATGGGGTTATCATCCATGGGGCGTTATTATCCAGATGGTGTTATTATCTATGGGGGGTTTTATCCACTGGATTTGTTATCCAGTGGGATTTATTATCCAGATGCAGTTATTATCCCCACGGGGTTATTATCCACAGGGAGTTATTATCCACAGGGTGTTATTATCCACAAGGTTTTATTATCCAGAGGGAGTTAATATCAACAAGTGTTTATTATCCACATGGGGTTATTACCTACTGGGGCTTATTATCCACAGGGAGTTAGTATTCTCAGGAGCTTTTTATCCACCAGGATTTATTATCCTCAGGTGGTTATTATTAACAGGTGGTTGTTGTCCACAGTGGGTTGTTATCCAAAAGGGGGTATTCTCCTCAGGGAGTTATTATCCACAGGGACTTATTATGCACACGGGGTTATTATCCACACAGGGTTATTATCCACAGGGAGTTATTATACACAAGGTGTTATTATCCACAGGGAGGTATTATCCTCAGGGAGTTATTATCAATTGGGATTTATTATCCACAGGGAGTTATTATCTAAAGTGGGTCATTACCCACAGGGAGTAATTATCCACAGGGGTTATTAACCACAGGGAGTTATTATCCTCAGGGAGTTATTATCCACAGGTGGATATTATCCACACGGTGTTATTATCCACAGGGGGTTATTATCCACAAGGGGTGAGTATCCAAAGTGAGTTATTATGCTCAAGGAGTTATTATCCACTTTGTGTTATTATCCAAAGGCAGTTATTAGTCACACGGGTTTATTATCCACATGGAGTTAGTATCTACAGGGGGTTATTATACACATTGTGTTATTAAGGACAGGGGGTTATTATCCACATGTGCTTATTATCTACCTGGGGTAATTATCCACTGTGGTTATTATTCAGAGGGAGTTATTATTCACATGGGGTTATTATCCACAGGAGACTACTATCCACAGGGAGTTATTATCCTTCGGGTCTTATTATCCAAAAGGGTTTATTATCGTCAGAGAGTTAATTTCCACAAGGGGTTATTATCCACAGGAGGTTATTATCCACAGGGAGTTATTATCCACCGGGGTTATTAACCACAGGGAGTTATCATCCAAAAGGAGTTATTAGGAACACGGGGTGATTATCCACACGGGGTTATTATCCATAAGGAGTTATTATCCACAAGTGGTTGTTATCCACAGGGAGTTAATATCCACAGGGGGTTATTATCTAGTGGGGGATATTATCACAGGGGGTTATTATCCACAGAGAGTTATTATCTAATGGGGTTATTATCCACAGGGAGTGATTATTCACAAAGGGTTATTATCCAGAGCGGGTTATTATACACAGGGGGCTATTATCCACAGGGAGTTATTATCCACCGGGAGTTATTATCCACAAGGGATTATTATCCACAGGGAGTTAATATCCACAAGGGGTTATTATCCACAGGGGGGTATTATCCACAGGGAGTTATTATCTACCGGGGTTATTAACCACAGGGAGTTATTATCTTCAAGGAGTTATTATCCACATGACATTATTATCCACACGGGGTTATAATCCACAAGGGGTTATTATCCACAGGGAGTTATTATCCACACGGGGTTTTTATCCACAGGGAGTAATTATCCACACGGGGTTATCATCCGCACGCGGTTTTTCTCCACAGGGAGTTATTATCCATAGGGGGGTATTATCCACAAGGGGTTAGTATCCACAGTGAGCTATTATCCTCAAGGAGTTAATATCCACATTGGATGATTATCCACAGGGAGTTATTGTCAACACAGGGTTATTAACCACTACGAGTTATTATCTATAGGGGTTATTATCCACATGGGGTTATTATCCACAGGGAGTTATTATCTTCAGGGGTTATTACCCACAGTGAGTTAATATCCCCAAGGGGTTATTGTCCAGAGCGGATAATTTTCCACAGGGAGATATTATCCACAGGGAGTTATTACCCACGCGGGTTTTTTATCCTCACGGTGTTATTATCCACAGGGAGTTCTTATCCATAGGGAGTTATTATCCACAGGGGGTTATTATCCACAAGGGGTGAGTATCCAAAGTGAGTTATTATCCTCAAGGAGTTATTATCCACTTGGGGGTATTATCCACAGACAGTTATTAGCCACACGGGTTTATTATCCACATGGAGTTATTATCTGCAGGGGGTTATTATACACATTGTGTTATTATGCGCAGGTGGTTATTATCCACATGTGCTTATTATCTACCGGGTGTTATTATCCACTGGGGTTATTATTCAGAGGGAATTATTAACCACAAGGGGTTATTATCCACAGAAGATTACTATCCACAGTGAGTTATTGTCCTTCGGGAGTTATTATCCAAAAGGGTTTATTATCCACGGGGAGTTAATATCCACAAGGGGTTATTATCCACTGGGAGTTATTATCCACAGGGGTTATTAACCAGAGGGAGTTATTATCCACAGGGAGTTATTAGGAACACGGGGTTATTATCCAAACGGGGTTATTATCCATAAGGAGTTATTATCCACAAGTGTTTATTATCCACAGGGTGTTAATATCCACAGGGGGGTTTTATCCAGTGGGGTATATTATCCGCACAAGGTTATTATCCACAGGGAGTTATTATCTAAAGAGGTTACTATCAACAGGGAGTGATTATCCACAGGGGGTAATTATCCAGAGGGGGTTATTATACACATGGGATTATTATGCACAGGGAGTTATTATCCACCGGGAGTTATTATCCACAAGGGATTATTACCCACAGGGCGTTAATATCCACAAGTGTTTGTTATTAACAGGGGGTTATTATCCACAGGGAGTTATTATCCACCGGGGATATTAACCACAGGGAGTGATTATTCACAGGGAGTCTTTATGCACACGGGGTTATTATCCAAATGGGGTTATTATCCAGAGGAAGTTATTATCTACAAGGGGTTATTATCCACAGAGAGTTAATATCCGCAAGGCATTATTATCCAGAGGGAGTTGTTATCCACAAGGGGTTATTATCAACATGGAGTTATTATACACAGAGGGGTGTTATCCAGATGCAGTTATTATCTACCGGGGGTTATTATCCATTGGGTTTGTTATCCAGTGGGACTTATTATCCACAGGGAGTTAATATCCACAAGGGGTTATTATACAGAGGTGGTTATTATCCACTGGGGGATATTATCCACAGGGAGTTATTATCTAAAGGGGGTTATTATCCACATTGGGTTATCATCCACAGGGGGTTATTATCCAGATGGGGTTTTTATCCAAGGGGGGTTATTATCCATCGGGTTTGTTATCCAGTGGGAGTTGTTATCCAGAGGCAGATTTTATCCCCACGAGGTTATTATCCACAGGGAGTTATTATCCACAGGGAGTTATTATCCACAAGGGTTTATTATCCACAGGGAGTTAATATCCACAATGGGTTATTATCCACATGGGGTTATTATCCACTGGGGCTTATTATCCACAGGGAGTTGTTATTCTCAGGGGCTTTTTATCCACAAGCATTTATTATCCACAGTTGGTTATTATCCACAGGTGGTTGTTGTCCACAGTGGGTTGTTATCCACAAGGGGGTATTCTCCTCAGGGTGTTAGTATCCACAGGGAGTTATTATCCACACGGGATTATTATCCACATGGGGTTATTATCCACATTTACTACTTATCCACAGGGAGCTTTTATCCACAAGGTGTTATTATCCACAGAAAGATATAATCCACTGGGGGTTATTATGCACACGGGGTTATTATCCACACAGGATTATTATCCACAGGGAGTTATTATCCACAAGGGGTTATTATCCACAGGGAGTTAATATCCACAAGGGGGTTATTATGCAGAGGGGGTTATTATCCACAGGGATTTATTATCCACAGGGAGTTATTATCTAAAGGGGGTCATTACCCACAGGGAGTTATTATCCACAGGGGTTATTAACCAAAGGGAGTTATTATCCTCAGGGATTTATTATCCACAGGTGGATATTATCCACAGGGTGATATTATCCACAGGGGGTTATTATCCACAAGGGGTGAGTATCCAAAGTGAGTTATTATCCTCAAGGAGTTATTATCCACTTGGGGTTATTATCCACAGGCAGTTATTAGCCACAAGGTTTTATTACCCACATGGAGTTATTATCTACAGGGGGTTATTATACACATTGTGTTATTATCGACAGGGGGTTATTATCCACATGTGCTTATTATCTACCGGGGCTTATTATCCACTGGGGTTATTATTCAGAGGGAATTATTATCCACATGGGGTTATTATCCACAAGGGCTGAGTATCCAAAGTGAGTTATTATCCTCAAGGAGTTATTAACCACATGGGGTTATTATCCACAGGAGATTACTATCCACAGGGAGTTATTATCCTTCGGGACTTATTATCCAAAAGGGTTTATTATCCACAGGGTGTTAATATCTACAAGGAGTTTATTATCCACAGGGTGTTATTATCCACAGGGAGTTATTATCCACCGGGGTTATTAACCACAGGGAGTTATTATCCACAGGGAGTTATTAGGAACACGGGGTTATTATCCACACGGTGTTATTATCCATAAGGAGTTATTATCCACAAGTGGTTATTATCCACAGGGTGTTAATGTCCACTGGGGGTTATTATCTAGTGGAGGATATTATCCACAGGGGGTTATTATCCACAGGGAGTTATTATCTAATGGGGTTATTATCCACAGGGAGTGATTATCTACCGGAGTTATTAACCACAGGGCGTTGTTAACCATGGGGAGTTACTATCCACAGGGAGTTATTATCTACAACGGCTTATTATCAACAGGGAGTTATTATCCTCAAAGAGTTATTATCCACATGGCGTTATTATCCACATGGGGTTATAATGCGCAAGTGGTTTTTATCCACAGGGAGTTATTATCCATAGGGGGTTATTGTCCACAAGGGGTTAGTATCCACAGTGAGCTAATATCCTCAAGGAGTTAATATCCACATTGGATGATTATCCACAGGGAGTTATTGTCAACTCAGGGTTATTAACCACTACAAGTTATTATCTATAGGTGTTATTATCCACATGGGGTTATTATCCACAGGGAGTTATTATCTACAGGGGGTAATTATCCACAGGGAGTTATTATCCTCAGGGGTTATTACCCAAAGTGAGTTAATATCCCCAAGGGGTTATTATCCAGAGCAGATAATTTTCCACAGGGAGATATTATCCACGGGGTGTTATTATCCACGCGGGTTTTTTATCCTCATGGTGTTATTATCCACAGGGAGTTCTTATCCATATTAAGTTATTATCCACAGATGGATATTATCCACAGGGTGTTATTATCCACAGGGGGTTATTATCCACAAGGGGTGAGTATCCAAAGTGAGTTATTATCCTCAAGGTGTTATTATTCACTTGGGGGTATTATCCACAGACAGTTATTAGCCACATGGGTTTATTATCCACATGGAGTTATTATCTGCAGGGGGTTATTATACACATTGTGTTATTATGCACAGGGGGTTATTATCCACATGTGCTTATTATCTACCGGGTGTTATTATCCACTGGGGTTATTATTCAGAGGGAATTATTATCCACATGGGGTTATTATCCACAGAAGATTACTATCCACAGTGAGTTATTGTCCTTCGGGAGTTATTATCCAAAAGGGTTTATTATCCACAGGAAGTTAATATCCAAAAGGGGTTATTATCCACTAGGGGTTATTATCCACAGGGAGTTATTATCCACAGGGGTTATTAACCAGAGGGAGTTATTATCTACAGGGAGTTATTAGGAACACGTGGTTATTATCCAAACGGGGTTATTATCCATAAGGAGTTATGATCCACAAGTGTTTATTATCCACAGGAAGTTAATATCCAAAAGGGGTTATTATCCACTAGGGGTTATTATCCACAGGGAGTTATTACCCACAGGGGTTATTAACCAGAGGGAGTTATTATCTACAGGGAGTTATTAGGAACACGTGGTTATTATCCAAACGGGGTTATTATCCATAAGGAGTTATGATCCACAAGTGTTTATTATCCACAGGGAGTTAATATCCACAGGGGGTTATTATCCTGTGGGGGATATTATCCGCACAAGGTTATTATCCACAGGGAGTTATTATCTAAAGAGGTTATTATCAACAGGAAGTGATTATCCACAGGGGGTAATTATCCAGAGGGGGTTATTATACACAGGGGGTTATTATGCACAGGGAGTTATTATCCACCGGGAGTTATTATCCACAAGGGATTATTACCCACAGGGCGTTAATATCCACAAGTGTTTGTTATTAACAGGGGGTTATTATCCACAGGGAGTTATTATCCACCGGGGATATTAACCACAGGGAGTGATTATCCACAGGGAGTCTTTATGCACACGGGGTTATTATCCAAATGGGGTTATTATCCAGAGGAAGTTATTATCTAAAAGAGGTTATTATCCACAGAGAGTTAATATCCGCAAGGCATTATTATCCAGAGGGGGTTGTTATCCACATGGGGTTATTATCAACATGGAGTTATTATACACAGAGGGGTGTTATCCAGATGCAGTTATTATCTACCGGGGGTTATTATCCATTGGGTTTGTTATCCAGTGGGAGTTATTATCCAGAGGGTGTTATTATCCCCACGGGTTTATTATCCACAGGGGATTATTATCCACAGGAAGTTATTGTCCACCGAGAGTTATTATCCACAAGGGGCTATTATCCACAGGGAGTTAATATCCACAAGGGGTTATTATACAGAGGTGGTTATTATCCACTGGGGGATATTATCCACAGGGAGTTATTATCTAAAGGGGGTTATTATCCACATGGGGTTATCATCCACAGGGGGTTATTATCCAGATGGGGTTTTTATCTAAGGGGGGTTATTATCCACCGGGTTTGTTATCCAGTGGGAGTTGTTATCCAGAGGCAGATTTTATCCCCACGAGGTTATTATCCACAGGGAGTTATTATCCACAGGGAGTTATTATCCACAAGGGTTTATTATCCACAGGGAGTTAATATCCACAACGGGTTATTATCCACATGGGGTTATTATCCACTGGGGCTTATTATCCACAGGGAGTTGGTATTCTCAGGGGCTTTTTATCCACAAGCATTTATTATCAACAGGTGGTTACTATCCACAGGTGGTTGTTGTCCAACGTGGGTTGTTATCCACAAGGGGGTATTCTCCTCAGGGTGTTAGTATCCACAGGGAGTTATTATCCACACGGGATTATTATCCACATGGGGTTATTATCCACATTTACTACTTATCCACAGGGAGCTTTTATCCTCAAGGTGTTATTATCCACAGAAAGATATAATCCACTGGGGGTTATTATGCACACGGGGTTATTATCCACACAGGGTTATTATCCACAGGGAGTTATTATCCACAAGGGGTTATTATCCACAGGGAGTTAATATCCACAAGGGGGTTATTATGCAGAGGGGGTTATTATCCACAGGGATTTATTATCCACAGGGAGTTATTATCTAAAGGGGGTCATTACCCACAGGGAGTTATTATCCACAGGGGTTATTAACCAAAGGGAGTTATTATCCTCAGGGATTTATTACCCACAGGTGGATATTATCCACAGGGTGATATTATCCACAGGGGGTTATTATCCACAAGGGGGGAGTATCCAAAGAGAGTTATTATCCTCAAGGAGTTATTATCCACTTGGGGTTATTATCCACAGGCAGTTATTAGCCACACGGTTTTATTACCCACATGGAGTTATTATCGACAGGGGGTTATTATACACATTGTGTTATTATCGACAGGGGGTTATTATCCACATGTGCTTATTATCTACCGGGGCTTATTATCCACTGGGGTTATTATTCAGAGGGAATTATTATCCACATGGGGTTATTATCCACAAGGGCTGAGTATCCAAAGTGAGTTATTATCCTCAAGGAGTTATTAACCACATGGGGTTATTATCCATAGGAGATTACTATCCACAGGGAGTTATTATCCTTCGGGACTTATTATCCAAAAGGGTTTATTATCCACAGGGTGTTAATATCTACAAGGAGTTTATTATCCACAGGGTGTTATTATCCACAGGGAGTTATTATCCACCGGGGTTATTAACCACAGGGAGTTATTATCCACAGGGAGTTATTAGGAACACGGGGTTATTATCCACACGGTGTTATTATCCATAAGGAGTTATTATCCACAAGTGGTCATTATCCACAGGGTGTTAATGTCCACTGGGGGTTATTATCTAGTGGAGGATATTATCCACAGGGGGTTATTATCCACAGGGAGTTATTATCTAATGGGGTTATTATCCACAGGGAGTGATTATCCACAAGGGGTTATTATCCAGAGTGGGTTATTATCCACAGGGAGTTATTATCTACCGGGGTTATTAACCACAGGGCGTTGTTAACCATGGGGAGTTACTAGCCACAGGGAGTTATTATCTACAACGGCTTATTATCAACAGGGAGTTATTATCCTCAAAGAGTTATTATCCACATGGCGTTATTATCCACACGGGGTTATAATCTGCAAGCGGTTTTTATCCACAGGGAGTTATTATCCATAGGGGGTTATTATCCACAAGGGGTTAGTATCCACAGTGAGCTATTATCCTCAAGGAGTTAATATCCACATTGGATGATTATCCAAAGGGAGTTATTGTCAACACTGGGTTAATAACCACAACGAGTTATTATCTATAGGGATTATTATCCACATGGGGTTATTATCCACAGGGAGTTATTATCTACAGGGGTAATTATCCACAGGGAGTTATTATCCTCAGGGGTTATTATCTACAGTGAGTTAATATCCCCAATGGGTTATTATCCAGAGTGGATAATTTCCCACAGGGAGATATTATCCACAGGGTTTTATTATCCACAGGGGGTTATTATCCACAAGGGGTGAGTATCCAAAGTGAGTTATTATCCTCAAGGAGTTATTATCCACTTGGGGCTATTATCCACAGGCAGTTATTAGCCACATGGGTTTATTATCCACATGGAGTTATTATCTGCAGGGGGTTATTATACACATTGTGTTATTATCCACAGGGGGTTATTATCTACTGGGTGTTATTATACTCTGGGGTTATTATTCAGAGGGAATTATTATCCACATGGGGTAATTATCCACAGGAGATTACTATCCACAGTGAGTTATTATCCTTCGGGAGTTATTATCCAAAAGGTTTTATTATCCACAGGGAGTTAATATCCACAAGGGGTTATTATCCACAAGAGGTAATTATCCACAGGGAGTTATTATGCACAGGGGTTATTAACCACAGGGAGTTATTATCCACAGGGAGTTATTAGGAACACGGGGTTATTATCCAAACGGGGTTATTATCCATAAGGAGTTATTATCCACAAGTGTTTATTATCCACAGGGAGTTAATATCCACAGGGGGTTATTATCCAGTGGGGGATATTATCCACACAAGGTTATTATCCACAGGGAGTTATTAGATAAAGGGGTTATTATCAACAGGGAGTGCCTATCCACAAGGGGTTATTATCCAGAGGAGGTTATTATACACAGGGGGTTATTATGCACAGGGAGTTATTATCCACTGGGAGTTATTATCCACAAGGGGTTATTATCCACAGGGAGTTATTATCCACCGGGGATATTAACCACACGGAGTAATTCCCACAGGGAGTCATTATGCACACGGGGTTATTATCCAAATAGGGTTATTATCCACAGGAAGTTATTATGTACAAGGGGTTACAATATCCACAAAGGGTTATTATCCATAGGGGGTTTATATCCACAGGGGGTTATTATCCACAGGGTCTTATTATCTAAAGAACGTTATTATCCACAGGGATTTATTAACCACACGGTCTTATTAACCACAAGGATTTATTATCCGCAGGGATTTATTATCCGCAAGGGGTTATTATCCAGAGGGAGTTATTATCCACAGGCAGTTATTATCCACAAGGGGTTAGTCGCCACAGTGAGTTGTTTTCCTCAAGGAGTTATTATCCACATGGGGTAATTATCCACAGGGAGTTATTATCCACACGGGCTTATTAACCCCAAGGATTTATTATCTACTGGGGGTTATTATCCACATGGGGTTATTATCCAAAGGGTGTTATTATCCACCTGGGTTTATTATCTACCATGGGTTATTAACCACAGGGGTTTATTATCCACAGGGAGTTATTATCCAAAGCGAGTTATTATGCACACTGGTTATTATCCGCAAGGGGTTATTATCCACAGGGAGTTATTATCCAAATGGGTTATTAACCACATGGAGTTATTATACACAGGGAATTATTATGCACACGGGGTTATTATCCACAAGCGGTTATTATCCATAAGGAGTTAATATCCACAAGGGGTTATTATCCACAGGGAGTTATTGTCCAAGGGGAGTTATTATCCACACAGGTTTATTATCCACAGGGAGTTATTATCCAAAGGTGGTTATTATCTGCACGCAGATTTTATTAACAGGGAGTTATTATCCACACGTGCTTATTAACCGCAAGGATTTATTATATACGGGGGGTTATTATCCACATGGGGTTATTATCCACAGGGTGTTATTATCCACATGGGGTTATTATCCACAGGGATTTATTATCCACATGGGCTTAGTAACCACAAGGATTTATTATCCGCAGCGATTTATTATCCACAAGGGGTTATTATCCAGAGGGAGTTATTATCCACAAGGGGTTATTATCCACAAGGGGTTAGTCGCCACAGTGAGTTGTTATCCTCAAGGAGTTATTATCCACATGGGGTAATTATCCACAGGGAGTTATTATCCACACGGGCTTATTAACCACAAGGATTTATTATCTACTGGGGGTTATTATCCACATGGGGTTATTATCCAAAGGGTGTTATTATCCACCTGGGTTTATTATCTACCATGGGTTATTAACCACAGGGGTTATTATCCACAGGGAGTTATTATCCACAGCGAGTTATTATGCACACTGGTTATTATCCGCAAGGGGTTATTATCCACAGGGGGTTATTATCCACAGGGAGTTATTATCCAAATGGGTTATTAACCACATGGAGTTATTATACACAGGGAGTTATTATGCACATGGGGTTATTATCCACAAGTGGTTATTATCCATAAGGAGTTAATATCCACATGGGGTTATTATCCAGAGGGGGTTTATATCCACAGGGGTTATTAACCACAGGGAGTTATTATCCACAGGGAGGATTATGCACAAGGGTTTATTATCCACACGGGGTTATTATCCACAGGGAGTTATTATCTAAAGGGGGTCATTATCCACAGGGAGTTATTATCCACAGGGGTTATTAACCACAGGGAGTTATTATCCTCAGGGAGTAATTATCCACAGGTGGATATTATGCACAGGGTGTTATTATCCAGCGCAAGTTATTAGCCACAAGGGTTTATTATCCACAGGGAGTTATTATCTAAAGGAGTTATTATCCACAGGTAGTGATTATCCACAAGGCTTTATTATCCAGAGGCGGTTATTATCCACAGGGGGTTATTATTCACAGCGAGTTATTAACCACCGGGAGTTATTATCCGCAAGGGATTATTATCCACAGGGAGTTAATATCCACAAGGGGTTGTTATCCACAGGGAGTTATTATCCACAGCGAGTTATTATGCACACTGGGTTATTATCCGCGAGGGGTTATTATCCACAGGGGGTTATTATCCACAGGGAGTCATTATCCAAATGGGTTATTAACCACATGGAGTTATTATACACAGGGAGTTATTATGCACACGGGGTTATTATCCACAAGTGGTTATTATCCATAAGGAGTTAATATCCACATGGGGTTATTATCCAGAGGGGGTTTATATCCACAGGGGTTATTAACCACAGGGAGTTATTATCCACAGGGAGGATTATGCACAAGGGTTTATTATCCACACGGGGTTATTATCCACAGGGAGTTATTATCTAAAGGGGGTCATTATCCACAGGGAGTTATTATCCACAGGGGTTATTAACCACAGGGAGTTATTATCCTCAGGGAGTAATTATCCACAGGTGGATATTATGCACAGGGTGTTATTATCCAGCGCAAGTTATTAGCCACAAGGGTTTATTATCCACAGGGAGTTATTATCTAAAGGAGTTATTATCCACAGGTAGTGATTATCCACAAGGCTTTATTATCCAGAGGCGGTTATTATCCACAGGGGGTTATTATTCACAGCGAGTTATTAACCACCGGGAGTTATTATCCGCAAGGGATTATTATCCACAGGGAGTTAATATCCACAAACGGTTGTTATCCACAGGGAGTTATTATCCACAGCGAGTTATTATGCACACTGGGTTATTATCCGCGAGGGGTTATTATCCACAGGGGGTTATTATCCACAGGGAGTCATTATCCAAATGGGTTATTAACCACATGGAGTTATTATACACAGGGAGTTATTATGCACACGGGGTTATTATCCAGAAGCGGTTATTATCCATAAGGAGTTAATATCCACAAGGGGTTATTATCCATAGGGGGTTTATATCCACAGGGCTTATTAACCACAGGGAGTTATTATCCACAGGGAGGATTATGCACAAGGGTTTATTATCCACACGGGATTATTATCCACAGTGTGTTATTATCCACAGGGAGTTATTATCCACAGGGGTTATTAACCACAGGGATTTATTGTCCACAGGAAGTTATTATGCACACGGGGTTTTTATCCACAAGGTGTTGTTATTCACAGGGAGTTAAGATCCACAAGGGGTTATTAACCAGAGGGGGTTATTATCCACAGGGTTTATTCACCACAGGGCGTTATTAACCATGGGGAGTTACTATCAACAGGGAGTTATTATCTATAACGGGTTATTATCAGCAGGGAGTTATTATCCTCAAGGAGTTACTATCCACATGGCATTATTATCCACACAGGGTTATAATCCAAAAGGGGTTATTATCCATAGGGTGTTATTATCCACACGGGGTTCTTATCCACAGGGAGTAATTATCCACACGGGGTTATCATCCGCACGTGGTTTTTATCCACAGGGAGTTATTATACATAGGGTGTTATTATCCACCAGGGGTTAGTATCCACAGTGAGCTATTATCCTCAAGGAGTTAATATCCACATTGGGTGATTATCCACAGGGAGTTATTGTCAACACTGAGTTATTAACCACAAGGAGTTATTATCTATAGGGGTTATTATCCACATGGGGAATTATCCACAGGGAGTTATTATCTACAGGGGGTAATTATAAACAGGGAGTTATTATCCACAGGGGTTATGATCCACATTGAGTAATTATCCCCAAGGGGTTATTATCCAGAGCGGATAATTTCCACAGGGAGTTCTTATCCACAGGGGGTTATTATCCACAGGGAGTTATTATCCAAATGGGTTATTAACCACATGGAGTTATTATACACAGGGGCGTTATTATCCACGCGGGTTTTATATCCACACGGAGTTATTATCCACAGGGAGTTCTTATTCACAGGGAGTTATTATCCACAGGTGGATATTATCCACAGGGTGTTATTATCCACAGGGGGTTATTATCCACAAGGGGTGAGGATCCAAAGTGAGTTATTATCCTCAAGGAGTTATTATCCACTTGGGGGTATTATCCACAGGCAGTTATCAGCCACACGGGTTTATTATCCACATGGAGTTATTATCTACAGGGGGTTATTATACACATTGTGTTATTATCCACAGGGGGTTATTATCCACATGTGCATATTATCAACCGGGTGTTATTATCCACTGGGGTTATTATTCAGTGGGAGTTATTATCCACATGGGGTTATTATGCAGAGGAGATTACTATCCACAGGGAGTTATTATCCTTCGGGAGTTATTATCCAAAAGGGTTTATTATCCACAGGAAGTAAATATCCACAAGGGGTTATTATCCACAGGAAGTTATTATCCACAGGGAGTTATTATGCACACGGGGTTGTTATCCACACGGGGTTATTATCCACAGGTTGTTATTATCCACAAAGGGCTATTATCCACAGGGAGTTAATATGCACAAGGGGTTATTATACAGAGGTGGTTATTATACACAGGGGGATATTATCCACAGGGAGTTATTATCTAAAGTGGGTTATTATCCACGTGGGGTTATCATCCACAGGGGGTTATTATCCAGATGGGGTTATTATCTACGGGGGGTTATTATCCACCGGGTTTGTTATCCAGTGGATGTTATTATCCCCATGGGGTTATTATCCACAGGGAGTTACTATCCACAGGGTGTTATTATCTGCAAGGGTTTATTATCCAGAGGGAGTTAATATCCACAAGGGGTTATTATCTACATGGGGTTATTATCCACTGGGGCTTATTACCCACAGGGTGTTATTATCCACTGGCAGTTATTAGCCACAAGGGTTTATTATCCACAGGGAGTTATTATCTAAAGGGGTTATTATCCAAAGGTAGTAATTATCCACAAGGCTTTATTATCCAGAGGCGGTTATTATCCACAGTGGGTTATTATTCACAGCGAGTTATTAACCACCGGGAGTTATTATCCGCAAGGGATTATTATCCACAGGGAGTTAATATCCACAAGGGGTTGTTATCCACAGGGGGTTATTATCCAAAGGGAGTTAATATCCACAAGGCGTTATTATCCAGAGAGTGTTGTTATCCACATGGGGTTATCATCCACATGGAGTTATTATCCACAGCGGGGTATTATCCAGATGGGGTTGTTATCTACCGGGAGTTATTATCCACCGGGTTTGTTATCCAGTGGGAGTTATTATCCAGAGGGAGTTATTATCCCCACGGGGTTATTATCCACAGGTGATTATTATCCACAAGGAGTTATTATCCAAAGGGTGTTATTATCCACAAAGGGCTATTATCCACAGGGAGTTAATATCCACAAGGGGTTGTTATACAGAGGTGGTTATTATCCACAGGGGGATATTATCCACAGGGAGTTATTATCTAAAGGGGGTTATTATCCACGTGGTGTTATCATCCACAGGGGGTTATTATACAGATGGGGTTATTATCTACGGGGGGTTATTATCCACCAGGTTTGTTATCCAGTGGGAGTTATTATCCAGAGGCAGTTATTATCCCCACGGGGTTATTATCCACAGGGAGTTACTATCCACAGGGTGTTATTATCCACAAGGGTTTATTATCCACAGGGAGTTAATATCCAAATGGGGTTATTATCCACGTGGGGTTATTATCCACTGGGGCTTATTATCCACAGGGAGTTAGTATCCACAGGGGCTTTTTATCCACAAGGATTTATTATCCACAGGTCGTTATTATCCACATGTGGTTGTTGTTCAAAGTGGGTTGTTATCCACAAGGGGGTATTCTCCTCAGGGCGTTATTATCCACAGGGAGTTACTATCCACACGGGGTTATTATCCACATTTATTTCTTATCCACAGGGAGCTTTTATCCAGAAGGTGTTATTATCCACAGAGAGATATAATCCACTGGGGGTTATTATCCCCACGAGGTTATTATCCACAGGGGATTATTATCCACAAGGAGTTATTATCCACAGGGTGTTATTATCCACAAAGGGCTATTATCCACAGGGAGTTAATATCCACAAGGAGTTATTATACAGCGATGGTTATTATCCACAGGGGGATATTATCCACAGGGAGTTATTATCTAAAGGGGGTTATTATCCACGTGGGGTTATCATCCACAGGGGATTATTATCCAGAAGGGGTTATTATCTACGGGGGGTTATTATCCACTGGGTTTATTATCCAGTGGGAGTTATTATCCAGAGGCAGTTATTATCCCCAAGGTGTTATTATCCACAGAGAGATATAATCCACTGGGGGTTATTATGCACAGGGGGTTATTATCGACACAGGGTTATTATCCACAGGGAGTTATTATCCACAAGGGGTTATTATCCACAGGGATTAAATATCCACAAGGGGTTATTATGCACACTGGTTAATCATCCACAGGGACTTATTATCCACAAGGAGTAATTATCTAAAGGGGGTCATTATCCACAGGGAGTTATTATCCACCGGGGTTATTAACCACAGGGAGTTATTATCCTCAGGGAGTTATTATCCACATGGGGTTATTATCCACAGGGAGTTATTATCCTCAAGGAGTTATTATCCAAACGGGGTTATTACCAAATTGGGTTATTATCCTCATGGTGTTATTATCCTCACGGGGTTATTGTCCACAGGGAGTTATTATGCACATGGGGTTATTATCCAAACGGGGTTATTATCCACATGGAGTTATTATCTACAAGGTTTATTATCCACAGGGAGTTAATATCCACAAGGGGTTATTATCCAGAGGGGGTTTTAATACACAGGGAGTTAGTAACCACAGGCGGTTATTATCCACAGAGATTTATTATCCACAGGTGGTTATTATCCACGAGGGTTTATTATCTACCAGGGGTGATTATCCACAGGGCTTATTATCCACAGTGAGTTATTATCCATGGGGAGTTATTATCCACATGGGACTATTACCCACCGGGAGTTATTATCCACAAGGGGTTATTATCCACAGGGAGTTAGTATCCACAAGGGGTTATTATCCACAAGGATTTATTATCCACAGGGTGTTATTTTCCACATGGGATTGTTGTCCATAGTGGGTTGTCATCCACAAAGGGGTATTATCCACAATGAGTTATTATCCACAAAGGGTTATTATCCACAGGGAGTTATTATCCACATGGGGTTATAATCCACATGGGGTTATTATCCACAGGGGGTTATTATCCACATGGGGTTATTATCTACAGGGTGTTATTAACCACGTTACTTATTATCCACAGGGAGCTATTATCCACATGGGGTTATTATCCACAAGAGGTTATTATCCACAGGGAGTTAATATCCACAAGGGGTTATTATCACATGGGGTTATTATCCACAGGGGGTTATTATACACATCAAGTTAGTATCTACAGCGTGTTATTGTCCACAGGGATTTATTATCCACAGGTGGTTATTATCCACGTGTGTTTATAATCTACCATGGGTTATTATCCACAGGGGTTATTATCCACAGGGAGTTATTATCAAAGGGGAGTTATTATCCACACAGGGTTATTATCCACAGGGATTTATTATCCACAGATGGTTCTTATCCGCACACGGGTTTTATCCACAGGGAGTTATTATCCACACGGGCTTATTAACCACAAGGATATATTATCTAAAGGGGGTTATTATCAACATGGGGTTATTATCCTCAGGGTGTTATTATCCACATGGGTTTATTATCCTCAGGGAGTTATTATCTACAAAGGGTTATTAACCACAAGGATTTATTATCCGCAGGGAGTTATTATCCACAAGGTGTTATTATCCACAGGGAGTTATTATCCACAGGGGGTTATTATCCACAAGAGGTTAGTCTCCACAGTGAGTGGTTATCCTCAAGGAGTTATTATCCACATGGGGTTATTATCCACAGGGAGTTATTATCCACACGGGCTTATTAGCCACAAGGATTTATTATCTACTGGGGGTTATTATCCACATGGGGTTATTATCCACAGGGTGTTATTATCCACATGGTTTTATTATCTACCGTGGGTTATTAACCACAGGGGTTATTATCCACAGGGAGTTATTATCCACAGTGAGATATTATACACACGGAGTTATTATCTACAAGAGGATTTTATCCACTGGGAGTTAATATCCACAAGGGGTTATTATCACATGGGGTTATAATCCACAGGGGGTTATTATACATGTGGAGTTAGTATCCACAGGTTGTTATTATCCACAGGGATTTATTATCCACAGGTGGTTCTTATCAACATGGGTTTATAATCTACCCGGGCTTATTATCCACAGTGGTTATTATCCACAGGGAATTATTATCCATGGGGAGTTATTTTCCACACGGGGTTATTATCCACAGGGGATTATCATCCACAGGGTATTACTATCCACAGGGAGTTATTATCCACAAGGGGTTATTATACACAGGGAGTTATTATCCACAAGGGGTTATTATCCACAGTGAGTTAATATCCCCAAGGTGTTACTATCCAGAGCGGGTTATTATCCACAGCGAGTTAGTATCCACAGGGGGTTATTATCCATAAGGTTTTATTATCCACAGGGGGTTATTATCCAATGGGGTTATTATCTACCGGGCGTTATTAACCACACGGTTTATTCTCCACAGGGAATTATTATCCAAAGGGAGTTATTATCCACATGGGGTTATTACGCACAAGGGGTTATTATCCACAGGGTGTTAATATCCACAAGGGGTTATTATCACATGGGGTTATTATCCACAGGGGGTTATTATACACATTCAGGTGGTATCTACAGGGTGTTATTGTCCACAGGGATTTATTATCCACAGGTGGTTATTATCCACGTGGGTTTATATTCTACCAGGGGTTATTATACACAGGGGTTATTATCCACAGGGAGTTATTATCCAAGGGGAGTTATTATCCACACAGGGTTATTATCCACAGGGAGTTATTATCCAAAGGTGGTTATTATCCGCACCCGGGTTTTATTAACAGGGAGTTATTATCCACATGGGCTTATTAACCAAAAGGATTTATTATGCGCAGGGATTTATTATCCACAAGGGGTTATTATCCACAGGGAGTTATTATCCACAGGGGGTTATTATCCACAAGGGGTTAGGCTCCACACTGAGTTGTTATCCTCAAGGAGTTATTATCCACATGGGGTTATTATCCACAGCGATTTATTATCCACACGGGCTTATTAACCACAAGGATTTATTATCTACTGGGAGTTATGATCCATATGGGGTTATTATCCACAGGGTGTTATTATCCACATGGGTTTATTATCCACCGTGGGTTATTAACCACAGGGGTTATTATCCACAGGGAGTTATTATCCACAGGGAGTTATTATGCACATGGGGTTATTATCCGCAAAGGGTTATTATCCACAGGGGGTTGTTATCCACAGGGAGTTATTATCCAAATGTGTTATTAACCACAGGGAGTTATTATACACAGGGAGTTACCAAGCACACGGGGTTATTATCCACAAGCAGTTATTATCCATAAGGAGTTAATATCCACATGGGGTAATTATCCTTAGGGGGTTAATATCCACAGGGGGTTATTATCCACAGGGATTTATTACCTAAAGAGCGTTAATATCCACAGGGAGTTATTATCCACAGGGGTGATTAACCGCTGGGTGTTATTATCCACAGGGAGTTATTATGCACACGGGTTTATTATCAATAAGGGGTTATTATCCACAGGGTGTTATTATCCACAGGGAGTTATTATCCACAGGGGTTATTAACCACAGGGATTTATTGTCCACTGTGAGTTATTATGCACACGGGGTTATTATCCACAAGGGGTTATTATCCACAGGGCGTTAATATCCACAAGGGGTTATTAACCAGAGGGTGTTATTATCCACAGGGGATTATTATCCACAGGGAGTTATTATCTAAAGGGTGTTATTATCCACAGGGAGATATTATCCACAGGGGTTATTAACCACAGGGAGTTATTATCCACAGGGAGTTATAATGCACAAGGGGTTATTATCCACATGGGCTTTTCATCCACAGCGAGTTATCATCCCAAAGGGGTTATTATCTAGAGTGGGTTATTATCCACAGCGAGTTATTATCCACAGGGAGTTATTATCCTCAAGGTGTTATTATCCGCAAGAGGTTATTATCCACAGCGAGTTCTTATCCACACGGAGTTACTATCCACAAGGGGTTATTATCCACAGGAAGTTATTATCTATGGGGGTTTATGATCCACAGGGTGTTATTATCCAGCGGGGGTTATTATCCACAAGGGGTTAGTATCCACAGTGAGTTATTCTCCTCAAGCATTTATTATCCACTAGGGGTTATTATCCAGAGGGAGTTATTATCTACGGAGGGTTATTATCCACACGGGGTTTTTATCCACAGGGAGTAATTATCCACACGGGGTTATCATCCGCACATGGTTTTTATCCACAGGGAGTTATTATCCATAGGCGATTATTATCAACAAGGGTTTAGTATCCACAGTGAGCTATTATCCTCAAGGAGTTAATATCCACATTGGGTGATTATCCACAGGGAGTTATTGTCAACACTGGGTTATTAACCACAAGGAGTTATTATCTATAGGGGTTATTATCCACATGGGGTTATTATCCACAGGGAGTTATTATCTACAGGAGGTAATTATCCACAGGTAGTTATTATCCTCAGGGGTTATTATCCACACTGAGTTAATATCCCCAAGGGGTTATTATCCAGAGCGGATAATTTTCCACAGGGAGAGATTATCCAAGGGGAGTTATTATCCACATGGGTTTTTTAACCACACGGAGTTATTATCCACAGGGAGTTCTTATCCACAGGGAGTTATTATCCACATGTGGATATTATCCACAGAGTGTTATTATCCACAGGGGGATATTATCCACAAGGGGGGATTGTTCAAAGTGAGTTATTATCCTCAAGGAGTTATTATCCACTTGGGGGTATTATCCACTGGCAGTTATTAGTCACACGGGTTTATTATCCACATGGAATTATTATCCACATGGGGTTATTATCCACAGGAGATTACTATCCACAGGGAGTTATTATCCTTCGGGACTTATTATCCAAAAGGGTTTATTATCCACAGGGAGTTAATATCCACAAGGGGTTATTATCCACTGGGAGTTATTATCCACAGGGAGTTATTATCCACCGGGGTTATTAACCACAGGGTGTTATTTTCCACAGGGAGTTAGTAGGAACACGGTGTTATTATCCACACGGGGTTATTATCCATAAGGTGTTATTATCCAAAAGTGTTTATTATCCACAGGGAGTTAATATCCACAGGGGGTTATTATCCAGTGGGGGATATTATCCACAGGAGCTTATTATCCCCAGGGAGTTATTACCTAAAGGGGTTATTATCCACAGGGAGTGATTCTCCACAAGGGGTTATTGCCCAGAGGGGGTTCTTATCCACAGGGGTTTATTATGCACAGGGAGTTATTATCCACCGGGAGTTATTATCCACAAGGAATTATTATCCACAGGGAGTTAATATCCACAAGGGGTTGTTATCCAAAGGGGGTTATTATCCTCAGGGACTTATTATCCACCGGGATTATTAACCACAGGAAGTTATTATCCACAGGGAGTTATTATGCACACGGGGTTATTATCCAAACGGGGTTATTATCCACAGGAAGTTATTATCTCCAAGGGGTTTATATCCACAGGGAGTTAATATCCACAATGAGTTATTATCCAGAGGGGGTTATTATTCACATGGAGTTATTATCCTCAGCGGGGTATTATCCAGATGGGGTTATTATCTACCGGAGGTTATTATCCACCGGGTTTGTTATCCAGTGGGAGTTATTATCCAGAGGGCGTTATTATCCCCACCGGGTTATTATCCACAGGGGATTATTATCCACAGGGAGTTATTATCCACAGGGAGTTATTATCCACAAGGGGTTATTATCCAAAGGGAGTTAATATCCACAAGGGGTTATTATACAGAGGTGGTCATTATCCACAGGGGGATATTATCCAGAGGGAGTTATTATCTAAAGGGGGTTATTATCCACATGGGGTTATCATCCACAGGGGGTTATTATCCTGATGGGGTTATTATCTACGGGGTGTTATTATCCACCAGGTTTGTTATCCAGTGGGAGTTATTATCCAGAAGCAGTTATTATCCCCACGGGGTTATTATCCACAGGCAGTTATTATCCACAGGGAGTTACTATCCACAACGATTTATTATCCACAGGTGGTAATTATCCACAGGTGGTTGTTGTCCACAGTGGGTTGTTAACCACAAGGGGGTATTCTCCTCAGGGAGTTATTATCCACAGGGAGTTATTTTCCACACGGGATTATTATCCACATGGGGTTATTATCCACATTTATTTCTTATCCACAGGGAGCTTTTATCCACAAGGTGTTATTATTCACAGAGAGATATAATCCATTGGGGGTTATTATGCACACGGGGTTATTATCCACACAGGGTTATTATCCATAGGGAGTTATTATCCACAAGGGGTTATTATCCACAGGGAGTTAATATCCACAAGGGGTTATTATGCAGAGGGCGATATTATCCACAGGCATTTATTATCCCCAGGGAGTTATTATCCACAGGTGGATATTTTCCACAGGGTGTTATAATCCACAGGGGATTATTACCCACAAGGGGGGAGTATCCAAAGTGAGTTATTAACCTCAAGGAGTTATTATCCACTTGGGGTTATTATCCACAGGCAGTTATTAGCCACACGGGTTTATTATCCACATGGAGTTATTGTCTACAGGGGGTTATTATACACATGATGTTATTATCCACAGGGGGTTATTATCCACATGTGCTTATTATCTACCGGGTGTTAGAATCCACTGGGGTTATTATTCAGAAGGAGTTATTAGCCACATGGGGTTATTATCCACAGGAGATTACTATCCACAGGGAGTTATTATCCTTCTGGACTTATTATCCAAAAGGGTTTATTAGCCACAAGGAGTTAATATCCACAAGGGGTTATTATCCACAGGGGGTTATTATACACAGGGAGTTATTATCCACCGGGGTTATTACCCACAGGGAGTTATTATCCACAGGGAGTTATTAGGAACATGGGATTATTATCCACACGTGGTTATTATCCATAAGGAGTTATTATCCAGAAGTGGTTATTATCCACAGTGAGTTAATATCCACAGGGCGTTATTATCTAAAGGGGTTATTATCCACAGTGAGTGCTTATCCACAAGGGTTATTATCCAAATGGGGTTATTATCCACAGGGAGATATTAACCACCGGGGTTATTAACCACAGGGAGTTAATATCCTCAGGGAGTTATTATCCACATTGGGGTTATTATCCACAGGGAGTTATTATCCCCAAGGAGTTATTATCCACACGGGGTTATTACCAAATTGGGTTTTTATCCTCATGGCGTTATTATCCACACAGAATTATTATCCACAGGGAGTTATTATGCACACGGGGTTGTTATCCAAATGGGGTTATTATCCACATGGAGTTATTATCTACAAGGGTTATTATCCACAGGGAGTTAATATCCACAAGGAGTTATTATCCAGAGTGTCTTATTATACACAGGGAGTTAGTAACCACAGGGGGTTACTATCCCCAGTGATTTATTATCCACAGGTCGTTATTATCCATGAGGGTTTATTATCTACCAGGGGTGATTATCATCAGGGCTTATTATCCACAGTGAGTTATTATCCATGGGAAGTTATTATCCACACAGGGTTATTATCCACATTGGGGTTATTATCCACAGGGAGTTATTATCCCCAAGGAGTTATTATCCACACGGGGTTATTTCCAAATTTGGTTTTTATCCTCATGGTGTTATTATGCACACAGAATTACTATCTGCAGGGAGTTATTATGCAGACGGGGTTGTTATCCAAATTGGGTTATTATCCACATGGAGTTATGATCTACAAGGGTTATTATCCACAGGGAGTTAATATCCACAAGGAGTTATTATCCAGAGTGTCTTATTATACACAGGGAGTTAGTAACCACAGGGGGTTACTATCCACAGGGATTTATTATCCACAGGTCGTTATTATCCACGAGGGTTTATTATCTACCAGGGGTGATTATCATCAGGGTTTATTATCCACAGTGAGTTATTATCCATGGGAAGTTATTATCCACACGGGATTATTATCCACAGGGAGTTATTATCCACACGGGATTATTATCCACAGGGAGTTATTATCCACAAGGGGTAATTATCCACAGGGAGTTAGTATCCACAGGGGGTTATTATCCACAAGGATTTATTATCCACAGGGGCTTATTTTCCTCACGGGTATGTTGTCCATAGTGGGTTGTTATCCACAAAGAGGTATTATCCACAATGAGTTATTATCCACATAGGGTTAATATTCCCAGGGAGTTATTATCCACATGGAGTTATTATCCACATAGGGTTATTATCCACAGGCGGTTATTATCCACGTGGGGTTATTATCTACCGGGCGTTATTAACCACATTGTTTATTAACCACAGGGAGTTATTATCCACAGGGAGTTTTTATCCACAAGGGGCTATTATCCACAGGGAGTTACTATCCACAAGGGGTTATTATACAGAGGTGGTTATTATCCCCAGGGGGATATTATCCACAGGGAGTTATTATCTAAAGTGTGTTATTATCCACATGGGGTTATCATCCACAGGGGGTTATTATCCAAATGGGTTTTTATCTACGGGGGGTTATTATCCACTGGGTTTGTTATCCAGTGGGAGTTAATATCCAGATGCAGTTATTATCCCCACGGGGTTATTATCCACAGGCAGTTATTATTTACAGGGAGTTATTATCCAGAAGGGTTTATTATCCACAGGAGTTAATATCCACAAGGGGTTATTATCCACATGTGGTTATTATCCACTGGGGCTTCTTATCCTCAGGGAGTTAGTATCCACAGGGGCTTTTTATCCACAAGGATTTATTATCCAAAGGTGGTTATTATCCACAGGTGGTTGTTGTCCACAGTGGGTTGTTGTCCACAAAGGGGTATTCTCCTCAGGGAATTATTATCCACAGGGAGTTATTATCCACACGGGATTATTATCCACATGACGTTATTATCCACATTTATTTCTTATCCACAGGGAGCTTTTATCCACAAGGTGTTATTATCCACAGAGAGATATAATCCATTGGGGGTTATTATGCACACAGGGTTATTATCCACACAGGGTTATTATCCACAGGGAGTTATTATCCACAAGGGGTTATTATCCACAGGGAGTTAATATCCACAAGGGGTTATTATGCAGAGGGCGTGATTATCCACAGGGATTTATTATCCCCAGGGAGTTATTATCCACAGGTGGATATTATCCACAGGGTGTTATTATCCATAGGGGATTATTATCCACAAGGGGGGAGTATCCAAAGTGAGTTATTATCCTCAAGGAGTTATTATCCACTTGGGGTTATTATCCACAGGCAGTTATTAGCCACACGGGTTTATTATCCACATGGAGTTATTATCTACAGGGGGTTATTATACACATGATGTTATTATCCACATGGGGTTATTATCCACATGTGCTTATTATCTACTGGGTGTTATTATCCACTGGGGTTATTAGTCAGAAGGAGTTATTATCCACATGGCGTTATTATCCACAGGAGATTACTATCCACAGGGAGTTATCATTCGGGACTTATTATCCAAAAGGGTTTATTATCCACAGGCAGTTAATATCCAGAAGGGGTTATTATCCACAGGGGGTTATTATCCACAGGGACTTATTATCCACCGGGGTTATTACCCGCAGGGAGTTATTATCCACAGGGAGTTATTAGGAACATTGGGTTATTATCCACACGTGGTTATTATCCATAAGGAGTTATTATCCAGAAGTGGTTATTATCCACAAGGAGTTAATATCCACAGGGAGTTATTATTTTAAGGGGTTATTATCCAAGGTGAGTGATTATCCACAAAGGTTATTATCCACAGGGGGTTAATATCCACAGGGAGTTTTTAACCGCCGGGGTTATTAACCACAGGGAGTTAATATCCTCAGGGAGTTATTATCCACATTGGGGTTATTATCCACAGGGAGTTATTATCCCCAAGGAGTTATTATCCACACGGGGTTATTACCAAATTGGGTTTTTATCCTCATGGTGTTATTAACCACACAGAATTATTATCCACAGGGAGTTATTATGCACACGGGGTTGTTATCCAAATGAGGTTATTATCCACATGGAGTTATTATCTACAAGGGTTATTATCCACAGGGAGTTAATATCCACAAGGAGTTATTATCCAGAGTGTCTTATTATACACAGGGAGTTAGTAACCACAGGGGGTTACTATCCACAGGGATTTATTATCCACAGGTCGTTATTATCCACGAGGGTTTATTATCTACCGGGGTGATTATCATCAGGGCTTATTATCCACAGTGAGTTATTATCCATGGGAAGTTATTATCCACACGATTATTATCCACAGGGAGTTATTATCCACAAGGGGTAATTATCCACAGGGAGTTAGTATCCACAGGGGGTTATTATCCACAAGGATTTATTATCCACAGGGCCTTACTTTCCTCATGGGTATGTTGTCCATAGTGGGTTGTTATCCACAAAGAGGTATTATCCAAAATGAGTTATTAGCCACATAGGGTTATTATTCCCAGGGAGTTATTATCCACATAGGGTTATTATCCACAGGTGGTTATTATCCACATGGGGTTATTATCTACCGGGCGTTATTAACCACATGGTTTATTATCCACAGGGAGTTATTATCCACAGGGAGTTTTAATCCACAAGGGGTTATTATCCACAGGGAGTTAATATCCACAAGGGGTTATTATACAGAGGTGGTTATTATCCCCAGGGGGTTATTATCCACAGGCAGTTATTATCCACAGGGAGTTATTATCCACAAGGGTTTATTATCCACAGGGAGTTAATATCCACAAGGGGTTATTATCCACATGGGGTTATTATCCACTGGGGCTTATAATCTTCAGGGAGTTAGTATCCACAGGGGCTTTTTATCCTCAAGGATTTATTATCCAAAGGTGGTTATTATCCACAGGTGGTTGTTTTCCACAGTGGGTTGTTATCCACAAGGGGGTATTCTCCTCAGGGATTTATTATACACAGGGAGTTGTTATCCTCAAGGAATTATTCTCCACACGGGGTTATTATCCACATTTATTTCTTATCCACAGGGAGCTTTTATCCACAAGGTGTTATTATCCACAGAGAGATATAATCCACTGGGGGTTATTATGCACAGGGGGTTATTATCCACACAGGGTTATTATCCACAGGGAGTTATTATCCACAAGGGGTTATTATCCACTGGGAGTTAATATCCACAATGGGTTATTATGCAGAGGGCGTTATTATCCACAGGGATTTATTATCCCCAGGGAGTTATTATCCACAGTTGGATATTATCCACAGGGTGTTATTATCCACAGGGGGTTATTATCCACAAGGGGGGAATATCCAAAGTGAGTTATTATCCTCAAGGAGTTATTATCCACTTGGGGTTATTATCCACAGGCAGTTATTAGCCACACGGGTTTATTATCCACATGGAGTTATTATCTACAGGGGGTTATTATACACATGATGTTATTATCGACAGGGTGTTATTATCCACACATGCTTATTATCTACCGGGTATTATTATCCACTGGGGTTATTATTCAGATCGAATTATTATCCATAGGGGATTATTATCCACAAGGGGGGAGTACCCAAAGTGAGTTATTATCCTCAAGGAGTTATTATCCACTTGGGGTTATTATCCACAGGCCGTTATTAGCCACATGGGTTTATTATCCACATGGAGTCATTATCTACAGGGGGTTATTATACACATGATGTTATTATCCACATGGGGTTAGTATCCACATGTGCTTATTATCTACTGGGTGTTATTATCCACTGGGGTTATTATTCAGAAGGAGTTATTATCCACATGGGGTTATTATCCACAGGAGATTACTATCCACAGGGAGTTATCCTTCGGGACTTATTATCCAAAAGGGTTTATTATCCACAGGGAGTTAATGTTCACAAGGGGTTATTATCCACAGGGGGTTATTATCCACAGGGAGTTATTATCCACCAGGGTTATTACCCACAGGGAGTTATTACCCACAGGGAGTTATTAGGAACATGGGGTTATTATCCACACGTGGTTATTATCCATAAGGAGTTATTATCCAGAAGTGGTTAATATCCACAAGGAGTTAATATCCACAGAGAGTTATTATCTAAAGGGGTTATTATCCACAGTGAGTTATTACCCATGGGAAGTTATTATCCACACGGGGTTACTATCCACATGGGGTTATTATCCACATGGAGTTATTATCCACACGGACTTATTAACCACAAGGATTTATGTTCCGCAGCGAGTTATTATCCACAAGGGGTTATTATCCACAGGGATATATTATCCTCAAGGAGTTATTATCCACACGGGGTTATTACCAAATTGGGTTATTATCCTCATGGTGTTATTATCCACACGGAATTATTATCCACAGGGAGTTATTATGCACCCGGTTTTGTTATCCAAACGGGGTTATTATCCACATGGAGTTATTATCTACAGGCGGTTATTATACACATGATGTTATTATCGACAGGGGGTTATTATCCACACATGCTTATTATCTACCGGGTGTTATTATCCACTGGGGTTATTATTCAGAACGAATTATTATCCACATGGGGTTATTATCCACAGGAGATTACTATCCACAGGGAGTTATTATCCTTCGGGACTTATTATCCAAAAGGTTTTATTATCCACAGGGGGTTAATATCCACAACGGGTTATTATCCACAGGGGGTTATTATCCACAGGGAGTTATTATCCACCGGGGTTATTAACAACAGGGAGTTATTATCCACAGGGAGTTATTAGGAACACGGGGTTATTATCCGGACTTGGTTATTATCCATAAGGAGTTATTATCCACAAGTGGTTATTATCCACAGGGAGTTAATATCCACAGGGAGTTATTATCTAAAGGGGTTATTATCCACAGTGAGTCATTATCCACAAGGGGTTATTATCCAGAGGGTGTTATTATACACAGGGGGTTATTATCCACAGGGAGTTATTATCCACATGGGGTTATTATCCACAGGGAGTTATTAACCACCGGGGTTATTAACCACAGGGAGTTATTATCCTCAGGGAGTTATTATCCACATGGGGTTATTATCCACGGGGAGTTATTATCCTCAAGGAGTTATTATCCACACGTGGTTATTACCAGATTGGGTTATTATCCTCATGGTGTTATTATCCACATGGAATTATTATCCACAGGGAGTCATTAGGCACACGGGGTTGTTATCCAAACGGGGTTATTATCCACATGGAGTTATTATCTACAAGGGTTATTATCCACAGGGTGTTAATATCCACAAGGATTTATTATCCTGAGGGGGTCATTATACACAGGGAGTTAGTAACCACAGGGGGTTATTATCCAAAGGGATTTATTATCCACAGGTTGTTATTATCCACGAGGGTTTATTATCTACCGGGGGTGATTATCAACAGGGTTTATTATCCACACTGAGTTATTATCCATGGGGAGTTATTATCCACACGGGATTATTATCCACAGGGAGTTATTATCCACAAGGGGTTATTATCCACAGGGAGTTAGTATCCACAGGGGGTTATTTTCCACAAGGATTTATTATCCACAGGGGCTTATTTTCCTCACGGGTATGTTGTCCATAGTGGGTTGTTATCCACAAAGGGGTATTATCCACAATGAGTTATTATCCACATAGGGTTATTATTCCCAGGGAGTTATTATCCCATGGAGTTATTATCCACATGGGATTATTATCCACAGGTGGTTATTATCCACGTGGGGTTATTATCTACCATGCTTTATTAACCACATGGTTTATTTTCCATAGGGAGTTATTATCCACATGGGGTTAATATCCACAAGGGGTTATTATCCACATGGAGTTAATATCCACAAGGGGTTATTATCACATGGGGTTATTATCCACAGGGGGTTATTATACACATCGAGTTAGTATCTACAGTGTGTTATTGTCCACAGGGATTTATTATCCACAGGTGGTTATTATCCACGTGGGTTTATAATCTACCAGGGGTTATTATCCACAGGGAGTTATTATCCACAGGGAGTTATTATCCACAGGTGGTTCTTATCCGCACGCGGGTTTTATCCACAGGGAGTTATTATCCACACGGGCTTATTAACCACAAAGATTTATTATCTAATGGGGGTTATTATCCACATGGGGTTATTATCCACAGGGTGTTATTATCCACATGGGGTTATTATCCACATGGAGTTATTATCCACACGGACTTATTAACCACAAGGATTTATGTTCCGCAGCAAGTTATTATCCACAAGGGGTTATTATCCACAGGGATTTATTATCCTCAAGGAGTTATTATCCACACGGGGTTATTACCAAATTGGGTTATTATCCTCATGGTGTTATTATCCACACCGAATTATTATCCACAGGGAGTTATTATGCACCCGGGGTTGTTATCCAAACAGGGTTATTATCCACATGGAGTTATTATCTACAAGGTTTATTATCCACAGGGAGTTAATATCCACAAGGAGTTATTATCCTGAGGGGGTTATTATACACAGGGAGTTATTAACCACAGGGGGTTATTATCCACAGGGATTTATTATCCACAGGTCGTTATTATCCACGAGGGTTTATTATCTGCCGGGGGTGATTATCATCAGGGCTTATTATCCACAGTGAGTTATTATCCATGGGGAGTTATTATCCACACGGGATTATTATCCACAGGGAGTTATTATCCACAAGGGGTTATTATCCACAGGGAGTTAGTATCCACAGGGGGTTATTATCCACAAGGATTTTTTATCCACATGGGCTTATTTTCCTCACGAGTATGTTGTCCATAGTGGGTTGTTATCCACAAAGGGGTATTATCCACAATGAGTTATTATCCACATAGGGTTATTATTCCCAGGGAGTTATTAACCACATGGAGTTACTATCCACATGGGGTTATTATCCACAGGGGGTTATTAACAACATGAGGTTATTATCTACCGGGCGTTATTAATCACATGGTTTATTATCCACAGGGAGTTATTATCCACATGGGGTTATTATCCACAAGGGGTTATTATCCACATGGAGTTAATATCCACAAGGGGTTATTATCACATGGGGTTATTATCCACAAGGGGTTATTATATACATCGAGTTAGTATCTACAGGGTGTTATTGTCCACAGGGATTTATTATCCACAGGTGGTTATTATCCACGAGGGTTTATAATCTACCAGGGGTTATTATCCACAGGGAGTTATTATCCACAGGGAGTTATTATCAAAGGGGAGTTATTATCCACGCAGGGTTATTATCCACAGGGACTTATTATCCACAGGTGGTTCTTATCCGCACGCGGGTTTTATCCACAGGGAGTTATTATCCACACGGGCTTCTTAACCACAAGGATTTATTATCTAATGGGGGTTATTATCCACATGGGGTTATTATCCACAGGGTGTTATTATCCACATGGGGTTATTATCCACATGGAGTTATTATCCACATGGACTTATTAACCCCAAGGATTTATTATCCGCAGGGACTTATTATCCACAAGGGGTTATTATCCACAGGGAGTTGTTATCCTCAAGGAATTATTATCCACATGGGGTTATTATCCACAGGGAGTTATTATCCACAAGGAGTTATTATCCACAGGGAGTTATTATCCACACGGACTTATTAACCACAAGGATTTATTTTCCGCAGCGAGTTATTATCCACAAGGGGTTATTATCCACAGGGATTTATTATCCTCATGGAGTTATTATCCACACGGGGTTATTACCAGATTGGGTTATTATCCTCATGGTGTTATTATCCATACGGAATTATTATCCACAGGGAGTTATTATGCACACGGGGTTGTTATCCAAATGGGGTTATTATCCACATGGAGTTATTATCTACAAGGGTTATTCTCCACAGGGAGTTAATATCCACAAGGAGTTATTATCCTGAGGGGGTTATTATACACAGGGAGTTATTAACCACCGGGGGTTATTATCCACAGGGATTTATTATCCACAGGTCGTTATTATCCACGAGGGTTTATTATCTACCGGGGGTGATTATCATCAGGGCTTATTATCCACAGTGAGTTATTATCCATGGGGAGTT
Source organism: Carcharodon carcharias (assembly GCF_017639515.1). Classification (NCBI taxonomy): domain Eukaryota; kingdom Metazoa; phylum Chordata; class Chondrichthyes; order Lamniformes; family Lamnidae; genus Carcharodon; species Carcharodon carcharias. The sequence goes on from NC_054479.1 coordinate 81,110,816, forward strand.
ATTATCCACACGGGATTATTATCCACAGGGAGTTATTATCCACAAGGGGTTATTATCCACAGGGAGTTAGTATGCACAGGGGGTTATTATCCACAAGGATTTTTTATCCACAGGGGCTTATTTTCCTCACGAGTATGTTGTCCATAGTGGGTTGTTATCCACAAAGGGATATTATCCACAATGAGTTATTATCCACATAGGGTTATTATTCCCAGGGAGTTATTAACCACATGGAGTTATTATCCACATGGGGTTATTATCCACAGGGGGTTATTATCCACATGAGGTTATTATCTACCGGGCGTTATTAGCCACATGGTTTATTATCCACAGGGAGTTATTATCCACATGGGGTTATTATCCACAAGGGGTTATTATCACATGGGGTTATTATCCACAAGGGGTTATTATACACATTGAGTTAGTATCTACAGGGTGTTATTGTCCACAGGGATTTATTATCCACAGGTGGTTATTATGCACGAGGTTTATAATCTACCAGGGGTTATTATCCACAGGGAGTTATTATCCACAGGGAGTTATTATCAAAGGGGAGTTATTATCCACGCAGGGTTATTATCCACAGGGACTTATTATCCACAGGTGGTTCTTATCCGCACGCGGGTTTTATCCACAGGGAGTTATTATCCACACGGGCTTCTTAACCACAAGGATTTATTAGCTAATGGGGGTTATTATCCACATGGGGTTATTATCCACAGGGTGTTATTATCCACATGGGGTTATTATCCACATGGAGTTATTATCCACACGGACTTATTAACCCCAAGGATTTATTATCCGCAGGGACTTATTATCCACAAGGGGTTATTATCCACAGGGAGTTGTTATCCTCAAGGAATTATTATCCACATGGGGTTATTATCCACAGGGAGTTATTATCCACAAGGAGTTATTATCCACAGGGAGTTATTATCCACAGGGAGTTATTATCAACACGGGGTTATTATCAAGTGGGGATTATTATCCACAGGCAGTTATTATCCACAAGGAGTTATTATCCACAGGGAGTTAATATCCACAAGGGGTTATTATTCACGTGGGGTTATTGTCCACAGGGGGTTATTATCCACAGCGAGTTAATATCCACTGTGAGGTATTATCCACAAGGATTTATTATTCACAGGGGGTTATTATCCACAGGGGTTTGTTGTCCACATGGGGTTATTATCCAGAGGGTGTTATTATCCACACAGGGTTAATATCCACAGGGAGTTATTATCCACAAGGCTTATTATCCACAGTTGTTAATATCCCCAAGGTGTTATTATCATATGGGGTAATTATCCACATGGGGTTATTATCCACAGGGAGTTAATATCCACAGGGGGTTATTATCCACAAGTATTTATTATCCACTGCTGGTTATTATCCACATGGGTTTATTATCTCCCGGGGGTTATTATCCACTGAGCTTATTATCCACAGGGAGTTATTATACACATCGAGTTAGTATCTACAGGGTTTTATTGTCCACAGGGATTTATTATCCACAGGTGGTTATTATCCACGTGGGTTTATAATCTACCAGGGGTTATTATCCACAGGGGTTATTATCCACAGGGAGTTATTATCAAAGGGGAGTTATTATCGACACAGGGTTATTATCTTCAAGGGGTTATTATCCACAGGGAGTCATTATCCACAGGGGGTTGTTATCCACAGGGAGTTACTATCCAGACGGTGTTATTATCCACGTGGGGTTATTATCCACAAGGAGTTATTATCCAGAGTGGTTTATTCTTCTCAGGGGCTATTATCCACATGGGGATTATTATCTACTGGGGTCTATTATTCACAGGGGTTATTATCCACAGTGGGTGATTAGCCCCAGGGGCTTATTATCCACAGGGGGTTATTGTTCTCAGGGGATTATTATCCACAGGGGTTTATTATCTACAGGGTGCTACTATCCACAGGGGGGTTTTTTATTCACAGTGGGGTTATTATCCACAGGGGGTTATTATCTACAGTGGTCTGTTATGTACAGGTCACTATTATCCACAAGGTGTTATTATCCACACTGGCGTATTATCCATTGGGGTTATTATGCCATTTCATTCATTGATCTGAGACATCTTCATGTAGCCAAAAGGGTTCATTTTTCTAATTAATCCCACAAACTGAGAATTCCAATGCTTTGATCCAACACAATAAGGAGGATCATTTTTTATAATGCTGAGCTTATTGTAGTAATTTAAGAAAACCCACCCTGGAATCCAGCCTTACAGATGAAATCATTAAGAAGAGTCACTTTGTGCACGATGACTTTGAAAAGAAGATCTCAGAGATCAGTGGTCCACGAGTAACAGCAGTCATACTGCTCCTTCTGCAGTAATACGACACATTAGATTATCAAGCCATTCACTGAGGTCAGAATGTGACTTGTACATCAGCAATTCATTAAAACTGACAGATTGTTCCGATTACTGGCAGCCTCTGCTTACTATCCTCCCCGAGAGTCATCACAAATGGCATTTATTTAAATACCAACTTTGAAAAGGAATTTGAAATCAACAGCGTGTCCCTATAGGAAAATATGTTGTGTCACAAGCAATGAATACTAATCCTTCACAGCAGTTCATTTATTAATGTGTACCTTGGGAATAAATGAGACTATCCCAGAAGCCAAAGAGCTCTCAGCATTTGAATGCTTTATAGACAGGGGCATTTCCTAACATATTGCATTATTTCACACTCATCTCATGAGAGAGTTGTCATTCCTACAAGTCACTCAGGAAAAAGCCCACTGCCATGAAAGTACATCAGAAGACTTATAGATGAATGTGTATCTAAGTTTGAGGAGGATCATCGCTCGCTGCACCAGGAGTGCTGGGTCTGCAGTTAATCTGCAGCTCATTGGGAACACCAGCACAACTTCATCAAATTTAACTGTAGTTGTACAGACCACCAAATTTGGGAGATATTTCTCACTGTTGCAGTTATCCCTGGGTGATGTCAATGTTGTGTCAATTATGATAAACTTTTGGAAATAAATTGATATATAAGGTCTGGTCAGTTCCAGTGAGAAGATTTACCACAAATTAACCCCAATGTTAGTGTCAGTGCTAACTTTGAGCCTGTAAATAAATCTTCACCATTATGACTACACACAGTGCTTCCATTTCTGTGGCAATGGGCGAAATCGTCCCAGATTTGCACCAAGTATGGTAGCGCGTTGGAAAAAGGGCGTTTTACACTGCTGGCCACAATGGCAGCTTTTCACACCAGTATCATCCCAATCCTGCCTTATTAATTAAACACGCCATTTCCATGGTGGGTGGGTCTCATTCGCCCGCCATGCCAACGCCTCTCTGTCGCATCGCGACAGGCACCATATTTAAAGTGCACACCTCTCGGTGCTTCCAGCCAACGACTGCAGCACAGAAGAAAAGGCCCCAAAAGGCAAAAGGCCTGCAGCCTGCAATTTAATAATGCATCCCTCTAGCACCCTTTGGTCACAGCAGGGGCCCACCGGGATGTCCTGTAACCCCACCCTGGCCACAGGAGGGGCAGCAACATCACTAATCCAGCTTGGGAGGCGATGGCAGCGGTGGTCAGTGCCAGCATCAAGAAAAGAGGACAGCCGCCCAGTGCTGAAGAGGATAAATGATCCCCTCCATTCCGCCAGGGTAAGTTACTCTTCCCATCACTCTCAACTCACACACTCACAAACCTATTACACATTCATAAGGACCTCACTCACTGTCAGTTCAAGGGACATCACCATTCACTCTCTCACACTCACCATCATTGTCCTCATCCTGTCCATGGGGCTACTCACCACCCACACATGCCAGGCATACTTATCATCTGGCCCAGCAGGCATCCTGCTTATGCTTTCGTCACCTCTAACCATGCAGGACAAGCTGGCACACGACAAGAGAGAGAGGTCGCAGACTGGTGGAGGAATACCTGAAATCAAGGTCCTCACAGAATTTGTAAACAGAGCCGTCCAGCTGGCCGGCAAGGATCTGGACCGGTCCTGCACTGACGGTAGGTCGGCGCTGCTCTACCAAGTGAGGATACAGCAGTTCAACATCCATCAGGCAGCCATGCTGTGAGTGACATGTCCTCTTTCACAGGCCACTGCCATGCACTAATTATCTCTCCTTGCTTTCACAGGCACTTCTGGAAAACAGACAACAACCCAGGGCCTCCGAAGCTCCAAAGAAACCTCTGAAGAGGAATCTGAAGGCACCCTCCCTGAAGTCCCTTGCAGCGCTCACCCACAACCTCCACCAGTGCAGAGACACACACCTCGGTGGGACCTAGCTTTACCTCAGGATCATAATCTGGTGAGCACATCACACTGTCTGATCCACAGCAGGCGGAGGCAGGGACTTCCCAGGTCCCCGGCACTCGGAGGACTGCTGAGCCCAGAACATTGATGACGAACCTCTGAACTCAGTCATGGCACAGTTGCTGGAGTTGCAAAGACAAGCTCGGGAACATCAGGAAGGGATATCCACTGCACTCCTCAGATTGCAAGTCACAATAGAGGAGTCCATCCGCCTTCAGTCTGAGGTGATAGCGCCGGCATGTCAACACACCGAAGTCAACACTGGTAGGTTGGTGGCCACCATGGAGACCTTGGTCCAGGACTTCGCTCCTGCACTGCTTCATGAGCTGCACTCCATCACTGACGCCATAGTTGGTCTCCAAAAGTGTATATGCGAGAGGAGTGCAGGGCAGCTCGATCTCACTCCAGCTACACCTATTTCTCAAGGAGTCAGACAGGAGCCCTCGGGCACCCATAGGGAGGAGGATCAGCAGGTGCACGCTCCGGGGCCATCCACCCAGGTGACTCTGGGAGTGTCTGGCCCATTCGAATTCCCTCTTCAAACTGTCACGACTCACTGGGGATAGTGTGCTATAATATCAAGACCCACTGTTCCCCGAGCCACGAAAAATGTGAAAAAGTTTGATCAAACCATCAAATTTCCCCAATTCCACCTAACTGTTTAATTTAGCTTAACAGAATACGGGCACCAGGTTTGTAAACTTAATAAGTAAATAACTGTTTATTGAACAAATTGTCTTTAACTAGTGGCAAAAGAAAAAAAATATAAGCTGCTAACTTCTAACTCTGTAAGTTAAACTCTACTCCCTTCTTAAATCTCTATACACACACACACACACATACATACACACACACATACACACACACACACACACACACAAACACACACACAAACACACACACACACACAGAAAACATGGGTTTTAAGGGTGGGATAAAACAGTCCAATAGCACCAGTCTGGAGTACAGGATTCGATGGGTTGATTTTGATTGATGTCTTCCAAATTCCTTCCAGTTCTTGTAGGTGACACGAGGTGGTCTCCCAGCACTTTCAGTATTTAGTTCATAGGTTGAGAACTTGCTTTTCCATGTCTCTAATGGTGGTTTTCCCTTTTCCTCTTAGCAGGCATTTCCTCAGAGAGAGAACAGGTTATAGAGATATGAGAAAAAGAGATTTTCAATGTTTTCTCTTTGCAGGCCAGGAGCTTTATGCTCTGGTACCACACAAACCCTGGTCACCTGGTCAGGAGCCAATTAAAATACAGTTGCCAGGCAGCTCCCTTGGTCCAGGACTCCTTTCTGGCACCATCCTGTCTTTCAAGGCACACTGTTCCAGGACTGCAACATTGTGTATATCACTCATCCTGTTCCAGTAGACATGTCTTTTAAACTGCAGCCATTGTAATTCTAATCCACAGTCCAACAGAAAATAAAAAGATATGTTCCTTGCACTGTGACCCCAGTAGCTCCAGCTCCAAAAGCCAAGGAGGATGCCACTGTCACACAGCAGGACCCTGAAAGCAAACTGGGGCCCTCTAGGTGTCAACCTTACAGTTGACGCCCACCAAGGCCATCACAGACAGGGCATCACAGTCATCAGGCTGCCCCCTGTGGATGTCCAGGGAGCACCAGGATGCAGCGGCAGGGTTAGGAAGGTTAAGAAAATGTAGTTACATACCTGGGCATGGGTGTTAATCACTCGTACATAATGTTCACTATTGTAAATAAATCCTCAAGAATGTCTCCCTGCCTGTGGCTCCTTGTTCTGATGAGCAGTGTTCGTGTCACTCAGATGTGAAACCTTTCTGCACAAGATAAAGGCAAGTGTCTCAGTTTTTCCCTGTGCTTTGTGCAGCCTTCAGACCTAAGTGATAGTCAGGCCTCACACTCTCAGCACCTTTAAGATGGGGCTGGCCCATCTCTTCAGCATCTGTGACCAGTGATGCTGTGCTCCTGAAGGGCTCAGGTGCTGAAGGTGGACAAAGGATCAGGTGCTTTTAAAGTTTCATGGCTGCATCTCTATGATATAATTCTGATCACAGAGCACAAGTAAGTGACTCTCACTGCATGTCATCATCATCCTGCACAAATCTATTAGCTATGAGGGTCTCCCAAGCACGCCTGCCTTGTTTGGCCAGTGCGAGGGCTTCATTGCTGTCATTGTCGCCATCGAGGACCTCCTCACCCTCTCCCACATCGACATCCTCCTCGTCGGAGGAGACCTCCAGCTCTTCCAGCTCCTCCTCAGCCAGCTCCTTTCCCCTGTTGCAGTGCCAGATTGTAAAGGGCGTTGCTTGAGTGGGCAGATAAGCTAGAGGCCTGACTCCACACATGTCAATGTGGCTGTGGCTGTGTCTGAACTGTCTCAGCTGTGGAGGAATGGTCCCTTTATAAAAAGTTTCCCTCATGCATGGCTGCTTACCTCCCCCCACCCTGCACATGCTCATGCACTACCATCAATCACAGGGCAAACCTTGCACCCCCCTACCCCCCATGCACCTCAACCACACTGCAACCCTTGCTGCCCCTCCATGCGCTTCAACCTTGAAGTCCAACAGCCGACCCTCACAAGTATTAGTGAGCACTCACCTCTGAGTTCCCCTCAAAGTGCAATTCGCCAGGCGCACACCTTTTAAATGCTGTTGTGAAACATGTCAACATGCAATCGCACCAATGTGCTCGGATGATCCAGTGGGGGCATGATTCCAGAGAGCTGGGTTTATAGTGATATGCAGATGTATTACAATGAGGTTCCTGACGTCCAACAGTGGGAAACACAACTCGCTATTGACAGATTGAGGAGACGATTGCAAACTGGTTTCACGACATCATGAAACCGATTTTTGGCCTTCTCGCCATATTGGCCATTCATGCCACCAAGCATGCCCGACACCAGCGGGTACAGGAAACTCTGCCCAATAAGTAATGACTTCCTGCAAAGGTCAGGAAATATCAGAGCTGTGTTACATTTGCATTAGCCTTTCATTCTCACTATGATAGCTGGAATATTTAAGAATGAAATCTCTGTAATGATCATAATAATTATCACAATGCAAGTTTATCAGGAATTGAAAAACTACTGGTATTCATATTATGCCTTTCACAACATGCCCCTACATTTTACAGCTGTTGAAGTACTGTTAATGTATAGTCACTCTTGTAACTTGTGTACAGCAAGTTCCCATAAACAGCGACATGATAATGACCAGGTCATCTGCTTGTGTGATGTTAGTTGTGGGGTAAATACTGTCCAGCACACTGGGAAAAACTGCCCTCTTCTTCTTTGAATCATGCTGTGGAATCTTTGATGTCCACCTGAGAGAGCTAACAGAGCCTTGATTTAACATCCACGGTATCTCTGATAGTGCAACACCCTTTCAGTGCTGCACTGGACTGTCAGTCTAACTATTGTGCTAATGTCTCTGGAAGGGGTCTTATTTTCTGACTTGGAGATAAGAGTGTGACCACCAAGCCACAATTCACACTGTTGCTGAGGAAAGTGTAATCTTCATTCGCAGGGGTTGGGGATGGGAGCTGAGGATCGGGATTTTGTGTGTTCAGTGGTGTAAGCGGACAATGTGGCGTGATCGGTTTCACGATGCTGTGAAACCAGTTCACAAATTTCCGCTCAGCTCACCAATGGCAGGCTGTGTTTCCCACCATCGGACGTCGGGAACCTCATTGTCACACATCCAGCATATCATTAATTATCAGGCTAGTCTGCAGGAATCATGTCCCCCGCTGGATAGACTGTCCATATCAGCGGGAAAGCACACAGACATGTTTCACAACAGCACATAAAAGGCGTGCACATGGTGGGCTGCATCTTGATGGCAGCTCGGAGGTGAGTACACAGAAATGATGTGCAGTGCTTGCCAGGGTCACCTGTTGGACTTCAAGCTTGAGGAGTGTTGGGGGAGGGGTGGTCAATGGCAGCCCTGCCATTAAGGCCACTTGTCGGGATGAGGCACGGGCTGCCTTGTAGTTGAATATAGAGCACAAGCATTTGGGGTGGGGGGTAGGGTGGGAGAGGGAAGCGGCCACACATTAGGGACACCCTGTTTAATGTAACCTTTCCTCTGCATCTGGGACAAGTCAGGCGCAGCCACATTGATATGATTGGAGTTGGGCTTCTAGCTTATCTGCCCATTCAAGCAATGCAGAGGCATCAAAGTGTCACCAAGTGCCTCAGAGCTTTTCCCCACCACCACTCCCCCCCCACCACCCCCACACAGACTGCAATGCCATGAGTGTTTTAGTGGACTGCAGAACAGATGGATGACTGCACATGTTGTACAATCTCCTTGCTAAAGCTGGCTATGGAGCAGTCACTGGGGGAGTCGCTCACAGCCCCTTGCAATGTCAGCATCCCGGTTTGGGCCAGTCCCCACCATGGTTCAAGCTAACATTGCAGCCTTGCAGTGTGGGTTAGGGGAATGCCTGCACCTGAGCTGAGAGCACAGCAGGCAGTCCAATGGGCAAAGCTGCCGCCCATCAGTCAGGTGGAGTGGGACGGAGGTGGGTGGGGTCTCACACTACAGCACACTACACACTGGCCATCCAAGTGGTGGCCAGCACTCTCCAGGATGTGTTAAGGGGCCTTCAGACTTAATCAGGATAGGTTTTTAGTACACCCAAGCTAACCCACGTGTCTCTCTCTCATGCTGCAGGAGGAGTACATCAGGAGTATGGAGCCTGGTGAATTAGTTGTATGCCTGATGGGCTACAGAGAGTGAAGACATTGGAGGAGAGAGTCACTGATGTTCCGGGCTGTGCAGAGGGAGGAGCAGCGCCTTTTGGAAGAAGGGGCGGCTGGGGCTCCTGCACATGCCATCAAAGAGCCACAGCGAGGCATCACTGGTTGGCACCTAGTGACACCCAGGGTCTATAGACACTGCCTTTCATTCCTGCAGATGACTGAGAACCAGTGTCACTGAAGACTGTGCATGTTCAGGGAACTGGTCGGTCACATCTGCCATCTGCTGCAGGATTTGGCGCCATGGGAACATGGAGGGCATCCACTGCCTGTGGCTGTGAAAGTGACAGCGGTGCTCAATTTCTATGCCAGTGGCTCCTCCCAGGGCTGCACAGATGACTTGTGCTGGATCTCACAAGCCTCCACACACAAATGCATCCATGAGGTCATGGATGCCATCTTCACAAAGGCGCACAACTTTGTGCATTTCGCCCGGGACCGGGACAGCCAGGATGCAAGAGCAATTGGATTTGCCCAGATCTCGGGTTTCCCACAGGTGCAGGGTGTGATCGACTGCACTCACATGACACTCAGATCTCCATCAAAACACTTGGTGAACTATATCATCCACAAGGGTTTCCATTCGCTGAATGTGCAGCTGGTGTGAGACCATCAGAAACGCATCCTGCAGGTGTGCGCATCGTTCCCAGGGAGTGTGCACAACGCCTACATCCTTAGTCAGTCACAGATCCCTGGAGTCTTCCAGGGTCCACAGGGGCTGCAGGGTTGACTCCTCGGGGACAAGGGCTACCCGCAGAGGACGTGGCTGATCACACCCGTGTGGCAGCCTCAGACTGCAGCAGAGCGACGCTGTAATGAGGCTCATGCTGCAACTCGCATCTTGGTGGAGCAAACCATTGGGATGCTGTAGATGAGGTTCCGGTGCTGGATCAGTCTGGTGGAGCCCTGCAATACAGTCCACACAGGATGTCACACATCGTCATCGTCTGCTGTGCTCTTTACAACCTGGTGTTGCAACGGGGAGACGAGCTGGCTGAGGAGAAGTTGGACGAGCTGGAGGTCTCCTCAACACCGATGGGGATGAGGGTGAGGAGGTGCTCAAAGGCAACGATGATGGTGATGAGGCCCTCACACTGGCCAGATGAGCCAGGTTCACTCAGAAGGCCCTCATAGCAGCTAGATTGGTGGAGGATGATGATGACATCATGCAGTGAGGAGACACCATAGATCCTCACATTGCATCTGTGAATATTTGATTCCAGCCTGGCTTATGGCAACGTGAATACCCCCTGTGATAATGCTCCTGTCGTGGAAATGCAGTGGAGGCCCTAACAGTCACTCAATTGCAGGAGGATGATGATGACTTGCAGTGAGGAGACTCCATAGATCTTCACATAGCCTCTGAGAGTGACTCCTGTCTGGCCGAGGGCAGCTCGCTTGCGCTCCGTGATCAGGGTCATACCATAGAGATGCAGCCATGAAACTTTAAAAGCATCTGATCCTTTGTCCGCCTTCAGCACCTGAGACCTTCAGGAGCACAGCATCACTGGTCACAGATGCTGACGAGATGGGGGTCAGCCCCACCTTAAAGGTGCTGAGAGCACTCAGAGAGAATGATGGAACTCTGTGACCTGCTCACTACATTCTGACAGCAATGACCAGCACTGTCGAGGTGCAGGCATCAGTGATGTGTTCAGTGAATGTGAGGCTGGACCATTACTTTGGTCTGAAGGCTGCACTGAGCACAGGGAAGAGGCCCTGGACATAGACACTGGCCTTTATCTTGTACAGAAAGGTTTCACATCTGAGTGACACGAACACTGCTCATCAGAACAAGGAGCCATAGGCAGGGAGACATTCTTGGGAGTTTATTGACAATAATTGAACAGTATGTACAAGTGATTAACACCATGCCCAGGCTGTGCAATTACTTATACATAACTTTCCAACCCTGCCGCTACGTCTTGATGCTCCCCAAACATCCACAGCGGAGCTGGAGGTATCCTGCTGACTGTGACACCCTGTCTGTGATGACCTCGGTGGGCATTCTCTGGAGGGCTGAGACTTGGAGGGCCCCGGCCTGCTTTTGGGGTGCTGCTATGTGGCAGTGACACCCTCCTCAGCCTGTGGAGCTGGAGCTGTGGGTGTCACAAGAAGAGGGCATTCGGGTGGGCCGGACAGTCCCAGAGTCACCTCGGTGGAAAGCCAGGGAGCTTGCACCTGTTGATCCTCCTCCCAATGGGTTTCCAAGGGCCCCTGGCCAACTCCGTGAGCAGAAGGAGTAGCTGGAGTGAGATCGAGCTGCCCCACACCCCTCTTGCGAACATACTATTGGAGGCCAACTATGGCATTGGCGATGGAGTTCAGCCCGCGAAACAGCGCAGGAGCAAAGTCCTGAACCAAGGACCAGCTACCATCCTGCCAGTGTTGACCTCGTGCCTTGCAATCTGAGGACTGCAGTGGACATCCCTTCCTGATGTTCCTGAGCTTGCCTTTGCAGCTCCATCAACTGTGACATGACCAAGTCCAGAGACTCATCATCTGACTCGGATTCAGCAACGTTCTGGCCTCCAGCAGCCCTCCGAGTACAGGGGACCTGGGAAGTCCCTGCCGCCGCCTGCTGTGGATCAGACAGTGTGAAGTGCTCACCAGATTGTGATCCCGAGGCTACTCTAAAGCTAAGTCCCACCAAGGTGTGGGTCTCTGCACTGGTGGAGGTTGTGGGTGAGCACTGTGATGGGACTTCAAGGGGGATGCCTCCAGATTCCACTTCAGAAGTTTCTTCGGGGCTTGATTAGAGACCCTAGGTCATGGACTCCGTCTGTGGATTCCCAGATGTGCCTGTGAAAGCAAGGAAAGATAATTAGTGCATGGCAGTGGCCTGTGAAAGAGGACACATCACTCACAGCATGGCTGTCTGATGGCTGTTGCACTGCTGGAACCTCACTTGGTAGAGCAGCACCAACCTCACCGTCAGCGCAGGAGTGGTCCAGATCCTCGCCGGCTAGCTGGATGGCTCTGTTTTCAAAGTCTGTGAGGACATTAGTTTTTGGCATTCCTCCACCAGTCTGCAACCTCTTCCTCTTGTTGTGTGCCAGCTTGTCCTGCATGAATAGAGTTGGAGAGAGTGTAAGCAGGATGCCTGCCAGGCCAGATGATAAGTGTGCCTGGCCTGTGTGGGTAGTGAGTGGTCATGAAGACAGAGCAAGGACAATGATGGCATGTGTGCGAGAGTGAATGGTGATGTCTCTTGAACTGGCAGTGAGTGAGGGCCCTGTGGATGTGTGATGGGTTTGTGAGTGTGTGAGTTGAGAGTGATGGAAGAGTGACTTACCTGAGATCATTCATCCTGTTGCAGCACTGGGTGGCTGTTCTCTTTTGAAGGGTGTTGGCACTGACCACCGCTGCCATTGACCCCCAAGCCTGGTTGGTCATGCCGATGACCATCCTGCAAACAGAGCAGGAGTAGAGAACAGCCCGGCGGGACTCCACAGCATCCAAACTGCTCCAGCGATGCATCATTGAATCTGGGAGCTGCAGTCTTTTTGCCTTTTGTGGACATCCTCCCTGCAGTATGGAATGGGCTGGAAGCACTGAGATGTGTGCACGCAGCTGGACTTTAAATGTGACACCCGGTGTGATGAAGCAGCGAGGTGATGGTGGGCGGGCGAATGAGACCCTGCCCACCATGTAAATGTGATTCCCGGGCATGCATAATTAATGTGGTGGATTTGGGACGATATGACACAAAAACTATGTTTTTCCTTCATGCTACCACGCTCAGTGCAAATCTGGGGTGATTCTGCCCAAGGGGGAAGCAGGCTGAGGGAGCCCTGAGGAGTACAAGAATGTGGCCCACGCTTGAACTTTTTGGAGTGCTCAGGTTCTTCTGTGTCTGTGATACTGACCCCCTCTTGCAAACTGACCTGTAGCCCCACAGCTTATTCTCTAAATCACCAGCTGTCCACCAGGAACCAGCTTTAGGACCAATGAAAGACACAGGGCGAATTTCCACAGGGGCTCACCTCCCATTTTGCCATAACACCAGTGGAAAAGCTACACAAAATCTGGAAAAACAGCACAAGAACCTATACTTTTTAACAAGAGGGTTGTGAGGCTGTGGATTGTGTTACTGGCTAGTGATTGACACAGAAAATATGTCAACATTTAACAATAGGATAAAGAGGTAGTTGAAGAAAATGGGGATGAAATGATATGGGAGCAGTGAAGGTGGATGGGATCAGGAGATCACTCATGTGGAGGATATACACCCACACAGCAGTCGGCCTGTTCAGTGTTGCAATTTTCATGCACTTCTACGTAACAAAGAAGGTGTAGCGATTCTGGACTCGTACATTCATTTGGATTAGAACATAAGGAATAGGAGCAGGAGTAGACCACATGGCCCATCGAGCCTGCTGTGCCATTCATTATGATCATGGCTGATCTTGGGCTTCAATTCAATTTTCCTGCACACTCCCCGTATCCCTTGATTCCCTGAGACAGAAAAAATATCTTTCCCAGTCTTACATATATTCAGCGATGGAGTATCCACAACCCTCTGGGGTAAAGAATTCACAACCCTTTAAGTGAAGTAATTTCTCCTCATCTCAGTCTTAAATGATCGACCCCTTATCCTGAGTCTGTGCCCCCGTATTTTTGATTCCCTGACCAATGGAAACAATCTCTCAGCACTCACCCTATAGAGCCCCTTCATCCTAGGTCACTTCTCATTCTCCTAAAGTCCAGAGAGTATAAGCCCAATTTATTTAACCTCTCATCACAGAACAACCATAATGCACACAAATATTATGGTGGTGAGCTGCTATAATGCTAATGGGTTATTTCTGATACTTAATGTCAGTGCTACAAGAGTACACCACTAATATAAAGAACCAACCACCCTGGGCACTCAACTGACAAACAGAATCCTGCTTGATCAACGAAGGCACAACCCTTCGAGAGTTCTTTAAATAGAATCAGAATTGTAATTCCTCCTGCACATTCCCCACTGTGCAGTCTTGCAGCAAATGTTTCCTATGCATTCCTCCAATGCATTTTCCCATGTATTCCAGGGAGTTAGGGCTTATTTTATCTCTATTAGTTGAACCGGATCTGTCCTAAACCAGATCAAAGCATTTACAGATATAATCCTCAATCTATGGGCAACATTGTCCCAGATTTGCACTGGTAGCGGGTGTGAAAAAGGTTTTTATATGGTATCAACCCTTCCTGGCACATCCCGCCTCATTAATAATGCATTCGCGGGAAACACTCCGGATCGCTGGGCGGGTGGGCTTGGATGTGACCATCAAACCACAACCTTAGTGCTTCCTCACTCCAGACGCCATATTTAAAGTGCACCAGAATACAGCCTACTTCATGTCTACAGACCAGGACTGCTCCAGGCAACAGATGGCCCCCAAATTTATTGACGCTTCTCTGGGGGAGGCCTGATGGACTGCATCCTCCACCCCCACTCTGGCTGCAGGAGATTCACCAGAGTCACCAATCTGGTCTGGGAGGCAATGGCAGTGTCGGTCAGCACCACCGGGGCACAGAGGAGGTCAGTTACCCAGTACAGGAAGAGGTTGAATGATCTCATCCATTCCACCAGGGTAAGTCAACCAGCTCATCACTCAACTCACACATTCCCAAACCCATCACACATGCATAGGGATCTCACACCTCAAGGGACAACACCACTAACTCTCACACACGCCCTCACATCTCCATTAGGCTGATACCCTCTTGAGCTCACACCCTCATTCTGTCCATGGCTCCAATCACCACACCAACATTCCACTCAGTGCCATGTGCCTTGCTCAAACTCTTTCCGTCTGTTTTCATGCAGGAGAAGCTGGCTCACATCAGCAGGGAGAGGCCCCGGACCAGGGGTGGAGTGGCCCACATTAGGCCCCTCACTCACTTTGAGGAGTGTGTCATCGCGCTGACTGGTGAGGATGTGGACCATGCCTGCGGTGGCGATGAGTCGGTGGCGAACACCCTGGTAAGGATCCTGCACCACATCATTCCTCTCTAAACACAACTGTGAGTGCTCTCTCTCCCTCTCTCCTACTTTTGACTCTGCTGCCATGCACTAATTATCTCTGCTTTGGTTCACAGGAAGCTCTGCCTAGGGACTGACACCCTCAGCCAGACAGTCCCTCAGCTCCATCCAGGTCCTCACCTCCAGCCAAGAGGACACCTCCTGCATTGAAGAGCTGGAAATAAGCTGCCTGGAAGACCCATCACAGTGCTTACCCACACCCTGCACCAGCGCAGAGACACACAACTTGGTGGGACCTAGCTCTAGACCAGGCTTGGGTTCACAATCTAGTGGTCACTGCATGGACATATGTCCGCAGCAGGAGGAGGCAGGTTCGACCGAGCTCCCTGGCACTCGGAGGACTGCTGGGGAAGAGGCATTTGTGAGGTCAGGTGACAAGCCTCTGGATTCGGCCTTCCAGCTCATCCTGGAGAGTCAGCAGGAGCTGGGGAACATCACGCAGAGCTGAAGCCCTCAAAAGCATGGCACACGAGTCGGAGGAGTGCGTCCACTTTCTCTCTGATGTAGTGGTGCACACATGTGTGTATCTGGAGGTCTCCATGGAGAGGATGGTGGAGTCCATGGAGACCCTGGTCCAGCAGAACACAGAGAAGTGCACAGGTCTACATTCCATCACAGAAGCCATGGGTGAGTTCCTGAAGTGGCAGCCCTTTGGGAAATGAGGCATGTCGGAATCCCTGCAGGTGCTCCTTCCCCTCAAGGAGTCAGGCTGTTGCCTTCGAGCAGCCAAAGGGAGGTGGAGTGGCAGTTGGACATTCCTGGGTCATCCACTCAGGAATTTCAGAGGTTGTCCAATCCCTCTGAGTCCCCTTTGCCTGTGACCCCCCTCAACCATGTCCTCTGTCACCTCAGAGGGAGGAGCTGGCCCACAGGAGGACAGCCAAAGCAAATTGGGACTCTCAAGACCTCGGCTCTCCATAGGGCCCATGCCGAAGTCATCGGATACAACAGGGCCAACCATTGAACAGGCTGTCTCCACCCCTGCTGCGGATGTCAGGGCAGCACCTAGAAGAAGTGGTAGGTCTGGAAAAGTTAAGAAATTCTGATCACAAGTGGTTGCACGGGTGAGCAAATTTTGTCACTTTATAATTGAAAATATATTCACTTTCACTGAATAATGTGTAATGGTGTCCTTCAGCTTCATTGACAGGCTCTGCAAGTCCTCTCCCTGCATCCACCCTGCAACTCCCCCCCACCCAACCCCCCCAACCGCTCCGACTAGCAGTTCAACTTCATGTAGCCGGACCACAAGTGATTCTGGAGGGAGAGGGGTGTGTGTGTGTGTGTGTGTGTGTGTGTGTTTGTGTGTGTGTGGGGCAGGGCCTTTCGGAGCCTCCTGCACTCTCCCTACACACGTGGAGCCTTCATCCCTCACACTTACCTCACTGTCCCGAGCATTTTCAGTGCTGCCTGCTGAGGTTCTCTTTCAGTTGTCCATCTGAGCCGACCTGCATCTCCGCCCACCCACTGATCATACTCCCATGTAGCATCTGTACCCGATCAACACGAGGCTCTGCTCACATTTGATTTGACCAACATGGTCGTGGTAAAGTTCATGATTAGCTCCCCTGTCCTTTCCCCTTCCCCAGTCATCCATGTCCTTTCCCCCATCACTATGGACCCCCCTGGCATCACCCTCCATCTCCCCACATCACCTACCAACCTGAATCTTTGTCATTCCAGGATTCCAGGTGAATGTGCACGTTCCCTACCTCCCGGAGAACCCCACCCCCATCCACATTGACCTCCCTGACCTCCCTCAGGAGGCTCAACGGGATTCACATTCTGCCATGACAGGCACCATTGGATGATCCTGCTGAGCTTTCATGCGGGAACAAAACCAAGTCCTGCCCCTCATGTCAAATTCTACCCCCCTCCCCCCCCCCCCCCCCCCCCCCCCGCCATAATGCTCGCTACCAATGGGGCCAGGCAATTCCACCCTATGTTAAATTAGCTCATTCCAGCAATACTGATCTAGGTTTAAGCATCAGAAATCAGGCTTCCTATTCCTTCATTTTATTCTTTCACGGGATGTGACTAGGCCAACATTTATTGCCCATCCCTAACTGCCCCTTGAGAAGGTGGTGGTGAGCTGCCTTCTTGAACAGTTGCAGTCCATGTGGTGTAGGTACACCCAGTGTGCTGTTAGGAAGAGAATTTGAGGATTTTGACCCAGTGACAGTGAAGGAACGGCGATATATTTCCAAGTCAGGATGGTGAGTGATTTGGAGGGGCACTTCCAGGCGGTGGTGTTCCCATCTATCTGCTGCCCTTGTCCTTTGAATTGGTAGAGGTCACAGTATGGGGAGGTGCTATTGAAGAGACCTTGGTGATTTGCTACAGTGCATCTTGTAGATGGTACACACTGCTGCCACTGTGTGTCGGTAGTGAAGGGAGTTAACGTTTGTAGATGTGGTGCCAATCAAGCAGCTGCTTTGTCCTGGATGGTGTCAAGCTTCTTGAGTATTGCGGGAGCTGCACTCATCCAGGCAAGTGGAGAGTATTCCATCACACTCCTGACTTGTGCCTTGTAGATGGTGGACAGGCTTTGGGGAGTCAGAGGTGAGTTACTCATTGCAGAATTCCCAGCCTCTGACCTGCTCTTGTAGCCACAGTATTCATATGGCAAGTCCAGTTCCGTTTCTGGTAATTGGTAACCCCCAAGATGTTGAAAGTGGGGGAATTAGCGATGGTAATGCCATTGAATGTCAAGGGGTGATGGTTAGATTCTCTCTTGTCTTCTACAGATACATATATAACAAAAGCAAAATCAGAATTGGGCAAGGACCACTAAGTGATATTATTTCACTATTTAAAAGAAGCACTTTCATTCATGAAAACCCATTCTCTACATTTACATTCCTTGAAGTGCTTAATCTCTCATAAAAACAAAACCTTTTGTTCAAGTGCTTAGTAACTTATAAAAGCAAGCATTTGTATTCATCATGCACCTCCACCCCCTGCATTGCAGACTTTATAACCACTTGAAGCTGTTGATCAAACTGTGAACTGACAGGCCCCCCCAATTTGATAATGATAGATTTCATACAGCACTAATCCTATAATGAAAGCCCTCAGGCTTTTGTCCACAGGCAGAGGTAAACATCAAGCACCGACTTTTTTCAACTGCAGAATGATTCTTTTCTTAAGTAAAATAAAGGGCAAGTGCTTTAAATGCCTTGACAGGTTGACAGTTCCCTTGACAGCTTGACAGTTCCAATGAGTTTATCCACTTTTGAAGCACATTCACTTCTATTTAATGCAATCCAAAAGGGCAGCTGACCTCTCCCAATGGTGTCCCAATACCTATCCAAAAGGGTACCCTCCCTCTCCAAATAACTTTGGCAGATCCTCCTGAAAGGTCTCAAGCCCACAAGTTGTGTTTTGGGCATCTCACTAGTGAAAATTGGATCTGTCTGAAGGCAGCTGCCCTTTAACGTGAGCAGCTACCTCTGTGAGCCATGGGCGTGCAAACCATCCCCCATTCTCCCCCTGACAAAAATGGTGGGTGCTGGGTTCAAGGGTTGAACTTCCAGAATCAGGGCTGTGGCACCGTTTTAGCTAAGCCAGAGACCCTCTTCATCTTAACAAAAATTCAAACCTAAGTAAGTTATTTACCTCAATGTTTACCTGGAAGACTAACCTAGTGGAAATGGCATTAGAAGAAGGGATCAAAAAAGATATTGCAACATTTTCGATATAAGGGAAGATAATTACTAAACTACACAAACTTCAGAGGATAAGACCCTTGGTGCAGATAGATTGTAGCCCATCCAAATTAAAAGCACTGTGGGTGGACCTACACCACATGGACTGCAGTGGTTTGAGAAGGTGGCTCACCACCTCCTTATGGGCAGTTAGCCAGCGATGTCCATATTCCATGAAAGAATTAAAAAAAAAAGCTAAGGAAGAGATACCAAAGCACTGCTTCATATATGTGTAAAAATTCAGGACTGGACATTCCAAGGAACTTCAGGTTAGTTAGCTTAACAATAGTATTAGGAAAGTTAATGAAATCCTTACTCAATACTCAAAAGATGTAATAAAGAAACATGTATAAGCTGAAAATAGGATAAAGAAAGTCAGCACAGATTTCAAAAGGGAAGGTCTTGCATGACCAACCTTATGGGATTCTTTGAAAAAGTAACAGTATGATAGATAAGGGTAGAGGATCAAAACAATCTCAGTATCAAGATTTACAAAAAAATTAAGAAGTAGCAACTCAGATTAATGAGACCAGAAAAATGCAAAAACAGTACTGGAGTTCATTCCAGAGAAAGAGAATTTGAAAGCAGAGAATTGATGGTTGTATTGTACAGAACCTTGGTTAGACCATTCTTAGAGAACTGTGCACAATTCTGATCTCCATGTTACAAAAAAGGCTATAAAGGCACTATTAATGTACAATGCAAAGTACAGGATACCAAAACTGAATATTTATAACAATCAAGAAAGATTGACCAAGTTGGGGCTCTTTTCTCTAGAAAAGAGAACGCTGTGGGGTAACATAATAAAGGTAATTAAAATGATGAAGAGGGCAGACATTGATAGGGCAGGCATAGAGAAGACCTGTGGTAGAGTCCATAACTAGGTATCATAAATATAAGACTGTTAAAATAAATCCAATAGGGAATTCAGAAGAAATGTTTTTACCCAGGGAGTGGTTAGAATACAGAACTCACTGCCAGGAGAACCAATTGAGACTAATAGCATATGTTACAATATTGAGGTTTATAAGATTGTTTTGGTTTAACTTGTATGTTTAATTTTAGATAAAATGTATAACCTGTTTGTAAAATTTTAGGTAAATAATGGGGTCATGTGACCTGTACTGCAGTCTGCCTGACAATAAGTCTGGGTGGTATGATTGTTAGAGATCAAAGGAAGGCTTATGTTGTTTTACTGAGGGGAAAGTGCAAGGTATTTACGCTAGGTGACAATGGTAACAGTCTCTTGAGGTTGCCACAAGTAGATTCAAAGTCTCCCAGAGTCCCAGGCTGATGTTGTTGGTATTGGGTTTTAAACAATTGTGCTGTAAACTGTCTCTTTACTTCTGAGATGAAAGGAGTTGGATCAAGGATAGCTAGAATTTATGCCTGGATGCAAAGTTAATGTGTTTCATGTTGCCAAGGGGGAGAGGGAAAAGGAAGCCATTTTTGAGATCAGGTTACAGGCTTCCCTACAAATCAATGAATATCATGATCAGGCAGCAGTTTTCTGTTTTATGTGGTCAGCAGAGAGAAGCAGCTGCTTTACTTTGCAAGCTGCCAGAGCCAGATATGAAAAGGAGATGGTTTCTAGTCAAAGAGACACATCCTGCAGCCATCTAAAGACACCGAGAGATTTGTCCTGGCTTGGCCAGCCATATGAAGAATCATCGGAGCAGGCTTTGCTATGGGTGGTTGATTTAAGAAACTCTGAAAACTGAATAAAGTGCCTGGAGCTGGTCACTCAAAGCTACTTCCTGTGAAACAGGGATACAGGAACCCATTAGAAGCTGGAAGCAACTATGAACTGCTTGTTATAAGGACAGTAATTCCATGGAGAGCATGATGTATGATAAGTATAAAAAAGGAACATTCCTCTCTGTAGTTAAAAATGTACATTGGCTACAAAAAGAAAATAATGTTTAGCCAATAGTGCTTTTTAGTCATTTGTTACAGTAAAAAGTTTTGAAACATTAAATCTTTTTGTGTCATTATTTCAATTATCAACTGGAAGTTCAAATCTCTTTTTACGTTATAGATCCCTACAGGAATTGTGACACAGATAGATTTAAGGAGAACCATAGAATAATATAGCACGAAGGTGGCCACTCGACCCATCGTGCCAGTACCAGCTCTTTGAAAGAGCTATCCAATAAGTCCTAACCCCCTATATTTTACTCGGGAAACTGAAAAATATCGACCCAATTCTCTTTCGAAAGTTACTATTATATCTGTTTCCCCACCACAATGCATTCCAAATGAGAACAACACACTGTGGAAAAAAGTTTTCATGTCTCCCCTCATTCCTTCGTCAATCATCATACATTTGTGTGCTCTGGTTACCGGCCATCCTGCCTATGAAAACAGTGTCTCTTTATTTACCCTATCAAAACCCCGCATAATTTTGAACACCTCCCATTAATCTTCTCAGCTCTGAGGAGAAAAATGCCAACTTCTCCAGTCTCTCCACGTAACCGAAGTCCATCATCCCCAGTGCCATTCCAGTAAATCTTCCCTGCACCCTCTCCAAGGCCTTCACATCCTTCCTAAAGTATGGTGGGCATAATTAGCCTCAATGCTCCATTTGAGGCCCAATCAGCAATAACTAAATAATTGAATAATGTGATAAAGGATTAACATAACTTCTTTGTTTTAGTATTTGATTCTTCTGTTAATAAACCCAATAATCCCAAGTGCTTTTTTAGCAGCCTTACCAACTTGTCCAGCCATTTTCAAAGATGTGTGTATGTACATATGGAGCTAGATTAGTGATAGAAGGGAGAAAGGGGTAGCATGATGGGTGGGAGAAGGCTTGTTTGGCATGGGGCAAATGAATGGCCTTTCTCTTTGCTGCAACTTCTATATAATTGTGGAGCACCATCACCATATGGATATGCAGTGGTTAAAGTGGGGTTGGAGGGTAGCAACCATCCTGTCAGAGCAATGAGGGAAGGGGAGAAAATGCTATGCTGCCCACAGGTTGGAAATGATTTTGGAACAATTATTTTCAAGGCACTATTAAACGTGTTCTCAGTTTGACATTTTACTAATGTGAAAAGCCAGAGTACACAGCAAAATGGTGGAAATAAATACCAGTCTAGAGATAACTATATTGTATTGAGGAAGGAACTCGACACCATCCAGGACAAAGCAGCCAGCTTGATTGGCACCACATCCACAAACATTCACTCCCTCCACCACCGACATACAGTAGCAGCAGCGTGTAGCATCTACAAGATGCACTGCAGAAACTCACCAAGCCTCCTTAGACAGCACCTTCCGAACCTGTGACCTCTACCATCTAGAAGGCAGCAGATACATGGGAACACCACCACCTGGAAGTTCCCCTCCAAGACACTCACCATCCTGACTTGGAAATATATCGCTGTTCCTTCACTGTCACTGGGTCAAAATCCTGGGACTCCCTTCCTAACAGCACTGTGGGTGTACCTACACCACATGGACTGCAGCAATTCAAGAAGGCAGCTCACCACCACCTTCTTGAGGGCAATTAGGGATGGGAAATAAATGCTGACCTAGTTAGCGAAGCCCAGATCCCATGAATGAATAAAAAACAAGTACTGCTGAGTGGGCTGGGGTGGAAGCTGTGGTTTTGGGGCTTCTGGAATTGGCAGCGCAAAGACAGGATTCAGGGTCAGATTTGATCTGAAACATTTTTCCACAAGGGAAAAGCTCCAGGTTCACTCTCCATCTTCTCCCAGTGCCCACACTGTTGCATTAACTAAAATGTTTCTTGTGTAAAATTACAATCCTCTGCCACCAGTAACTAGATTTTATTTTCTGTGAATTGTTTGCTCTTTCAGATTGAAACTCAGTGCCTGCACCTAATCTCAGTCTCTGTAAAACCTTTATCTGAAAACAGCAGGAGGAAAGACAATGGGGGAATTTTATGGCCCTGTCCACCAGTATATTTGAAGGCATGCAAAATGAAATGGAGGGCTAGCCCACTGCCTTCTTGCCCACCCCCTGAGCTGCCTCCATGTTATGGTGGGTGGATAAAGTGCCAGCCAGCTCACCCACCTCATTGAGGCTTATTGAGGCCCTTATGTTGCCACTTAAAGGCCTCGTTCCACCTTTGCCACCATGATACTGTGAGCAGCGAAGGTGAAAGGAAAGTGGCCAGCCTGATACTTTCCCAACTAAGGTTAAACGGCAGGAAGGAAAGGGGTAGATTCCTCCTTTGAGAGGACCATGGGGAGCACCCCTCCCAAGATAGTACCCCTTGTGCCTCCACCCCTCCCACCCTCTCGAAGCCACACTCTCTCCAGCCCCTCCCTCCAGTCCCCAATCCCTATCAAAAACACTGGGCTGACCTTTCAGTCTGGTATCCATGGATTTTCTTCTTTGGGATTCCTTGTAGTCCCAGCAGTGGTGCTGTTGAGACTACTTAGCTGGTGGACGATCAGGTTGGCTGGCAGCTTTCAGGGATGGGGTTTCCGGGGATGAGGCTCCCTGTGCCTGAGGGGTGGAAGGCCCACTCTCATCTTGTTAAGGCCACCCCCAGTGTATTATCACTGCAGGGAACTCAACAAGCCGCCAGCCAACTTTTCAACTTGGTGGAGAGGGCAAGCAATGCCCATTCCCACTCCTGTAAAATTCACCCCAATGAGAAGAATAACATTTTCTATTTACAATTATCCTTTTCAAATTCCATGCATTTATGAAAAGACAAGACACAATAAATGTTTCTGAATTTTAACAAAATGAAAGAAGAAGGTTTATAGTATCCATGGTTTTGTGTGTAGCACCCTAACCTCTGAGTCAGAAGGTTATGGTTCAAACCTCACTCCAGAAGCTTGAATAATATAATCCAAGCTGACACTCCCAATGCAGTACTAAGAGAGTGCTGCACTGTCCTTGTTAACTCTAGACTTGACTATTCCAGTAGCCTCCTCCAGCCTCCCATCTTTCACCCTCTACAAACTTGAACTCACCCAAAACTCTGCAGCCTATATCCTAACTTGCTCTGTCTCACTCATCCATCATCCCTGTTCTCATTGACTTCAAGTTGACTAATGCCTTGATTTTAAAATTCTCCTCCTTGTTTTCAAACCCTTCTCGGCTTCACCCCTCCCTACCTCTGTGACCTCTTCTTGCCCTACAACCCTCCTATATCTCTGTGCTCCTCCAATTCTGACCTTCTATCCAGCTCCAAATTTAATCACTCCACTATTGGTGGCCCCAAGCCCTGGAATTCCATCCCTACACCTCTCCGCCTCTCTACCTTGCTCTCCTCCTTTAAGACACTGTTTAAGACAACCTCTTTGACCAAGCTTTTAGTCATCTGTCCCTTTATCTCCTCATATGCCTCGGTGTCAAATTTTGTTAGATAATACTGTTGGTGCCTTTGGACATATGACTATGCTAAAGGCACTACAGAAATGTACGTGGTTGTCAGAGATGCAGCCCTATGGTTGGGACATTAAACTGGTTTTCCCCATCTGCCCTGTCAGATAGATGTAAAACCAACTCTAGGGCAGGTCAAACTAGATTTAGTAATGAATAATGAACCAGACTTACTTAATAATCAAACATTAAGGGAAGATTTACCTAACAATGATCATAATATAATCAAATTCAAACTTGGTTTGAAAAGGAGAAACAAGTTAATAAGATTCTAGATTCTAGCCTAAGAGGATGACGACAAAAATCTGGTCAAAATAATTATCAGGTAAAACTGCAGATGAGAGTGGGAGTTGATAAAAAGAAGAATTTAGCTTAATACATAATCTGTCTTGTACCTGAGGGGCAAGAGCTCTGCTTACTAAATGAAACAGCCAAAGATTTAAGAGATAACATAAAAATAAAAGTAAGTGCATGCAAATGTGCAAAGAACAATTTAGTTCCGGGGGATGGGAGAGCTATAAAGAACAGCAACAGGAGATAAAAAAAGATGGTAAAGCTTCAGATAGGAAATATGAAAATAAATCCTGTGAGGGATATCAAAATTAACCCAAAAGGTTTTTGCAATTATATTGAAAGAAAAAGGGCAGTCAAGGGTAATATGCACCATTTAAAACAGATGCAGGTTATATGACAAATGAAAATAAAGGAATAGCAGGCTTTTCAAATAATTACTTTGCCAGTATTCTCAGTAGAGGGAGACTATGATTTCCAGGGAAATTCATATTGAATCAACTCACCGAAGTTAACATAAAGAAGAAAACAGTATTTGAAAAAACTAATGGCACTGAAAGACTGACAGATCCCCAGGATCCAATCGTTTCCACGCCAGGGGGTTTGAGGACATACTGTAGGAAGTTGTACTTGCCTTTTTTTAAATTCATTCATGGGATGTGGGCATTGCTGGCTAGGCCAGCATTTATCCCTTGCTCAGAGGGCATTTAAGAATCAACCACATTGCTGTGGGTCTGGAGTCACATGTAGGCCAGGCAAGGACAGCAGATTTCCTTCTCTAAAGGACATTAATGAACCAGAGGGATCTTTACAACAGCCATCATTAGAATTCATTCCAGATTTTTATTGAATTCAAATTTCACCATCTGCCATGTTGGGATTGGAACCCGGGTACCCAGAATACCAATCGAATGATGTAGATGGTACACACTGCTGCCACTGTGCGTCAGTGGTGGAGAAAGTGAATGTTTGTGGTTGGGGTGCCAATCGAGTGGACTGCTTTGTCCTGGATGGTGTCAAGCTTCTTGAATGTTGTTTGAGCTGCACTCATCCAGGCAAATGGAGCATATTCCATCACACTCCTGACTTGTGCCTTGTAGATGGTGGATAGGCTCTGGGGAGTCAGGAGGTGAGTTACTCACCACAGGATTCCTAGCCTCTGACCTGCTCTTGTAGCCACAGTATTTATATGGCTAGTCCAGTTCAGTTTCTGGTCAATGATAATCCCCAGGATGTTGTTAGTGGGGGATTCGGTGATGGTAATGCATTGAATGTCAAGGGGCAATGGTTAGGTTCTTTCATGTTGGAGATGGTCATTGCCTGGCACTTGTGTGACATGAATGTTATTTGCCACTTGAGAGCCCAAGCCTGGATATTGTCCAGGTCTTGCTGCATTTGGACAATGGACTGCTTCAGTATCTGAGGAGTCGCGAATGGTGCTGAACATTATGCAATCATCAGCGAACATCTCCACTTCTGACCTTATGATGGAAGGAAGGTCATTGATGAAGGAGCTGAAGATGGTTGGGCCTAGGACACTACCCTGAGGAACTCTTGCAGTGATGTCCTGCAGCTGAGATGTCTGACCTCCAACACAATCGCAACCATCGTCCTTTGTGCTAGGTATGACTCCAACCAGCTGATTCCCATTAACTCCAGTTTTGATCAGGTTCCTTGATGCCACACTCGGTCGAATGCTGCCTTGATGTCAAGGGCAGTCACTCTCACCTCACCTTGGGAGTTCAGCTCTTTTGTCCATGTTTGAGCCAAGGCAGTAATGAGGTCAGGAGCTGAGTGGCCCTGGCGGAACCAAAACTGGGCGTCATTGACCAGGTTATTGTTAAGAAGGTACCGCTTGATAGCACTGTTGATGACCCCTTCCATCACTTTACTGAAGATTGGAAGTAGATTGATGGGGCGGTAATTGGCTGGGTTGGATTTGTCCTGCTTTTTGTAGACAGGACATACCTGGGCAAATTTCCACATTGTCAGGTAAATTCCAGTGTTGTAGCTGTACTGGAACAACTTGGCTAGGGGCACGGCAAGTTCTGGAGCACAAGTCTTGAGTACTATTGCCGGAATATTGTCAGGGCCCATAGTCTTTGTGGTATTCAATGTGTTTAGCCGTTTCTTGATATCACGTGGAGTGAATTGAATTAGCTGAAGACTGCCATCTGTGATGCTGGGGACCTCCTGAGGAGGCCGAGGTGGATCATTCACTCGACACTTCTGGCCGAAGATTGTGGCAATTGCTTCAGCCTCATCTTTTGCACTGATCTGCTGGGCTCCCCCATCATTGAGGATGGGAATACTTGTGGAGCCTCCTCCTTCAGTAAGTCATTTAATTGTCCACCACCATCCACAACTGGATGTGGCAGCATTGCAGAGCTTAGATTTAATCCGTTGGTTGTGGAAGCGCTTAGCTCTGTCTTAACACTTTCTACTTAGATTTGTCTTTCCTGGAGAATAGAAGGTTAAGGGTGATCAGACTGAGGTATATAGGATTTAAAAGGAATGATAAACTAGACAGAGAAAAACCTTTTTTGCTGGTGACGGAGTCTAGGACAAGGATGACTCACTGTCTCTGACTAATGCTCTCTCTCTGAAAAATGAAGCTTCATCTGAAAAATTAATGTTACAATTTAGTTCTTAAATGAAGAAGCTTTTGGCCAAATGAAAGTATGAGAAAAAGAGGCAATTCAGAATTCATGACACGAAGTTTGCGTTATAATTACAGGAAGTATGTGCAAGTCTCCTAATACTTTAGATATTTACTTGTTTTAAAACTAAATTAGCTAACTTAGGTCTAGAAAAATATTCTTCATTGAAAATATGTTTTTAACTGCAAGAAAACATGTAAATTCTTGGTATCCATAAAGGAATTATATTTTTGTGTTTTAATTTGTATACAAAAGGGGTGAAGATTTAAAATGTCAAGCGGAATCTTGTGAAGTTCCCGAGAGTGGGAAACTAGGCAGGCGGGGGGCACTTAATTGAGAGGGGGGCAAAACGTCAGCTTCCTAATAGCGCGATGAATGTCGGTGATTAAGTTGCTGGTGGGCTGAGGGCAAGTGGGCTGAGGGCAGGTGGGCTGAGGGCAGGTGGGATGAGAGCAAGTGGGCTGATGGCAAGTGGGCTGAGAGCGGGTGGGCTGAGGACAGGTGGGATGAGGGCGGGTGGGATGAGGGTGGGTGGGATGAGGGTGGGTCATGCTTCCCAACAGCAAGCGGCAGGAACCTACTTTTAATATATTAACATGTAATGCATGCTCATTAAAACCCAAATTCACCAGATGAAGTGATACCTCTGGATAAGTAATGAGGAACACTTGCCTTCAGATTCACAACTGGTTAATGGGGCCAGGCAGCAGGTGAGGTAGTCTTCCCGACGGATTTGGACTGAGGAGATGGTTTTCTTTTTTTATTCATTTACGGGATGTGGGCTTCTCTGGGCCAGCATTTATTACCCATCCCTAATTGCCCTTGAGAGGGTGGTGGCAAGATGTCTTCTTGTACCGCTGCAGTCCATGTGGTGCAGGTACACCTACAGTGCTGTCAGGAAGGATAGGGAGCTTTGTTGAACCAGGGGGGAGAAGGCATTGATTATTGAGATCAGTGGGTGGCTGTGAAAGGAAAATGTGTCAGGGCTGATCAAGGAGGGAGGGAGGTGGCAGCCCTACAAAGTCTCGTCCCTCACACAGAGGGAGGAAGGTAGACTACACGGGGAAGGTAAATACCTACAGATGGTAGGTCAAGGTGTGGGAAGATCAAGAGTAAGACAGGTCAATGGTGAGGCCCTGAGAGTTGGGGGTAACAGAGAGCAAGTCAAGGATAATAGAAGGAGGGTCAAGATTGATGAATGGCAGCTCGAGGGTAATGGGACAGATCCAGTGTGCCAGGGGGCTGATGGTAACATTGAGGTGGTGGGGGGGGGTGGATAATAGATCTACAGTGAATGATAGCTAGTCAAGGGTAATAGAGGATGGCTTGAGAGTCACCGAAGGCAGGGTAAGGATAATGGAGGAAAGGTCAAAGGTGACTGAGGGTAGATGCAGGGTGATGGTTTCCAGTTCCAGGGTCAATGTGTGAGTGTCCACAGACACGGCTGCATCAGCAAGAAGAGTTCCCTGGATGGAGTTGTCCATGGTGAGGTGGGTGGAGACCAGAGTATGGCCAATGCTATGGATAGGGCTCCCCATTGGTCAAAAGTGCTCAGGACAGGACAGGGGACCTTAAAGACTGTACTGACCAGAGCTTTGCCTGCTTTTTGTTTGCAGTTCACCTCAGGCAGACGAGATACTGCACCCAGTGTTCTGCTACATTCTGACACAGCTGCAGACAAACTAGCTCTGGCTGGTGGCCCAGAGCCAGACACTGGAATGTCTGAACAGTAACAAGGGGGCACCAGCAGAGAGTCAGTAAGCTCAGGATGCTGGAAGCCAGGGCCCAGTGTGACATCAGGCATTGGTGCATTATCAAATAACTACCTTCAAATGTGAGACAGGCAATGTCAGAGACAGCTGAGGATGTCTTGGGCTTCCGTCACTCACCTACATCAGCTCCTTAAGGAAGGCCTACATGCCTGAGCCAATCCAATACCAGTTGCTTTAAAAGTCACTATGGCATTGCATTTCTGCACCAGCAGGTCTTGCCAGGGCTCTACGGGTTGGTGGTGGAAGGGGAGGGCAACATCTGGCAGTCAACCACTGGAGGGGTGGCTCCTGGGTGACGGGGGGATATCCTCAGAGCATCTGGCTCATGCTACCTGTGCGCAACCCACAAAGCCCAGCAGAGGAGAGGAGATAAAGCCGGCCTTGCCTCGACAAGGGTATTAGACTGCTGACGCTGAGATTCCACTGGCTGGACCATTCTGATCGAGCGCTGCAGTTCACATCAGAGAGAATCTCCAGGATCACCATGCCCTGCTGTGCACTACACAACCATGTGCAAGGAGATGAGGAACTTGCAGATGGGGAGATGGAGGAGCTGGATGGTTCCTCAGGGAGATGGGGAAGAAGCTGACACTCATAAGGGAGTGGCTGCAGCTGCAGATGCCAGGGCAAATCAGGCCTGTATTGTATCCAGATTCTAGCCAGAATGAGGCCCCTGTAAGATCTCTTGATCACCTCATGAAATGTTACTTGTATAAGTGGCAGCAGAACCGGCACACCCTTTCCACACCAACCTACATTCCTGCCACCCCTGGCACCTGGAAGGAAACATTCTGCAGGCCCTTGGCACAAGCAAACCCATATGCATGGTTCTGATAAATCCACACACATACTACCAAACTGCAAGGAGAACTCTGTGTGTACCTGCAATATTTGATATGTTTTAACTGCAGGTGATGATAAGCCAATAACAGCCAGTGATGGATGAGAAGGGGGTGAGCACCACATACTGACTCACTAACTGGGTTCCAAACCATTCCAACCAACAAGCTGTGAGAAACTGAAAATCGCATGTCAAAGACTCAGCGATGCCATGGCCCAAAATAAATGGTGTTTCCATAGCCCCACATCATCCAGCATTGATAGTGAATGAAACCTTAAAAGATGCAATCAGTTAACAAAGCTCCAAAAACCATTAACATTCAACACACATGAGTAAAGTGCTTCAAGCTATACCTGTGCCATGTTTGTTGCTATGATGATTTTCTAAGTTTACACTTTCTTCCAGTACACTTTGGTGTTACCTGACATCCTCAGCTGATGTAGAGGCAGCCTGCTGACTGCTCTGTCCCGTTGTCTGAGATTATCTTGGCAGCTGTCCTCTGGTGGTCCCAGGCCTAGAGGGCTTCGGCCTGCTGGCGGCCTCCTGCTCAGGTGCAAGTA
The DNA here is from genome assembly GCF_017639515.1 of Carcharodon carcharias. Lineage (NCBI taxonomy): Eukaryota > Metazoa > Chordata > Chondrichthyes > Lamniformes > Lamnidae > Carcharodon > Carcharodon carcharias. The sequence continues at coordinate 81,141,125 of NC_054479.1, forward strand.
TACCCTCCTTGGCTTGACCTGCTGGAAGTGATAGTCACTGGTAGAGGAGGGCAGGAGCAACAGGGCACCCTTAGAATGCCCTGAGATGATGCTCCTGAGGCAGATCGCTGGCACTCCTCCTCCCTGTCATGGTATGATGGCACTTCCCTGATTCCAGAAGTGATGGGGGCACCTGGAGGAAGATGAAGGTGCCTCCTCCCCCTCTCACATAGCCATGACTGCATACAGCTCATGGTCAGAATGCAGGTCTCAGCACCTATCTGGCAGTGACTGTGTTAGGGATGAATGTACAATCATCTGTCCTGCCACCAGAGGTTGAACATAGAGACATACTATTGGAGCCAACAATAACACAGATTATACACTCCACTGCTAAGATGATTTAAGGCCCTGTGTCCAACAGTGAAGGTTCACTTCAATTCACTTGGAAAAGGTTCACGGAGAACCATCAGGGAGAGTTTTGGAGACCTCAAAGAGGCTGATTGTTTTATGTTAAGACACTTCACTGGTTTGACTGAAGAAATGGCTCCGAAAGTGAGAGGTCAAGTGGCCGTAATGTCAGTTCTGTCGAATACCAGTTCTGTCGAAGGGTCATGAGGACTTGAAACGTCAACTGTATTCTTCTCCGCCGACACTACCGGACCTGTTGAGTTTTTCCAGGTATTTCTGTTTCTGTTTTTGTTTTGGCCGTAATGTCATGTCAGTTCCTGATAAATGGCTGCATGCCAATCCCACCCCCTGTCCCCCACCTTAGAAAGCAGTGTACCCCCAGCGGGCAGAGCATAGGGTACACCTACAACCACAGGTGTAGATAGTTCACCTTCTGAGTCACTGGAAAATCAGCATCAACCATCAACACTAGCCCTCAGAAAGAGGAAGGAACAAGGCATTGAAAGTGTACAAGTGTCAAAAGGTGATTTTTAAAAACTGAGAACAAAGAGATTGAAAATCCACTGCTGTGAACTCATTGTAAAGTAATAGTCAGTTTGAATTTATCATCACATTGACTTTACATAAATGGAAATTTCATTTTTCAAATGGAACATATTCCTTCCCGAGACACAGCTAAACGTGCAAAGCAAGCTCCAGCCTCCAGAACATTCCCAATGCTCCCCAACCTCTACATCTGAACAATAGAAAGGAAAAAACCTCCATTTATATAGCATTGTTACACTAAGATCTTTTTACCAAAGGGCATATCAAAACTTGTGTTAGCTACTGCGATTAAGTTGTATTTTTATATATCATGTTATTTTTAATATATCAGCCTGATACTTACCAACGTATACAATGAACATTTTTTATTTTCCATCTAATATCTCCTGACTCACTGAGTATAATATCCAGCTGTGCACTGTGGCATGAAGCATCATCTTTCAATCCTTGGTTGAAATTGCCTTTATAATTAGCAATTGAAGCCACAGAAATTAATTGGCTTTCAGTCCATCAACTCCTCAGCAGCTTTTTCCCTTTCATTGACCGACTAGTATTGTCATTTGCAGCTCAGTTATTGGATTTCTCTAAAGCTAACAAAGTCTGAAAAATCAACTTGTAGGTTTTGTTTTTTTCAAATTGCAGTCTTTCTGCTTACTAACCTATGAAAGTAATACTGTTTTTTGCAATATGATTAAGGAGTCAATCAATAACAATGAGAACTGTGAAGGGTCTAGCCTCATTTTAAGGGTTTTTTTTTTACTTTACTGAACTTAAAGCAAGCTTTGAATAAAGACACGTACTCGCAGTGTATTATAAGAGATTTGTTCCATTCTCCCTGGTTATCTTTCTAATTGGTTTGAATTGGCAACAATGGAGGGGAAATTCATTCACAGAGCACCATTGTGCAGGCTCCAGCGTGTCCAGAGGGACAGACAGAACCGCAGACCTCCAACAGCACAACTAGCGTGGGTCTTTCCATTGATATCATTGTGGAACACCACAGGGGCTGACAGTAGTGTCTGTCCCCAGGAGATCAATTTAAGTCCGCATTACTGGAGTGAACTAATTTCTCTCCCAATCTGTATTATGTGGGATATTTTCTTTTCATCCTAAATTAACAAATAAGCCAATTCCAAAGGAAGGGAGTGGTGCTTCAGTTTAATCAGACCCCATCTGGAGTTACAGGGCTGGATTCCCCCGTCCTGACTCGGGGCCAACCCCTGTTGGGCAGGCTTTTAAAATAACCAGTGGGGCCCAGTTCTGGGATTCTCACCACCATTCCTGATCCCAGCAATCTTCAACAGTGTGGGTGGGATAAGGATGTGGGTTGCGAGCCCGGTTGCATTGTGGGGGTTGGAATTTCAGACCCTCCACAATTTTGATTGGAGTTGGGTCCACTTCCGAATGTGAGGTGGATGACACCAGCACTGTGGTATCGTGAAACATGGGTGAGTCCTGTTCTGGAGTCAGGAACCCTTTGACAGGCTCATGAGGGGACATTGAGAATGTGGAATGTGGGGGATGAGGGGGGATAAGGGGCATGGAGAGTATAGGGGCATATGGGGTGTATGGGAGGGTGAGAGGGGTATGGGAGGCATGGAATGCCTGGGAGTGAGGGGACATGGTCGGTATGGAGGGGGCAAGGAGGGGGTTTGTGGGGTGAAGCATTGGGGCCTGAGGTGGAGTGAGAGATGCGGGTTAGAAGGTCTCCCACTTGTCTCCAGAACTGGGTCATTGTCCCAGTTAATGGATGTGGATGCACGAACGGATGCAGGAGCGGATGCACGAACGGATACAGGAGCGGATGCAGGAACAGATGGAGGAACGGATGCAGGAGCGGATGCAGGAGCAGGTGCAGGAACGGATGCAGGAACGGATGCAGGAACGGATGCTGGAGCGGATGCAGGAACGGATGCAGGAGCGGATGCAGGAATGGATGCAGGAACGGATGCAGGAGTGGATGCAGGAACAGATGGAAGAACGGATGGAGGAACGGATGCAGGAGCGGATGGAGAAACGGATGCAGGAGTGGGTGCAAGCCTTTTAATCTGCCCACCTCGGCATCCATCCACCTGCGTATCCACCATGTGGCTGCTTCGGTAGGTGGTGGCCTGGATTCTAACCTGTCTCCACCATCACACCATGAAGAGAGCATGGATGGGCACTGCCAATCAGGAGGTAGAATTGCGATATCAGGGAATGGCCCAACCCCTGATTCCCACCTCGAAGGGGAAATTCTGCCTCCTGTGTTCAGTTCTGGGCATGCACCTCAGAAAAGAGATATTGTCCTTGGACAGAGTACATTGCAGGTTTACCAGAGTGATACCAGGAGGTTAAAAAGGTTAAATTAAGAAGGCAGCTTGCATGAATTCAGATTGTATTTCACTAGAAATTTGAGAGGGTGGGTGAGGTTTTGCCAAGGTGGTAGAGGTCCTGTTGTCAGGGTGGCTCACACATGCGGGTGGAAAGTGGGACCTTCCCGTGATATTGCAAGAATGAGGCAGTTACGATCTGTCAGACGGGACAGGTGGCCAATTAAAGACAGCAGACAGGCCTTCCACACTGCTGGTCCAATCAGAGGGCAGGAGCTCTGGAACTTGGCAGTATCACTGAGAGAGTGGACACTGCTGAGGCAGCGAGGAGATTGAAGGGGCACCTCTGAGGGGCGGTTGGAAGGGTGAGCATTATGTAAATTTTCAGGCAGGCCAAGTAGGCAGAACAGAGGGTAAATCCCTCCAGTGGGCAGTGTTGGGGCCGCAGGGGTGTCATTTGTTGCTGGTGGTTTCTCCGCGTGGCACTGAGAAAATCACCATTATTAATCATTGAAAATTCAACAGGCAGCCAAGCCACCACTCTCCCTGGCAGTGGGGCTGCATCTGGGAGCCATTCCGATGTGATTCCCTGGCATTTCCCCAGCTCCCATTCCTTCATCCACCACCTGGGGGCAGATAGAATTCCATCCATGATCTAACTGAGGTGTTTGAAATACTAAAATGAGTTGATTGGGTAGATACAGAGAAACTGGTTGGAGAATTTTTTTTTTAATGTGCTTTTGGGATGTTTGTGTCACTGGCTGGGCCAGCATTTACTGCCCATCCCTAGTTGCCCTTGAGAAGGTGGTGGTGAGCTGCCTTCTTGAACCGCTGCAGTCCATGTGGTGTAGGTACACCCACAGTGCTGTTAGGGAGGGAGTTCCAGGATTTTGACTCAGCGACAGTGAAGGAACAGCTGATATTTTTCCAAATCAAGATGGTGAGTGAACAAGAGAACATAATCTTGTTTTTTTCAAATTCATTTACGGGTTGAAGGTGTCGCTGGCTGGGCCAGCATTTATTGTCCATCCCTAATTGCCCTTGAGAAGGTGGCGGTGAGCTATAATGCAAAGCATAGAGGAAATCTGCAGCACTTTTTCCCACAAGGCTGTGAATGTTGCTTCAATTGAAATTTTCACAAACCACATTTTGGAATGTGACGGTATCAATGGATATGGAGCAAAGTCGAGTATTAGGGGATTTTCCTGTGGGAACTGTCAGAATGCAGGGGTGGGATGTGGATTAGCTCAGCTGGCTAGGTGACAGGAGTGTGGTATAGAGTGATACCACCAATGCAGGTTTAAGTCCTATACCAGCTGTGCTAGTTTATGGAGGCTTCCTGCCTTGCCCCATGCTTGATGCAAAGTGGTGCTGCTCAAACTTTGCGGGCAGGGTTCAAATGGCTGCCAGTGGAATTTAAATTCAATTAATAAATCTGGAATTGAAAGCTAGTCTCAGTAACAGTGACCACTGAACTATCATTGATTGTCGTAAAAACCCACAACAAATGGTTGCTAATTTAGTGTCAAATTTGAGGCTGAGTTTCTTTTATTCATACAAGCTTTAACATATATTGACTATTAATAGTGTTGAGTTTTATATAAGTGGCGAGATGACATGCAAACCTGGTTGTGAGGCGTACAGTAATCACTTCCAGTTCCATATGGCTGTGTGGGTCTGAACCCCAAGAGAACAATAAAACTAAGTGTGAAATAACCGAAGAAAGTCTATTATTTCTCTTGTTTGACCTTGTAACCAGGTTTCCAGGAACTCACAAGCAGCTACCAAACCTACAAAATTTCCATTAGCAACTAGCTTTCAGTTTATCTCAGGTTGTGTTCATGTGAACATATGAACAAGGAGCAGGAGTAGGCCATTCAACCCCTCGAGCCTGCTCTGCCATTTAATAAGATCAGGACTGATCTGATAGTAACCTGAAATCTGCATCCCACCTACCCCCCATAACCTATCACCCCCTTGCTTACCAAGAATCTATCCACTTCTGCCTTTTCAATATTCAAAGACTCTGCTTCCACTGCTTTTTCAGGAAGACAGTTCCAAAGACTCACAACCCTCTGAGAGAAAAAAAATCCCCTCATCTCTGTCTTAAATGGACGACCCTTTAATTTTAAACAGTGGCCCCTAGTTGTAGATTCTCCTACAAGAGGAAACATCCTCTCCACATCCACCCTGTTCAATTAGACCATTCCCAGGTGGAAAGAGGTCATTCATGCAGCTGTAGGTTTGGAACCTGTGTCTGAATCTGGGTCACGGCAGAAGAAAGGAAAAGAATCCCATGGGATACATTCAGCAAAAGAAGAAGGAGAGATAAAGACAGCAGAGCACTGGTGGAAAGGGAAGAAAGGAGGAAGGATGCAAGGAAGGAAGAAAAGAAAGAAAAGGAAGGAAAGAATATTATTGTGTTGTCAGGTTGGAGGAGTTTCAATAACTGCAAACACTCTAACTTTACTGTAACATATTTGCACTTAGCTTCTTTCTATGCTGCTTTCTCCCAAAATCTCCGATCACATGAGCATATGTCACTGACTTCTTTTACATCACAGACTATTACAGTTAACTCTTTATGGGACTTAGTCTAACAAGCCCTATTATACTACATCTCCCCCAAAGTCTCTGTTGGACTTCAACGTTCTTGGAAACCCAATGCTTCAGTGTTCTAGTCATTTTGAACATTTCAATATTTGAGGTCTCAGTGGAAATATATTCGCTTTTTGCTCTCTTAGGCAGATGTCTTTCCCTTTCCATGTTCTCTTCTTGTTCTCTCTCCTCCCTCCAGTTTTTGAGATTCTCACCTTCTTTTACAGCGATAAGCTTTGTAGTGCCTTCACTAGTCTACTATACCTCGTTTTCCTCTCATTTGTAGGGAATCAAGCCCTCTCATTCTGCTGTTGGTCCTCTGGGTGTTGTTGAATAGTATTCAAACAAGTAGATGTTTTGGGATCATCTTTTCAGTGTCTTCTTTCATTTCTGGTGATTGCGACATCTCTGGTCTCTGATTTTCACTTTGTTGCCCAAATACAATCAAAGCTCTTCTGTTTCTTCTTTCTGTCTTTCTGCGCCCTGTTCCATCTGGCCATGTAAAATCTCGGGTGCGGTGATTTCTCGAACATTTCTTCAAAACTCAAATGATCTCTGATCCAAACCTGTTCTCCCTGTCGAAGATCTGATATTGTTCTTGCTCTGTGATGTCTATCACAATGTTTCACCTGTACACTCCAGTAAACTCCTCTGTATCTCGTACTTCCTCTAAGTCAGTGTCTTTGACTTGTGATATCAATGTATGTGAGTGGGTAGGAACCTGTGTCTGCCACCTTCTTCCCATGAGTAACTTGCATGGAGCCAAACCATTCTGCAAGGGTGAGGATTTATACCTCAAGAGCAATGGTTGAAAATCCTCATTCTTTTTCAGTAATGCCTTTAAAGTTCAGACACCTCTCTCTGATTCTCCCTTAGCCTGAGGAAACCTCAGTGAACTTGTATTAACAAACCCAAATAATTCTGTAAACCCTTGAAGTCTATGTTCAATAATTGTGGACCGTGATCTAATATCTCAATCCCATTGACTGTGAAAATTCCCTTCAATGGCATTATCACTGCTTCTGATGTGTAACCATAGAACTGTTTCACTTCAATCCACCCCAAATACTAATCTACTACTATTCTGAACATTTTCCTTCTTTGCTTAAATAAATCCATTTCCATTCCCATGGCCTTGTAGGAAAAGAAGGGAACATTAGTGCTTCTTTTGATCCCTGTCTGTGAACTGTATATCTGATACATCAGGATATCATTTCTTCCAATGACTTGAGACACCTGCCACCAAACTGAATACCATGCTCTGTCTCTGCTCTTGGTAATACCTAAATAACCTTGATATAGGCATTTATAAGATCTCAAGTCTCGATCCTATTGGGACTGCTATTCTATCATCGAATACCAATACATCATTGATCACCATCAGATGTGCTCTCTGCTTGAAATGTGGGGCAGAATCGTCCCAGATTTGCATGAAAAGTCCACTGGCCGCAATGGCAGGTTTTTGTGCTGTATCGTCCCTTTTCCACCTTATTAATTATGCAGTCACGGGAAACATGCCATCTCACAAGTGGGCGGCCTCCAAATCACTCGTCACACCGTTTCCTCACTCCGGATGCCATATCTAAACTGCAGCTGTGCACACAGTTCGCAATGCTTGCAGCCTAGGACTGCTCCAGTGAAGACATGGCCCTGAAAGCCAAGAAGAGTTCAGTGGCCCGTCACTGGAATGCCTTTTGGAGGCCGCCATGATGTCCTCCACCATGGCTCTGACCACAGGAGGCCCAGCAATCTCACCAATTCAGCCTGGGAGGCGGTGGCAGTGGTGGTCTGTGCCAACGCTGCACACAAGAGGTTGGCTCTCTCACACGGACCCTCACATCTTCATCTGGCCTCATCTCCTCCGGAAATTGCCTCCTCATCCCCCACCATCTTGAGGCCACTTGCACAGATGGACATGTGCCCCCACACACACCCTGGGATACCCCCTTACCCAATTCAGCCCTCCCTCTGCAGCTTCTTCCCTTGCCTGAGGCCACTTCTCTCCCTTCCCCAAGCAAGGCCTAGCCCTGCAGCCGTTGAAAAGCCACCCACATATGGCTGGTCTGGTACAGACTGCCCGTGAGCCCCCTAAAAGTGATGTGGTGCTGCCTGTGAAGCCTGTCGCTGATGACTGCGAGTGCTGCCTGAAGCAAGGTGGGCAAACAAACCTTGAAGTCCTTGGTGAAGTGCCAGATGCATGTTGCTTATGTACAGCTGTGAAACACCTCAGCGTGCAATCATGCCAATGTTCCTGGATGATCCAGCGTGGGGGGATGATTCTGGTGAGCAGGGTTTACAATGAGATGCTAAAGCATTGAAATTAGGTTCCTGACGCATGGCAGCAGGAAACATGGCCCATCATTGACAGGTGGAGATGTCGATTGCAAACTGGTTTCACGACAGCATAAAACCAATTTTTGGTCTTCTCAGCATATTGTCCACTGACACAACCAAGCACCCGCACCAACGGTAGGGGTGGGGGAGGGGCAGAATTCCACCCTCAATCTCAGGATAGGAAGTTGTGGAATATATGTTGGCTTTCCTCTAATACAAGATTCTCTGATATGCTTGCACTCCTCGTCTGATTTTTGAGCCTATCTGATTTCACTCAATTTTTGTGTAGTTGCCGGTAATGTATTCACTGTTATTGTAACAAACTCCTCAACTTCTCCCACAAATTCCATGTTGCATTGTTTTGGATTTTCTATTTCAGTGTGTGATAATACATCTGCTGTGCTCTGTTGTTTCCCCTGAACATGTACCATATGAGTATCAAAGTTTATCAATTTTAATTTAAACCTTTGAACTCTTGATTGTGCCGCTGCAATCTCTTTTGAATTCAACAGTGTGACTAAAGGTTTATGGACTGTTTCTATCATAATGTAAAAACTTAAGGTATTGTCAGCAAATTTCTCCCATGCCCATGGGGCTTCTAATGCTTCCTTTTTCATTACTGTGTATCTCTTCTGTGGACTTATTAGTGAACATGATGCGTAATAGACTGGTCTGTGGTTTCCATCCCTTTGTACCTGTAAAAGCGCTCTGCCCAATTCTGTAGAGGGTGCGTCCACTGTGATAATTGTAGGTAATTCCAGATCGTAATGGGCTAATATCTCAGATGACATCAACCTTCCCTTGATTTTTTGAATAATTTTTCATGTGCCTCCTCCCAGCACCATTCATTGTCTTGGTGTAACAACTGTAACAGCTCTGTTAAGTTTTTTAGAAATTTGATTCACCATTCCCATGAACCTTTGTAACTCGGCAATGTTCCTTGGAGCTGGAAATTCTTTTCTGACTCTGGTCTTCAGTGGATTAACCTTTTTTTCCGATGAACTCACCATGTGACCCAGAAACCTGTCTGATAGCTGTGAAATCTCGCACTTGCTGTTGAGTATCAAACCTGCCTCTTGTAGTCTCAGCACTACTCTCACTCTCATGTCATGCTCAGCTTGAGTGGACCCATGTGTCAACTTGTCACCCATGTGGCAAACAACCCCATGTAAACCCGCTAAAGGATTTTACATTGTTCTTTGAAAGATCTCTGGTGCTGATATTATTCCAAAGGGTAACCTGTTAAAACAAAATCTTCCAAATGGTGTTATGAAAGTTCTGAGAAGCTTGTACTCCTCTTCTAGTGGTATTTGCCAGAGTCCACTGTTAGTGTCTAATTTAGAGAATATTGAACTCATCCCTAATTTTGCTAAGCTCGCATCTTCTGATACCATTGGATAGACTTCTCTTTTCACAGATTTATTGAGTTGTGTGAGATCAACACAGATTCTTATGGAACCATTTGGCTTTGGAACTGGTACCATCCCTGAGCTCCAACTCACTGGCTCTTTTACAGGTGAAATGACTCCTTGTCTTACTAGTGAGTCGATCTCTTTCCTTACCTTTGGAAGTAAAGAGTGTGGAACCTTTCTGGGTGTATATAATCACATTGGTTTGACTTCTGGGCTTAGTGTTATGCAATACACTGTTCTCAACTTTCCCAATCCAGTAAATAACTTTGGGAATTCTGTTCTGAAGTATCTTGATTTACTTTCACTATTCTGTATTTCTTCTATTCTGCAGATTAGACTCAATTCCATATAGGCCTTTCTACTTAAGCTCAAACACTCTGATCTTGAATTCAGTAATTACTTTCTCTCAATGCTTTGAAGTAGCTGTTAATTCTTCCAGAACCCTCAGTTCTGTTTCTTTTGGTCTCTGTAGCTTTTTGCAGGGTGGTTGAAGAACTCTTCTGTGTAACCACAGTTCAGTATCTGAAAGAACTGAAACTGCTGCTCCAGTATCTAATTTAAAGTTTGTCTTGTGACCTTCTACCATGATTTCTGCACTCCAATCGTTTCCACTTGTATTTTTAATCTCGCCTAAGGAGGGTACCTCAATGTCTTGTGAATCTTCAACTTCATGGATTCTATTTCCTTTTAAGTGTTTTTTTTCACTTTTTCAGTGTTCTGCTTGTTTTGTATTGCTGCAACATACTGCCTGAAAATGTCCCATCGTTTTACACCATGACATTGTGTATCTTTAATGGGACAATTCCCACCCCATGTCTCTCTCTTCCATGCCAGCAACAGCTAATCTGCCGCCATTAATTTATTTTCTTGTTGTACATGCCTTCTTTTCTCTATTTTCCCTTTTTCATGTCCGACAAATTCAACTATATCTGTTACTTTGGGATTAGAGCTGTCTCTTTGACTACTGATCAGTTTTTCCTCTTGATCTCAGCTTGTTCACATCACCTTTGCCAGTGTCAAATCAGCAAATTATCTGATAATGCAGCATCTGTTCCTCCACTCCACCAACTATTCTGTCGCAAATTAGCTCCTCTTTCAGATTGCCGTACACACAGTCTTCTGCTAATTGGCACAAATAATTAATAAATGTGTTGATGCTTTCCCCATGTCTCTGGATACATGTATTGAGCTTTGAGAGTTCCAGATGGTGTTCTTGCTGAGACTGAATTATGTTTCCAATGCATCGATGACTTCGACATATGTGGCTTTACCCTCATTGATCCACAGGGTAACTAAAATGTCATCTGCACAGTCACCCATTACATACAAAAGTGTGCTGACCTGTTCAGTCTGGCTTCACTGCGTGGTGCAAAATCGAGCAAATCTCTTGAACCACTTTGGCCATGCTTCAGCCTAATTTAGACCTGCAACTTTCTCAAAAAACTCTGGTAGAGGTAGAGATTTTTCTAGTGCCATCCTTTATACCACTTGCCACCATATATCACTGTGTTGTTAGGTTGAGGTAGTTTCAATAACTCCCAAAGACTGATAGCTGTAAACACTCTAACTGTATTGTAACATTTTTACAATAAGAATACCCCCTTACACCAGCTTCTTTCCATGATACTTACTCCTAGACTCTCTGAGTGTAAGTTACTTGCTTCTTTTACATCCCAGACTATTATAGTTTACACTTTATGGGACTTAGCCAAACATACTCCATTATACTACAAAAGGGGGGAAGGAAAAAAAGAAAGGAAAGAAGGTAGAAAGGAAGTCAGACAAAAGAGGCAGAGTCAAGGAAAGCTTCACACAAAGTAAAACTGAGACAAGTAAAGGATAGCTCGTAAACAACCAAATGCGCTGGATTCTGCTGAGAAAATCTGTGGCAGGAGGCTGAAAATGGAGGCAGGAGACCAAATTTAAATTTCCCAGGTGAGTCCCACTGACCACAATTTTGAATGGCATGAGAAACATGGCAGGTCATGATCTCATGCACAATCAGAGTGACATTAGATTCAGTCTTATAAATGTCGGCCTCAAATTTGTCCTTCCCTGAGTTTGAAATCTTCAGCAAGGTGGGTGGGTTCCTGAAGCTTGTGTGAAACATGGTCAGACAGTTATTCAACCTTGGAGAAAGCCTGTTGTGGAGTTGGTTTTGACTGGCAAGTTTAAAAGGTGTTGCCAACTTCACATGCCATAATTAAATGTTATATGCTAAGTTAAGCATGTTTTTAATGCAGTGATTGATCATAGGGCACTGTCCTTAAAAGGGAAGTGACAATTACATTGATCAGCATTAGAGTACTTTCTATAGAGGATAAAGGGTTCCTATGTGTTTTACATTATTGATAATCAGATATTAATGTGTCTTCTTGATCCTGTGCTTTGATTTCAACATTGATTTAAAATCCAGACATCCATTGAGCCTTTGAAAACTGAACAGATGCCTGATTTCTTTGATTGAATTCATCTGTTGAGCCTTTGAATAAAACTAACCAGATGACTAGCCATCTATTCAGTCAACTTTAAAGGCTCTGTTGTATTGCGCTCTGGAGGATTTGCTTATATAGCAGTGCAAATGAATCTTATTATGAATTCTTGGCTGAGTTCCACCCCTGCTGATTTAGTTCAGCAGGGGCTGTTTATATAGCTGTCAAGGGGATTGTGAGCTTTGTTTAATTGACAGTTTTGTAACTATTTATTAGGGTTATGTTTCTTTGAAGTTATTTTTGAATGGCTGTTTGCTTGTTTTGACAGATTCATGAGCAACTAAGAAGAGTATGTTTTTTCAAGTGGAGTTTGAATGGCCACGACTGATTGACTGATTGAATTCCTCATAGCAGCATTTTCTTATTACAAGTGGAGTTTAACATAGAAACAAAGAAAATAGGAGGAGTAGGCCATTCGGCCCTTCAAGTTTGAATGGATGCTTGTTTATTTTGACAGTTTCATGAGTGTTTTAAAGACCTCCCATTTTTATTATATGGCTCTGTTCATAGTAGATACTGGGTGAGTGATTATGGGGGCTGCATGGCGGAATTATGGGAGCATGGGGCATTGAGGAAGCATGGGGTATAGAGTATTCATGGGGATATGGGGGTGGCATGGGAGCATGTAGAGACCATGAGAGAAATGGGGGAATAGAGGGAACATCAGGGTGGGTGGGGTTGAGGGGTTGTGAGGGGTGAGGACTAGGGGCCTAACAGCCATGAATAGAACAGGATCGATGTTCCAGTGAACAGGGGTGACCCTCTAACCTGCCAGCCTTGGCAACCATACACCTCAGGCCTGTTTAAGGAGGCAATGGCCCGAACTCCAGTCCAACTCCAATCCCTCAGGGGAAAATAGCATGTGCGTGCAGATTTCGAGATGGCCATTTGGCCCTTCAAGCCCTTTCTGCCTATTAAAAAGATCAAGGGCAGGATTTTGCCCTCATCGGGCAGGCTCGGCGGGGGCAGGCGGGACTGGTCAGGAAGCTGACCGCCATCTGCATTCGTGGCCAGATTGCAATTTCATGCTGGTGGGCAAATTAAGGCCCACCCAATGTGAAATGTGTGCTCAGCGCTGCCTGTGTGGGGGAGGAGGAGGACCAACGCGCAAGTTCGCGTATGCGCACATGTACATGCAAGAAAAGCTCCATGAGGCACAGAGCTGCCTCAGGGAGATGAAGCTATGAAAAATTAAAAATAAAGCATTTTAAGATGTTAAAAAACATGTTGCCTCATGTGACCCTGTCACATGGGCAGGGGCATGTTAGAAATTAGTATGAAAATGTTTTATTTTTTTAAATGATGTATCTGTTGCCCCCTCAATGAGCAGTAGCTTCGGCAAAGGCCAGGACCAGAAATAGCACCACTCAAATAATCACAGCTGTGTTTTCACCCTGATCAGGCAACAGTCAAAGCCATCCTCTTTTTAAAGATGTTACAATTCTCAGTTCAGTACTTGAATTGCATACTTTTGTGAATAACGGCCTCACTGATATCTTCTTAAGAAGAAAGAGGGAAATATTAAACTATATCCTTTTTATTTTAAACCTGGCATCAACATTAAATGTACCACACAAATATGTCTAATACATGGTGGTTTTATAGACAACTTAAAATGATGTTTTTAATGTCTTTCAAAGCCAGCCTACGGAATCTGAATTCGGGGGACTGTCAGGTGTATACATACACAAACTTAAAAATACCTGTTGTAATTTGCATAACCACAGCTCATGCAAGCTGTAACTGAATACCAATACCACCGTGATGCTATTTTCCAAACTCACCTATTCAACTTGTCTAACACAACATTCCATTGAGCTTTAGGGGCAGAAGATTTCTGTTCAACTGTTACTTTGACAAAGACTCTGTACCTGGAATTTGGTCTTCCCTTTCCAGATAATGTGTGTTTTTCATATTTTGGCTTTATTTCAGATCTCTTGTATTTGCAAATGTTCATGTTTGAGTTAGCAGGACCAGTAAGATAGTCAGCAAAGCAAACTGGCTACTTTTGTTTTAGTATTAAGTTTTTAAACTGGGCATATAATTGCACACAATTTAACAATGAGCTTGAAGTCCAATAATGAAATAAGAGGTTTTTCACACAAAGTATCTTAATGCTTTTTAATCAGCTAATCAATCTTCAAAATCCTGCATGCGTAGTTATTGCTTGACTTGGGTTCTTGTGATTTCATGCAACTTCTGTGTGAGCAGGGTCTCCTTAGGGGTGAATTTGAACCATGGGAGATTGAGATTCCGCCTATCCGTTCTGGCAGACTCAACAATGTGATACAAGAGCCAGGGATGTGCACAGTTTGCCAGGGCGCTCTATTGTTACTGAGTTTGGCTGGCTCAACATTGGAATTTGGAAGGATACTTGTCCCTGTCCCTAATCAATTAATTAATAGATAGCTTTATTGTTCTTCAGGCTAAACCTAAACTTCCAACAATGTTCAATACAGGCACTGTGTCCATACAGATATAGAAGCTTTACAAACATACGCACAGGTGTACAGGCAGGCTGAGCGCAGCAGAAGACGTCACTGGCATTTCAGCATGCGCAGGCCAAGAACACACGCATTGGCAGGAGTTACAGTGCTTCTGTTGTGTCCATTGTGATGACCTCTGACCCAGAAGCAGTAGGGTAAGGAAAATTTGTACTGTTGTTAAAATGCCTGTGGAATCTGTAATTATTTCTAAGGGTATTTGAAAAGCATTCTGAATTTTCCCCCTATCGGGGGGGGGATGTTGAAGGGCGGTACCAGCCCGTACCACACAAGCATGCTTCCGATTGGGGGCACTCTGCCATTTTATGTGGGCAGGCCACTTAAGGCCCACCCAGCACAGCGTCCACACGGAAGCGCTATGTGGGCAGGGGGAAATCCCAAAATCAAGAGTGCGCTCTTTCGCGCACGCACAGGAAAGAGCGCACTCATCTCCCTGAGGTTAAGTGCAGCCTCAGGGAGATCAGCTCAAAATGTACAAAACCTAAAAATAGAAAAGTAAGATTTCCCTAACATGTCGCCTCATGTGACAATGTCACATGAGTTGGGACATGTCCATAATTTTGGCAATAACTTTATTAAAATTTTTAAAACCCCACATGAAACCTCATCCCGCCTGTGGATGAGGTTTCATGTTTTCTCTCTTTGCCACCGAGGCTCCTGGCCGACCCACTAACCTCATTAATTACTTCAATGACTCTGTCAATAGTCTCAATTGGCTGTTGACAGGTCGGCGGGTGCACAGCTGATTTTGTTGCGCCCCCGCCTACCTGAAAATTTAAATGGGGCGCGGTGATGTCGGGAGTTCCGCCCAGCATCATCACGTGTCATTTTCCGCGTCGGCAAGTGGGCTCCGCCCCCTACTTGCCGACGTGTAAAATCTTGCCCTAAGAGTTTGCATCAATTGCAAAGGGATCAATTGTAATTTTCTGGATAATAAGAAATACTGACTCATGTGACCTGGCGACCCTTAACTTGGAAGCAGTGCCAACATGAAGGAAGTTACGATATGGACACAGGGCAGAATTTTCCAAGATTTTCACAAAGTGCTATAGCGGGCAGTTAAAAGGACATCTTTACCTGCCCACCGTTATGGCGAGCTTCCACATTGTATCATCCCAAACCCCCACATTATTTATGCACTCCCAGGACACACACCATTTCAATCTCTTTCGCCTGCCACACCATCACCTCGCCGCTGCATCACGCTGGGCACCATACTCAAAGTCCAGCCACGTGTACACATCTCGGTGCTTCCAGAATACCACTGCTGCATACAAGACATGGTCATGAAACTGAAAAAGACTGCAGCCCCCAGGTTCAGCCCCTCGAGCACCTTTTCGATGTTGTTGAGGCCCTCTCTACCCCTGCTATGGCCGCAGGGTGGGCAGCAACAGCACTAACCCAGCTTAATAGGGGGTGGCAGCAGTGGTCAGGGCCAACACTTAAAAAGAGGACAGCCACCCAGTGCCACAAGAGGATGAATGATCTCCTCAATTCCGGCAGTGTAAGTCACTCATCACTCTCAACTCACACATTCACAAACACTTAGTTCAAACATGGGCAAAAGAGCTGAACTCCTGAGATGAGGTGAGAATGACTGCCCTTGACATCAAGGCTGCATTTGACCAAGTGTGGCATCAAGGAGCCCTAGCAAAACTGGAGTCAATGGAAATCAGGGGGAAAACTCTCTGCTGGCTGGAGTCATACCTAGCACAAAGGAAGATGGTTGTGGTATTGGAGGTCAGTTATCTCAGTTCCAGGACATCACTGTAGGAGTTCCTCAGGGTAATGTCCTCAGCCCAGCCATCTTCAGCTGCTTCATCAATGACCTTCCTTCCATCATAAGGTTAGAAGTGGGAATGTTTCCTGATGATTGCACAACGTTCAGCACTATTTGCGACTCCTCAGATACTGAAGCAGCCCATGTCCAAATGCAGCAAGACCTGGACAATATCCAGGCTTGGGCTGACAAATGGCAAGTAACATTCGTGTCACACAAGTGCCAGGCAATGACCATCGCTGCTTGATGTTCAATGACATTACCATCACTGAATCCCCCACAAACAACGCCCTGGGGGTTACCATTGACAAGAAACTGAGCTGGACTAGCCATATAAAAACTGTGGCTACAAGAGAATGTCAGAGGCTAGGAATCCCGCAACAAGTAACTCACCTCCTAACTCCCCAAAGCCTGTCCACCATCTACAAGGTACAAGTCAGGAATATGATGGAATACTCTTCACTTGCCCGGATGAGTGCAGCTCCAACAACACTCAAGAAGGTTGACACCGTCCAGGACAAAGCAGCCCGATTGGCACTACATCCACAAACATTCACTCCCTCCACCACCAATGCAGTAGCAACAGTGTGTACCATCTACAAAATGTTCTGCAGGAATTCACCAAGACTCTTTAGATAACATCTTCCAAACCCACGACCATTACCATCTAGAAGGACAAGGACAGCAGAAAGATGGGAACACCACCACCTGGAAGTTCCCCTCCAAGTCACTCACCATTTTGACTTGGAAATATATCGCCGTTCCTTCACTGTCGCTGGAACTCCCTCCCTAACAGCACTGTGGGTGTACCTACACCACATGGACTGCAGCAGTTCAAGAGGCAGCTCACCATCACCTTCTCAAGGGCAACTAGGGATGGCCAATAAATGCGAAGCCCACATCCTGTAAAAGAATTAACAAAAAAACCATTGCAAATCCACAGGATCTCACTTGCTGCCAGCTCAGGAGACATCACCATTCATTCTCTCACACCCACTGTCAATGTCCTCATCCCGAGCATGGGACCACTCACCACCCACACAGGCCAGACACACTTATCATTTGGCCCAGTAGGCGTTCTGCTTATTCTTTCTCCAACTCTATTCATGCAGGACAAGCTGGCGCACAAGAGGAAGAGGTCACAGACTGGTGGAGGAATGCCTGAAATCAAGGTCCTCATGGACTTTGAAAACAGAGCCATCCTGCTGGCCGCGGATGATCTGGACCATTCTTGTGTTGACAGTGAAGTCAGCGCTGCTCTACCAAGTGAGGATCCAGCAGGGCAACATCCATTAGAAAACCATGCTGTGAGTGATGTGTCCTCTTTCACAGGCCACTGCCATGCACTAATTATCTCCCCTTGCTTTCACAGGCACATCTGCCAAACAGCCGACAGAGTCCATGACCCATGAAGTGAAATCTGGAGGCACCCTCCCTGAAGTCCCGTCACAGCACTCACCCACACCCTCCTCCAGCGCAGAGACACACACCTTGGTGGGACCGAGCTTTAGAGTAGCCTCGGGGTCACAATCTGGTGAGCACATTGCACTGTCTGATCCATAGCAGGCAGAGGGAGGGACTTCCCAGGTCCCCGGCACTTGGAGGACTGCTGAGCCCAGAACATTGCTGGGTCCGAGTCAGATGATGAGTCCCTGGACTCGGTCATGTCACAGTTGCTGGAGCTGCAAATGCAAGCTCGGGAACATCATGAAGGGATGTCTGCTGCACTCCTCAGATTGCAACGCGCGATGGAGGAGTCCGTCCACCTTCCTTCTGAGGTGATAGTGCCGGCATGTCAACACACCGAGGCCAACACTGGTAGGGAGGAGCATCAACAGGTGAACACTCTGGGGCCATTCACCCAGGTGACTCCAAAAGTCACTGGCCCATCCAAATCCCCTCTTCCTGTGAGCTCAGCAGCTCTAGCTCCACAGTCCGAGGAGAGTGCCACTGCCACACAGCAGGACCCCGAAAACAGGGGCTGAGGGGGTTGAGGGTGAAAAGCTCTGGAGCACTTAGTGACACTTTGATGCCTCTGCATTGCTTGAATGGACAGATAAGCTAGAGACCCAACTCCAATCATATCAATGTGGCTGCACCTGACCTGTCTCAGCTGCAGAGGAAAGGTTACATTAAACAGGGTGTCCCTAATGTGTGGCCGCTTCCCTCACCCACCCTATCCCCCAATATGCTTGTTCACTATATTCAATGGCAGGTCCTTGGTTTCCCCACCTCCCCCCCCCCCCACAAGATGCCTCAACAGCAGGTGTGCCCTTGCCCCTCACAAGTCGCCTCAACGGCAGGGCTGCCCTTAACCCTGACTGCCCCATCCCCTCAAGCCTGAAGTCCAACAGGAAACCCAGGTGAGTGCTGCTCAATGTTACTGTGCACCCACCTCCGAGTTCCCCTCAAAGTGCAGTCCGCCAAGTGCACATTGCTTATATGCTGTAGTGAAAAACGTCGGCGTGCTTTCCCGCCGGCAGAGTCCGGGGAATATGAGTCCGGCGGGCTAGCCTTATCATGATATGTAGTTATATTACAATGAGATTCCCAGCATCTGATGGCGGGAAACACGGCCCACCATCGACAGGCTGAGCGGACGATCACAAACTGGTTTCACAACATCATGAAACCAATTTTTGGCCTACTTAACATATTGTCCACTCACGCCACGTCATTGAGCATGCCCGACTGCCGTGGGCACGAACAATTCCGCCCAAAAGATCCCGCGGAACTATTTTGGAGGAGAGCATGGGAGTGCTCCCTGTTGCCCTGGCCATACAATATCACTAAAACAGATTATCCAGCCATTACTAGATTGTGTTTGTGGGATCTTCCAGTGTGAGAACTGGCCGCCTTGTTTTCTGTATGACTACACTTCAAAATGACTGAATTGGACATAAAGTGCCCTGTGATATCCTGAGGCTTTATAAAATAATAGAAACTATCACATGAGAAAGAAGGGCAGAAAAGAGCCCCTTATTGATTAAACCCTTACTTTAATCTTAAAGACAAACAGAAAAAGCAAGATTTTGAGAAATGGAACTGAGAAACATTTAATGATTATAGAGTCGAATCAGTGGTATTAATTAGTTTCACACCCAATCCAATCAAAAGAACAAGCAGAATTAAGACTGCGGAGTCACAAGTTGTATGCAGCAGGGGTGACTTGGTCCTCAAACCTAGTTTTGATCTGAGCTTTAAGAAATCTTTCATATGTGACCCCATATGTGTCTTTCCAATCTTATTAAAAGCAGATAAAAGCAAAATACTGCTGATGCTGGAAATCTGAAATAAAAACAGAAAAAAGCTGGAAAAAACTCAGCAGGTCCGACAGCATCTGTGGAGAGAGAAACAGAGTTAATGTGTAGAGTCCGTGTGACCCTTCTACAGAGCTATTAAAGGCAGACTGAGCAGCACAGAATAAAACAAGGTTGATAAGAATCGTTAGGCTGTTTTATTTCTCAGTCAGTAAGTGATTACACAATAACAAATGCAATAGAACTTATTCAATCAGTATAACTTATCTTTGCATTGTAATACAAAATAATGAATGCACTATGCTTCCCCAATCTTGCTTAACTTAAAGAACTTCTAGTTAGCCTCCTGCATTTCAACCTTTTGTGTCAACTCAAAACCTGTGCAGCAGCTTCTGTTTAAAAGTCTAACTCTTTGGAACATTGGTTTTGATCTCATTTTACTTGGTTCTGTAAGCAGAGGACACAGGTAATTAGCCTGCTGAGCTCCAGTGAAATGTCAGTGCCAACCGGAATCGGTGTGAATGATTCTGAAATTATCTAGGTGATTTTCATTGCTTGATGCATGCTGATTCCAACTCCACCAGCACGAATCAATACCTCCCAGTCCTCATGTTTTATGAATAAAATGTATTGAATTATCCCACATGGTGGCATAGTCAGAAATCCTGAAATATAACAGATACCATGCCAAGTGGAAAAGTAACTTTAATTTTATTTGAACGTTGCAAAGTAAGTGGGCACCTTGCCATGCCTGTGCAAACCAAATTATTGGTAGATTATGTATCATTTGTCCCTTTTCTTATCCTTCCTCACCTGAAAGAAGAGACCATGTTGGGACACAATCCAACAATTGTCAACAGCCAATAGGACATCGCACAGGGACTCTCCTCCCTCTATGAGGTCCGACGGACAGCGTTGGTCAGATTGTTTGCCAGATCTGGTCTGGCGGCTACAGCTGCAGAAATGAACAGAATGGGAAGCCTGCTGATTCAGCCCAAGTTCCCACCTCAGGAATGTAGACATTGTAAAACCCTTCACAGTTCCCCTAATGAAGATCAACTAATTAAGCAGGAACCAGGAATGGACATATGAGCCAGCATTTTTCAGTCAGCGTGCGGGGGCGGGCCCAACATGCCGGCGCGTAAAACGACACGTGATGTCATCGGGCGTGTGTCCTGATGTCATTGTGCTGTCTTGCAATGTTTCGTTCAGCGGATGCATGTTAGAGTTGGCTGCGCACCCGCCGATATTTAAAAGGCCTATTCAGACCATTAAGAAAGTAATCAAGGTTAACTTTATGCAACCTAACGGTTAGCAGGCAGATGAAAAGGCCAAGCGGCCTTTACGTTTTTTAGGAAACCTCATCCACGAGCAGGATGAGGTTTCCTAAAGCTTTTATGAACTAAATAAAAAATTTTCCTGAAATATAAAAACATGTCCCATCTCATGTGACACAGTCACATGAGCAGACATGTTTAATTAAATTTTCAATCCATCTATTTACTTATTTCAAAAGCACTTCAATCTCCTTGCGGTAGCTCCATGCCTCAGGGAGATTGAAGCGTTCTTTTGTGCACATGGCTGCGCGGAGCCTATCACAGGCAGTAGTCAGCTCCGAGACTGCCCCCGCCTGCTCCCACCGAGCCTGCCCGATGCAGGAGAAATCAAGGTGAGGTGCGTGTGACTGCCCTTGATGTCAAGGAGCCCTAGCTAAACTGGAGTCAATGGGAATTACGGGGAAAATTCTCCGCCGGTTGGAGTCATACCGAGCACAAAGGAAGATGGCTGTGGTTGTTGGAGGTCAGTCATCTTAGCTCCAGGACATCACTGCAGGAGTTCCTTAGGGTAGTGTCCTTGGCCCAACCATCTTCAGCAATGAACTTCCATCCATCATAAGGTCAGAAGTAGCGAAGTTAGTTGATGATTGCACAATGTTCAGCACCATACCCGACTCCTCAGATACTGAAGCAGTCCATGTCCAAATGCAGCAAAACCTGGATAATAGCCAGGTTTGTCTGACAAGTGGCAAGTAACATTCGCACCACACAAGTGTCAGGCAATGACCAGCTCCAACAAGAAAGGATCCAACCATCGCTCCTTGATGTTCAATGGCATTACCATCACTGAATCACCCACTATCAACATCCTGGAAGTTACCATTGACCAGAAACTGAACTGGACTAGCCATATAAATATTGTGGGCTACGAGAGCAGGTGAGAGGCTAGGAATAGTGTGACAAGTAACCTATCCCCTAACTCCCCAAAGCCTGTGCACCATCTACAAGGCACAAATCAGGAGTGTGATGCAATACTCCCCACTTACCTGGATGAATGCAGCTCCCACAACACTCAATAAGCTGGATACCGTCCAGGACAAAGTAGCCCGCTTGATTAGCTTCACATCCACAAACGTTCACTCCCTCTACCACTGACGCACAGTAGCAGAGTGTGTACCATCTACAAGATGCACTGCAGGAATTCACCAAGGCTCCTCCGACAGCACCTTCCAAACCCATGACCACTACCTTCTAGAAGGACAAGGGCAGCAGATAGATGGGAAAACCACCACCTAGATGTTCCCCTCCAAGCCACTCACCATCCTGACTTGGAAATATATCGCTGTTCCTTCATTGTTGCTGGGTCAAAATCCTGGAACTTCCTTCCTAACAGCACTGTGGGTGTGCCTCCACCACATGGACTGCAGTGGTTCAAGAAAGCATCTCACCACCATCTTCTCAAGAGCAACTAGGGATGGGCAATAAATGCTGGCCCAGCCGGTGAAGCCCGCATCCCTTTAATGAATTTAAAAAAAGAACTTATCCCAACCCAGGATCCAGTGGGGAGATGTTTAAATTTGTACAGGCCCTTCCAAAGTTTGAGGAAAGGGATGTAAAGGCATTCTTCATTTCATTTGAGAAGGTAGCTAAACAAATGAAGTGGCCAAAAGGAAATTGCACATTGCTCCTGCAAAGTAGGTTAACAGGCAGAGCTCATGACGTTTATGCATTACTTTCAGAAGAGCTGTCTATGGATTATGATGCAATGAAAAAGGCTATTCTTAGTGCATGTGAGTTGGTCCCCGAGGCATACAGGCAAAAAGTGCAAAATATAAGGTATGATGAAAGTATAATAATTTTCATAATATTTTTCTGCTTTATGGGTGTAAGTATAGGTTGTTCTATCTGTGAGATTTAATTACATTTGGAGTCAAGTAGACTACAAGCTTGAAATCATCAAAAGAAACTAGGTGTAGAAATGTGCTTGACATGCCAATGAGTAAACATGGATGCTGGCTTAGCATGTAAAGTGTGAAGGGAATTTGCATTTTTAGATAAATGAAGGGATTGTTTGGATTTCAAAGGGATCTTAGTCTGTTTACAACTAACCAGAAAAGCAAGGCTAAGGAGAGTGTTTATTTTTCCCAAAGGTTACTGACAATATTGGCAACATGAAAGTGTTTATATTATGAGGAAGATACAGTTTCAAATACCTATGGAACAATAGAATATACATATTAAAAAAAGAGAAACATATATAAAGGAGAATAAAAGATTACATAAGGAGGGCCATGTTATATCTAACAGGAGTGTGTGAATCAGACTTCAAGAAGACCCCTGCCATTTGTGCATAAGTCTGCTATGTAAAGTAACTTGAAGTTGGGGGAAAAGCCATTTGGAATTCCATTGTCAAGTCGGTACTGTGTTAACTTGCTGGTTCTGTTTTAAATCTAAAATCTATTTTGGACTGATGCATTAAAGGGGGTGTGTAACTGAGAGTCAGGTTAATTAGGAATTTTAGGATCATCGCAGTAAATAATTGTAGTCTTATGCATGTGCTTGAAATCTTTTATTTTGAAATATTTTAATTTAATTTTTAAAATCTCTAAATGTCTTGGTGGATTCATTACTTCTGAATTCAGTGCACACATTTTCTCATAATAAATACAAATTGCAAAACCATTGTGATAGTACGGCCAAGTTTCCCTTGTGGATTTGCTCTACCTGGCACACATCATCTGCTATATCATAACAAAGGGAAAGAGATTGGGCAGACCTACATCGAATCGAAAGGGTGAAGCAAACTAGCTTTGATCATTGAATATGGGCACCAAAGGTAGAGGCCACGCATTAGACCCTTAGTAAAATAATTCTCCTGGAGGAATTTAAAAATTCACTCCCTCCAGAAGTAAGAACTCATGTAGAGAACCATAAGGTTTCAACAGCTAGACAGGCAGCAGAGATGAATGATGATTACGAGCTTGTCCATAAATTCAAACTCTTTTTCCATCACCCCCATGTACCTGAGAAGGATAGAAAGTGGAAGAGTGATAGGAAGCAGCAAGTAGCCAGGGAAGAGAAGAGACAACTGGGAGTGTGCTGAAATCTTCTCCTCAGACCAGAAAGGAAAGTTCTGAGGGTGGGAGTGACATCCAAAGTCCTAAGTGCTTCCATTGTAACAAGGTGGGACACATTTGGGAAAATTGTTGGAAGTTGCGTGGGAAGTCCATCGGACTTATTGGGGTACGTAAGGATGATTCAGGTAAAAAAGCCCCAACTGAAAATACAACTGATCAAGTTGTAATGTTAACTGCAGCTGTGAGTCCGAGTGTGAACACAACTGTGAGTGTGGGGGAGGTGAACAATATACCTGAAAGTTACAGGGAATTCTTGTCAAAAGGAAAAGTAACCCATTCCTCAAATGATTTCAAGGAGACGGAGCAGTTGCAGGAAAGGGTTCTAGGAATTTTTCCTTCAGGTGTAGTGACCTGAGCAATGGCTAAACAAGTTCTTTTGTCAGATGTAAAATTTGACAAACAGATATTCAGCTAGCTGAAACTTTCTTTGCAGATTTGGACAATCTGAAGGAAATGTTCAGTAAGTCTTCTCTGATTGAGGCTCAGCAAGCCGATCCAGAGTTAAGTAAAGTGGCACAATCAGCTCAAACTGAAGCTGAAGCAGAAGGCTTCCAGAATGCCACTATATTAAAAGTGGGATTCTGATGAGGATATGGAGACCTCCTCACAGACCTGCGGACAAAGAGTAGATGGTGACTCGTCAGGCAGTGGTACCACCAAACTATCATCAGGAAATGTTAAGGATAGCTCATGAATTCCTATGGCAGGACATGTAGGGATCCGAAAGACCCAAGCACGCATAAGTCAACATTTTTTACTGGCCAGGTCTTCACAAGGATGTTGTACAGTTTTGTAAAATATACCCGTACGTGCCAGGTGGTGGAAAAACCGCAACATACAATCAAATCGGCACCTTTAATTCCCATACCAGCTTTAAGAGAACCATTTAGTAGAGTGTTATTAGGCTGTGTGGGACTGTTAATGAAAGTGAAAGCAGGACGCTAGTATAGCCTTATTATTATGTTTGAGACACAGGACTGAACTTTCTTTTATTTGCCACCTGAGATTCACCGAATGATTGAATGAATGATGACTACCTTTTGATTTAATTTATAGACAAGAGATAAGAGGTCCTCTGAAATTAATCAAAGAAAAGTTTTTAGGACCGAGGGATGAATCCTGTATACTAGATTATGTATCCATGTTCCAGGAACAGCTCATGGGAGCCTACAGAGTGGCTCAAGAACACCTTAAAGTTTCTCAAAAAAGATGAAGGAATGGGCAGATTAAAAAAACTGACATCCGAACATTTCAACCAGGGATGAAGTGTTTGTGTTACTGCCATTACAGGAGGAACCTCTGAAAGCACAAATCAGTAGCCCATACAAGGTAGTTAAGAGGGTTAGTAAAGTAAATTATTTGATAGACACCCCAGGTTGCAGAAAAAAGAATCAGCTGTCACATCAACATGTTAAAGCCATACCATCGTAGGGAGGAGGATAGGAAGGAGCAGGTATGTCAGGTAGTAAGGAGAGTGGGGGATGAAGGAGACATTGAGAGGTTGAAGGCGGTTTTAACTCATAAACTGGTGTTGGCTGCCCCTAACTTCACTAAACCCTTCAACGTGGCAATCGATGCCAGTGACATGGGCGTGGGTGTGGTCTTATTACAAGAAGAGGAATCAGGCATAGAAAAGCCAATGGCATACTTTTCTAAAAGTTAAATCGTCATCAAAACGATATTCTACCATAGAAAAGGAAGCTCTGGGATTGTTACTGACCTTTATTGAAAGGTTCAATACTCAGAATGCCAGACCGTTTCCATGGAGTTCGCTCCTACAGTCTTATAACTTAACGGCTGTCCATATTGCTGGAAAAGATAATGTAACTGCTGATGCATTATCCAGAATGTAATTTTTGTTAGTATATTATAGAAACCAAAAGATCAGAACTTATATTTCATATAAAGAGTGAGTGAGAATGTGTGAGTGCATGCTTAAAATTTTACATATATGTTGCACATGTTTTTCCTATATGTTTTGCAGTGAAACACATTGAAAGCAGCATTTCATTCCTTACGGGTGGAGGCATGTGAGGAACCCGTGTTTGGAAAAAACTAATGGCATTGAATTTTGGAAATTCTTCCTCCTGAGTTATTTTTAAAGGTTTGCAATATTAATTTGAGGCTGTGAATATGGCATTCTCTAAGAAACCATGGGTCAAGGTAGATGTCCAGCAGGGAACACCTGGATAGGGACAAGATACTTTGTTTATCTAACTTAACAAACAACTGCTTTGCCAGACTAAAGACTCCCCGTGATTGGTTAAAAACATCTGAAATCAGAGAAGTATTCTTTGAACATCTTGATCTTTTACTCTCAGTCAAAGGGTGGGTGTGGGGGTGCCTTAGGAGCAAGCTGCAAGGAAAAGGCTCTCTCCTTCCCTCTCTCTGCCCCACCTTTATGTTAAACTTTCCTCAAAAAACATCCCATCAGGATAAATCATCTGTTTATTTTGAAAGTCTGAAAAGTTGTGGCAAGTAAGAGTCATCAAGGATAGTCTCAGCAAAAAATCTATCTGAAAGAACTTCCAGATCTATTGGGACCAGAATTTTGTTGAATCAACAGCATCAAGATCTCTTAAAATTTTTTCCTTTTAAAGAAATGTTCCCATATTCCAGCCTCTGCAGGAGACTGTGTTTCTTTTTCTGTTTTGTGTTTGTGCGTGAGTGTATGGAATTCAGATTATTTTTTCAGGAGAAAAATCATTACACTTCTAAACTACAACTTGTATGTTAACCAGGTTTTTAATTTGTTTTTTTTTTTCAAAGTAGTTGTTTCATAACAAATCAACTATTTCTTTGGGTTTACTGAAAGAAGCCTGTTTGGAGTATTTTTATGCTGGGAATAAAATTATCAAAGGGTAATAATTGGCCAGTTTTGTGGGTGAAGTAAATACTTAAACTATTGTTATGACCTATTGAGAAGTGGGGATAGAATTAACTGTGCACTCCTCCCATGTTGGTCCGTAACAGACATCAAAGGCTATTGTGGAAAATAAAAGTTAATAGTATAGGGGGTAACATGTTGGCATGGGTAGAAGATTGGCTGGCTGACAGGAAACAGAGAGTATGCATAAATGGATCTTTTTCTGGTTGGCAAGATGTAATGAATAGTGTGCCACAGGGATCAGTGCTGGGGCCTAAACTTTTCACCATTTATATACATTACTTGGATCAGTGGACTGCAGGTATGGTTGCAAAATTTGCTGATGGCACAAAGATATGTGAGAAAGTAAGTTGTGAAGAGGTCAAAAGGAGGCCACAAAGGGATATTAAAAAGTTAAGTGAGTGGGCAAAGATCTAGCAAATGGAGTATCATGTGGGAAAATGCGAAATTGTCCATTTTGGCAAGAAAAATACAAAGAAGCATATTATCTAAACAGCAGAGATTTCAGAGCTCTAAGATTCAGAGGGATCTGGGTGCCCTAGTGCATGAATCTCAAACAGCTAGTACGCAGGTACATCAAGTAATTAGGAAAGCTAATAGAATATTATAATTTATTGTGAGGGGAATTGAATACAAAAGTAGGGAGGTTATGCATCAATTATACAGGGCATTAGTGAGACTACATCTGGAGGGCTGTCTCCTTATTTAAGGAAGGATATAAACGTGTTAGAAGCAGTTAAGAGATAATCTTAAACTATTAAATTGGTATATGAATTTCAGTGCCAGTATGATGCTTGGTAGGTAGGTTGTACGTCTCAAAGTCTGGCAGATCGTATCAAGCAGCAAAAGGCAAGGTACTGACCATACCCAACTAGCCTGTGCTTGCAAAACTCAAAACATAGAGTCCAACATTAGATGTGATTCCACGATTGGACAGCATTTGTTAAACAATCCTGAGTGCTAAGAATTATAAGGACAACCCATTTAAGATTATCAGTCAGGCTCTCAGTGTGGCTCACCTACACATGCTAAAAGTTACATATATTACTACACAGGGCACTGTCCTTTGTATACACATTGCACCTTTTTGAACTAAACAAAATAGGCAATAGCCATTCTCTGGTTCATTCCCTAGGGCAATGCCTCGACCAGTCAGAGTCAACCTGCTTGGTTTGAATTTAAATAAAGCTTGGCAGTTAACTGTCAGTCATCAGTTAAGTGATGCATTCTCCATGGCAACCAATCAGACTCCACTTGCCAACTAATCAACACTCCCGTCTCATGTAGTATAAATTGTTGTTTCCTTTACATTTGGTATTCTTGTGAATTGTCCTGATGCGTGCAAAACAAAAAGCTTTGACAAGGTGTTTTTTTTCAGCAATACTCTCATAAAATTGTCAAACACCAGTTCCTTTCGATGACTCTTCCATAGTGACTCTGCTTGAATGAATTATGATTTTCTAAATATTTCTAAATGTGCTGCTGCTACCTCCTTAATAATGGATTTCAGCATTTTCCCAATGACAGATGTTAGACTAACTGGCCTAGACTTTCCTGCTTTCTGCCTCCCTCATTTCTCGAATAGAAGTGTTCCAATTGCAGTTTTCCAACCTGCTGGGACCTTTCCACAACCTAGGGAATTTTGGAAGACTGCAACCAATGTATACATTATCTTTGCAGCCACTTCTTTTAAGACCTGAGAATGCAGCTAATCAGGTTCAGGGGACTTGTCAGCCTTTAGTCCTGTTAGTTTGCCTAATATTTTTTTCTTTAGTGATCATGATTGTTTTAAGTTCCTCCCTCCCATTTGCCTCTTGATTTTCCAGTACACTTGGGATGCTTTCTGTGTTTTCTATTGTGAAGATTGATACAAAATACTTGATCAAAATCTCTGTAATTTCCTTGTTTTCCATTATTAATTCCCTTGTCTCAGCCTTTAAGGGACTGCTTATTTTAGCCACACTCTTCCTTTTTATATACTCGCAGAAGCTATTACTGCCTGTTTTTATATTTCTGGCTAGTTTTCTCTCATGTTCCAATTTCTCCCTATATTGTTTTCTCGGCAGCCTTTGATGGTTTCTACAATTTTCCCAATCGTCTTACCCACCACTAACCTTCGCAGCATTGTGCACCTTCCAATTCAAGGCCATGCTTCACTTATTTGGATAGCCATGGATGGTGCCACCTTCTTGGAGAGTTTTTCTTTCTCAATGGAATAAATCTTTTTGAGGGTTACAAAATCTCTCCTTAAATATTCTCTATTGCTTCTCTACTATTTTACCTTTTATTCTCAGGGATTGTGATCTGGGCATATGTCTCATATGGTGTATCTGATCTTGTGAGGGGCAGGGTGGTTCAGATTTGAGGAGAGGTCTGATCTTAATGTGTCTGATCTTAGGGCGGGGTTCTGATCGCAGGGGTCTCACAACCGTATGACAAGTTGAGTGGGCATTTTCCAACTATTTTGATATATTTGGATTAATCTTGGATCTGTATTTTGTCCAATGAATGCACTCACTACAGTGGCAGGTACTGCAATTGGCACCAATTGAGGCCAAATCTTCAGTATTTGTTTGTGACTTCTCTAAATATATTTGAACAAAAGATTTTTTATTCATTTACAGGATGTGGACTTCGCTGGCTGGGCCAGCATTCATTGCCCATTCATAATTGCCCTTGAGAAGGTGGTGGTGAGCTGCCTTATTAAACCGCTACAGTCCATGTGGTGTAGGTACATCCACAGTGCTGTTAGGAAGGGAGTTCCAGGACTTTGAGCCAGCGACAGTGAAGGAACGGTGATATATTTGCTCAGGATGGTGAGTGGCTTGGAGGGGAACTTCCAGGTGGTGGTGTTCCCATGTGTCTGCTGCCCTTGTCCCTCTAGATAGTAGTGGTCGTGGGTTTGGAAGGTGCTGTCTAACCAGCTTTCTAGAGTCAAGAATGACAAGTGCATAAGCCAAACTACTGGATCCCATTCACCCTCTTTTCTATTAAAATGGGAGTGGAATGACCAATTTCCTGGGAATATTTTCCAAGCCCCAGGGAGGTCTCAAAAATGTCTACATTCGTTAAGGGCTCACTCCCACCCATACTAATTAGAGGCCAAAGTCTGTTTCTGCACTCACCCCTAAATTGGTCAGCTCTGAGCAAACCTGTGTCTGCTATGGTCTAACCAGTGGCCACCAAGATACAGGTGAGTTTTTTTATATACTTACACTCATATGACACTAGGAGGCGCTGAAGTGTTTGTCCTGCCTGCAAACTACTCATGATCACCCCCTTCCAGTCTCCTCTTTCCCTTCCTGGCCTTAGCCACAAGCGATCAGCTCAAAGTGGAAGATGGAATAAATTAAGAGATGGGGTGTGGGATGGGTTTTATTCGTCAAATGTGAATTCCAACACAAGCCTGACTTCTCTCGCAATACTCGTATCCATGCACAATGTAAGTGTCAACTTCCATAGGCTAGCCCATGCTTTCTATAAATTTAAGGATGGAGTAATGGAGTAACTGGGATACTGTGATGAATCCTTTCCCATAGAGGTAGGTAACAGGTCATTCATCACCTTTTCCTCTTTGAATCAACAGGAAACAAATTATATGGGCTCAATCTATAACCTGTAATTCAAGTTTATTAAGTATTATGGAGAGGCAGAGCAAATTACATTTGATAGATAGTATTTCATTCAAGTATATAACATCAGTTCCAAAATAAAAGAACATTTTCACCTTTACAGTTCACTTTCATTACCGATGTGAGTCAATAACTTAGAAGTTACAAAACAGAAGCAGGTCACTTGGTCCAACCGGTTCATGTTGGTCTTCATTGAGCTTACCAGCAGTATCCTAATTCCATTTGGCCACTCTGTCCCTTTATTCCCCTTTTCCTTAACCTGTCTATCTAGCCCACGTTGATCTAGGGTGAATTATCAGCTTGACTTCATGGGTAGTAATATGGGGGAACCCAGTGTCAACCC
Organism: Carcharodon carcharias; assembly: GCF_017639515.1. Classification (NCBI taxonomy): domain Eukaryota; kingdom Metazoa; phylum Chordata; class Chondrichthyes; order Lamniformes; family Lamnidae; genus Carcharodon; species Carcharodon carcharias. The sequence goes on from NC_054479.1 coordinate 81,172,029, forward strand.
TTTGCAGAACCAGCCTTCTATTTGTTCCCTAGAAATCAGTGTAATGAAAATCAGGCAAGTTCTATTATAGACAGGCAATTGGGTCCATTCAGGCCACCACCCAGAAGCTGAAACTGAAAACTACTGTTCTAACCACAAACTCATTCTCACATCCTCACAAACCCACAATGAAAAATTACTCCTTCGGTTCTCTTTCCAAAATCTCTCCAAATTAATCTGATACCCATGACCCCCTCACCCCAACATGTCAGGAATGGGAAACAGTCTGTTCCCATCTCCTCCATTGTTTAATAAACTTAAACAACTGTCATCAAATCACTCCATAATGACAAGAGTTTTATGTGGCAAATGAAGCCAACACTTTGTTGTGAATATCTATTCCACGATTCTTGTGTTTTAGAGATATAACTTCTGTTTTAAGAAATTTTTTTTATTCATTCATGGGATGTGGGCTTCGCTGGCTGAGCAGGCATTTATTGCCCATCCCTAACTGCCCTTGAGAAGGTGGTGGTGAGCTGCCTTCTTGAACCGCTGCAGTCTATGTGGTGTAGGTATACCCAGAGTGCTGTTAGGGAGCGAGTTCCAGGATTTTCACCTAGTGACAATGAAGGAACAGCAATATATTTCCAAGTTAGGATGGTGAGTGGCTGGGAGGGGAGCTTCCAGGTGGTGGTGTTCCCATGTGTCTGCTGCCCTTGTCCTTCTAGATGGCAGCAGTTGTAGATTTGGAAGGTGCTGTCTAAGGAGGCTTGGTGAATTCCTGCAGTGCATCTTGTAGATGGTACACACTGCTGCTACTGTGTGTCAGCGGTGCAGGGAGTGAATCAAGCAGCTGCATTGTCCTGGATGGTGTCAAGATTCTTGAGTGTTGTGGGAGCTGCACTCATCCAGGCAAGTGAAGAGTATTCCATCACACTCCTGACTTGTGCCTTGAAAATGGTGGACAGGCTTTGGGGAGTCAGGAGGTGAGTTACTCACTGCAGGATTCCTAGCATCCAACCTGCTCTTGCAGCCACAGTATTTATATGGCTAGTCCAGTTCAGTTTCTGGTCAATGGTGACCCCCAGAATGTTGATAGCGGGGGATTCAGTGATGGTAATGCCATTGAACATCAAGGGGTGATGGTTACTTTCTCTGTTGTTGGAGATGGTCATTGCCTGGCACTTGTGTGGCACAAATGTTACTTGCCATTTGTCAGTCCAAGCCTGGGTATTATCCAGGTCTTTCTGCATTTGGACATGGACTGCTTCAGTATCTGAGGAGTCACAAATGGTGCTGAACATTGTGCAATTCATCAGCGAACATCCCCACACCTGACTTTATGATGGAAGGAAGGCCATTGATGATGCAGCAGAAGATGGTTGGGCCAAGGACCTTACCCTGAGGTTTTCCTGCAGTAATGTCTTGGAACTGAGATGATTGACTTCCAATAACCACAACCATCTTCCTTTGTGATAGGTATGGCTCCAACCAGCAGGGAACTTTCCCACAATTCCCATTGACTCCAGTTTTGCTAGGGCTCCTTGATGCCACACTGGGTTAAATGCTGCCTTGATATCAAGGACAGTTATTCTCCCCTCACCTCTGGAGTTCAGCTCTTTTGCCCATGTTTAAACCAAGGCTGTAATGAGGTCAGGAGCTTGAGTGGCCCTGGTGGAACCAAAACTGACTGTCAGTGAACAGGTTATTGCTAAGTAAGTGCTGCTTGATAGCACTGTTGACGACCCCTTCCATCACATTACTGATGATCAAGAGTAGACTGATGGGGCGGTAATTGGTTGGGCTGGATTTGTCCTGATTTTTGTGTACAGGACACACCTGGGCAATTTTCCAGATTACCAGGTGGATGCCAGTGTTGTAGCTGTACTGGAACAGCTTGGCTATGGACACAGCAAGTTCTGGAGCACAAGTCTTCAGTTCTATTGCCAGAATATTGTCAGGGCCCATAGCCTTTGCAGTATCCAGTGCCTTCAGCTATTTCTTGATATCAGGTGGAGTGAATCAAATTGGGTGAAGACTGGCACCTGTGATGCTGGGGATCTCCGGAGGAAGCCGAGATGGATCAACCACTCAGCATTTCTGGCTGACGATTGTTGCAGATGCTTCAGCCTTATCTTTTGCACTGATGTGCTGGGCTCTCCCATCATTGAGGATGAGGATATTTGTGGAGCCTCCTCCTCCGGTGAGTTGTTTGATTGTCCACCACCATTCACAATTGGATGTGGCAGGACTGCAGAGCTTAGATCTGATCCATTGGTTGTGAAATCGCTTAGCTCTGTACCTTTAAAACATACCTTTTAGGTTGGAAATTAAAATGTTAAATGTAAGATATTGGGAAACCCGATTAAGAACCAAGGAAACGACCTTGAAGTGTATACAAATCAAACAAGCCCGGGTTGATTACATCTAAAAGGTAACTGTTTATCTTACAAGGTCAGAGTTAGAAGTGTGAACCCTGAACAATGGATGACCCAACTCTGGACATCATGGTAAAGCCAGGGTGTCTGTTGTTATCTCAATAAAAGAAGTTAAAAGCTAACAATTCTGGGAAAGAGGGTCATAAAATCCCATTAGAGATATAAATTATTCATATGTGTCACAGAATCAAAGGATGTTTTGAAGGCAAAAATAATTAATTCACATTTCTATTTGGAATATTCCAAGTATGTGGAGTTATCATGGAGATGAGTTATGAGGGTTAGTTTAATTTATTTGGCTGTTTCTTACAAAAGACAGTTGTAGTTTTTATCTAGTATAGGCTGCAGCTCACTGAGTCGGGGGAGCAAATGGAAATAAATGTTAGTCAGGCCTGCACCTTAAGCAGAGAAAATACCAACATCCTCACTCACCATGCAGAATGCAGGTGGGGGCTCGAGCTCAGTTTGGAGATTTGGAGGGAGAGAAAGCTGCCAGCAGGGTCAGCTTGGAAGGCTGTGAGAAGGCAGTTGAACATCTGATTGAGCCTAGAGGCCATTAGGAATCAGGGGTGTTCCTGATCTAGAGCCTCTAAACACGAATGAGTAGTCCAAATTCAGGAGGAATTAGAATTGTCAGATATGACTGATAAAACTAGTGGGAGAAATTGGCAGTGGAAACCTTGCAGAGAGAAAGAGCTCTGGTAGACTGAGGCCAAATCAAAGTGAATTCTGGAGGGCTGTGGCATTCCTTTGGGTTGGTCCCAGAAAAAGTGAATGAACCTTCAAGATTCTTGTCAAGTAAAAAGTAGAAATGAATTTAAATGTTAAATTTATTTTTATATACAGAAAGGTTTGATTTTGTTTAAAATGTGAAATCTTGTGTAGTTCTTGCAGTTACCCACTGGGTGTTCAGCTTTCTCTTTAAACATGTAGCAATCTCTAACAGGATGATAACAACATGGACAATAACGTGAAAACATGGTAATCAGTCGTTACTGCTCTCACTTCCTTTTTACAGTCCAAAGTAGTACAAGACAAGATAAAAAGGCTTTCTTCACATTAATTAGGGCTGCCCATCAAAAATACATTTCAGAAGGACCAGGGCAATCTGTCCAGTGCAGAGCTATCAATCCAAACCAGCACCAAGATTCCTATACAACAGTATCAACAGAATTGATTATCAATACAAACCTCATTCAGGACTTGCATATCAAATGAAAACCTTGATGAATCATGAAGAGGTGTATTTTCAGTTTTTATTTATGCTGTCTGATCTTTGGAACAAAGCATCTGTCCTACCTCCTGCAGGCAGTGTGATTTCACCTGGTAACCAATCTAGTCTCTAATTATCTGACATATCCACATCTCACACATTCCTATAATGTCATTTGGTTATTAGAGAAACAATCAAGATCCCTTCAGAAACTCCACTACCTGAATTATTATGAGTCAAAGGTTACCAGAGATCCCATGTCGTCAAGGGCAGACTGCCACTCATTGTTGCTGATTGGAAATGGGGTGTGGAGTAGCTCTCCCGACTAGGGAAACAGTGTCCTTTCTGAACCCATCCTAATCCAAATATAGAAGCGCAGGGCAGCGGGAGAACATGCCTGAGTCAAGCAGTGTCTGTGAATATGCAGGTCTCATCTATGATGCTGCGGGGTGAAGCATCTCTGTGCTCATTCCAAACAGGATCAGCTGGCAGTCCAGAGAAAGAGGGACCCAGTCCTCCTCTGGGCTCCTGAAAACCAACCTGGGTCACCAAGCCAATCCGGATCACCCTCCCCCGCCCCCACCCCCCGCCAACTGAAACCACCCCGTTAACCATCCTTGGACATGCCTTTTCTGATATTGCAATGGTCCTTCTGATCTGAACGGAGTTTACCTGTGAGGGAGCAGTGCGGCTGTATAAACAGCAGAGTGGAGTTTACCTGTGAGGGAGCAGTGCGGCTGTATAAAGAGTAGGAGTGGAGTTTACCTGTGAGGGAGCAGAGCGGCTGTATAAAGAGTAGGAGTGGAGTTTATCTGTGAGGGAGCGGAGCGGCTGTATAAAGTGCAGGAGCGGAGTTTACCTGTGATGGAGCGGAGCAGCTGTATAAAGAGTAGGAGCGGAGTTTACCTGTGAGGGAGCGGATCAGCTGTATAAAGAGCTGGAGCGGAGTTTACCTGTGAGGGAGCGGAGCGGCTGTATAAAGAGCAGGAGCGGAGTTTACCTGTGATGGAGCGGAGCAGCTGTATAAAGAGTAGGAGCGGAGTTTACCTGTGAGGGAGCGGAGCGGCTGTATAAAGAGCAGGAGCGGAGTTTACCTGTGAGGGAGCGGAGCAGCTGTATAAAGAGCAGGAGCGGAGTTTACCTGTGAGGAGGCGGAGCAGCTGTATAAAGAGTAGGAGCGGAGTTTACCTGTGAGGGAGTGGAGTGGAGTTTACCTGTGAGGGAGTGGAGTAGAGTTTACCTGTGAGGGAGCGGAGTGGAGTTTACCTGTGAGGGAGCGGAGTGGAATTTACCTGTAAGGGTGCAGAGCGGCTGGAAAAAGAGCGGGAACAGAGTTTACCTGTGAGGGAGCGGAGCGGCTGTATGAAGAGCGGAGTTTAACTGTGAGGGAGCAGAGCGGCTGTATAAAGAGGAGGAACGGAGTTTACCTGTGAAGGAGCCGGTTCTCACCCAGACACTCGACGACGCTGGAATTCGAAAGGAGTGATGTCAGGACAAGGGAGAAAGCTGACTGGTAGGTTGTGGGGAAGTTGTTTTAAAGCAACATCACAGAAGGTCAGAGCCTCTGCATTTTTTTTAAGAAAAACTAAAAAGTTTTCTACTTGGCTTAAATTTAAGGAAATAGTCTTTTAATTAAAAACAAACAAAAAGTATGACAAGGGAGCTCCATCCCACGTGTGGTATGGCCTGCAGCATGTGGGAATTCTTAGACACTCCTTGCAGTCTGAATGACCACATGCGCAGGAAGTGCCTCCGGTCTGACCAGCTTGAGCAACGGGTTTTGGAGCTCGAGCATCAGCTGGAGACTCAGGCGTGCATCCGCGAGGCTGAAGGTTATGTGGATAGCATGTTTTTAGATGTGGTCACTCGCAGCTTATGGAAGTGCAGTCAGAGAGGGCATGGGTGACCACCAGTCAGAAGAAGGGATGTAGGCAGGTAGTCAGGAAAGCTCCAGAGTGAAACTCACTCGCGAACCGTTTTTCTGTGTTGGAACACAGTGAGGGTGAAGGTTCCTCTGGAAACTGTAGCCAGAGCCAAGTTTACGGCACTGTGGGTGGCTCAGCTGCACAAGGTGGGAGGAGTAAGAGTGTAAGAGCAATAGTGATAGGAGATTCAATAGTGAGGGGAGTAGACAGGTGCTTCTGCAGCCGGAGACATAACTCCAGGATGGTGTGTTGCCTCCCTGGTGCAAGGTTCAAGGATGTCACAGAACGACTGCAGGGCATTCTGAAGGAGGAGTGCGAACAGTCAGAGGTCATGGTTCACATTGGTACCAACGACATAGGTAGAAAGAGGGATGAGGTCCTGCAACGAGAATTTAAGGAGCTAGGCAGCAGATTAAAAAGCAGGACCTCAAAGGTTGTAATCTCTAGTCTGCTCCCTGTGTCATGTGCTAGTGAGTATAGGAATAGGAGGATAGAGGTGATGAATGTGTGGCTGAAGATCTGGTGCAGGAGGGAGGGCTTTACTTTCCTGGATCATTGGGTTTGTTTCTGGTGGAGGTGGGGCCTGTACATTTTGGACGGGTTGAACCTGAACCTGAAAAGGACCAACATCCTCGCAGGATGGTTTGCCAGTGCTGTTCTGAGGGCAGTTTAAACTAATTTAGCAGGGGGGTGAGATACAGAGTGGAGGTACAATTGGGGGGTGATGCACAGCCAAATATAGAGGAGAAACTAAGTCAGCCTGGAAGGCAGAGCAAATATAGACCTGTTAAGATGTAAGGGAATAATACAAGGCTGGATTGTATCTATTTTAATGCAAGGAGTCTTACAAGTAAGGCAGATGAATTGAGGGCATTGATTAACACATGGGAATATGTTGTTGTTGCTATATCAGAGACATGGTTGAGGGAAAAGCAGGACAGGCAGCTCAATATTCCAGGGTATAGAATCTTGAGGCATGACGGAGAGAGGGGGGGTGTAAAAGAGGAGATGGCATTGCACGATTGATCAAAGAGTTAATTACTGCAGTAAAGAGGGATGGTATCTTAGAAGGTTCCTCAAATTAGGCCCTATGGGTAGAACTTCAAAACAAAAAGGTGGCAATCACTTTGCTGGGTGTGTACTATTGACCTCCAAACAATCAGGTGGAGTAGAGGAGCAGATATATAGGCAAATCTCAGAGAAGTGTAAAATTAATAGTAGGGGATTTCAACTTCCCCAATATTGACTGGAGTAGCCTTGGTGTGAAAGGCTTAGAGGGGGCAGAATTCTTAATGTGCATCTAAGGGAGCTTTTTGAGCCAGCACGTAGAAAGTCCTACACGAGAAGGGGCGATACTGGACCTAATCTTAGGGAATAAGGCCATAAAACGTAGGAGCAGAAGTAGGCCATTCAGCCCCATCGAGTCTGCTCTGCCATTCAATGAGAATATGGCTGATCTGTTAATCCTCAGCTCCACTTTCTTGCCTTTTCCCCATAACCCTTGATTCCCTTACTGATTAAAAATCTGTCAATCTCAGCCTTGAATATATTAAACGACTCAGCCACTACAGACCTCTGTGGTAAAGAATTCCACAGATTCACTACCCTCTGAGAGAAGAAATTCTTCCTCATCTCTATTTTAAATGGGTGTCCTGTTACTCTGAGATTAATATCCTCTGGTCCTAGACTCTCCCACAAGGGAAAACAACCTCTCAGCATCTACCCTGTCAAGCCCCCTAAGAATCTTATATGTTTCAATAAGGTTGCCTCTCATTCTTCTAAACTCCAATGAGCACAGGCCCAACCTACTCAACCTCTCCTATTAAGAAAATCTCTCCATACCCGGGATCAACCTAATGAACCTTCTCTGGACTGGCTCCAATGCCAATATATCTTTCCTTAGATAAGGGGACCAAAATTGTTCACAGTATTCTAGGTTTGGTCTAATTAGTGCCTTGTATAGTTTTAGTAAGACTTCCCTATTTTTATACTCCATTCCCTATGAAATAAAGGCCAACATTCCATTGCCTTTCCTATTACCTGCTGAACCTGTATGCTAGCTTTTTGTGATTCATGCATAAGGACCCCTAAATCCCTCTGTGCTGCAGCTTTATGCAGTCTTTCTCCATTTAAATAATAATTAACTCCTCTATTCTTCCTGCTAAAGTACATAATCTCATACTTTCCCACATTATATTCCATCTGCCAAGGTTCTGCCCACTTACTCAACCTGTCTTTTTCCCTCTGTAGACTCTGTGTCATCCTCAGCACTTGCCTTCCCAACTATTTTTGTGTCATCCACAAACTTGGTAATAGTACATTTACTTCCTTCATCTAAGTCATTAATATTTATTGTAAATAATTGAGGCCCCAGCACTGATCCCTGTGGCACTCCACTGGTTACAGGTTGCCATCCCGAAATGCCCCCCTTATCCCAACTCTCTGTCTTCTATTAGTTAGCTAATCCTCTATCCATGCTAATATACTATCCCTAATACCATGTGCTCTCTTCGTATTAAGTAGCCTTACGTGCAGTACCTTATCGAATGCCTTTTGGAAATGCAAATATATACATCTACTAGTTTCCCTTTATCTATTCTGCTTGTTACCTCCTCAAAGAATTCTAATAAATTTGTCAGGCATGATTTCCCCTTCATGAAGCCATGCTGACTCTGCTTGATTAGGTTATGTATTTCTAAAAGCTCTGCTATTACATCCTTTATAATAGACTTTAACATTTTCCCAAGGACAGATGTTAAGCTAGTTAGCCTATACTTACCTGTTTTTTGTCTCTCTCCCTTTTTGAATAAGGGTGTTACATTGGTTGTTCTCCAATCCTCTGGAACTTTTCCAGAATCTAAAGATTCTTGGAAGATTACTACCAGTGCATCCACTATCTCTGTAGCTACTTCCTTTAATATCCTAGGATGCAACCCATCAGGTCCAGGGGACTTATCAGTCTTTAGCCCGCATTAGTTTCCCTGGTACTTTTTCTCTGGTGATAGTTATTGTATTTATTTCCTCTCCCACTTTTGCCCCTTGATTATTTAGTATTTTTGGAACGCTATTAGTATCTTCTACCGTCAAGACTGAAGCAAAATATTTATTCAACTCCTCTGCCATTTCCTGCTTCTCCATTATTATTTCCCCAGCCTCATTCTCTAAGCAGCCTATGTTCACTTTGGCCTCTCTCTTCCTTTTTACATATTTAAAGAAGCTCTTACTACTTGCTAGTTTACCCTCAAAGTTTATTTTCTTCCTCTTTATTTTGTTTGGTCATCTTTTGTTTTTAAAACTTTCCCAATCCTCTGGCTTACCACTAATCTTTGCCACGTTGTATGTTTTTTCTTTCAATTTGACACTGTCCTTAACTTCCTTGATTAATCATGGTTGGTTTATCCCCTTCCTGGAATCCTCCTCCCTCACTGGGATATATCTCTGTTGTGAGTCATGAACTATTCTTAAATGCCTGCCATTGTTCATCAACCATCTTTTCTGTTAAACTGCTTTCCCAGTCCATTCCAGCCAACTCTGCCCTCATTCCTTTGTAATTATCCTTATTTAAGTTTAGCATTGTTGTTTCTGACCCAAGTTTCCTGCTCTCAAACTGTATGCTAAATACTACCATATCATGGTCACCGTTCTGAAGCCAGGCAAGTGGTAGAAGGGAAACAAAAACAGAATTACCTGGAAAAACTCAGCATGTCTGGCAGCATCGGCGGAGAAGAAAAGAGTTGACGTTTGGCTCATCCAACGCCTCAACAAGAAACTTTTTCTCTTTCTCTCAAGTGCTAAGGAACGCAAGCTCCAACAACTCATCGACACCAACACCCATCTAGGACCCTCCACCCCTGCCCGTCTTTCCGTCCCCACCCCATCTTCCAATCCCAACCCCAGCCGTGTATTCACTATACCCCTTGACCTTCCCCTCTCCGATGCTGAATGTTCAGTGCTCAGCAAAGGACTTAGTTTCATACCCTTACGCCCTCACCTCAATGAATTTCGGGCTCGGCATGATACTGAACTCTTCTTCCGCCGTCTTCGTCTCCGGGCTCACTTCTTTGGGCAGGAGTCCTCTCCCAGTTCAACGGATCCTTTTACCCATCTCCAATATTCTCCCTCCACCTGGACCCCTCCCTCTGGATTCTTACCTTCTCTCGATCTTTTCATTGAGAACTGTCGGCGCGACATTAGTCGTCTCAATTTCTCTGCTCCTCTCACCCATTCTGACCTGTCTCTCTCTGAACTTACTGCACTCCATTCTCTCAGGTCCAACCCTGACATTGTCATCAAACCCGCTGACAAGGGTGGTGCTGTTGTTGTCTGGCGCACTGACCTCTACCTCGCGGAGGCTGAGCGGCAACTCGCAGACACTTCCTCCTACCTCTCTCTGGACCATGACCCCACCACTGAACATCAAGCCATTGTTTCCAGGACTGTCATTGACCTCATCTCCTCTGGGGATCTCCCTCCCACAGCTTCCAACCTGATAGTCGCCCAACCTCGGACGGCCCGCTTCTATCTCCTACCCAAAATCCACAAACAGAACTGCCCCGGTAGACCGATCGTCTCAGCTTACTCCTGCCCCACAGAACTCATTTCTCGTTATCTTGACTCCCTTCTCTCTCCCCTTGTCCAGTCCCTTCCCACCTACATCCGTGATTCCTCTGACACCTTACGTCACATCAACAATTTCCAGTTCCCTGGCCCCAACCGCTTCCTCTTCACCATGGACGTCCAATCCCTCTACACCTCCATCCCCCACCAGGATGGACTGAGGGCCCTTAGCTTTTTCCTCAAACAGAGGCCCGAACAATCCCCATCCACCACTACTCTCCTCCGTCTGGCTGAACTTGTTCTCATGCTGAACAATTTCTCCTTCAACTCCTCTCACTTCCTCCAAATAAAAGGTGTGGCTATGGGTACCCGCATGGGCCCCAGCTATGCCTGTCTCTTTATGGGGTATGTGGAACATTCCTTGTTGCAGTCCTACTCCGACCCCCTTCCACAACTCTTTCTCCGGTACATCGATGATTACTTCGGTGCCGCTTCATGCTCTCGTCAGGACTTGGAAAAATTTATTAATTTTGCTTCCAATCTCCACCCCTCCATCATTTTCACGTGGTCCATCTCTGACACTTCCCTTCCCTTCCTTGACCCCTCTGTCTCAATCTCTGGTGATAGACTGTCCACCAATATCCATTACAAACCCACCGACTCCCACCGCTATCTCGACTACAGCTCCTCACACCCCGCTTCCTGTAAGGACTCCATCCCATTCTCTCAGTTCCTTCGCCTCCGTCGCATCTGTTCCGATGATGCTACATTCAAAAACAGTTCCTCTGACATGTCCTCCTTCTTCCTTAACCGAGGTTTTCCACCCACGGTCGTTGACAGGGCCCTCAACCGTGTCCGGCCCATCTCCCACGCATCCGCCCTCACACCTTCTCCTCCCTCCCAGAAACATGATAGGGTCCCCCTTGTCCTCACTTATCACCCCACCAGCCTCCGCATTCAAAGGATCATCCTCCGCCATTTCCGCCAACTCCAGCATGATGCCACCACCAAACACATCTTCCCTTCACCCCCCTTATCAGCATTCCGTAGGGATCGCTCCCTCCGGGACACCCTGGTCCACTCCTCCATCACCCCCTACTCCTCAACCCCCTCCTATGGCACCACCCCATGCCCACGCAAAAGATGCAACACCTGCCCCTTCACTTCCTCTCTCCTCACCGTCCAAGGACCCAAACACTCCTTTCAAGTGAAGCAGCATTTCACTTGCATTTCCCCCAACTTAGTCTACTGCATTCGTTGCTCCCAATGTGGTCTCCTCTACATTGGAGAGACCAAACGTAAACTGGGCGACCGCTTTGCAGAACACCTGCGGTCTGTCCGCAAGAATGACCCAAACCTCCCTGTCGCTTGCCATTTTAACACTCCACCCTGCTCTCTTGCCCACATGTCTGTCCTTGGCTTGTTGCATTGTTCCAGTGAAGCCCAATGCAAACTGGAGGAGCAACACCTCATCTTCCGACTAGGCACTTTACAGCCTTCCGGACTGAATATTGAATTCAACAACTTTAGGTCGTGAGCTCCCTCCCCCATCCCCACCCCCTTTCTGTTTCCCCCTTCCCTTTTTTTTTCCAATAAATTATAAAGATTTTCCTTTTCCCACCTATTTCCATTATAAAAAAAACCACTAGAGCTATACCTTGAGTGCCCTACCATCCATTCTTAATTAGCACATTCGTTTAGATAATATCACCAACTTTAACTTTAACACCCATGTGTTCTACTGTACTATTGCCGTTGACATCTTTTGATGATCTGCTTCTATCACTGCTTGTTTGTCCCTACAACCACACCCCCCCCTCCACCTCTCTGTCTCTCTATCTCTCCGCCCCCCACACACACACCTTAAACCAGCTTATATTTCAACTCTTTCTTGGACTCGAACTCAAGTTCTGTCGAAGGGTCATGAGGACTCGAAACGTCAACTCTTTTCTTCTCCGCCGATGCTGCCAGACCTGCTGAGTTTTTCCAGGTAATTCTGTTGAAGTGGTAGAAGGGTCAGTGCGGGAGAATTTCAGGAATAGTGACCATAACTCTGTAATATTTAAGATTATGGAAAAGGACAAAGCTGGACCGGAAATAAAGGTCCTGAATTGGGGGAAGGCCGATTTCTATATATGACAGGATCTGGCCAAAGTGGACTGGGAGCAGCTACTTGCAGGAAAATCTACATCAGACCAGAGGGAGTCATTCAAAAAGGAAATAGTGAGAGTTCAGGGCTAACATGTTCCTGTAAAGGTGAAGGGTAGGACCAACAAGTCTAGGGAACCCTGGACATCAAGGGAAATAGAGGACTGGATAAGGGGAAAAAAGGAGGTTTATGGCAGTTACAGAGGGCTGAAAACAGCAGAGGAGTACAGAAAGTGTAGGGGGTACTTAAAAAAGTAATTAGGAGAGCGAAGAAGGGACATGAAAAACACTGGTGGGCAAGCTAAAGGAAATTCCCCAAATTTATTTTTTTTATAAATATATTAAGTGGAGGAGGATAACCAGGGAAAGAGTAGGGCACATTAGGGACCAAAGCGGCAATCTGTGTGTGGAGCCGGAGGACATAGGTGAGGTTTTTAATGATTACTTTTCATCTCTGTTCACTATGGAGAAGGACAATGTAGCTGTAGAAATCAGAGAGGGGACTGTGATAAAATTGAACAAATTGGCATTGAGAGAGAGGAGGTATTGGCGGTTTTAGCGGGCTTAAATGTAGATCAATCTCCAGGCCCAGATGAGATGTATCCCAGGCTGCTGTGAGGCAAGGGAGGAGATTGCAGGGGCTCTGACACTAATTTTCAAATCCTCTCTGGCCACAGGAGAGGTGCCAGAGGACTGGAGGACAGCGAATGTGGTACCATTATTTAAAAAGGGTAGTAGGGATAAACCAGGGAATTAGAGGCCAGTGAATCTAACATCAATGGTAGGGAAACTATTGGAAAAAATTCTGAGGGACAGGATTAATCTTCACTTGGAGAGGCAGGGATTAATCAAGGATAGTCAGCATGGCTTTGTCAGGAGGAGATCATGTGTAACAAATTTGATTGAATTTTTCAAAGAGGTGACTAGTTATGTAGATGAGGTTAGTGCAGTTGATGTAGTCTACATAGACTCCAATAAGGCTTTTGACAAGGTCCTGCATGGGAGAATGGTCAAGAAGGTAAGAGTCCATGGGATCCAGAGCAATTTGACAAATTGATTCAAAATTGGCTTCATGGCAGGAGGCAGAGGGTGATGGTCGAAGGTTGTTTTTGCGATTGGAAGCCTGTAATGAGTGGTGTAAGGCAGGAATCAGTGCTGGGACCCTTGCTGTTTGTAGTGTACATTAACGAGTTAGACATTAGTATAGGAGGCATGATCAGTAAGTTCACAGATGACATGCAAATTGGTGGTGTGTTAAATAGTGTGGAAGAAAGCCTTAGATTACAGGATGATATAGATGGGTTGGTAAGATTGGCAGAGCAGTGGAAAATGGAATTTAATCCTGAGAAGTGTGAGGTGATGCATTTTGGGAGGACTAACATGGCAAGGGAGTACACAAAGAATGGTAGGATCCTAGGAAGTACAGACGATCTGAGGGACTTGGTGTACATGTCCATGGATCCCTGAAGGCAGCAGCACAGGTAGATAAGGTAGTTAAGAAGGCATGTGGGATACTTGTCTTCATTAGCCGAGGCATAGCATATAAGAGCAGGGAGGTCATGTTGGAGTTGTACAGAACCTTGGTGAGGCCACAGCTGGAGTACTGTGTGCAGTTCTGGTTGCAACATTATAAGAAGGATGTGATTGCACTGGAGCGGGTGCTGAGGAGATTCACCAGGGTGTTGTCTGGGCTGGAGCATTTCAGCTATGAAGAGAGACTGGATAGGCTAGGGTTGTTCTCCTTAGAGCAGAGAAGGCTGAGGGGGACTTGATAGAGATACACAAAATTATGAGGGGCACAGATAGGGTAGATAGAAAGAAACATTTTCCCTTAGTGGAGGCGTCAATAACCAAGGAGCATCGATTTAATGAAAGAGGCAGGAGGTTTAGAGCAGATTTGAGGATGGTTGGAATCTGGAACACGCTGCCTGAGGGGGTAATAGAGGCAGGAACCCTCACAAGATTTAAGAAGTATTTAGATGAGCACTTGAAACACCATAGCATAGAGGGCCCAGTGCTGGAAAATGGGATTAGAGTCGATAGGGGCTTGATGGCTGACACGGAAATGATGGACCAAAGGGCCTATTTCTGTGCTGTATAACTCTATGACTCTGTTACTAACCAAAACTGCTTCCACATCCTGGTTTCCTGAACTTAGGTCATCTCTCTCTCTATTGTGCTGATACCATCATTAACTAACAGAGCCACCCCTCCACCTTTTCCTCGCTTCCTGTCCTTCCTAAATGTCACGTACCCTTCAATATTCAGGTCCCAATCATGTCATCCTGCAGCCATGTCTCTGTAATGGCTATCAGATTGTACTTGTTTATCTCTATTTACACTATTAGTTCATCTGTTTTGTTTCAAATGTTATGTGCATTTAGATACAGAGCCTTTAGATTTGTCCTTTTATTATTTTTGCAACCTTCAGCCTTATATGCTGATTCGCTCTTAGACATGTACTCTCTGTACTCTCTGTCCCTTCCTGTCATGTTGTGTTTATCATTTCCTATATTAATACCTGTCTCTCTTGCCTTGTCTCTACTCTTTGCTTTACCACATCTTCCCAAATTTGATCCCTTGCCCCCACTATTTAGTTACTTTAATAACTTTAAACAGACCAAAGGAAATCTTTAAAACTCAATGATAATATTATTCCCAATGTGCACCAAACACTCCAGCTCCTGCATTGCCCAGCATTTGTGGAAGGCCTCAAGCCTAGACACCTTGTGCTCGTTCTCCAGGGTCACCCAGACAGGGACAAGACTGTGGAAGAGAAGCAGACAACAGAGTTACTGCCAGCATTGACCTCTTCCACCTCCACCACCATGAGCTGTGTGCACTGTGTTCATCCTGGGCCTTTAAGCCAGAGCAGATGCCACAAGGAGGCCGTCCCTCTGCTCCAGCTGGCCAAGGATCAGGACAGTGGGACTGAAATGGCGCAAAACATTGAGGAACAACATCCTTAAATAATCAAACAGAAGTTGCAACCTCTCACACTCATCCACAAATTCATCCAGGCCACCTGGCTTCAAGCATTTCCACCTTCGTGCAAAATTTACCATAATATTTCTTCTTAGACAGTCCCTCAGAATCGAGGGTGACTTGCTACCTCTCCGGTTCGATGGGTTCTGAGATGACTGATAAGTCCAATGTGTGATCTGCAGACTCTGTCACATGTGGGGCAGGTGGTGCTTGAAGGGTCGAGTAGATGAGTTGTTTAGTGGTTTGTGCCCTCCCTCCGATGCCTCAACTTCACCTCCAGATGTTCTGGATGAAATCCTTGATGTCCTCAGTGCCTTCTTGACTGAGTTGGTCACAAGCCAGGGCCTCCCATGAGTCGGTAGGATGTTTGACCTCTTCAGGGATGCTTTCAGGACATTCCTAAAGGGTTTTTACTCTCCTCCTGGGAGTCGCCAGCCATGACTGAGTTCTGAGTAGAACAATTGCTTCGGGAGTCTGGGAGCCGGCATGCAAACAAGCCGGAGTGGAGCGATTAGCACCTCGATGCTGATCACGTTGGCTTGGGAGAGGACACGGCTGTTGGACTGCCTTTCTTCACAGCAAACTTGGATGATTTTGCAGAGGCAGTGGTGGTGGTAATTCTCCAATGCTTTGAGGTGCCTGTTGTTGTTTGTCCAAGTCTCTGAAACTTATAGCAGCACAGGGATCACTGCTGCCAGGTAATATTTAAAAGAATCATGAAGCGCTCGTAGTTCTCCTTTTAAAACAATGGAATATCACGCAGACAATATCCAAAACCAAAACAGTTCAGGTAAACTGTTTTTTTGTTTTTATCTCAAGTAAACTGTTGAGTGTTTATACTGCAATTAGCACAATTCTTAATTGACTCAAAAGCTGTTACAACAACAATTTGCCATGATCTATTGGCCTGTTATATTTC
The DNA here is from genome assembly GCF_017639515.1 of Carcharodon carcharias. Lineage (NCBI taxonomy): Eukaryota > Metazoa > Chordata > Chondrichthyes > Lamniformes > Lamnidae > Carcharodon > Carcharodon carcharias. The sequence goes on from NC_054479.1 coordinate 81,188,193, forward strand.
CTGATCATTTTGATATACACAAGGCATTGCTGGTGATTGTGAAGGTGCTGTATAAAGGTCAGTGTTTTACCAGCTATTACATTTAACTCAACCTTATGTGAGGTATTCAGGAAGATGGTTCACAATAAAATTCCAAAGGTTTTCTCATCTTGTTATTCAGTTCAAATCAAAGCAGTGTGTAGGTAGATTATCCCTGAAGCACAACAGAAAATGACTTTCCTGCAAATACAATTGTGAATAATAACTGCTGAATGTTAACAAGCTCTGGGAAATTAACATTTCAATGACTAGCTCTTACACCCATGGATGGATCTTAAATGAGTGGCTGGAGGCCTTGATTCAATTGGTAAGAAGTCAAAAAATAAAAAAAACATCATTAGCCCTTGCAACATCACATTCATTTTATACCCTAATGATAAAACAATTGCATTTGCCTATATGGTTCCTTCACAAAGTCACAGAGAAGAACTTCATACGTTACTGAAGCTATCAAACCTTGTCGAGCATCAGGTGAAAACAAGTCAAGCTATTTAATGAGAGAAAAATAACCCAAGGACGCTTTGTACAGACACAGACATAAAGAAAGATTGCTATCTCCAGCCAGTTAGTCATTACTGCTGCTCACAGTCGCTCTGGTAACATTTCTGCTTCCCATTAAAAATTGCCAGTTTAATTCTATGGCAGCAATCAGAACTCTGCACCAGACATTCAAGGCTTCCTCCAAGATCCATTCTTAGGACTTGAGCACATAGTCCAAGCTGACACTGCAGTACAATACCAGTGGAGTGCTGCACTGTTGGAGGTGCTGTCTTTCAAATGAGATGTTAAACTGAGATTCTATCTGCCTGTTCAATTGGACGTAAAGATTCCGTGACATTATTTAAAGATGAGAGCAGGGAAGGTCTCCTAGTTGTCCTGGCAAATATTTATCCCTCAGCCAACATCATTAAAACACGTGAGCTAGTCACTAGTATATGGCTGTTTGTGGGATCTTCCTGTGCACAAATAGGAAACAATACTGACTACTCTTCAAAAACACTTCATTGGCTGTGAAGCATTCTGGGTCATGAACAGTACTGTATGAGTTTAGGTGTGGTCTTGTATAACCTCAAATCCATTACATGTCAACTGTAGCTTTCAATCAGTATAGAAATAATTGAAACATCATTTGAGTCACAGGAACATTCCCCCATAGTTTACACTAATTAATGCAGCTCCTGTGTATTTCCAGTGTTCTCTTTGTTTCAACATTAAGGTTATGTTGGCACCAACATTGCCGTACCTTGTTCAGAGACAACCTGACTTTCTTCTCCATTGAACCAATAAAGAAGCTCAGACAAGGTATAAAATGAGCTTCCGATTCAATATCATCTGTTTCTTCCTACAGACCAATTTCTGCCTGAATGCTTTTGCTGGGATGTAGTGCCACGGAATTTTTTACATCCACATGTGAGGGCAGGCAGAGACTCGCTTTAACATCTCATCTGAAAGATAGCTCTGCCTAGAATGCAGCACTCCCTCAGCACTGCACTGCAGCGTTAGCCTAGAATTGTGTTTGAGTGTCTGGAGTGAAATTTGAACCCATGACCTTCTGATGTACAATGGAAAATGACAATGAATATCACTAACAAATTGCTGGAACAGAGACCAGTCAAGTACTGCCCCATAACACAGTCATCATCATATCACTCTTCCTGAAGTGGGCAATAATATAGAGAGCTGACTTTGTGACCTTTTTATTAATTATTAACCAAAAATAAAAATCACATTGCATCAAATCAGCATTTGTAAGCAAATGTTTGAAGAACTAAAAGAAGGTTAACATGACCCACTGAGCAGAAACAGGCTTTTATTTGAAATGATTATGACCTGGCATAACAAAGGGAGAAAGATCAGTGAAGTATTATACAGTGTGCAACACACGTCAAACCAAACTTTTAGAATGCAGAAGTTTCTCTGGGAAGAAATAACCAAAATAGTTTTCCCAGGTGATGCCCAAGATTGCCAAAACCCTTTGGCTCCAGGGATTAAGATCTGTCTCTCAGGAATGAATACTAAACATCTCCCAACTCTTCTGGAATTTAGGACAATCTCAGTCTCTGTGTTAATCCCTTTTGGCAACAGGAGTTGAGGATTGCCCTGAGGTTCCTCGTGTTGTAATCTTATTGGTTATCCCAGGCTCCCACCTGGAGGCACATCCCAGTGCTGGTCCCACCCTAACCGGAGTTTGAGGAGGTCAGTGGCAGTGATTTACACAGGCTCTGTGGGCACAAGAGCCACTTCAGGCACATCTTGAATAAGTCTTTCAAAGAGCCACGATGGGTTGAATGCCCCCCTTCTATCCTGTAAGGTTCTACAATTCTAGTCTGTGATCACTGGTGTCTGCCTACCCATCTCAACAACATTTTCTTGCATTTATATAGTGCCTTTACTGCAGGAATATCTCCCAAGATGCTTCATAGAAGCCTAATCTGAAAAAAAAAGTGCCAAACCAAAGAAATGGATATTAGGACAGGTGACAAGAGTTTAGCAAAAATGGTAGGTATACAGAGCATCTTTAAGCAGGAGATAGAGGTGGAGAAGCGGAGATGTTTGGGGAGGGAAGTTCAACTGGGAATGGTAAGGACTCCGCTCTCATCGGTGTTCACCATTTTCGAAGGGTTTTGTTGATATTCAGCTGGAAGTCAGTGGAATGCCTGCAGAATTTCTTTTACAATATTAATAAAATGGCAGATGGGGAATTCTGAGTCCCAGCATTTATCTGGAACATGGATTTTCACATTGTCGATTCTGTGTATTCAACAATGGATCAGGCCAATGAATATGTAACAGCTCTCTGAACGTCCTGTTCCCCCATTCTGTCTCCATTTCATTTTAATTTTATATTTTTCAACTATTTACTTATTTGTTTATTTTATGCATTGTAATGGATTCTAGTTTCCCCACAGCTCCTGGCTGGACATTAGCAGGACTGCAATTGGTCCTTCTGTTGGCCGTTATGTGGCATCTTTAACTACCAAAATGTTTATTGTGATGTGCATGCATTTCCAGGTGAACCAGATGCCAGATTCATAAAGGGGTTTGCGGGCACTCACCTCAGTTTATAGGGCAGGCGGAACACGATGTCAATCAGTGTATAACTCTAACGTAACACCTGCTCTCTCCATCTCCACACTCCAGCATACACCATCATGGGCCAGAATTGTACAGCAGGTGTGCACCTGACCCGCACAGCCACGAAATAGAGTGAGATGACGTCAAACAAGTGTCCCAACGTCATCGAGCATTCGCACGATATCTCGCTCGGCACACGGGTGCAGCAGTCAGAAGCGCGCCCGTCAACAATTAAGCGATGGGCAATTAAGCCCATTCAGGAGGCAAGCGAAAGTGATTTTTTTGTGGCCTGTCCACTTTAATGGTTGGTGGACGGGCCAATCGCCAGGCGGCCTTCACATTTTTGCCCAAACCTCGATCCAAGGCGGGATGAAATCTCCATCAGGAAATAAAATATAGAGAGATCTCTGGGGACTGGTTTTTTTTATGAGGTTTGCTGTCAGGTGCTTGATTGTGCTGCATGGACATATCTTGCAGCATTTTTGTTGTTTAGTTTATTCTGTGGAGGTTTGCAGCTCCGTGGAGCAGCTGTCTGCCTTCAGGGAGCTTTCTCGAAGCGCTCGCCAGCACCCGCAGTGACGTCAGCACTCACCCTCTTCCCACCCCCACTGGCAGTGCTGAGCCTTTCTCAGGGCACATTTCACACTGGATGGCCATTCCTACCAGCACCAAGTGGGATTTAATTTCAATCAGTAAATCTGGAATTTAGTAATTCCTAGTCTTAGTAATGGTGACTGTGAAGCTATTGTTATGAAAAACCCAGCTGGTTCACTAATGCCCTTTAGGGAAGGAAATCTGCCATCCTTACCTGGTCTGGCCTACATGTGACTGCAAACCCACAGTAATGTGGTTGACTCTTAACTGCCCTCTGAAATGGCTTAACAAGCCACTCATTTGTACCAAGCCACTCCAAAGCCTAAAAAAAAGAATGAAACCAGACAGACGACCCAGCATTGACCTTGGCACCAGGAACAACAAACTGCAAAGTCTTCTTACTGACATCTGGAGGCTTGTATCAAAATTAGGAGAGCTGTCCCACAGAATAGTCAAACAAAAGTATGACATAGTCATATTCACTGAATCATACCTTAACAGCCAATGTCCCAGACACCACCAACACCATCCCTGGATATGTCCTGTCCCACAGCAAGACAGACCCAGCAGAGGTGGCGGCACGGTGGTATACAGTTGGGAGGGAGTTGCCCTGGGAGTCGTCAACATCAACTCCAGACCCCATGAAGTCTCATGGCATCAGGTCAAACGTGGGCAAGGAAACCTCCTGCGGATTACCATGTACCCCCACCCTCCCTCAGCTGATGAATCAGTGCTCCTCCATGTTGAACACCACTTGGAGGAAGCACTGAGGGTGGCAAGGGTGCAGAATATACTCTGGATGGGGGATACTTCAATGTCTATCATCAAGAGTGGCTCGATAGCACCACTAACCGAGCTGACCGAGTCCTAAAAGGCATAACTGCGAGACTGGGTCTGCGGCAGGTGGTCAGGGAACTAACAAGAGGAAGAAACTTACTTGACCTCATCCTCACCAACCTGTCTGCCGCAGATGCATCTGTCCATGACAGTATCGGCAGGAGTGACAACCACACAGACCTTGTGGAGATGAAGTTCATATTGAGGACACCCTCCATCATGTTGTGAGGCACTACCACTATGCTAAATGGGATAGATTTCAAATGGATTTAGCAACTTAAAAATGGGCATCCATGAGGCACTGTGGACCATCAGCAGCAGCATGCGATAAGCAGAGCTAAGCGATCCCACAACCAGCTCTAAGCTCTGCAGTTCAGATATGAATGGTGGTAGACAATTAAACAACCCAACATACAAATTAGAAGCAGGACTAGGCCACTCGGCCCCTCGAGCCTGCTCCGCCATTCAATAAGATCACGGCGGATCTGTTTGTAACCTCAGCCCCACATTCCAACCTACCTCTGATAACCTTTCACCCCCTTGCTTAGCAAGAATCTCTGCCTTAAAGATATTCAAAGACTCTGCTTCCACCATCTTTTGAGGAAGAGAGTTCCAAAGACTCGCAACCCTCTGAGAGAAAAAATTCTCCTAATCTCTGACTTAAATGGGGGACCTCTTATTTTTGAATAGCGACCCCTAGTTCTAGATTCTCAAACAAGAGGAAACATCTCTCCACATCGACCTTGTCAAGACCCCTCAGGATCTTATATGTTTCAATAAGTTGCCTCTTACTCTTCTAAACTCCAGCAGAGACAAGCCTAGCCTGCCCAACTTTTCCTCATACGACAGCCCACCCATTCCTGGTATTAGTCTAATAAACATTCTCTGAACTGCTTCCAAAATGCAATATATCAATTCTGTGTATTCTGAAATATCTATTTAAATGTCTGCTACTGCATCTCTATCAACATATTCCTTAACCTCATTTTCCAGTTCACTTTAGCTAGCTCTGCTTTCATGCCCTCATAATTGCCCATATTTAAATTTAAAATACTATTCATAGACTCACTCTTCTCTCCCTCATATTAAAAATTCAATCATATTATGATCACTGATATCTAGGGGTGCTTTCACTATGAGGTCATTAATTAATCCTATCTTATTGCACAATACCAGGTCCAGTATAGCCTGCTCTCTGGTCGGCGCCAGTTCTTAGCAACTATTCCAAAAACATTCTATCAATTCCTCATCTAGGCTACCTTTGCTCATTTTGGTTTTTCCTGTCTATATGTATATCCCCAATGATTATGACCATATCTTACTGGCATGGTCCTATTATTTCTTCCTTTATGCTCCATCCTACCATCTGGTTACTGTTAGGGGCCCTGTACACCACTCCCACAAGTGAATTCTTGCATTTATCATTACTCATCTGTACCCAAGCTGCTTCTACATTCTACTTTACTGAACTTAGGTCATCTATTGTGTTAATACCATCACTAATTAACAGAGCCACCCCTCCAGCTTTTTCTAGCTTCCTGTCCTTCCTAAATGTCATGTACCCTCCAATATTCAGATCCCAATCTATGTCATTTTGCAGCCATATCTCTGTGATGACTATCAGATCATACTTATTTATTTCTATTTGCACTATCAGTTCATCTGTTTTGTTTTGAATGCCACATGCATTCAGATACAGAGCCTTTAGTTTTGTCCTTTTATTATTTTTGTAACCTCTAGCCTTATCTGTTGATTTACTCTTTGACATATATTCTCTGTCTCTTCCTGTCACAGTCCATTTCTTATTTCCCATATTAATATCTCTTTCTCTCTCTTGCCTTGTCTCTGCTCTTTGATTTGCTACATCTTCCCAAATTTGATCCCTTGCCCCCACTACTTAGTTTGAAATCCTCTCTACTTCCCTAGTTATGTGGCTTGTTAGAATACCCATCCCAGCAAGGTTCAGATATAGACCATCCCAATGGCACAGTCCCTACTTTCCCCAGTATGTCATATATCAGCCTCAATGGTATTACTCATGTAAAAGCTGCACCGTACCACTCTCCCTCAAACGGACTAGCCAAAAGGGTGGTTCAAATGTTCAAGACAGGCATGAAAAAACTAATTAGCGATCCCTTGCCAACCAAGCTAGCAGGCTTTCTTTTTCATTACAGGACTACCCCTCACACAACAACAGGTGTCACACCTGTGGAGTTATTGTTGAAACACTGTCTCAGGATGAGATTGAGATTAATAACACTGAATTTAGAAGGGAAGGTGGAAAGGAGTCACGGAAAACTGGACAGGACAGGCATAGTCGTGAAAAGAAATTTACCGTGGGAACACTAATATAATGAACAGTTTTGGGGAAGGGCCAAGTGGTTACCGGGTGAAATAAGTGCGGTGACCAGGCCCCTATCTTACCATGTGGAGGTGGAAGGTCGGATCATCTGTAAACATGTGGACCATTTAAGGAAGAGAGAGACAAATCACCAAGATTTGGTTCCACCAGTGATCATGACCAGATCTGCGTTTCCTGTTGAGGGAACTCAACCCAGGACTGACATGTCTGATGTTTCTGTAAGAATTAAGGATACAGAACTGTAAGTGCCCACCTCAGCACCTGATGTTCAGGCAACTCCGGAAAAGGAGGTTCCTGACAAAGAAATGAAGTTGTGAAGCTGTGGCATTCCACACATACCAGGAAACCACCTGAAAGACTGGACTTGTAAATTCCTTAGCCAGTGTAAATATCATGTGTCTTGAAAAATATGTACTTATAAATATAATACGTATAGCTTAGTTAAAGGGGGAAGAATGTAGTAATTATGGTTTTATTTAGTCTGTAATGTACCTTTAAGAATAATGTGTTAGGCAAGATCACATGATCTGTAGTAACCAGTAGGAGAATAGAACGGGTTACCTCAGCAGTCAGGTAGATATGGAGTTGGAGCTGAAAGCACATGTGTAGTTGCAGCTGAGTATATTGTAAATAAACTTAAAGTTTCCACCCAAGAAGTGTCTGCAGATCAACTCTATCATTAATAGCACAACTCAGCCACCCTACAATACCTAGTGCAGCTGAGGGGATATTACGTGCAATATAAGCATAGGCAATCCTATACTGATGCTTATCATTGTTTGATTTGATGTACAGTCCCAGTGAGGTAAAGTTACTGCGAAATTTGAATTGCTGTTAAGGAATAACATTCAGTTCTGTTGTTTCAAGCTTTAATAAAAGCCACAAGATCATGGAGACTTTAATCAGTTTAAAGCTTAGAGCTGAAACTCGTGCTGGCAATTTATTTTACTTGTTCTCAGGATGTGAACCTCGCTGACACCGCCGGCAATTATTGCCCATCACTAATTGCCCTCCAGAAGCTGCCTTCTTGATCCAATTGAGTGGCTTGTTAGGCCATTTCAGAGGGCATTTAAGAGTCAACCTCATTGCTGTGGGTCTGGAGTCAATGGAGGCCAGACCAGGTAAGGATGGCAGATTTCCTTCCCTAAAGGACATCGGTGAAGCAGATGGATTTTTACAGCAATTGGCAATGGGTTCATGATCCTCATTACTGAGACTAGCTTTTAATTCCAGATGTATTTAATTAACTGAATTTAAATTGCCCCATTTGTGGTGGGATTTGAACTCATGTTTGAGATCATTAGTCAAGGTGCAGTAACAATACCAGGTGGCATTTAGATAAGTGGATAACACGATTGGAAGTCATAAACATAAAAATAGTTCCAGCTTCTTGCCACCTGATGTACAAAAAAGAACATTGAGGGGAAAATGTGATTTCACACAGAGCTGATGTCTGTGCTCATTTCAGAGTGAAGCATTTGGATGTAGTGTTGTGCTTTGCAGCAGGGATAATTCTGTGCATTAATGTTCCATAGCAGTTGCAGCACCTCCAGCTCCTCTTTCACAGCTGTTGAAATTTGCTTTACACTGAGTTATGTAATTTAGAAACCAATTAATGGTATCAGTGACCAACTTGCTGCAGTGTTATTCCCATTATTTGCAAGTGGTGCAGTGAATGAACCCCTCGCCAGATTTCCACAGGGTCCCTTGTGTGCACAGCAAGAGGAAGATTTATATTAAAAAGAGAGCAACATACATTGCATTTGATGAGTATTCTGAGATCTGAAATCTTGAGTTTAGATTTAATAAGGAAATAAAACTGTGACCTATACATTGAATGGAGAGCAAATTTCATCCTGCCAAGAGTCAGTTGAACTGATAACAGCATTCATTGACAAACCTGCCTATAATTTTCAGACTGGTAAAGTATCAATAATGCAGCAAAATGTGGTTGTCACATCCTGAAATAATTTATTCTGAGGAGGATATTCATTCAAACTTCACTTCTGCAATCTTCTCCTCCTACAAGGACATCAGGGTGGTTCTTAACAGCTTTATGCACTGAATTTGTGGCAGGACAAGTCAAAAAGGCTGTTTTAAAAAAAAGCAGGTGGGATCTTGGCTTTATAAATAGTGTCACTGGGGGTTAAGCTGGCCAGAAAACGGGCAAGGGGATTGTAATTTTTAATTAATCACTCCGACCTCCCATTCATTACATTGCAGGCCACACCAGCTCTACCCAACCTGTTCATTCCTGCACACATCAGCAAGAGCCTGGTATCACAAGAGGCTAGTGCTATTTAAAGTCAGCCTTGTGCATCTTAAAGGGGAGGTTGGAGGTAAATTAAATAAATGTGGGAGTCTTTCTGCCGAACTCTGATAGATTGAAGGGTGGCTGAACATGTGAGAGAGAGAATGCACCAAGGTTTTCAGACACTGCACCAAGCTATTGGTTCAAGACACGGAGAGAAGGAGAGATGTCCTGTATCCACAGGGGGGCAGCAAGTCCTCCAGACAGATGCTCAGGAGGCAGTGGGAACAATAGCAGTGACGGCTGCAGTGCAGGAAGAAGCTTAATGATCTAACATGAGCTATCAAGGTGAGTTCTTCAATCTTTAAATGGCACGTCCTACCAACTTCATCACTAGCATCATCTGCTGCTTAATTCATTAAACCCCCATCACCCACCCAACAATAATCCCTTGCAAGCAGTACACAGCTTTCACAAATTGAGCTCTGTTGCAAGCCTCACACTCTCAACTCACAGCTTGCACACACTGACAGCTACTCAACCCTGGTAGCCACACCACCCAAACATATTGTAAGACATTCGCTGACACACTTCCCTCCCTTTTGCAGTGAACTGGTTGAGGAGAAGCGCATGTTCAAACTCCCATGGAGGAGGCAGTGCTGGACATTATAGGAAGGGGCATCACTGAGGCAATGCGGCAATGCACACATCATCTTCCTTGTCTCATCCCACTTCTCCCTCATTCCTCAATTTCTTCTCACTGGAAAGCACACACTTCTTATTTTCTCCTCTCCTCTCATTAAAATCTAACTCTTGTCAAATAGGGTGGTCAACAGGACTTTAAAGTAGAAAGTGGGGGGGGAGGGAAGGGTAAAACTCCAAGAAGTATAACTAATGGGAAACAAAGCAGCAGGTTAGCGTGTGGGGGGTGGATTCAACTTCATGGAAAATTATGAAAAACTGAAAAGAAAGGAGAGCTCAGGAGAGGCTATTAAAGCCTCCAAAACACAAAATTGGACAGAGTGTTTGGAAAGGGCTAGGAATCTAACTTCAAGCACATCAGATAAGGGGACAGCAATGAGAAAGGGGACGGGAAATACAGGACTGTAGGTGTTGTATCTGAATGCACGCAGTATACGAAATAAGGTAAATGAGCTTGTGGCGCAGATTGAAATCGGCAGGTATGATGTGGTGGGCATCACAGAGACATGGCTGCAAGGGGATCTGGACTCGGAGCTAAATATCCAAGGATATACATACTATTGAAAAGATAGGCAGGCCTGGAAGAGGGGGTGGGGTTGCTTCGTTAGTAAGAAATGAAATTAGATCGATAGCAAGAAATGATGTAGGGTCAGATGATGTAGAATCTGTGTGGGTAGAGTTGAGGAACTGCAAAGGTAAAAAAACCATAATGGGAGTTATGTACAGGCCTCTGAACAGTAGTCAGGATGTCGGGCACAAGACATACCAGGAGACAGAAAAGGCGTGTAAGAAAGACAAGGTTACAGTGATCATGGGAGATTTCAACATGCAGGTAGACTGGGAAAATCAGGTTGCTAGTGGATCCCAAGAAAAGGAATTTGTGGAATGTCTACGAGATGGCTTTTTGGAGCAGCTTGTGGTGGAGCCCACTAGGGAACAGGCAATTCTAGATTTAGTGATGTGTAAAGAGGCAGATTTGATAAGGGAGCTTAAGGTAAAGAAACCCTTAGGAAGAAGTGACCATAATATGATAGCATTTACCCTGCAATTTGAGAGGAAAAAGCTGGAATGAGATATAACAGTACTACAGTTGAATAAAGGCAACTACAGGCATGAGGGAGGAGCTGGCCAGAATTGACTGGGAGATGAGCCTAGCAGGAAGGACAGTGGAACAGCAATGGCAGGAGTTTCTGGGAGTAATTTGGGAGACACAGCAAAAATTCATCCCTAGGAAGAAGAAGCATACTAAAGGAAGCATACTAAAGGGAGGACGAGGCAACCATGGCTGACAAGGGAAGTCAGGGACACCATAAAAGCTAAAGAGAAAGCATACAATGCGGCGAAGAGCAGTGGGAAGCTAGGGGATTGGGAAGCCTACAAAGATCAACAGAGGACAACTAAAAAAGAAATAAGGAGGGAGAAGATTAAATATGAGGGTAAACTAGCCAGTAATATAAAAAAAAGGTTGCAAGAGTTTTTTTAGATATATAAAGGGTCAGAGAGAGGCAAAAGTGGACATTGGGCTGCTGGAAAATGACGCTGGAGAAGTAGTAGTGGGGAACAAAGAAATGGCGGAGGAACTGAATAGATACTTTGCGTCAGTCTTCAAGGTGGAAGACACGAGTAACATCCCCAAAGTTCAAGCGAGTCGGGGTGGCAGAGGTGAGTATGGTGACCATTACCAAGAAGAAGGTGCTGGGAAAACTGAAAGGTCTGAAGGTGGATAAATCACCTGGACCAGATGGATTACACCCCAGAGTTCTGAAGGAGATAGCTGAAGAGATAGTGGAGGCGTTAGTGGATCTTTCAGGAATCACTGGAGTCAGGGAGGGTCCCAGAGGACTGGAAATTCGCTAATGTAACCCCCCTGTTTAAGAAGGGAGAGAGGCAAAAGACAGGAAATTACAGGCGTCTGACCTCGGTCGTTGGTAAGATTTTAGAGTCCGTTATTAAGGATGAGATTTCAGAATACTTGGAAGTTCATGGTAAAACAGGGCAAAATCAGCATGGTTTCATCAAGGGGTGGTCATGCCTGAAAAAATCTGTTAGAATTCCTTGAGGAGGTAATGAGTAGGTTAGACAAAGGAGAGCCAATGAATCAATGGATGTTTTCTATTTGGACTTCCAGAAGGCCTTTGACAAGGTGCCGCACAGGAGGCTGCTCAGTAAGATAAGAGCCCATGGTGTTAGAGGCAAGGTACTAGCATGGATAGAAGATTGGCTGTCTGGCAGGAGGCAGAGAGTAGGGATAAGGGGGTCCTTCTTAGGATGGGGGCCGGTGACTAGTGGAACTCCGCTAGTTGGGACCACAACTTTTCACTTTATACATTAATGATCTAGATGAAGGAACTGAGGGCATCCTGGCTAAGTTTGCAGATGATACAAAGATAGGTGGAGGGACAGGTAGTATTGAGGAGGCGGGGAGGCTGCAGAAGGATTTGGACAGGTTAGGAGAATGGGCAAAGAAGTGGCAGATGGAATACAACGTGGGGAAGTGTGAGTCATGCACTTTGGTAGGAAGAATAGAAGCATAGACTATTTTCTAAATGGGGAGAGAATTCAGAAATCTGGAGTGCAAAAGAGCTTGGGAGTCCTAGTCCAGGATACTCTTAAGTTAACTTGCAGGTTGAGTCGGCAGTTAGGAAGGCAAATGCAATGTTGGCATTTATTTCAAGTGGACTAGAATATAAAAGCAGGGATGTGCTGCTGAAGCTTTATAAGGCTCTGGTCAGACCACATTTAGAATATTGTGAGCAATTTTGGGCCACGTATCTCAGGAAGGATGTTCTGGCCCTGGAGAGGGTCCAGAGGAGGTTCACGAGAACGATCCCAGGAATGAAAGGCTTAATATATGAGGAACGTTACAGGACTCTGGGTCTATACTCGATGGAGTTTAGAAGGATGAAGGGGGATCTGATTGAAACTTACAGGATATTGAAAGGCCTGGATAGAGTGGACCTGGTGAAGATGATTCCATTAGTAGGAGAAAGTAGGACATGAGGGCACAGCCTCAGAATAAAGGGAAGACCGTTTTAGAACAGAGATGAGGAGAAACTTCTTTAGCCAGAGAGTGGTGAATCTGGCTGTGGAGGCCAGGCCACTGAGTGTATTTAAGACCGAGATAGATAGGTTCTTGATTGGTAAGGGAATCAAAGGTTACGGGGAGAAGGCGGGAGAATGGGGTTGAGAAACTTATCAGCCATGATTGAATGACGGAGCAGACTTGATGGGCCGAATGGCCTAATTTCTGCTCCTATGTCTTATGGTCTTATGGTCTCTTATCCATTTCGAATACATGAGAGCTGGAATTGTCCCAGTGGAGCCAGGGCAAGAAGGCAGTGAAGATGAAGAGACACCATGGGGTAGGATCTTCCGGTCGGTGGACGGGAGTGGGGCAATGCAAATATTGTCAGAAGGCTTGCGCTCAATATCAAGGATGCTCCCCATACCGACTTGGTGTAGGGTTTTGCATAGAGCTTGGGGCCCAGCCTTTTCATCATGATCACCTCCATCATCAAACCTGTGCAGTCCAGCACAATGCAGTGTCTGATGGCTGATATATAAATTCCATTGCAGCACTAGCAGCTTCCAGCATAGATCTGGTGCAGCAGAAGCTCAGGCTGTTGCCGTGATAGTTCTGGATGTGTCTGTTTAAAGGGGTTTCCAGGGTGTTACAGCAGTCCATCAATCTGTACTCAAATAGATTACTCCGATTGCTGTGGCACTGCCCCAGGAGGAGTGGCAGTGGTTCTATGGAGTATGAACCTGCAGTCCTCTCTCAGGAGGGCAGCATTCCTCCTCCTGCCACTGCCACCCTGCCAGTGCCCTTGCTATTGCCTGTCAGCCAGCTAGCCCCCGGAATGCTGCAGCCTAGCCTGCATGGTGCATTCTGAAGCCGGCTCAGCTGAGCCCCGAGCTGCTCGACATCATCCTTCATGGGGTCATGGGCTGCCTTCTCAACTGGCATTCAGCAGCCTTCCAGCATCCATGCTGCAGCCACTGAGGAAGCACATCGTCGGAGCACTAGAAGAGACAAAATCACACAGGGGGCAAGCACTAAGGGAATACACAAGAACAATTAGTTCACTTTTGTATGCGTTATTTCATGATTGAATTTATAAATTTGGATTGGAATGTGCATTTCCTGGTGTGTATTTTTGTGTTGTTGAGAGAAAGGATGATGGATAGAGGGGAGGCAAAGAGTGAAAGGGGAGGTGTGTTTGAGGTTATGGCATCACACATGGGCAGAAAGGGCTGGCTGCATTGTATCCTCTGTCCTTTTCTTGTTCCACCATTTCCTGCCACAATTCCTCCTCCCCCAGTTCCTCATGTTTCTGATCCTCAGCTTCTTGCCTGAAAGATGGTGGAATGGGCTGGTCCCCCATAATAACCAGCTTGATGCAGCACGCTCCCGCAAATCATGGGAACTGCTCAGCGGTAGAATGCAGGGCTCCTCCTAAGTGATTCAGGCACTAGAAGCATTGCTTGAGGGCACCAATGGGTGTGCTTTGCAATATTCCATGTGGAAGCATGGGTCTCATTGTAGGCCCTATCTCTGTAACTTTTGCCAACCCTACAACCTTCCATGTTCTAGTATATGGGGTTGTTTCTAATGGTGCGATATGCTAATAAGACACACTGTACATCATCACTGCTCTCTCTTGAGGAACTCCATGGTCAGGTGTAGCCTGCAGTAAGCGATGTTCCAATAAAGTTAATGTTTTCCTCACCTCAGCAGACCCTATGGCTGGGATTTTCCGTGCCCTCCGGCTTCAGGCCTGTTCAGCGGCCTGAGCAGACAATATGACACAATCAGTTTCACAACGGTTAAAACTGTTTGCAAACGTCCACTCAGCCTGCCGATGGCAGGAAACATGGTCCACTATCAGACATCGGGAACCTCATGGTAATATATCAGTATATCCTTATAAGGCTAGCCCACCAGACTCATCCCACACCCCCACTGGATCGTCCACCCACGTCAGCAGAAAAATACACCGCTGTGTTTCACAACAGCACATAGGCGACATGCACCAGGCAAGCTGCACTTCGCTCGGGATTTCAAGGTTTGTTTGCCCACCTTGCTTCGGTTAGCACTCGCAGTCATCAGTGCCAGGCTTCATAGGCAGCACCACATCACAGTTAGGCGGGCACAAGGGCAGGTCTCTACCCACCAGGGCAGCCGTAAGGTGGGGGTGGCTTTTCAAAAGCTGCAGGGCTAGGCCATGCTTGGGGAAGGGGGAGAAGTGGCCTCAGGCAAGGTAAGAAGCTGCAGGATGAGGGCTGTACTGGGGAATGAGGGTATCTCAGGGTGTGTGTGGGACCACATGTTGATCCGTCCAAATGGCCTGCAAGATGGTGAGGGCAGAGGAGGCAGTCTCCAGAGGAGATCAGGCCAGATGGACATGTGAGGGTAAGTGTATGAGAATGGGTGGTGATGGCCCTTGAGCTGGCAGTGAGTGAGATGCCAGTGAACGTGTGATGGGCTTGAGTGTGTGAGTTTAGAGCAATGAGATGGTTGACTTACCCTGACAGCACAGATGAGATCATTCATCCTCTTTCTGCATTGACCTCTTCTGTGCAGCATTGGCACTGACACCACTGCCACTGCCAGCCATGCTGGATTGGTGATGTTACTGCCCATCCTACAGCCAGAGTGGGGGTAGAATACGTCACAGCGGGCCTCCAGTGACATGTCATTAAACCTGGAGGCTTTGGTCGTTTTGCCTTTTGTGGACATCTTCCCTGCAGCAGTTGTGGGCTGGAAGCACCGAGTCGTGTGCGCGCGGCTGGACTTTAAATATGGCGTCCAGCGTGATGAAGCAGCGAGGTGATGGCGTGGCGGGTGAATGAGAGCCCGCATGCCATGGAAAGGCCAGATTTCCCGGGAATGTATAAGTAATGCGGCAGGTTCAGGATGATACAGCGTGAAAACCTGCCATTGCGGCTGGCAGGTAATTTACCCACCTGCTACCACACTTAGTGCAAATTTGGGATAATTCCACCCTACATTCTGTGTTAGCATAACAAGACCATCTCTGTAACTTCCTCAAAACCCCACAAACCTCCCTATCTCTGTAACCTCCTCCAGCCCCTACAATCCTCTAAGATCTCAGAACTTCTATCCTCCTGCATGTTGGTAATGTTGAGTTGCTGAGTGGATCACTGATTGAAGATGGTAAGTTCCTCCTCTAAAGATGCTGATGGGGCCACAGTTTTCCTGAGTCGTGTGCGGTGAAGCTGCTGCAGTTTTCCTACAAAGTTTGGATCAGAAGCTTGTTCGTTATCTTTATGTCCCAAGAGGAATCCTTGAGCCTCCCCTGCCCTGAATATCCTCTCCTCCCCACCCCACCCACTGAACCCTATTCCAACACCCCCCACTCAATCAACTCACTCCCACCACAATGTTTTTGCAGCCCATCCTCCTCTGAACCATTTATCTGGGTGCAGGTGACTGGTCATTCAGTTCTCCAGTGCCTGCCTCCCCCCACCCAGGATCACAGTCACAACGAGTCAGGCTGGAGGTTGACAGGGTCCAAACAGACGGGGTCCAAACAGACAGGGTCTATACAGACGGGGTCTATACCAGCAGGGTTTATACAGACAGGGTTTATACAGACGGGGTCTATACAGACGGGGTCTATACGGACGGGGTCTATACGGACGGGGTCTATACGGACGGGGTCTATACGGACGGGGTCTATACGGACAGGGTCTATACAGACGGGGTCTATACGGACAGGGTCTATACAGACGGGGTCTTTATGTACAGAGTCTATACAGACAGTATAGACCCTGTATGGGCGGTACTGTACTCAGTCTTACATTACCTTTACATATGCCAGACTCTTATACTACACTTCCCCCAAGTCTTTATCCAATGTATTTCAAGTTATTCTAGTTTATCCCTTGTACTTACATTGCTATTACTACCCCATCCCTCCCCTTTAACTCTCTGAGTTAATAAGTTCAGGCGGTCTGCAGGCCTTGTAACTATTTCATATCTTGTTCGCACTACTGTTGGAGGAGTGGCAGGCTCTGCCCTTGCAGGCAAACTCTGTTGACTTGGAGTTGTTCTAGCACCTGGATATCTTTTCATCCTCTTCTTATTCCTTGACAATGAATAGTATTTTGTCGATTCGGTAGTTGTGGTGATGGGCGCTTGTTCTTCCACCTTGTTTCTTGTGGGTTGGATGAACATTGTGCTCATCCTCATGTCATTTTTCCCTCTTCTCCCTTCATCATGTGGCTTGCCGTGATGCATATGGAAGTTCATGTTTCAACAATGGAACCTCTATTCCCACTTTATTTCAGTATTTTAGCCAAATTTTTGATTACTTTCTTCTTCAGTTGTTTTTCGAGCGTATGAATCTTTTCATTGAGCTTAGCAACAACTCTGGAAAGTTCAGTTGTTTTTGTTTCAGAGTTACCTTCAGAACTCTTATATAAGTTTAACAACCTCACCTGGGCATTCGTTCTTTTAGGAATCTTTCTTCCATGGTCACTGATTGTTCCTTAGGCTCTTTTAATTCATTCGTTTGATCTTCAACCTGTTCCTGTAGAATTCACCTTTTCAGCCTTTAAAGTCTGGGTTTGCTCTTCCATACTGCACATCTCATCTTTCATGTTGTTCAGATTACACCGAAATTCAAGAAGTTCATCAGTTTTGGTTGTTAATTCTGCTTCCAAGCAACTGTTCTGATTCATCAGCAAATCTTCCCCCTTTTCCCGGCATTTTGCACAATGCTTACTAGAGACTTCTGATACTTGGAGTCCATCAAGTTTTAACTGAAGATCCATTTTTGTTGAATGTGTTTCCACTAGTTCATCATTTAGGCATTTTAAGTCCTCCTTCAAGTGTTGTACTTTTTGTGAGTGACATTCCAGTGTTCTCATTAGTTCTTGTTTTTCCTTACCAAGCTCATCTTTCTAACGTGAATGTTGGTTCTTTACAGTGATCAGTTTCTCCTTAGCAGAGTATAATTCCTGTGTGTTCAAGCACACATTGTGTAATTGTGCCTCTGCTAATTGTTTTTGAGACTCCTTATGCTCTTTTGTGAGAACTTCTACTTTGACCATTTTAGGTTCTTGATTTTCATCTCTTCATATATTTCCTTGGAAATGTAATGTTTTTCCAAGTTTTCTTCAAAATGTCTAACCATTTTCTTCAGCTATGTAGTCTCTTTCTTGTACCTCTGTGACACCTCAAAATTTTGGTTGTTCAAATCTTGAACAGGTTGGTTCATGGACAACTTTGGTGTCTCATGTATTTTCAAGGGTATATACTCAGCTTAAATCTTGAGTTTCAAATCTTCCAATTTGGTTCTGAGACAAATATTTTCTAACCTTATTTCATGTTCCTCTTGCAGGGTTTGTTTATTTGGGGTTTAATCAGATAGTTTACCTTTCTTCATAGCCAGCTGCTTGCTGCACACTGTCACCTGCTGCTGCAGTTCAGGTAATGTATCAGGATTTCCAAAAAGATATATTTTTGAGACTTTCAGAAAGTTCCCTGCCTCCTTGATGCCCCAGTGTGGTTTACTCGGGTATTTTCCTTCTCTTTTGGCACTTTACTGTGGATTTCTGCCTCTTTAAAAGCTCTGTCCGCTCCACAACTAGAGATTAAAATATTCATCAACAGCTTTTAATAGTTCAATGAAGCTGGTTGAGAATTCATCAAAGTACTGCATTAGGATTACTTCATCAGCAAGCTCACTAAGCCTTTATAAAAATATATTAATGTGGACTTTTTCTAACTTCCTACTTAGACCTGATGCACTCCAGTAACTTAAAAATTCTCTTCTCCAGGATGTGCAATTTTAGGCCCAAATTGTACTGGTAAGTTAGATTTTTGAACCATGGTTAAAAAATTTTTAAGTGTAGGTTCAGCTTTAAGAAGCTGCTGAAATTCAAAATGGTGCCAGCATTCATTTGCCCACAAAGGGGTTTACCCGTGCTTGCTGGTTTTGGTGGTCTGCTGCTACAATGGCGCTCGTGCTCAGACTTGAAAACATTTTAAACACTGGTTGCTTGGATTGACTGGCTGCAGCCTTCTCCGTTTCAGCGCTATTCTTTTGGGTCACAAAAGTGTCAAATCCTGGTCTCTGCTGGTCTTTAAAGCTGATTCTTTAGTCAGATTTCTTCCAAATTAATTATTTTTTTTCTTCTCGGTGTGAGCTCAGAAGCCATGTGTTCAGGCACCAGCTCAGGAATCTGGTTTCCTCAGTGAAGTTTTTAAAAAGCAATTTCTGACCATTAAACTATCTAAAAGTTCCTCGGGGCTTGCTGTATCCTGGAATTTAAAAGTTTAACTCACTCCTGCTTGGTCTGCTGACTCTGTGCTCTGGCAATTGAAGCTGAATTTCCAAGAGATCCCATGGAGTCAGCTGCAGCAGTGAGGAATTTTTAAGTTTCTGCCTTCAGCTTCTAAGCCTTTCTTTGGAGCTTTCCCCTGGCAATTTTCCTCTGCAAGTCTGTTTCTTGAGCTTTTCCTCAGGTCAGAATGCTTCTTTGAATTTCTCTTTAGTCTCGCAGGAGTTTAGTTTCTCTCTGCATTTTATGTGAGGATTTGAGTTTTTCCATTCGCTGCCATCATGTTGTAAGGTGTTAGATGCCATTCAGTGGGTCTTAATGAAGCCTTTGTAGACATAAGTAGATTAACTGTATGTATTTATTAACTACAAGAACTATGTTCATTAAGGGTTCAAGCTAAGAACTGTCTCCATGCTTACTGGTGCATACAGCTATGTCCAATACTAAACTGACCCTTAGGTGTGGGTCATGTGTTCTCTTACATCACTCTGTGAGTGGCCCTGTACTCAGTCCCACCTTAACCTATTTGTGCCAGACCCTTATACTGTAGTGTCAAAGTAGGAGATCAACTGGTGAAACTGGTGAGCTTTACAGATGGCCAGGCCTGATGGCTGGCACAGCAGAAGTCCTACAGACACTATTGGATAGATGAATGAAGTGGTGAAAGCTTAGAGAATTAAAATTGATGCAAAGAAGGGGAAATTTATGAAGATTGGAAGAAGTAATGGTGGGAATGCAGTGGTGAAGATAAATGCTCAGCAGCTGGAACAGATATCACAATGAAAGTAGCATATTGTCAGAAGATGGTTACTACTATAAAGAAATCAGAACTGGAATAGCAATGTCTAAAAATACATTCTCCAAACATAAAGAATTGCTCAACTTTGGAATGAGCAGAGATCTTAAGAAAAGAATGATCAAGACGGTGATTTGTAATGTCTTGCTGTAGGGGGCTGAAAGGGGGCATCAAAAGAATAGAAAATTGTGAGTTGTGGTGTTGGAGCAGGATGGAACGGGTCACTTGTAGAGAACATGAGAGAAATGAGGATTAAAGAAGTTCTCAAATAGTGGAGGAGGAAACGTTATTCGTGAATATCATCAAGAAATTACAGCAAGGCTGGACAGGTATGAGAACTTGCTGAAGGAGATGATTGAAGAAAGATTAGAAGATAGAGACCAAGAACTGGATTTTCATCCTGGAGGCAAATGGTGTGCAAGGCATGATTTCAAAATTTGCAGATTATACGAAGATTGGAAATGTTGTCAACTGTGATGAGGATAGTCTTCAAATTCAAAAGGACATAAACATGTTGGTGGATTGGGCAGACAAGGGGCAGATGAAGTTCAGCGCAGAGAAGTATGAGGTGATTTGTTTTGGCAGGAAGAATATGGAGACACAGTATAAAATAAAGGGAGAAACTCTAAAGGAGGTGCAGGAACAAAGAGACCTCAGTGTATCTGTATGTAAATCATTGAAGATGCCAGGTCATGTTGAGAGAGCAGTTAATGAAGCATCTCGTATCTTAGGCTTTATTAATAAAAGTATTGAGTACAAGATAAGGAGGTCATGTTGAACTTGTAAAATACACTAATTAGGCCTCATCTGCAGTACCGCATCCAGTTCTGGGTGCCATACTTGAGGAAGGATGTGAAGGCATTGGAGAGAGTACAGAGGAGATTCACAAAAATGATTTCAGGGATAAAGAGCTGTAGCTATGAGGATAGATTAGAAAGGTTGGGGCTGTTTTCCTTGGAGAAAAGAAGGTTGAAAGGAGACTTGATAGAGGTATTCAAGATCCTGAGGGGTATGGACAGGGTAAATAGTGAGGAACTGGTCCCACTCAAGAGAACATCAAGAACTAGAGGGCACAGATTCAAAATAATTTGCAAAAGGAGTGAAAATGATGTGAGGAAAAATTTGTTCACCCAGAGGGTGGTTGGAGTCTGGAATGGACTTTCTGAGAGGATGGTGGAGGCAGGTTCAATCGAGGTATTCAAAAGGGATTGCTACCTGAAAAGAAAGAATGAGGAAGGTTACGGGGATAAGGCAGAGGGGTGGGACTAGGTGGAATGCTCTTTCAGAGGGCCAGCGCAGACTCAATGGGCCAAATGGCTCCTTCTGCACTGTAAAGATTCTGTGATTCTGAGACAGGTAGCAGGAGTTGGCAAAGTTCCCGACTTGGACCCCAACTCAGGAGAAAGTGCCTACAAGGACAGGATTTTCATTGCAGGGTGTGGGGGAGGGGTGCAGACTGCAGTTGGGCCAGCTGACCCAGGAAAAATTTGGGAGGCAGCCACAGGTGGGTGCTGAGGCGGGCTATTTAAAAGGCCTGCCTCTGTGCCTTGGGACTTCATCCCAGTTATAATAAAAACAGAAAGGCCCTCCTGCTCTCACCCCCTCACACCCTCCACACACACTCCCCATGCACTATCCATGTCACCTTATGCTCCCATGTTAAGATATGCTCACCATCCACCCCCTATGACACCTCATGACCCTCTATGAAAAACTATGTCACTTCCATGTCCATTCACCCACCATACAATGTATAGAACCAATGAAACCTATAATGACAATAAAACATGTAAGGAATGCTTTAAAAAGTCATTCATTGATGGCTTTTCACTTTCTTTAAAAAAAAGGCTTCTTTTTACTACAGCCGAGTAAAAGTGTCAATCATCCAGACCTTTTAAAGTATCAATAACTGAAATTGCAAGCACTTGAAATCTCTTTATAGCTTGTAAATTAACATTGTGAAATTGAAAGCATAAATCAAAGATCCAGAGCCGTCAATCATGCAGTTTTCCTTGGGGCTTAGGTTTTTCAACAGGCTGATGGATTTCTGGGCTTCCCGTTGAAATAGCTGAGCCCCATGGAAAACATTACTTGATTGACAACTCTGACTCTCTGATCTCTGCTGTGGGTTAATCTGGGTTACTGACGTTAATTGGAGATAAATTTTGACCAGGTCAAGGGGAAGAAAACTCTACTTTTTTTCAAATAGCACCATGACAGTTTAACATCTCATCCAAAAGATGGCACCTCTGACAGTGCAGAACTCCCTTGGTACTGTACTGGAATGTCAGCCTGGGTTGTTTTCAAAACCCACAGCTTTCTGGCTCCAATGTGAGAGTGCTACCACTGAGCCTGCACGTAACCCATTAAAGAGTTGATATTTGATTGTGCAATCTATGAGTGACAGCATTTGAAGTGTCAGAGTACTCCTAGGTCAGTATGATTTCACTTATACCATTCTGCAGAAAGTTTTCTATAATTAATGGTTATCGTGCATGATTGAACTTCTCACAAAAGTTGGAAGATGTACCTTTTATTCCTGACAGTAAAATTGGTGAGTTGCTCTGTGTTCTACAAATATTTTCATGAATACTGATGAGATTTTTCAGATACCAGAACCATTCTCCGTGGTTACTGTATTCAGTGTTTCTGAATGCACTGGTATCTCATCAGGCATTTCTCTCCAGATACCACAGCAATGTTGGTTGGTACAGTGTGAATAAACATTTAAGAACAGTGCTGGTTTCAGTTAAAGAAAGCACTTTGTCTCTTTCTGAAAGAAGTAAATATGCAACGTTTCAGATGAACATTGAGCTGACAACCTCTGCTTCAAAGAACTTTCACAATAAATTTCTAACTTCCTGAAAATGTCTGCTGATGTTTCAACAGCAAGGTAACAACACGAGGACCAGATGTCTCAAAACACTTTATAGCTAAAGAAGTATTTCTAAGGTTTTAATGTAGGAAATCTTTACATTCTATCTGATAATTATTAATTATTCCATGTGAGATTCTGATCTTTGTAAATAAACAATGTTTGCACTTAATAATAGGAAATAAATTGATGCTTTACTGTAAAAACACCTGAAAGTTCCCAACTCTGTCACACTGACTTAGGTTTCATTGTCACTGGGTCAAAATCCTGGAATTCCCTCACTAACAGCACTGTGCAAGCACTCTCATAAGAAGACCCTCCAACATCTTCTCAAGGAGAATTAGGGAAGGGTAATAAATTCAGGCCTTGCCAACCACACCCACATCCTGAGAATTAAAAGAAATCTTCTAAGGTTTGGATGCATTGGTAGATGTGTGAATATTGCCTGGTCAGCTTAATGTTGCTGTGATGGTCTGAGAAATACACCAAGGTCACATTCCACCAAAACACCACAGTGAAATAATTATTTAATATTTCTGCCATGTCTCTATTGTTACCTATGGTATTAATCCTGTCTATCCCTTACTGAGCCTATTCTCATTACAGACTTCCTTTTTTATTGATGTGCCTGTAAAATATTTTACTATTTTGTTTTATGTTCCTTGCTAATTTAATTTCAGTTTCACTTTGCCTTCCTGTTTTTAAATTTCTTTCTTAATCCCTTCACATCCTCTCTTATCTTGCCTTCCTCTGCACTTAATGTTTGCCTTTTTCTAAACCCTCAGACCTTCTCTTATGTCTTTTTTCATCTATGGAGGATCACGTGTTTTTTTTATATCTATTCTTCCATGGGATCTGGAAAGGCCAGCGTTTGTTGCCCCTCTGGGGGCTAGTGCCAAAATTGGGAGAGCTGTCTCACAGACTAGTCAAGCAACAGCCTGACATAGTCATCCACACAGAATCATACCATACAAGTAATGTCCCAGACACCACCATCACTATCCCTGGATATGTCCTGTCCCACCGGCAGGACAGATACAGCAGAGGTGGCGGCACAGTGCTATACAGTTGGGAGGGAGTTGCCCTGGGAGCCTTCAACATCGGCTCTGGAACCCATGAAGTCTCATGGCATCAGGTCAAATATGGGCAAGGAAACCTCCTGCTGATAACCACCTTCTGCCCTCCCTCAGCTGATGAATCAGTGCTTCTCCATGTTGAACACCACTTGGAGGAAGCACTGAGGGTGACAAGAATGTACTCTGGGTGGGGGACTTCAATGTCCATCACCAAGAGTGGCTCGGTAGCATCACTACTGACCAAGCTGACCAAGTCCTAAAGGACATAGCTGCTAGACTGGGTCTGTGGAAGGTGGTGAAGGAACCAACAAGAGGGAAAAACACACCTGACCTCATCCTCACCAACCTGCCTGTTACAGAGGCATCTGTCCATGACAGTATCGGTAGGCATGACCACCGTACACAGTCTTTGTGGAAATGAAGGCCCGGCTTCATATTGAGAATACATGTGTGGCACTATCACCATGCTAAGTGAGATAGATTTTGAACAGATTTAGCAAATCAAGAATGGGCACCCATGAGGCGCTGTGGGCCATCAGCAGCAACAGAATTTTACTCAACCACAATCTGTAACCTCATGGCCCGGCATATCCCCCACTCTACCATTACCATCAAGCCAGGGGATCACCTCTGGTTCAATGAAGAGTGCAGGAGGGCATGCCAGGAGCAGCACTGGGCATACCTAAAAATGATGTGTCAATCTGGTCAATCTACGATATAGGACTACTTGAATGCTAAACAGCATAAGCAGCAAGTGATAGATAAAGCTAGGCAATTCCACAACCAACGGATCAGATCTAAGCTCTGCAGTCCTGCCACATCCAGTCGTGAATGGTGGTGGACAATTAAACAACTCACTGAAGGAGGAGGCTCCACAAATATCCCCATCCTCAATAATGGGGGAACCCAGCACATCAGTGCAAAAGGCTGAAGCATTTGATACAGTCTTCAGCCAGAAATGCCAAGTGGATGATCCATCTCAGTCTCTCTGGAGGTTCCCAGCATCACTGATGCCACTCTTCAGCCAATTTGTTTCACACCACATGATATCAAGAAATGGCTGAAGTCACTGGATACTGCAAAGGCTATGGGACCTGACAATATTTCGACAATAATACTGAAGACTTCTGCTCCAGAACTTGCTATGCCCCTAGCCAAGCTGTTCCAGTACAGCTACAACACTGGCATCTACCCAGCTATGTGGAAAATTGTTCAGGTATATCCTGTACATAAAAAGCAGGATAAATCCAACCCAGCCAATTACCGCCCCATCAGTCTACTCTCAATCATCAGTAAAGCAACGGAAGGGGTCATCAACAGTGCTATCAAACGGCACTTGCTTAGCAATAACCTGCTCACTGGTCAGAAGTGGGGATGTTCACTGATGATTGCACCAATCATGACTCCTCAGAGACTGAAGCAGTCCATGTCCAAATGCAGCAAGACCTGGATACTATCCAGGCTTGGGCTACAAGTGGCAAGTAACATTTATGGCAATGACCATCTCCAACAAGAGAGAATCTAAGCATCGCCCTTTGACATTCAATAGCATTACCATTACTGAATCCCCCATTATTGACATCCTGGGGGTTACCATTGACCAGAAACTGAACTGGCCTAGCCATATAAGTACTGTGGCTACAAGAGCAGGTCAGAGGTTAGGAATCCTGCAGGGAGTAATCACCTCCTGACTCCCCAAAGCCTGTCCACCATCTACAAGACAAGTCAGGAGTTTGAAGGAATACTCTCTACTTGCCTGGGTGAGTGCAGCTCCAATAACACTCAATAAGCTTGACACCATCCAGGTCAAAGCAGCCCACTTGAATGGCACCACATCCACAAACATTCACTCTCTCCACCACCAACGAACAGTGACATTAGTGTGTACAATCTACAAGATGCATTGCAGGAACTCACCAAGGCTCCTGAGACAGCACCTTACAAACCCACGACCACTACCATCTAGAAGGACAAGGGCAGCAGATAGATGGGAACACCACCACCTGGAAATTCCCCTCCAAGATACTCACCATCCTAACTTGGAAATATATCGCTGTTCCTTCACTGTCAATGGGTCAAAATCCTGGAATTCCCTCCCTAACAACACTGTAGGTGTTCCTACACCACATGGACTGCAGCAGTTCAAGAAGGCAGCTCACCACCACATTCTCAAAAGCAATTAGGGATGGGCAATAAATGCTGGCCCAGCCGGCGACACCCACATCCCATAAATGAATTTTAAAAATGGTGCTTCAGAGGAGTGCTAGCAAACATAATTTGTCACTGAGCCTAAGAAGGAGATATTAATTCAAGTACTCGGCCAAAGAGTAGCTTTTAAAAAGTAGCCTAAAGGATGGAGAGATGGAGAGGCTTAGGAAGAATCAGATGGAGAAATTTAGAAAGAATCAGATGGAGAGGTTTAGGAAAAATAAGATGGACAGATTTTGGAAGAGTCAGATGGGGAGGTTTAGGAAGAGTCAGGTGGAGAGGTGTACAAAGAGAAATCCAGAGCCTAGAAAGCATCTGAATGCACGGCTGCCAATAGTGGAATGATTAAAATCAGCGATGCTCAACAGACCAGAACTGCAGGAGCTCAAAAGATCCTGGGGTGGAGAAGGCCACAGGAAAATGGAAGGGTGAGGCCCTGGAGTGATTTGAACACATGAATAAAAATTTTAAATTCCTTTCATAATCTTAAACTTTGAAATTTCTTCCGAACCTTCTCTTTGAAGCATTAACAAGCCCAATATCGTGAAGCTTTCCTCAAATTTTAATGTTTTTGTTACTGCCTTCTGATCATTTTGATGATCCTTCCTTTAATTAGGTGACCAAAACCATGCGTCATTTTTAAATGCCTGCTGCAGCTTTCTGCTAATCCAGTGCAGTATCACAGTCTCCTTGCTACAGAGAAGCACTGTGTTGAATATTTCATAGGTGTAAGTATCTATAACCCAATAGTTTTCTTTGCTGATCAGCATCTGTTTAGTATGTACCTCTCTGATCTTGGTTCTTTGATCAGGAACAGTTTAGTGTGAATAAATGCACAATAATTAGTGTAGATCAGTCTTTTAAAAGATCGATGTCCTTCTTAATCTGTTACTCTTCATGATTCAACTGGGTTTGTATTTTTGTATCATCTGAATATCTGGAGATTTTGTTCACCATATCCTTGGTCTATTCATTATTATATATCTTATGCCAAGAGCCTAAGAAATAGGCTGGGGTAGTCTGCTCAAAATTCTCTCTCTAACACAAATAAATACCCATAACACAAATATTACATATGCTAGAAGAACTGAAGTGAAATTAGTCATAAACTGGAAGTTAATTCCCTTTGGGTCTTTGTGTTTATAGCTGTGATATTATTCTGGAACAAAAACAAAAAAAAACGATGAAACATTCAGCAGGTCAGACAGCATCTTGGACAGTTGGTGTTTTGCTGTATATCCTTCCTTCAAACAGTTACATAGACACAAAGGAATAGGAGGCCAGAAAGTCACCCAAGACTACTTTGCCATTCAGTTAGATCCTGGTTAACCTGAACCTCATCCCCATTTACACTGCTTTATTTCATACCTCTTGGTATCCATTTCCACCAAAAGATTATCAGCTTCAGTTTTGAAAGTTTCAATTGGTCCTGAACACCTGCAGCCTTTTTAGGAAGAGTTCCAGATTTCCACTGCCCTCACAGAGGGGCTATGTTTAAAATGTTGATTTACGTTCTGTCCCCACATGTCACCTGAGCTTACTGTTTCCAGCATTTTCTGTTTTTATTTCAAATTCCCGGCATCTGCAGGTATTTTTGCAATTTGTTCACATCATTCTCAAAATTCAGATTTCAGAGATAATTAACTTGTGCAACAGTCATTCACAGTGGATCTGAACATGTTGCAACAAATAACTTTCAACCACTTTACCAGTTCCTTTTGGAATATATAGGGTTAGATGGTTCTGATGAGTTGAATACAACAAGGAACAAATATTTAGATGTCTTGGATGAAATTGTTCTTAAAGTCACTACTGGTAAGGTTGGGATGGGAATGTAGCTGATATTCACAACAGTTTTCACAAGATTCAGCATTGCACAGAATGGAGAAATAAAGTTTGCAAATGAATATTGATTTAAAACAGAATGTCAGCAGGGCTTAAAGGGTTAAATTATGGAGCAGATTGGGTAAATCTATTCCATGAGTGTAGAAGGGGGGGCGGGTCTGACTGAGGAATTTAAAATATTACAAGGATTAGTTATTGAGAAATTATCTCTTTTTGGAGAATGAAGAATGAAGGGTTGTAAATTTAAATTTAGAGTTAGGGGATTAGAGCAAAATCAGGATGCACTTGTTCACATAAAAGGTCATGGGAATCGGGAACTCTCTCTCCAAAAAGACAGAGGATGTTGAAGATCAATTGAAGCTTGCGAGACTGAAATCAATAGCTATTTGTCAAATTGGGGTATTGAGGGGATATGGAGCCAAGGCAGGCAAATGGAGTGGAGATACTGACCAGGTATGGTCGAGCAGGCTCGAGGGGCTGAATGGCCTACTACTGTTCTTAATGTTCTTACATTTCTAGGAAACAAACGTTACCAATAAATGGGAACATTAAATACTGGAAGGAACTTTGAGTTGATTTATTAAAACTACCTTTTCCTCTAATAGCAAGTCTTCAAATAAATTTGACCTCAACTGCAGAACAGTGCAGGAGTCCCAAACTGGGAGGGTGCTGCAGCAGTGAAGACCCCAATTTGCTGCACACCCGGCTGTGGAGGTGGCTGGAATCCCCAAGAAAGGTAACTCACCAGGTTACTGTTAGACAGAGGGAATGGGAGACAATGACACTAGAGGCCTAGGGGCATTAATTAAAATTAATAGTTTAATCAAGGTAATAACCAGATTCTAAAAGAGGGAATAGAGATTGTTCTTTCTCTTAAAATATGAATGTGCAGCTGAGGCCTGTTGCTTGTAATTCCTGTTCTGCTTTGTCTTTAGTTGTGTTAACATCATTGTTATGACATGGCAGGTGATGTGTACCAGTTGGACCAAATCCACAAGGGAAACTTGGCCATGCTATCACAACAGTTTTGCAATTTGTATTCTTTTGGAGAAGATTTGGGCACTGAATTCAGAAGCAATGAGTCCACTAAGACCTTTAGAGATTCAATAAGTGAAATTAAAATATTTATTAACAAAATAAAAGATTTCAAACACTTACATAAGACTACAATTACCTAATACTATAACAACTCCTAAAAGTCCTCATTAATCTGACTCCCAGTTACACACCCCTTTTAAGGCAACAGTCTAAAATAGATTTTAGATTTTCTTTTTAAAACCAGCGCGATAACACAGTACCCACGTGACAGTGGCATTCCAAATGGCTTTCTCCAACTTTAGTAGTGGACACAACAGACTTATGCACAAATGGCTAAAGGCTTCTTCAAGACTGTTTCATACACTCCTGTTAGATCTTGCATGGGCCCCCTACCAACATAGCCTTCCATTCTCCAGCTCACCACCACCTTCTCA
Source organism: Carcharodon carcharias (assembly GCF_017639515.1). Lineage (NCBI taxonomy): Eukaryota > Metazoa > Chordata > Chondrichthyes > Lamniformes > Lamnidae > Carcharodon > Carcharodon carcharias. The sequence continues at coordinate 81,217,637 of NC_054479.1, forward strand.
AGGGCAACTAGGGATGGGCAATAAATGTTGGCCCAGCCAGCGAAGACCACATCTCGTAAATGAATTAAATTATATATATATATGTTTCTCTCCCTTTAATATGTAAATTCCATTGTTCTATATGTCTTTGGAACTGTACCTTTCCCATTATAGAAAAATGTTCATATTGCCAATATTGTCAGTAACCTTTAGGAAAAATAAACACACTACCTAGCCTTGCTTAGCTGGCTAGTTGTAAACAAACTAATATTCCTTTGAAATCCAAACAATCTCATCACTTACCTAAAAATGCAAATTCTCTTTACACTTTATATGCTAAGACAGCATCCATGTTTGCATTTCAAGTACAGTTTTACACCTAGCTTCTTTTGCTAATTTCAAGCTTGCAGCCTCCCTGACTCCAAATGTAATTAAATCACACAGACAGAACCATCTACATTCACACACATAAACCTACTTGATAATAAACCAGAATAATATTATGAAAATTATTATACTTTCGTAACAATCGCAGGCTTAAATACGTATTCCACCAACATTTCTATGGCTAGTGCTAGTTAAGCATGCCATGTGGGAACTTCAGGACACTTCATGTGTCTGGGGGACCACATGTGAATGAAGTGTCTCCTACTGCTTCAGTTCAAGCTCAGGATTTCCAAGCTTGAGGGTCAGCTGGAGTCACTGCAGAGCACCAGGGAGGATGAGTGCTTCCTGGATCGTACATTCCAGGAGGTGGTCACCCCACAGGCAGTGGCAGTTCAGGATAGCAGATGGATGGCCATCTGGAAGAGTAGGAAGAGACAGGAGTACAGGAGTCTTCAGGGTGTGTGTCACCCTCAAACCAGTACTCAGCTTTTGAGACTGCTAGGAGTGATGATACTTTGAAGGAGTGTAGTCTAGACCATGGCCCCAATGGGCAAGGGACTGTACAGGAAGGAACAGCAAAGAGTAGAAATGCAATCATTATAGGAGATACCATAGTTAGGGGTACAGACAGGCATTTCCATAACCGTCATCATAAATTCTGTATGATGTGATGTCTCCTTCGTGCCAGGGTAAAGGACATCTACTGGTGGCATTTCCTGGGCCTCTAAATAGTGATATAGAGATAGCAGAGCAAATATGCAGGGAAATCACAAAGATGTACAAGAACTATTGAGTAGGGATACGAGGGGACTTTAATTACCCAAATATCGATTGGGATAATGTTAGAGTAAAGGGTAAGGAGGGAGACGAATTTCTGAAATGTGTTCAGAAGAACTTCCTTAAACAGAATGTTTTTGGTCCAACTAGAAAGGAGGTATTGCTGGATCTGATGCTGGAGAATGAGGAGGGCCAAAAAGATCAAGTGTCGGTGGAGAAACATTTATGTATCCTGAGGTTTAAATTAGAAATGCAGAAGAGCAAGGAAGTGGAACATCTAATTGGAAGAGGGCTAACTTCATTGGGATGACAGGGGATCTGGCAAGGGTAAAATGGAACCAAAGGCTGACAGGAAAAACTGTAACAGAACAATGGGTTATCTTTAAAGCAGGTGTTTCAGGTACAGGCTAGATACATTCCAACAAGGGCAAAAGGTAGAGGAACCAAAGCCAGGGCTCCTTGGGTGACAAGGGAGATAGAGAATATAATGAAACAAACAATTGTGTGATGCCTGTCAGTGAATTTGTCAAATAAAAACCAGGCTAAATGTAATAACTCGAAGAGGAAAATAAGACTGGCGAATACAGTCAACATAAAAGGAGACATAAAAATCCTCCACTATCATGTAAATACTAAGTGGATAGCATGACAACAAGGGGGACAGTAGTCTCATGGTAAATGTTACTGCCCTAGTAATCCAGAGAGTTGGACGCATGATCTGGGGGCATGAGTTCAAATCCCACCACGACAGCTGAATTTAAATTCCATTAACTAATGGATCTGGCTGAAAAAGCTAGTTTCATTAATTACAATCAGGAAACTATTGGATTGTTGTAAAATCCCATCTGGTTCACAAATGCCCTTCATGTAGGGAAATCTGCCATCCTTATCTGGTCTAGGCCATGTAACTCCAGACTCACAGCAAAGTGGTTGACTCTTACGTGACCTTTGAAATGGCCTAGCAAGCCACTATATTTAAGAAGAGGGACAGAACATGTCCACAGAATTATAAACCAATCAATTTAACATCGGTGATAGGAAAAATAAAGGAATCCTCATTGAAGAAGAGAATAGAAGAACACCCAGAAATGAGAAATATGAAAATGAATAGTCAGCATGGATTTCAAAAGGGAAAATCTTGCTCGACCAACCTTATTGGATTTTTTGAGGAGGTAACAGAGAAAGTGGACAATGGTAACATGTCATTTATCTGGATTTTCAAAAGACCTTTGATAAAGTGCCCAATAATAGGCTAATGAATAAGGTCAGAGAATGTGGAGTCACAAAGAAATCCAATAGGGAATTCAGAAGAAATTTCTTCAGCCAAGGAGTGGTGAGAATGAGGAACTCATTGCCACAGGGAGTGGTTGAAGTGAATATTGATACATTTAAGGGGAATCTAGACAAGCCGATGGGGAGAAGGGAATAGAGAAGGGAATAGAGATTTAGATGAGGAAAGGTGCTCGAGTGGAGCATAAACACCATCATGGGCAGATTGGGCTGAATGGCCTGTTTCTGTGCTGTATATCCTGTGTCACCCTATGTAAGTCATTCATTTTTATCGAATCGCAATAGAAAATCTAAAAAATAATAAAACCAGATGGACCACCCAACATTGACCTAGCTACTGGAAATGACAAAGGCACAGTCACCCTGCAAAGCCCTCCTCACTGACATCTAGTGCTTGTGGCAAAATTGGGAGAACTGCCCCATAGGTTAGTCAAGCAGCAGCCTGACACAGGCTGCTCACTGAATCATACCTTACAGATAATGTCCAGGACACCACCATCACTATCTCTTGGGATGTCCTATCCCACCAGCCAATGCATCCACCATCTCTGCAGCCACTTCCCTTTAAGAGCCTAGGATTCAGGTCATCAGGTCCGGGGGACTTGTCAGCCTTTAGTGCCATTAGCTTTCCTAGTACTTTTTCTCTAGTGATCTATTTTAACTTCCTCCCCACTTTTGCCTTTTGATTTTCCATTATTCTTGGGATGTTTTTGTGTCTTCTACTGTGAAGGCTGATATAAAATACTTGTTCAAAGTCTCTGCCGTTTCCTTCTTTCCATTATTAATTCCCCAGTTTCACACTATAAGGCACCAACACTCACTTTAGCAACTCTCTTCCCTGTTACATACTTGTAGAAGCTTGCTGCTTTTATATTTCTTGCTCGTTTTCTCTCATACTCCAATTTCTCCCTCTTTTGTTTTTTACAAATCCTTTACTGGTTTCTAAAATGTTTCCAATCTTCTGGCCTACCACGGATCATCACAATATAATGCACCTTTTATTTCTTTCTGAGACCACCTTTAATTTCCTTAGTTCACCACGGATGATTCATCCTTCTCACAGTCTTTCTTTCTCAATGGAACATATCTTTATTGAGAGTTATAAAATATCTCCTGAAGACATTTCTTCCCTGTCTGATTGTGCTGCTTAATTTCATATTTGAATTTGGAATACGCTGCCTGAGTGGGTGGTAGAGGCTGATTCAATTGTGTCTTTCAAAAGGGAAACCTGAAGAGAAATGATGTGCAGAGGCAGGGAGTGAGACTAGCTGAGTTCTTGCAGAGAACTAGAATGGGCATAATGGGTCAAATGGCCTCCTTCGGTGTTGTAACTATTAAAAGTAGAATTAGTCCCACTCATACACTTTGCCAATTGCCCTTCCATAAGTCCACTAGAATGAATACAGCAAGTCCACACAATGTTTAATATTTTGTAAGGTCTAATACTCAACTTGTATTTCTAACAGAACAAAGTCACCTTCAGTTTGCTTTGAAGCAAACCATTTCAATTTGTTGCAGTGTAAAATATATATGAAGTCAAGAGATCAGGTTTTGACTATGATTAAAATTTGTGAGCAAGTGGTCGGTATGTTCACAGGTCTGAACTGTAATCAGTGCCATAAACATAGTCCAATTGAATCTGACAACCAGTGAAATAGGATTCAAACAGGGAACAAAGATTAATCTCTTCAAATGTCTTTAGTAATAATCTTTAACCAATACTCATCAATGTCTCATTTCTTCCTCCTGGATGATCTATGACGTGTGGCACAGTTTTTAACCTTTACTTGCGGTGCAGTACTGAGGGAGTACTTCACTGACATCTGTCACGTGAAGCATTAAATCAAGGTCCTCTCCTCTCTCTCAGGTAAACATTAAAAAATTTTCACGGCACTATTTGAAGAAGAGGGGAGTTTTCCCTGGTGTCCTGGCCTATATTTATTCCTCAACCAATATCAATAAACAGATGATTTGGTCATTTACCTCACTGCTATTTGCAGGAGCTTGCTGCGTACAATTTAGTTGTATGTTTCCTACATTACAACAGTGACCTCACTTCAAAAGTATTTCACTGGCTGTAAAGAGTTTTGGGGCATCCTGAGGTTGTGAAAGATGCTATATAAATGCAAGTCTTCCTTTATCATTCGAATCACTATCAATCCAGTTCTTCATCGTGTACCGTCCTTAATGAATGAGTCAATGGGATAAGTTTGAAGAATGTGACATTTCTTTCAGAACTACTTAGCAATTCCAATGTGGTTAACAGCACTGAAAGAGAGTATAATTGTTTTAGAATTTGTGATCAAGTCTTGGATTTTTTTTCCTCCTTTAAATTATTTTTAGCTGTTGAGACCAAATATTTTGAAGATAACTGGTGAGTCTATTAAAATGACTGTGAATTGTGCAGACACACTTGTACTGTTGTAATGTCACCAACTGTCAACTGTTGCCTACAGCCATGCAGAGATGATCAAAGGCTCATTGCAGTAACATCCAAGGAGATCGATTATATGATGTTACCACTTGTTTTACACTGATGCAAAAATCCCTGGCTGGAAGAGCAAGTTTCAGATCATTTGCAGTTTTTCAGCACATCCAGAGGTATAGTCAATCAAACCTTAACACGTATCCTCCTCCTGTGGGATGGACCAATAGCATTCCCTGACAGGGTCCATCACTGGCTGTGTCCTAGCATATGCTAAATAATTACTTTTTAAAATATTTATAAACTCACCTCCAATCTTAGCCAATCAAACTTTAAATTCCCCAGTTGCCATAATTCTAGCATGGCAGATTGAGATGCATTTAAATTGAGTTATTAATGTCAATTTGGCAGCTCAAACATGCCTGGTGCTGCACTAAAGAAAATTGATTTTTGTTTGGACCAGGTGGTATTTAATTTTACTGTGCGGCTGATGAAATTGTAGAAATGAAATCAGTGAAGTCTTTAGCACCTCTAGAAAAGTATTAGCAAACAGCTCTATTTAACTAATGCTAGGCAGACTGTAAATCTAATGGGAATCAACATAAGGAAATAAAGGGAGAAAATTACCTATTGTAATGATGCATTGTGATGTAAGAAACACAGAGCACAAACTCCCACAAATGACCAGATTATCTCCATTGGTGGTGTTGGTTGAAGGGTAAATATTGACAGGGATAACAGTCAGAACTCCCCTCAAAATCTTCAAACAGGCTGTGGGATTTTTTCACATCTGCCTGGGCAAGTATAAAACCCTTGAGCAGGGCTTGAACCCAGAATCCACTGAGCAACAGTACCCAAAATTATCTAACAAATTATTTGAATGGGTTTAACATTGTCAGTTTGCTGTTATACCCTTTGGCCCAATTGATAAAATTGACTTATCGATAAAAGCTGTCCTAACTTTCCATCCCACTGTTAAAGATTAGTGCATCAGAGAGAGCAAACCTTTGTGTCTCTACTCCCTTTAAAATGTTACCATGTAGTGATTATATACTTCCCTTATTTTCCTGCCAACTCACATCACCTCTCATTTATCTGCATTAAATTTTATCTGATTTCTATTTGTCCAAATACTAACTTGCCTAACTCCTACATTTATTGACAGCCCTCTTCACAGTTAACCGCATGCTCTAATGTTAATATCAGTAAATATTGATATTGCGTCTCCAGTACCCAACTCCAGATCTTTCATGTATACTAGCAACAGTCCTAACACTGACCCCTGGTGGACACAACTGTTTACATCGAGTCCTAAAAAAACATCAATTAATGACTACTTCAACCCACATCCTATTCAAACTGTCGCTCTCCCGTTAATGTCAGTCCATTAAGGAGGGAAATCAGGTATCACTCATTCGCACAAGGGGTAGTGGAAAGGTGAAACTCTCTTCAACCAAAAGACTATGGATTTTGGTTTAATTGAAGTTTTCAAAGCTGAGATTCATAGAATTTTTTAAATTCGTTCATGGGATGCCAGTGTCGCTGGCTAGGCCTTGATCATCCTTAATTGCCCTTGGGAAGGTGGTGGTGAGCTGCCTTCTTGAACTGCTACAGTCTATGTGGTGTAGGTACATCCACTGTGCTGTTAGGGAGGGACTTCCAGGAGTTTGAACCAGTGACAGTGAAGGAACGGTGATATATTTCCAAGTCAGGATGGTGAGTGACTTGGAGGGGAACTTGCAGGTGGCGGTGTTCCCATGTATCTGCTGTCCTTTCCCTTCTACATGATAGTGGCCATGGGTTTCAAAGGTGCTGTTGCAGGAGCCTTGGTGAGTTGCTGCATTGCATCTTGTAGATGGTACACACTGCTGCTACTGTGCGATGGTGGTGGAGGGAGTGAACGTTTAAGGTGGTTGATGAGATGCTGATCAAATAGGCTGCTTTGTCCTGGATGGCATCGAGCTTCTTGAGTGTTGTGGGAGCTACACTCATCCAGGCAAGAGAATATTCCATCACACTCCTGACTTGTGCCTTGTGGATGGTGGACAGGCTTTGGGGAGTCAGGAAGTGAGTTACTCGCCGCAAAATTCCTAGCCTCTGACCTGTTCTTGTAGCCACAGTATTTATATGACTGGTCCAGTTCACTTTCTGGTCAATGGTAAATGCAGGATGCTGATGGTGGTGGATTCAATGATGGTAATGCCATTGAACATCAAGGGGTGATGGTTGAATTCTCTTTTGTTGGAGATGGTCATTGCCTGACACTTGTATGGTGCGAATGTTACTCGCCACTTATCACTCCAACCTTTTGTGTTGTTTAGATCTTGCTGCATTTGGACATGGGCTTCTTCAGTATCTGAGGAGTCGCGAATAGTGCTGAACCTTGTGCAGTCATCAGCGAACATCCTCACTTCTGACTTTGGAAGGAAGGTCGTTGATGAAGCAGCCAAAGATGGTTGGGTTGAGGACACTACCCTGAGGAACTCCTGCAGTGATGTCCTGGAACTGAGATGATTGACCTCCGACAACCACAATCATCTTCCTTTGTGCCTGGTATGGCTCCAAACAGTGGAGATTTTTCTCCTTGATTCCAGTGAGTCCAGTTTTGCTAGGGCTCCTTGATGCCACACTCAGTCAGATGCTGCCTTGATGTCAAGGGCAGTCACTCTCACCTCACCTCTGAAACTCAGCTGTTTCATCCATGGTTGGACCAAGGCTGTAATGTGAACTGGAGTCGAGTGGCAGAACCCAAACTGTCTATCAGTAAGCAAGTTATTGCTAATTCGATTTGTCCAGTACTTTTTGTGGACAGTAATAACAATGTTATGTAGTTGCCAATGTTGTAGCTGTACTGGAACAGCTTGGCTAGGGGCACGGCAAGTTCTGGAGCACAAGTCTTCAGTACTATTGCTGAGATATTGTCAGGGCCCATAGCCTTTGCAGTATCCAGTGCCTTCAACTGTTTCTTGATATCATGTGGAGTGAATCAAATTGACTGAAGACTGGCATCTGATGCTGGGGACCTCAGGAGGAGGCTGAGATGGATCATCCACTTGGCACTTCTGGCTGAAGATTGTAGCAAATTCTTCAGCCTTATCTTTTGCACTGATGTGCTGGTCTCCCCCATCATTGAGGATGGGGATATTTGTGGAGCCTCCTCCTCCTGTTAGTTGTTTAATTGTCCACCACCATTCATGACTGGATGTGACAGGATAGGACTGTAGAGCTTAGATCTGATATGCTATTTTTTGGAGTTGTCTCCCTCTCTCTGTCGCATGCTGCTCCCACTGTTTAGCATGCATGTAGACCTATGCTGTAGCTTCACCAGGTGGGTATCCCAATTTTAGGTATGCTTTGTCCTGTTCCTTTTTTGGGGGTATGGGAGGGATATGGAGTTGAGGTACACACCAACCATGATCTAACTGAATGGTGGCCTCCTCCCATGTACCAAGTCTTTACTTTTATTAACATTTGTGGCATCTTATCAATGGAATTTAGAAATTCCATATTCACATCATCCTCTGTTATTTCTTTTAATAACTTCCCAGTTATTTCCTTCAAAGTGGGATTAAATTTGTCAGACATTACTCGTTTTTCAGAACCATAGGTTGACAAACTGTAATTAACTCTGATCTTTCTGTTAAATATTGACTTTTCTCCAGACTTGCCCACTACTGATGTTAGGCTGACTAGTTTCTCCCCCTTTGATTAGAGGTGTGATGTTGGCAATCCAGACCTCTTCCAAATGTCAGGATATCTTGCAGACTGTGCTCTGAGCGGGTGCTATTTCCTCTCTTTTATCCCTAAACCTTCTGGAATTTCAACCATCATGGTTGAATTCATGATTGAATTCATCAGACTATATCTGGAATACTGTGTACAGGTTTGATCTCCTCATATGAGAAAAGATATAAATGTGTTAGCAGTTCAGAGAGGGTTCACTCGACTCATCCCTGAGATGAAGCGGTTATCCTATGAAGAACGGTTGAACAGGTTTGGATTATACCTATTGGCGTTTAAAAGAATGAGATCCTGAGGGGGTTTGATAGGGTGGAAACTGGGAGGATGTTTCCTCTTGTGGGGGAGACTAGAACCAGGTTAACACAGTTTAGGAATAAGAGGTCTACTGTTTAAGATGGAGAAGGAGAGAATCTATCTCCACTTGGAGAGGCAGGGTTTGATCAGGGATAGTCAGCAGGGCTTTGTCAGAGGGAGGTCATGCCTAACAAATTTGATTGAATTTTTTGAGGAGGTGACCAGGTGTGTAGATGAGGGTAGTGTAGTTGATGTTGTTTAAATGGATTTCAGCAAAGCCTTTGACATGGTCCCACATAGGAGACTTATAAAGAAGGCAAATGCACATGGGATACAGGGTAATTTGATAAGGTGGATTCAAAATTGGCTTAGTTGTAGGACACAGATTGGTGACAGAAGGATGCTTTAGTGACCGGAAGCCAGTGTCCAGTGGCGTACCACAGGGATCTGTGCTCGGTTCCTTATTATTTGTCATTTATATAAACGACATAGATGACTATGTGCGGGGTAGGATTACTAAGTTTGCGGATGTCACAAAGATTGGCCGGGTGGTTAATAGTGAGGTTGAGTATCTTGGGCTACAGGAAGATATAGATGGGATGGTCAAATGGGCAAGTAAGTGGCAGATGGAATTTAATCCTGAAAAGTGTGAAGTGATACACTTTGGAAGGAGTAATTTGACAAGGAAGTATTCAATGAATGGCATGACACTAGGAAGTTCTGAGGAACAAAGGGACCTTGGCGTGTGTGTCCGTAGATCTCTGAAGGCGGAGGGGCATGTTAGTGGGATGGTGAGAAAGGCCTACGGGACACTTGCCTTTATCAATTGAGGCATAGATTACAAAAGTAGGGAGGCCATGTTGGAGTTGTATAGAACCTTGGTGAGGCCACAGCTGGAGTACTGTGTGCAGTTCTGGTCGCCACATTATAGGAAGGATGTGATTACACTGGAGGGGGTGCAGAAGAGATTCACCAGGATGTTGCCTGGGATAAAACATTTAAGTTATGAAGAGAGGTTGGATAGACTTGGGTTGTTTTCATTGGAGCAGAGAAGACTGAGGGGCGACCTGATCGAGGTATACAAGATTATGAGGGGCATGGAAAGGGTGGATAGGGAGCAGCTGTTCCCCTTAGTTGGAGGGTCAGTCACAAGGGGACATAAGTTCAAGGTGAGGGGCAGGAGGTTTAGGGGGGGATGAGAGGAAAACTTTTTTTACCCAGAGGGTGGTGACGGTCTGGAATGCTCTGCCTGGGAGGGTGATGGAGGTGGGTTGCCTCACATACTTTAAAAAGTACCTGGATGAGCACTTGGCATGTCATAACATTCAAGGCTATGGGCCAAGTGCTGGTAAATGGGATTAGGTAGTTAGGTGAGGTGTTTCCCACATGTCAGTGCAGACTTGATGGGCCGAAGGGCCTCTTCTGTGTTTCTGAGAAGAGGAGAGTTTTTTTTTCTCTCAGGGGGTCATTAGTCTCTGGAATTCTCTTCCCCAGAAAGCCATGGGGGCTGGGTCACTGAATTTATTCAAGGCAGAGTTAAACAGATTTTTGATATACAAGGGTGTCAATGGTTATTGGGGGTCAGACAGGAAAGTGGAGTTGAGACACAACCAGGTCAGACATGATCTTATTGAATGGTGGTGCAGGCTCGAAGGGCCTACTCCTGCTACTATGTTCCTTTGTACAAAACTTGCATTTATATAGTGCCTTTTTCTTCTCAGGACATCCCAAAATGCTTTAAAGCCAAGCAGGTACTTATACACTGTTGTAGTCACTGTTGTACTTAGCAAATGCATGAGGCACTGTGCACAGCAAAGCCCCACAGTCAGCAATGTGACGAATGAGCAGAAAATCTTTGTTTGAGAAATAAACATTGACCAGAATACCAGGCAAAGCTCTCCAGTTTTCTTCGATAGTGCAATAGAATTATTTATATCAATCTAAATATGCAGGTGGAGCCTCAATTTAACATCTCATCCAAAAGATGGCACCTCTGACAATGCAGCACTCCCTCAGTACTATATTGAAATACTGTAACATGCTTGCATTGATGTAGCACCTATAACATAGCAAAATGTTCAAATATTCACAGAGCTGCAATCAATAAACTGTAGCTCATTAATCTGGAGATGGTGGTGTCACTGGAACAAGTAATCCAGAGGCCCAGGCTCATGCTCTGAGGACGTGGGTTCAAATCCCACCATGGCAGCTGGTAGAATTTAAATTCAATTAATAAATCTGGAATTGAAAGTTAGTATCAGTAATGGTGACCATGAAACTATCATCGATTGTTGTAAAAACCCATCTGGGTCACTAATGTCCCTTTAGGGAAGGAATTATGCCATCTTTACTTGACTCCAGACCCACAACAATGTGGTTGACTCTTAATTGCCCTCTGAAATGGCCCAGCAAGTCGCTCAGTTCAAGAACAATTAGGGATGGGCAATAAATGCTGACCTTGCCAATAACACCCACATCCCATTGAAGAATTTTTTTAAATTTCGCCATCTTCTCTTGTATACTTTCATTCTGACAACCACACGCTCTTGTGAAACACAAGGTAAAGTACTATCTCAGTCATTCCTCCATAACGGCTGTCCCATTTCCTACATTACAACAGGGAAAGTCCTTCAAAGTACTTCATTGGCTGTGAGGTGCTTGTTCTGGGGTCATGAAAGACACTATATAAATGCAAGTTCTTTATTTTTTATTCTCTTTTATTGTCTCTAGATTTGTCAAACACCTATTTATAAAGATTAATTTTAATTTCTTTATTCCTCTAAGGAATCCCAGCTTTTGCTGTGCCGCCTTTATTTCTGGAATATGTCCGGTCTATACCCTAATAATTTCTCTTGTCAATGTTCTGCCTGACTTCTCCGCTGTCTTATTTGCCAATTTATCTTTTCAGTTTATTTTGTTAGTTCTTTTTCATCGCATTGAATTTGATTTTTTTCCGAGTCAAGTACTTCTATCTTTCTTTGCTTTCTCTCTTTTATCAATTTAAACACAATTATCTCACAGACACAGATTATTAGATGCTCTTCTCTGCCTTTATATTATTATTTTGGTCATTTCCTAGCACTGGATGCCAGCACTGTTTCTCTCTTTGTTGGAGTAAGCAGTCTATGTCCAAATGCAGCAAAACCTGGACAATATCCATGCTTGGGTTGACAAGTGGCAAGTGACATTCACGCCACACAAGTGCCAGGCAATAACCATCTCCAACAAGAGAAAATCTAACCATCGCCCCTTGATTACCATCAATAAATCCCCCACCATCAACATCCTGGGGGTTACTATTGACCAGAAACTGAACTGGACTAGCCATATAAATACTGTGGCTACAAGAGCAGGTCAGAGGCTAGGAATCCTATGGCGAGTAACTCACCTCCTAACTCACCTGTCCACCATCTACAAGGTACAAGTCAGGAGTGTGATGGAATACTCTCCACTTTCCTGGATGAGTACAGCCCCAACAACACTCAAGAAGCTTGACACCATCCAGGACAAAGCAGGCTGTTTGATTGGCACCACATCCACAAACATTCACTCCCTCCGTCACCAACACACACTGGCAGCAGTGTGTACCATCTACAAGATTCACTGCAGAAACTCACCAAGGCTCCTTCAGCAGCAACTTCCAAACCCACGACCACTACCATCTAGAAGGACAAGGGCAGCAGACACATGGGAACACCACCACCTGGAAGTTCCCCTCCAAGTCACTCACCATCCTGGCTTAAAAATATATCGCCGTTCATCCTGGCTTAAAAATATATCGCCGTTCCTTCACTGTCACTGGATCAAAATCCTGGAACTCCCTCCCTAACAGCACTGTGGGTGTACCTACACCACATGGACTGCAGCAGTTCAAGAAGGCAGCTCACCACCACCTTCTCAAAGGCAATTAGGGATGGGCAATAAATGCGCAGCCCACATCCCAGGAATGAATTAAAAAAAACCACTGATAAAGAAAGCCACCTGGATTGACAGTGGAAATCTTTCTCCTTCAATGACCATTTACATTATCTTTATATAATTAAAGTTATCCATTATACTCACTTTGTTACATAGAACCAATAGCGCAGAACTAGGCCATTCAGCCCAACTGGCTCATGTTGGTGTTTGTATTCCACACGAGTCTTCTCACACTCTTACCTACCTCTTCCCATGCTGCCTGCATATCTGTCTATTCTCTGTCAGTGCTTTTGCTTACTTTAATTTAGTTTGTTTCGATATCAATAGGTGCTATCCATCTGGACCTGGAGTTTGATCACCTTAGGTTTGACAATTTGTCAGCATTGTTTAAGATAGAAATGTTTTTAATGTTTAAGTTGGTGGCAGGGTGCCAATCAAGCCGGCTGCTTTGACCTGGATGGTGTCCATCTTGAGTGTTGTGGGAGCTTCACTCATCCAGGTAAATGGGGAGTATTCCATCACACTCCTGACTTGTGCCTTGTAGATGGTGACAGGCTTTGGGGAGTCAGGAGTGTGTTACTCACCGCAGGATTCCTAGTCTCTGACCTGCTTTTGTAGCCACAGTATTTATATGGTTAGTCCAGTTCAGTTTCTGGTCAATGGTAACCACAGGATGTTGATAGTGGGGGATTCAGTGATGTTAATGCCTTTGAATGCCAAGGGGAGATTTTCAGATTCTCTCTTGTTGGAGATGGTCACTGCCTGGCACTTGTATGGCATGAATGTTACTTGTCATTTATCAATCCAAGCCTGAGTGTTATCTGGGTCTTGCTGCATACAAGCACAGAGAGCTTCATTATCTGAGGAGCTGCAAGTACTACAGTGAAATAATAAGTGAACCTCCCCACTTCTGACCTTATGATGGAGGGACTCTGTGGGACTGCTGCAGTAATGTCCTGTGGTGAGATGATTGTCCTTCAACAACTACAATCACCTTCCTTTGTGCTAGCCATAATCCAAGCTGCTGGAGAGCTCCTCCTGCATCCCCCTGAACCCCGCCACCTCATTCCACTGACTTTAATTTTGTCAGGGGTCTTTGCAACTGCCATGATTGTCAAGGACAATCAATCTCACATCACCTTTTGAAGTCAGCTTGCTTGTCCATATTTGGACCAAGGCTGTAATGAGGTCTGGAGTCAAGTGGCCTCGGTGGAATCCAAACTGAGTCTCAATGATCAGGTCATTGGTCATTAAGTGCCTCTGGATTGTACTGCCCATTAGCCCATTGATCCCAGCCTTGTTCAGGTGAAGTTCATCCTTTATGTCCAAGATGCCACCCATCCCTCTCCTGAACTAGTCCCAATATTTCAAGAACCTGAACCCTTCCTATACCAGCTCACCAGCATATAAATCCCTTATCTACACTGACTAGTAGATCACTCCAGGAATTAGCCTGAGATTCCATTTCACTCGTCTGTGGCCTCCTGAAATTGGTTACTACCTTCTTCATTGTTTACTACATTTACAAGTTACCAATCATTTAAAAACTTTGAAGTTATACTCTGTATACTCAAATCCAGGTCACTAATATATATATAAAAAAAGTTGATGCAGATATTCAAAACATTCATACCTTCCTGGATAATCATTACATTTCCTGTCGATAATTTAATATAAGAATGGAAAATGGATTATGTCTGAGAATATCTACATCAGAGCATCGGCAGATGTGTTGGTTTTTACACCTGAGATTCAGGACAGAGCTGAAATAGGACATGATTTCCTCTGAAACTGATGGTTTGAAGTGAAGGAGAGTTCTGAAAGAAGTAATACTATCTATCAGAAGATGAATGAAGATTGAAGCAGGAGATAATGAAAACAGTTGCAATCTGACATGCTGAAACAGATCTTTCTTGTTCAACAGAGGAGATTCTTGCACACAATCAGAAGTGAGTTTTACAAAAGGTAATTGTCTCATTATGGATATTCTCATTGTCTGCTTCTCTCTATATACTTTTAGTAGATGTTCCTTACTGCGCTCTATTTAACTATTTATGTTCAAATATATAGTGGGTATTTTAGCTCTGTAGTAATATCCAGCAATTTTAGACTAGGTTATAAGGTATTAAAATAAAAGCAAACTACTGTGGATGCTGGAAATCTGAAATAAAACCAGGAAATGCTGGAAAAACTCAGCGGCTCTGACAGCATCTGTGGAGAGAGAAACAGAGTTAATGTTTCAGGTCCATATGATTCTTCTTCAGAGCTGCTTTTTATCCATGATTGCCGATGGCACAAAAGATTGGTGGCATAGTCAGTAGTGTAGTCCGAGCTCAAAATTTTAACTCTGTTTCTCTCTCCACAGATGCTGCCAGACCTGCTGAGTTTTTCCAGCATTTTCTGTTTTTATTTTACATATTATCTTATATAAGACAGTATATCTAGTTAACCACCTGAGTAACTACCTCTGTGAGGCTGACTTGAAACGTTAACTCTGTTTCACTCTCCACAGATGCTGCCAGACCTGTTGAATTTTTTCAGCATTTTCTGTTTTTATTTCAGATTTCCATCCTCTGCAGTATTTTGCTTTTGTTTTATAGCATAATGAAGAAAAATAGAAAGAGTTGTCTAGCATCTTTCACAGTCTCTGGACTTCATTAAGCGCTTTACAACCAATGAAATATTTTTGTAGCGTAATCACTGTTTTGTTCAAACTTTTTAAGCATTGTTTGAAAGTTCAAAATATAGCGGAGCATGAGCCAGAATGCCCTGAGTTCGAGTCACACTCTAGGACTTGTTGACCACAGAACACAACTGCTGGTGCAGGCAAGCCAGTGTGTATTGGTGCTGGTCCCCAGCCCAGGTAAATGGGGATGGTTAGCAGCAGGAAGGGAAGATGACCTGCCTAATCCAAAAATGATGTTTGATATGAAGCGTGACCAACCTGCATCATGGCCACCCCATATAACATAGGAAAAGCTGAGAGTCATTTTCATAATGTAGGAGCCTTCATTAACAATTTATAATAAGATCCCAATCTGTCTTCCAAATACTTAACTCCAAGCAGGTGAGACTTGTGCCAGTTTCAGTTTGCATGGAACGCAGCATAACTCCAACAAAAACAGAAAATGCTGGAAAAACTCAGCAGGTCTGACAGCATCTGTGAAGAAAGAAACAAAGTTAATGTTTCGAGTCTGTATGACCCTCCTTCACAGTATAATTCCAGCCTGGTGAAAATCTACATTTTAAAATGAAGTCCTGTTGGGCCCCTTGACCTATGCTGAAGTATTTTTAATGCTAGGAAATAATTCACTCGTGTAAAGCCAAAGTCGAAGGTTAGTATTGCAAGGTGCTGTACATGTATGGTGTATACAGTTCCTTATCACCATGTAATGCACAATCAGTGGTGTAACTAGGGTTTGCATCAATAAATCCCATTTACTATACTATCATGCTCCAGTAGATTATGAACTTTCAAACAACACTAAAATTTTGAACAAAACAGACTGTTAAAATGGCCACTGCAAATGATGGGATTTTTGGCAGTATCAGCTCCACATAGTACTGAGACTCAAGCAGATATCTAATTAAATACGGACATTCACAACCATCTGGAAAATTCACACATCCCTTTGTCTAAGGATGGAACATCAACAAAAGAACAAGCATTCCAGCTGACTCCTCTTTCTGGTTCACCACAGAAAAATGACATCAAAACTCAATGTGAGTTAGACGGGAGAGAATATGGCCCCTTTGACCTCTGATTGTATGATGATAGGCCCCAATCCACACCTAGACTGGGCAAATTTCAAGGTTAAATGATAACACAGGATGTTTATCAACCTGACCACCCATCTTATTTGGAAACGGAAGTTAGACTTGTTACAGGTCACATGGATGAGTTAGCCATGTTTGTTGCCTGCTTTTAAAACAGCAAGTTCTGCAGTGTGGCAGAGAGACTATCAGAAAGTCATCAAACACGCTGCAGTCAACTAAGCAGCCAAGGTAATAAACAGCAATAACTTGAAAATGGGAGAAGGACTTTCCCCAACTTGTTCCAACTTCAAGTTCACCTGAGAACCAACTTTCCAGAAATTTGTCTACAAGGTGTCTCGCAGCTTACTGAGAAAAATCCTCTGCATACAAGACCTTCACTTCAACTAAAAGCATCAACTCAGCCAAGAAACTACAGGCCTACCATGAAAGAGAGATTGAGAAAAAATATACATTGTAATCATTATGTTTTTCTTTTCTTCACTGGTATCTAATCTTTGTGAGAGTGATAGTGTATGTGTCAAGGGAGTGAGTCGTAATGTTTTTAAACCTCCAGAGCAATTGTATGATAATAAATAACGTTCTTTATTTTAAAACTCACAAAAAGCTTGCTGCAGGAATTATTTAAATTGGGATAATCACTCTTGAGGGTAAAAAATACACACACTTCACACACAATACACATTGATCATGGACAATAAGAAAATACAAATTCCATATGTGACAATACTCATTGTCCCTTACACTTAAACCATGGACATTATGCCACATGGAAACACAGTGATCCAATCCATCTATCTTTTCTCCCTTTACTTGATTAATTTCAGCTAGACCTTATTCAGATGAATTAAAACTTGATACAGAAAATGATACAAGCCACATATGTTGCAAGGGTACATGGAATGTTACTTCATGGCATTACTGGTCTTAAGGAGGTGGTTCAGCAGTTGCTGGTCACGTCCAGCTCTTGGATACAAAGTATATCTCCTAGGTTTTCAGTGGAGCCTGCTTTAACTGCCGTGGCTACAGTCTGCTAATCCTGTTGCTGCTGCCAGTAGGACATGGGAGATGAATAAATCACTGTGAGCACACAGCACTCTGACACAATGCATGCAGCAATCCGAACTCACATTGTACATTGCTGCAAAGGGAACCAACTCTTTCCAAAGACATTTTAAATTTTAGACCAAGTCTATTTTGAGAGTGGGTCTCGGTGGGGCCGCTCTTAATTCGGATCCGTCTCTACACAGAGGCGAAGCTTTTCTCAGTAATATCTGTTTTCAAAGTTCTGAGTCGCTGTGACTGTGCACAGACACCGAGACCGACACTGTAAGGACTGCTTCACAATGAACTTCTCCAATAAAGCGCTGTCCGGAATCTCACAATAGGACACACACCATCATTGAAGCAGCGATGTGTCTGCACTGCCCTCAAGGACAAACGGCTAAGGGATGATAAAGGAGCTTCAGAAACAAAATCAGTTTAAAATTACCGAACAACCATTCCACACAAGCTGGGATGTAATTGGTCTGGAATTCCTGTCTAAGATTTTGTACATCTGGTTGCTATTTGTTGCCCCGATAGTTACAGGGAAATCTACCACCCCCTCCCCCACACCCCCCCCCCCCCCCCCCCCCACCCGGCTTTGCAGCCTCACTAACTCAGACTGTCCCCCACACTCTGACACCTCTCTGTGCCCTACCTGCTCAAGTTCCAATTCGCTCCGAACTCCCGCTCCTCGTTCCGCAGAGAAACCAACCTCAGGGGCTGACAAATTCTTCACCGGAGACCAAGAGCCACGCCAGCACCCCACTACCCACCCCCCACCCCCCCACCCACCACCACCGTGCCACTGACCCCCCACCAACTGATCCCCCCACATCCACCCTGCCACTGACCCAACTGATACCCCGACAGCCACTGACCCTCCTCCCGCATCCCCCCATCCTGCCACAGACTCCCCATCTCACCCTGCCAGTGACCCTCTCCCCCAACCCTGCCAGTGACTCTCTCCCCCAACCCTGCCAGTGACCCTCTCCCCCAATCCTGCCTGTGACCCCCTCCTCACTGCTTGGACAACACTGCTAATGGAAGAGGGGGTGTGAGAGGGGGTGAAAGGGGTGAAAGGGGGAGGAAGAGGAGCAGGTGGGAGGGAGTTGGTAGGGGGAGGGACAGCAGGTTTGGAGAGGGAGGGGGTGAGGAGAGGAGGGAGGTGAAGAGTGGGAAGGAGGATGAAGATGGGGAGGAGCAGGAGGGGAGGAGGGGGTGTGAGAGATCGAAGGACATTGAAGGATGGAAGAGGGAGGGCAGGAAGGCTGGGAGGGAGGGAGTGAAGGGGAGGGGCGTTGGAGGGAGGAAGAAAGGAGGGGAGCATGGTGGGGGGAGGGGGTGAGGGGGAAGGAGGGAGAAGATAGGGCAAGGAAATATTACTGCAGAGGGGTCCTGAGAAGCTGAGCAGTAAAGAGCATTGCAGCAGGGTCTCGCATTTTAGAGCCAGAGACGGCAGTGCGATCAGGAGTCTGAGTCCATGTCCCTTATGAAGTTGGTGGGAGGGGAAGTCCTTAGTTTATCGTTGACTTTTCAGCAGGAGTAAAATGCAGAGTTCAGAAGAGCTCCAAAAAGAGATATACATCTAAAGACTTACTTCAGGTCAGGTTATGGGGAAAATGCACAGAGAGTCATGAGGTCATATAGTCATAGGGGTCTACAGCACAGAAAAAAGCCGTTCAAGTTTGCACCAGCCAAAGTACCTACCTATTCTAATCCCATTTTCCAGCACTAGGCCCATAGCCTTGTATGCCATGGCATCGCAAGTGCACATCCAAATACTTCTTAAATGTTATGAGGGTTTCTGCCTCTACCACACTTTCAGGCAGAGTTCCAGATTCCCACCACACTCTGAGTGAAAAAAATTCTTCCTCATATCTCCTCTAAACCTCCTGCCCCTTACCTTAAATCTATGCCCCCTGGTTATTGATCCCTCCACCAAGGGGGAAAGTTCCTTCCTGTCCAATTTATCTATGCCCCTCATAATCTTATACACCTCAACCATGTCTCCCCTCAATCTCCTCTGCTCCAGGGAAAATAACCCCAGTCTATCCAATCTCTCCTCATAACTAAAACTCTCCAGCTCAGGCAACATCCTGGTAAATCTCCTCTGCACTCTCTCTAGTGAAATCACATCCTCCTTATTATGTTGATTCCAAAACTGCATGCAATACTCTAGCTGTGGCCTAACTAGTGTTTTAAACAGTTCCAGCATAACCTCCCTGCTCTTATATTCTATACCTCGGCTAATAAAGGCAAGTATCCCATATGCCTTCTTAACCACCTTATCTACCTGTCCCGATACCTTAAGGGACTGAAAGACATGCACACCAAGATCCTTCTGATCCTCGGTACTTCCCAGGGTCCTACCATTCATCGTGTATTCCCGTGCTTTGTTTGTCCTGCCCAAGTGCGTCACCTCACACTTATCCAGATTAAATTTCATTTGCCACTGATCAGCCCATCTATATCCTCCTGTAATCTAAGGCTATCCTCCTCACTATTTGCCACCCCACCAATTTTCATGTCATCCGCGAACTTACTGATCAATCTTCCTACATTCAAGTCTAAATCTTTTATATATACCACAAACAGCAAGGGACCTAACACTGATCCCTATGGAACCCCATTGGACACAGACATCCAGTCACAAAAACACCCCTCGACCATCACCCTCTGCTTCCTACCACTCAGCCAATTTTGGATCCAATTTGCCAAATTGCCTTGGATCTCAAGGGCTCTTACCTTCACTATCAGTCTCCCATGCGGGCCCTTTTCAAAAGCCTTGCTGAAGTCCAAGTAGGTAATGTCAAATGCATTGCCCTCATCTACACACCTGGTCACCTCTGCGAAAAATTCAATCCAATTGGTCAGCCATGACCTCCCCTTAACAAAACTATGCTGATTGTCCTTGATTAATCCCTGCCTCTCCAAGTGTAGATTAATTCTGTCCCTCAGAGTTGCTTCCAATCGTTTCCCCACCACTGAGTTTAGACTGACTGGCTTGCAGTTCCCTGGTTTATCCCTTCTTTCCTTCTTGAATAACGGTACCACATTGGCTGTCCTCCAGTACCTCTTCTGTGGCCAGAGAGGTATTGAAAATTATTGCCAGCGCCCTTGTTATCTCCTCCCTTGCCTCACTCAACAGCCTGGGATAAATTTCATCTTGGGCTGGAGATTTATCTACTTCTAAGCCTGCCAGACCACTTAGAACCTCCTCCCTTTCTATGCTAGTTTCTTTAATCATATCACAGTCCTTCTGCCTGATTTCCATACCCATGTGTCCTTCTCACTTGTGAACACCGACCAAGTATTCATTTAGAATCCTACCTACATCTTTCGGCTCCACACACAAATTACCACTATGGTCCTTAATGTGCTCTACTCTTTCCCGAGTTATCCTCTTACTCTTAATGTATTTCTAAAATAACTTTGGATTTTCCTTTATTTTACCTGCCAATGTTTTTTTCATGCCCCCTTTTTGCTCTCCTAATTTCCTTTTTAAGTCCCCCTCCTACACATTCTGTACTCCTCTAGGGCTTCTGCTGTTTTGAGCCCTCGGTATCTGCCATTAGCCTCCCTTTTTCTCTTTATCCAATCCTGCATATCACTCAACATCGAGGATTCCCTGGATTTGTTGGTCCTACTCTTTGTCTTTACTGGAATATGTTGGCCCTGTACTCTCCCCATTTCCTTTGAAATATTGTCTGTTTGGGATAGTGAAAAAAATTACAAATGATAATGTATCAATTACTTAAAATTTTAAAAACCTTATTCACTTAGATGCTCTGCTTCATCTAGATCGGTCAACAGCATGGAGGTTTGAGACGTTACCCCGGACCACCATTGATTGGAGAGAAGACAAATCCAACTCATCCTTTGGAATAGGGAATTACCCTCTAGAAATTGAAACTGTTCAGTTTTGTTTTACCTTCCCCAGTGCTTGGGCATTCAGGTCCCACATATTTAGACTTACAGAAGAATTTAGGTGAAGTGCAGACTAGTATCGGTGGTTGTTTGCAAATAAATTGAACATGTCTAATGGAGGGCGAGAAACATGGAGGATGAAATATAAGGTAATTTTGAAAAGTATTTATTTCAATCATTGCCTTATTAACAGGTGGTTTGTTGCAATTCTGCGACATTGCAATTTTAACATTATTGTACAATGTACAGCTCAGTTTTCAGTTGACATGACAGGGGTAAATGAATCGAAAAGCTGAGTACTTTTGTAATTTAGGATCTCAGTGATAATACTCTTGCCTCCAAAGCAGTAAGTTGTGAGTTCAAGCCCCACTCCAGAGACCCAAGCACAATCTAGGCTGACACTTCAATGCACAAGTAAGGGTGTGCTGCATTGTCAGAGGCATCATCTGTCAGATGTGAAGTCCCATCTGCCTTCTCAGTTAGACCTAAAGATTGTATGGCACTATTTGAAGCGTAGGGGAGTCTTTAATACTGGCAAGGAATATTTTGGTTCCTCATGTAGGTTGCATTCGACATTAAGAAAAATAGAAATAATCAGAATGTAAGCTTTCAAGTCTGGAATATATAAATCTTTTGGTGTTTCAGTAGCTTTATGCAAACCATGAATACAGAATATAAAGGTTTAAAATAAAGTCAGACACAATATATTTCTTGTGATAAACAAAATCACTCCAACTTTCTGCAGGAACAGTACAGATCTCGCCAGTACATTACAATAGCACTCTCTGCTGAATAACTTGTGGGAGAGCATCTACCCACTTAGAAAGCTCTGAACGATTCTGACTTCTGCAATAAAAACAAAGTGCTGGAAATACTCAGCAGGTCTGGCAGCAACTGTGGAGAGAGAAACAAGTTACATTGAGTCAAGTGTGACTCTTCTTCAGTTTGGTATTCTTTCTGCAATTTGGTATTAGGAGAAGTCTTTACAATAAGTACAAATTAGTCCTCCCCTCCCCATTATATAAAACAAGGAAGGAATCTCCAATATCTGCGGCTCAGTGAACTATTTCTTGTCTGAGGCCTGTTATTTCCTGAGGCTTCACTAGGTATTCTGACAACATGCATCATGGTGTAGCTCCACATCATAGTCCTTCCTCCACTCCTGTTAAGGCTTCAAAATCACAACTTTAGTGTCAGCTGGAAAAGCAGCCCTTGATTAACAAACTACATATACTAAATTACACATACTAAACTGAATATTAAGCAGCTCCAAGTAGTACCAAGTCAGATTCATCATGATGAATCCGTGAATCTTTGTACAGGGAGGTTGAATTTCTTTTGACGCATATGTGTAAGGCTTTATCTAATGGTAAATATGTCGTGTTCTCCCTTATTCGTTGAATCTCAACGTAAAATAATAGTACTATACCAAAGTGGTACAGAAATCAGTAGGATTCATGGATATCCAGCTTCCTTAGAGCTTTACCATATCAAAGCATCTGTTATCATATGAAGACAATGATACGTTGCAAAAGCATGCTCGTTTCTCGAAGTAGCTTCTCTATGGAGAGCAAAGAGAGAGATTGCCTGCAACTTAGTCTATGGAACGATCAAAGAATACATAGAATAATTCTTCCCTGTTATTAGCTCACAAGGAAATGATGCAAGGAGATTTACTTCAATATCCAATTCAGCACTGTATGTGGGGACTTCAATTTATTTCATTTCAATAAGAAACAGCATCTTGGAAATAAATAGGTTTATCTTTATCTAGGTAATTGAAGCTCAATAAAACACCAAAATGATGGTTTCTTTCACTGGCAGACATTTAGAAAAATACAGCCTACTGGAAGTGGTTTTGGTAATAATAGCTAGATAAATTCATTATGGCAAGTAATCACAATATCTCTCAGAAAGCAACACTTTCACTGTCTCAGATTCAGCAAATTGTGTATACAAAGGTTTAGACACTTAAAAGCTATAACAATTTGGATTTTTCCTGAGCTCAAATTTTTTGAATGTATAATGACCCAGAATTTGCTGCAGCAGGGCATCTCACAATAAGTGCCTTGATTTGAATTGTTTCTTTAGCCTTCAGCTCCAATTATTTTTTTATGCCACAAATTGCTGGCAGCATGAATTGGTTACAGCGAGATCAACAGGGCATCAGGGTTCTTGATGAATGATGGGACAAATAGCTCATTGCTCTGCCCAATGAAACAAAGTGAAGGATGGAAAAGGAAATAGGATGTATTTGAATCAAATTAGATACAAGAGAGAGAAAAACAAGGAGGAAATAAATGAGGGAATGAAGATTGGATTAAGCGAGGAAAAAAGATATGCAATATTAAGAAACCCTCTAAGAACAATACATTATCTTCAGGAGTGAGACTACAGTTTTAATTGTTCCCTTCCTGGACCTTTGAGGTTCAGTAGCATTACAAGATCATAAATTGAGTCACCAAATGTGTCCTTACATCCTGCAAGACCAGTCCTATCCTAGGCATCTCAAAGGATAAGCCAATCACTTACTCTAGTTGCATTTCATTGATTACAAACGTACTTAAAATTATTTCAAAAATTAACTAAATGATTTACAATCTCATATTAGCAACTGGATTTTCAGGAAGGATCTGATGATTCGGAAGTTAATGTTCAAGAAATTAATAGGAATTTTGATACCTGGGCTGAAAACCACGGACTGAGGTGAAAGCAAAAATAGATTGGTCTTGGGTAACAGTAAACTTACTGACAAACCTCTACACTCGCCATTAAGTTGTAACATCTTTGAGATTAGCTATTCCAAGAATAAAATGAATTAAAGTCCTATTAAGAGGGGTGGAAGTTACAGTAAAAATGAGTTATTCAATGATTCTCTGAGGCTTGACATTTTCAGAACAAATATGCAGGTGGGGGTTGTGGTGAACAAAGGCTGTCCAGGACAACCTGCTGGAGTTGAAAAGTGAGAATGTGGCATGACTAAAAGGTGAAGTTCAGGCCTACTTTTAGCTGAAATAGAACCTTTTACTGATCACGAGGCCCTTTCATCAAGTGCAGTACTTCTTTTGTGACTTTCACACCCAGTTAAAACATCTCTGGTGCCCATAGCTACCATGCATCCCATGTTATCATCTCAACATCTTTTTTAATTTTAATGGGCATGAGATGTCCCATTATTTTTGGTGCAACCTAGCATTCAGTTCAAATTGTATCTCGGTGGCTTTGGAAGTTACTTCCACGTTTCATTGCCCACAGCTTCACCATAACCTCTGATTTTGGGAGGTGGCTGGCCTTGTGAAATTGGAAATGTTCCTACAATTGTAATTTCTCTAAACTAATAATACAGCTGTCAGAGGTAGTTCCTCAATGAATGGTCAGCCAGCATAAGTGAATCAGTAATCCTGGAAAATTGCAGAGCATTATAAGAGGCAGTACAGGAAATTTTTTCTCTGTGGCTCTGGTGGTCTTACGTGTTCCCTGGGTTTGTCTATTCTCTGAGCTAAAAGGCCCTCTCCCTACCAGCAGTAATGTGGGTGACGCAGACTTAAGCATTTAGGAATCAGAGATGATCTGTTCTACCTTAGATTTCTATCTGGGTGTTATCCTAAATCTGTTGAGGTGCAACCGTAATTGGGTAATTTTTTGCATAAGCGTTACCCAGTCACTTTGCTAAAGAAACTATTTATACTTCAATTGCACTTCAAGAATATACCAATCTCTTGAGCTAGCTTTTTCCGGAACAACCAACACCTTATTTTATGCTGTAAAGTTACTTTTCTTTTTTACAATGGAATTCTGTCAAAACATCTGTGACAGA
Organism: Carcharodon carcharias; assembly: GCF_017639515.1. Lineage (NCBI taxonomy): Eukaryota > Metazoa > Chordata > Chondrichthyes > Lamniformes > Lamnidae > Carcharodon > Carcharodon carcharias. The sequence goes on from NC_054479.1 coordinate 81,243,013, forward strand.
ATGTCTTAGTGGGAAAGGCTGTCAAACAATGTAGGACCTATATCCAAAGAAAGAACTTGCACATTTATAAAGCACTTTATCACATTCTCAAGGCATCCCAAAACCTTTCACAATTAATTGCTGTGCACAGTAAGGGTTCCAAATAACAAATGAGATGAATGACCAGTTAATCTGCTTTTAGAGATATTGAAATTAATCGGGACACGAGAATTGGCTAATCTTGAGAAGTGGACCTTGGACCTCTGCCTGCTGATCAGGCCCTAACTCCTATAACCAAAGTTTCTGCAAACACTAGGTGGGACCTGGCCTCCATTTAGCACATAGGCTTGATCTCAATCCATACCACGAACACCGTTCTCACTGACATCAACTGGTTCATTTTCAAATCATTCCATGGTCTCACTACATCTTACCACTGCAATTTTCTACAGTCCTACATGCTGACATTACCTTCCAATCTCAACTCTGTCCTACTTTGCTTCCTCACTCTTTCCCACCATTGGTGTCAGGAACTTGGGCCATCATTTTCCCGCACTCAAAATCTTTGCCACTTTCAAAAGCCAAATCAAAACTCACCTCACAGTCCACACTTTGTCACCTCCTGTGACATATCTCCGTCATCCTGCACGGCGCCTTCTGGTCTCCTGTAAAGCTCCTTGAAAAGTGTCAGCCTTGGTTCAGAGCGTAGCACTCTTGCCCAAATCAGAAGAATGCAGGCTCAAGCCCCAATTCAGAGGCTTTTGTGCAATACTGAGGGAATGCTGCAGTGTCATAGGTGCTTCATTTCAGGAAAAAATGTTAAACCCCCTCTGCCTGTTCAACTGGGCATAAAAGATCCCATGGCATTAATTGAAGAATAGCAGAATTCTTTTGGGATCCTGGCCAATGTTCATTCCTCAACCAAAACTGAAAACCTATGATCTGATTCTTTATCCCATTGCTTTTTTAGGAGTTTGCTCACAAGAATTAGGAGCAGGAATAGGGCATGTGGCCCCTCAAGCCTGCTCTAGCATTTGATAAGATCATAGCTGATTACAGTCTCAACATCATTTTCCTGTCCGTCCCCCATAGCCCTCGGCTCCATGGTCAATCAAGAATCTACCTAACTCAGCTTTGAAAACATTCAATGACCAGCCTCCACTGCTCTCTGAAGAGAATTCCAAAGACTCTCAAACCTCAGAGGAAAAGCTCGAAACGGACTCGAAATATTAATTCTGTTTTTCTCTCCACAGATGCTGTTAGACCTGCTGAGTTTTTCCAGCACTTTCTGCTTTTGTTTGAGAAAAAACTTATCCTTATCTCAGTCTTCATGGGTGACCTCTAGCTTTTGAACCGTGCGCCTAGTTCTTGACTCCGTCGCAAGTGGAACATTCTCTCAGCATCTGAAATAAAATGCAGCAAAAATTTCTCAAGCTCTACAAAATTCTCACTTCATCAGTTTTAATTTCTGCCAATGTCCGGCTGAGTACTGAACTAAGTTTCTGAGCAGCCAGGATACAAATCTCAAACTAAAAATACAGCAAGTCATTGAACACGACTAATGTTCAAATTTTCCATCTTGTTTAAAAACTGTTTTTCTTAGCCTCTCCAATTTAAAATATTTTATACAGCTTTGGATATGTTTAAATGCACAATGTAGTAACCTATAGCTTAATCTCTCCGAAAAATAAATATTTGGTAACTGATTGTTAAAAATAGGAGTGCAATAGCTTTAATCAGCTTTTATCAAAACATCCAACAAGTAATAAACTCGATTTCCCTCTGAAATGTCCTAACAATGCGGTATATCATATTAAAAACACAAAATACGCACTGCTTAGCAGCTTTCAACTCTTCCAAGATGCATGTGATTATTAAATCCAAGTTTTCTTTTGTCAAAATATTTTAATGATCGATCACGTGTAGGATGATTTTCCTTGCTGCAGTAGCAAAAATTTTAACAGCACCCGAGTATTTAAAAATACACCAAAAGTTTATCGATATATTTATTGCTTAACATGTTTGATATAGTATATTTTCCATCAAAAATATACTGCAATTTAATTGTTAATTCAAAAACCAAATCCACACAGGAATTCTTTTATAAAATTGAAGTGCTACAACAGTGTGTAAGGTTCCATATAAACAATTACTTAATTCTAGACAACTGTTGCATATCAGGCCAAGCAAGGACAGTAAATTGGAGTAACTGGCTTACTGCTGTCTGATCAACCTACTTCCTTCAAAAACCCACTAGTTCTTAAAAAAGGCACTTAAGACCATCCTTTCAGCAATGATGCAGTATTTTTAAATTTAGTTTCACTTCTCCAGAATCCTGAAAATACTGCTTACACCAGAAACAGATATAAAACAAGGTAAAGCAGTATCTTTTGTAAGTACAAGAAAAACTCAAAGATATCACTGACAAGCAATCCCAATTTAAGGATCCGAACAGATATGGCGATTGTTGTTGTAGGACAAAAACATAAAATCATAAAAGTAGAATCTATAATAGAAAACGCCTCATCTAAAACAATCTCTACTCAGAACTGTTCTTTTCCTGGAGTGATATTTTCATTCACTAATTTATTTTAAGAAATTCCAGGACAGCAGAATTTGACTAAATGCATATCTAATCCAATCTTTGTTCTGATTCATATACTGAATTTCAATGGGATCCTTATTCATTCGCATTATATAGGAGCCTTGATTAAAGCATACTCCTTGGAAGATCAGCTAGACATCCATCAGAATTCAGCTGTTTCGCCTCTGAAAATTCTGCTAGTTATAGATCTTCAATGCTTTTGTTCCAACCATTTTAGTGGAATGGTATTAGTTCATTTTAGAACAAAGGCTGACTAATATCAGGAACTTTCCTGTTTTACAAAACATTTAACATGTTAACTATTTTGAAACAGTTTGAAATCAGTGTCCACCATCTGGGTCTTCCTTGCTGCAAGAAGCTATTGCTTCTTCTCATCAGAATGAAACACTCTTGCTGCAGTGAGTGCTCAGAAATGTACTATTAAAATGTTGCACGCAGTCTTTTATTCTCTTCTCGTAATCTCTCATTTTCTGACACCAAAGCTTCATTAACAGAATATTTTTCAAGTAAACCATGGATTTCATTCTGAAAGGAAAATGTGATATTTAAGTCAAGTTTACATAAGAAACCCACTGCAAAAAAACAAATTAAATAGAGACTAAGATAAGTGATATAGTTATAAAGTAAAGCATAGTTTAAACAACTGAGATTTCTTGGAAAATGAAGTTTATTCCCTCAGTACCATTCCTTTCATTTTCCACTTCACTTTGTAGTTCCTGTGTTCTAATATTTTGCCGTGCCTCTCTACTTTATTTCCCCTGAAGTTCATTTGGAGGAGGCTGAACTCCATGCTCAGTAAGATGGATGAAAGCAATGCTGGGGAACAAATACATCATTCAATTTTATCTACCATGTCAACATCAAGTCCCCACAAAGCCATAATATAGCCAACTCCAGACCAAGGCTCCCTTCACTCAAACTTAGGAAACGCTCTCTATTGCACCACTCTAATGTTCGTATTTCTCCCCATCTCCCAAGGCATTAATCCCTTGCTAATGTGCAGTTCCACAGTCACTGACATCCTTCATTGCCTTACCATGCAAGTGCCAACAGGTTAAATGAGCATAGGGCAGGCCATCAAAGCCACACCCAATCCTGCATTCATCAGGCAGGCATACATGAGATGTGGGGGGCGGGGTCAATGGTTAGCAATCGCTTGATCTTTCCTCTTCCTAACCCAAAGATACTGAAGGCAATTGTACGATGGCCTCGCCCAAACTACAGCACAACTGTTTGGTAGGAGAATTATTCAGAACATTAGCTTTGAAGACTGGCATGTGTCATTTTTTTTTTTTGTTCTTACTGTCTTTCATTGTATAACTGTAATTTCAGCTTTCTTTAGGTAAAGTGAAATGCTGCAATATGGGTCATATTTTGCTCAACTTCAAAAACCATACACAAATTGCATTCAGAGCTTTAACTACAAAAAGACAATTTGTGGGTTTCAGATTGATTCAGCTTTTTAAAAGATTGTGTAAACAATATTTAAAATATTGTGTTAAGCAAAAAATAAATCTGGTTAATGTGCGCTGGCAAGCATTCTTTAGGAAAACATCCCTGTTTTTGCAAAGGAGAGATAATGTGATTGGAATCTCATGATGGAGAAAGGTTGCTGACAGCAAGGGTGAGATGGCAAAATAAAACAGTGATGGTCCTTTGTGGAAATTCGAAGTAAAAACTAATTCGACTCCTGTAGCACTTAACTCGCGTCATTCCAGAAATTTATTTGCAACTTCAAATTTAATCCAAAGAAAGCACCTGTTAAAAAGTAAAACAGTCCAACATTGATCAACTGAGTTCAACACCTGAAATAAAGAGAAAATGCTGCAAATATTCAGCAGGCCATTTGTGCAAACAGAAACAGTTAACTTTTCAGGTCAATGACCTTTCAACAGAGCTGTAGTCAAATACAGAGGCCAAGAAAGGGGAGGAAAGGACAAAAGAAAAGAAAGACAAAAGGGCAGAGGACAATCACAAAAGGATTGATGGCCCATGGCAATAGGAACTAGTAATGGAACAAAGTAAAAGTTCAGAGGAGCTGTAAATGGCAACAGCAGAACCATTACCCAGCACCTGATGTCTGAAACTGCTGAACGCCTAGTACAGCGCCTTGTACAAATTCACCCAATTTCAGTACTATTACCCTACTCTTGTCCCCAGCACAACAGTTTCTGGATTCCCTCATATAAGTCTGGCCTACATGTGACTCCAGGCCCACAGCAATGTGGTTGACTCTTAAATGCCCTCTGAAATGGCCTAGCAAGCCACTCTGTTGTACCAACCCACTACAAGGTCTAAAAGGAATGAAACCGGATGGGCCACATGATATTGACTTAGGCACCAGAAATGACATCAGCAAACTCAGCCCTGCCAACACTGCGAAGTCCTCCTTACTAAGGTCATGGAGCTAGTGCCAAAATTGGGAGAGCTGTCTCACAGGTAATCAAGCAACAGCCTGACATAGTCATCCTCACGGAATCATACCTCACAGATAATGTCTGTCAAGAAACTATCATATTTTTCCCAGTATTATTGTGGGATATTTTAAAGCAAGCTTTTGTGTATGTGTGTGTATGTTTCTGTATCTGTGGTTAATTTAGTTAAACTAGAGACGATTAGACTATAAGGTTTATATTATTAAAGAAGTGAGGTGTAAAACAGGCATTTGAAATGGAGATGAGTAAAGCTAGGGTGAGGTCAACAGATAACAGTGTGAATGAAGTTTGCATTTTTAGATAAGTGGAAAAGGTGTTTGATTTTCAAAGGGACCTGATAAGATTTTTACAACTGACAAGATAAATAAGGCAAGGTTCTAACAATTTTTCCCAAAAGTGCTGGCCATAATGAGAACATGAAAGATTTTTATATTCTAGGAAAAATAACTTTTAAAGGCAAGTGGAAACAATGGGATTTACAGACCAAAAGGGGAGAAATATATTTAAAGAAGGATGGAAGGCTAAGAGAGGTGTGGCTGTGTGAGATCTTGAAAGCTGCACCGTGTGAAACAGACTTGGGGAAAAAGCCTCTAGCCAACCTGCAGAAGTTTACTGTTCCAATAACTGAAATTGTGTTAAGCACCTTTGGAAGTCCATTGACCAGTGGGTGCTTGTGGTAGTATTGCTGGATGACTTTATTAGCTTGGAACCTATTTGGACTGTTGCCTTAAAGGGCGTATGTAGATGGGAATCTGGTTAAGTAGAAATTTTGGGAACTGTTATACTCTGTAACTGTAATCTTGTGTGTGTTTAAGTTTGTTCTTCTTTTGTTAATAAACGCTTTAATTTAATCTCTAAAGGTGGTAGTGGACTCATTACCTTTGATTTCAGTGCACAAGCCTTCTCGTAATTAATACAAATTGCAAAATCGTTGTGATAGCGTGGCCAAGTTTCCCTTGTAGAGATGGTCAGCGTAGCAAGTGCTGCCTGCCACATCATAACATGTCCTTGACATCACCATCACCATTCCTGGATATATCCTGTTCCACCAGCAAGACAGACCCAGCAGAGGTGGCAACACGGTGATATACAGTTGGGAGAGAGTTGCCCTGGTCCTCAACATCGACTCCGGACCACATGAAGTCTCATGGCATCAGATCAAACATGGGCAAGGAAACCCCCTGCTGATCACCATATACCATCCCCCTCAGCTGATGAATCAGCTGTTCCACGTTGAACACCACTTGGAGGAAGCACTGAGGGTAGCTAGGGCGCAGAATGTACTCTGGGTGAGGGACTTCAATACCCATCACCACGGGGGACTGGGTAGCACCACGACTGACCGAGCTGGCTGAGTCCTAAAGGACATAGCTGCCAGGCTGGGTCTGTGGCAGGTGGTGAGGGAACCAACAAGAGGGAAAAACCTACTTGACCTCATCCTCACCAATCTTCCTGTTGCAGAGGCATCTGTCCATGATAGTATCGGTAGGAGTGACCACTGCACAGACCTTGTGGCGACAAAGTCCCGTCTTACCATTTCTGGACCATTTCAGATTCAAGAGTTTGATCTTCACCATGGTTCTGCACAGAGGCATGCTGAAATCACCTGCACTCTTCAATAGTTTCATGCAGCCCTAGGAATATTTTCACAGTTTCCCACTGACAGGTCAATATAGTCATTCTCAACAATCACTGCGGGGAGTTCAGTCACTAGTGCAATTACCTTCAACTGCATCTTGTACTACCAAGATAAACTAATCTATTCAACATGCTATAACACTAGAAATAAAGGACAGAACAGTTCAACTATTGTTGAATACCTGTTGGATTTGGAATTGCTTGATCATCTCCAGCTGCAAGTTTACAATGTCTCGATGCCACGCATCTCTGGGTTAAATAAAAAGAAACTTCAGAATTTCAGTTCCATAATTTGACAGAGTATGCAGAGTTTTAAGCATTTCTAGAGTGAAACAGAAAAAGGCAAACAATAGCTAAAATAACTAGCTTCTTTATCTCTTTTCTTTTTAAAAACACTGAATGTCAAGTCTCTAATAATAAAAAGTACAGATTTACTTCTGGTTTCATCCAAACAACTCTGAAAAACAGAAGAAAATAGGTTCGTCTTTCTAAAAAAGATTTTTTGCAAGATTTTTTAGTCTCAACATTCCTTACTTGTAATCCTCCAAGGTTTCTTGTATTATGGTCCTAACTAACTGAATTTGAACAGATGTTAATTGTTGCCCAATGTCATCATTTCCAAAAGTATCCACAATTTTGTCAGCCAGCTTCGGAATTCCTGCTGATGTAGGCATTGTCAACTTAACACCTGTTGAACAAGCACAAACGCAATCACTGATCTGAACATTTTACAATTTTCCTTACAAGTGGCAGAACTTGCACTCTGCAGTGACATATTAAAACTCTGGCATATGGAATATAATTGTGTCTAACTATTTGATAGTTCATTAAACAAAATGTATTAAAAGCTTTGGTCCTTACTTTGTCATCCTTATATATATTTCAGTTTAACCTTTGGGTAACTTTCCAAACTCTTGGTTGAATTAAAGTTCTTTGATAAATTAATGGAGAGGGTTGATGAGGATGGTGCCCTTGACATGTTTATGGACTTTCAAATGGCATTTGACAGAATAACACATAGGCTTCAATCTTGCTAACAAGCCTATCAAATTGAGTGGACTGCAGCAGCATGGATACAAAATTAGATAAAGGATAGAAAGCAGAGACTGGTTTTCCAAACTACAGGGCGTATGCATTGGTGTCCCTCACTGATTAGCATCAAGACCATTTACTCTTTCTGATATATATTAATGGTCTGGGCTTGGGTACATAACGCATAATTTCAAAGTTTGCAGGTCACACTCGACTCAAATGTAGTAAATGGTGAGGAGGAAAGTAACAGACTTCAGGAGGAAACAGATTGGTGAAATGCACAGACACATAGCAGATGAAATGTAACAAAAATAAGTGTGACGTGATACATTTTGCTTGGGAGAATGAGGAGAGGCAATACAAATCAAATGGTACAATTTTAAAACTAGTACAGGAACAGAAGGCACCTGGGGGTTTTTGAAGGTGGCAGGACAAACTCAGAAGGCTGTGAAGAAACATTTGGAATCCTTGGTTTTATTAATAGATGCTTAAAGTACAAAAACAAGGAATTATGACAAATCTTTGTGAAGCATTGGTTAGGCTCCAGCTGGAGAAGTGTATTCAATTCTGGATGCCACACTTTAGAAAGGCCTTAGACAAGGTGCAGATGTTTATTAGAATGGTACCAGGGATGAGGGACTTCAGTTATGCAGACAGACTACAGCATCTGGGAAGAACTCAGATGTTTCCACATAGTGAATTATTATCTGAAATGCACTACATGAAAGGATGGTGAAAGCAGATTCAATAGTAACTTTCAAAAGGGAATTGGATAAATACTTGAAAGGAAAAAAAATGAGAGCTATGGGGGAAGTACAGGGGAGTGAGACTAACTAGACAATTCTACCAAAGATAAAAGCAAAGAACTGCAGATGCTGGAAATCCAAAACAAAAACAAAAATACCTGGAAAAACTCAGTAGGTCTGGCAGCATCGGTGGAGAAGAGCACAGTTGATGTTTCGAGTCCTCATGACCCTTCAACAGAACTAAGTAAAAATAGGAAAGGGGTGAAAAATAAGCTGTTTTGGGGCGGGGGGGCTGGGACAAGAGGAGCTGGATAGAGGGCCAGTGATTGGTGGAGATAACCTTTTTGGTTATTTCCACCTATCACTGGCCCTTTACAACTGTGCTCTTCTCCACCGATGCTGCCACACCTGCTGACTTCTACCAAAGAGTCAGCACAGACATGACAGGCCAAACAGCCTCTTTCTGTGCTTTATCATTCTATTTAAGTAATTTATAAACAGGAAACCCAAAATTAAACTCTCAGCAAGTTTCATGACCCTGCTTCTGGTAAATTTCACTAAAAACACGAAGTTTTATTTTATCTAAGGGCCACTACATCATGTAGGCTGCAAAGTCTAACTGATATTAATGAAACACTGGGATTCTTAGAGGTCTCTAAGTAGACAGCTGCTGTTGAACCAAACAGATACTAATGAAGAGACTGGCTCTATGATTACATGTTCCAGCACTTTTCTTTGAAAAGAAACATGAGTCAAACAAAACTGATTGAGAAATAAATTGCAAACTTGACATACTGGTTTTATCGACAGCCCTTTGTTAAGTGTTCGGCTCACTAGAGTGTTTGTATGAAAAGCTATTATCTTTCTGGTGAAAGCTGTCGTGTCCAAATAGCAAAATAAATTATTTAGAATTGGAAAACTAGTGTCTCTCTTGATTCTGAGCATTTCACACCTAAAATGAGAGGAGGAAATCCCTAGTTTCTCAATAATGATTAAAGCTGTATTATTGAACTCTACCCTGAAAGTATATAGCATTCCTTCATAGAGTAATGCAATCAATGGCATGTTGGAATTGCATTTCCCTTTTAATTTCCCTACACATAGGATCACAGTCACTAAAGTAAGTCTACCTACGCAGAAGCCTTGCTGTGCATCTTGTAGCACCTTTGGCCTGGTCTCACAATGTGCCTCTTGTTCTCACTTCAATTACTCTATCCTTCCCAACATATGACAGAATTTTTCCGTTTAAATCTCCCTTCAGTAATCTTCAGATGTTTCATCAATGACCCTCTTCCATCATAAGGTCAGAAGTAGGGAGTCGAGGATGACTGTGCAATGTTCAGCACCATTGGCGACTCCTTAGATACTGAAGCAGTGTGTCTCCATATGCAGCATGATCTGGACAATATTCAGGCTGGGGCTGGTAAGTAGCAAGTAACATTCATGCCACATATGTGCCAGGCAATGACTATCTCCAACAAAAGAGAATCGAACCATTGGCCCATGACATTCAATGGCATTACCATCGCTGAATCTCCTACGATCAACATTGAGGATAAAACTATGGGTGGGGGAAGAGGGGAGGACGAGCTCCAGGCATGACAAAGCAGAGCTAAGAAAGGAACCCATTGCTGGACATGATCAGCTGCATAGAGAGCAGGACAAACCAAAGGTAACCCCAATGAGCTGGAGGAGAACAGAGGAGAGGCTTTGGAGGACATCATTGGTCAACCATATCAAAGGCTGCAAAGGGATAAGAAACCAGTCACACAGCATATTATTTGTTTCAGTGCTGTGACAGGGCTAGAATCTGATTCAAACTGAGCTGCAGGAAAGGTCGGCAAGCATTTGGTCGACTACAACACATTCAAGGACTTGAGATGGAAGAGGGGTTGAAGTTGGGGCAGAAATTTGCATAGGGGGAAGGGTTAAGGGTGGGCTGAGGGTGGGGGGGGTGGAATTATGACAGATTTGAAAGGAAGGGATGTTGTTGAGAAGGAATGGGGTTATCAGGAGGAGAAGTTGTAAGGGATTGGAGCTCGGTAACCTTTTATTTTTAACTGAAAAGCCTTTCTTTAAAAAAATTGCCATAAGTGAAAACTTCTCAGAGCCTCAAGACAAAAATAAAGAATGAAGTAAAGGTATAAGTGTACATTAAGAGGAAAAAAACTAATGTAATGATGACATGAACTGACAGATGGTCTTCCTTTAGCTGCTGGAGTGGGCTGAGTTGTACTGGCAGATAACAGAATGAGTCTTCTAAAATACTACTCTCTTTAATTTCAAAACACTGCTTCAATATGTTGAATGAGAGACTCTGGAATATGTTGAGCACTTCCCATGTCTTGGCAACCAACTCTTTCAAAAGGCCATAATTGACGAGGAGATTCAACACTGGGTCAGCTCTGCCGGCACAGCTTTCTACAAACTAAGGAACATTATGCACTTATGTGCCAGGAGTAATAAACCATTATTTTTGTTTTCAAAGTTGAATCTTGATGCGACCCAAATCTTAAATTTGCCTTTGACTTTATTAACTTTCTTCTGGAAAATCATAAAGGAATATTTTCTTTTACTTCAAAATGGATATTTTAAGCAAAGGTTTGGAGTTTTGCTAACTTGCTGCAGTGAGTTTAATGCACCTTATTATTTGAACATGTTGAATTTTAAAATTCATTAAGATATAAAGTCCATGAAAGATACTATATATATTTCTGGATTAGTTAAATCACATCTTGGGCTAACTAATGCAATGATGACATGAACTGGTAGAGAGGCTTTCTTTAGCTGCTGGGGTGGACTGAGTTGCACTGGCAGATAACAGAATGAATCTTCTAAAATACTACACTTTTTTATTTCAAAATGCTGTTGTAAAACATATGCTGAAGGAAATACACTAGGATATGTTGAGCACTACCCATACCTCGGCAGCCATCTCTCTCAAAAGGCCATCAGTAATGAGCAAATCCAACATGGGATCAGGCGTGCCAGCTCAGCCTTCTACAAACTACAACAACGCATCTTTGACAACAAAGACCTCCACAAGTCAATAAAAGTCCCAGGGAACAAAGCAATTGTCATCACCACACTCCAGTGCTGCACCAAGATGTAGCCTGTGTATCAGTGACATATAAGAACGAGAGAGAAATTCCATCAGCAATGCCTCTGCCACATCCTCTGGATTCATCTGGGGAACCGTCAAACAAACTCTAACGTCCTTCTTGACTGGGCACCATGTCCAGATGGCCAAAAAGCGTCTCCCCACCAGATCTTGTTTTCTCAATTCTCAAATGGCCAATGTACCAGGGGAGGACAAAGAAAATGCTTCAAAGACACTATGAAACTCTCCTTGAAGTTCAGCAGCATTACATTAATGACTAGGAGGAGCTTGCTGCAATGGTTCAAAATGACAACGACCTGTCCATCAAGCTGCATCACGCTTTGAGTCACAACGTCTCAATGATGAGGCAGAGCAGTGACAGAGAAGGAAAGAAAAGGAAGCAAATCCTGCACTCTGGACCTCACTACCTTGTTGGACGTTCTGCCGTATGTGCTTGAAGATCTGAGGATCAAGAATTGGCCTGTTCAGTCACAGGAAGGCCCATGGCAGAAACTCGCAACCCTGAGTAGGCATCACTTTCGAATTGAGGTACACTAAGTCCTCACTTAATGTTGTAATTGTGTTCCTGAAAATGGCGACTTTAAGTGAAACGACTTTAAGCAAATCATGTTTTCCCAAAAAAAAAATGAAGTAAAAGCTGTAGTTAGGTTCTGTAGGATCTTCCTCACCACCAAAAAAACATGGAAAACATTATATCTTTAAGTTGAAATATTTTACATTGCTAAATTCCTATATTGGTAAATGAAATAACGTTTAAAATAAGCGTAAAAATATTTAAATAATGTGACACAGAACCTCCTGCTTGCTGCCAACCCTGCTTCACCACACATCCCACTTTCTTGACCCTCTTAGACATTGTGGACCCTTTCTCTTGCCAACCTTCTGACGTGCAGCCTGTGCTGCTCTCTGACTCACCCTCTCACCATCCTTGCTCTCGCTGAACCTCCTGCTCGTCACTTCCCTGTCCTGAACCCTCGCTGTGAGCAAGGGCTCTGGACATGAGCGGTGAGACGCAGGAGGAACAGCATCAAATTGCAGGAGATAAGTTCTCTTCAAGTAGTTTGTGATCAGCTTGACCTTTTTTTGATCGGAAATCTCTCTTTTCAGCCTCTCCGAGGTCTTAAAGCCACCAGAAATGGTTCATGAGCAGAGCGAGTGGAGGTAAAGTAAGCAAGGTCTCTACCCTGCTGGTTTTACTGCAGTAGAGAAGAGTTGTGTCCCAGCCTGGTGTCCCAAAGATATTCAATCCATTGTTGAATAAATTGACTCATTGTCAGGATCAAGAAACTGTTAACCAGGAGATCTCTGATCAAAAAGGGGTGAAGCTCCTGCAACTCTAAGCTGTTTGTCCTGCCTCTCATTTCCAGAGCCCACGCTCACAGCAATGGTCCAGTAGAGGGAAGTGATGAGCAGGAGAGTCAGGGAACAGGGAGGCCACAATTCGGAGGGCCAGTAGTAAGAGGGTGGGTTAGGGAGCGGGAGACACCTCAAGTCGGAGGGTCGGCAGCAATATAGTGGGCTAGGGAGTGGGAAAGGCTGCTCCAAAATGTCGCTGATTGAGTCACGCAGCCCTCTGTCAGACTGGTGCAAAACAACGTTAAAATGAATCTTGCAATGCTAAACGAGAATACAGGACCATTAAGTGACAGTGTTAAAGTGAAACAACGTCAAACAGGGTCTTAATGTACAATGATATGCAAAATATTCCCATAGGAGCAGAAACATTGATTCCTAAATGTTACCAAATCTTTACAAATCGTTAGTATAAACAACACTAAACAGGAGCTGCAAACGGATGTTAAAGAAGCCCACAGGGCTCCGGTGCTGCAGATTGCCAATTCCTGGAATAGGATGTACATCTCATGGATGAGATGACCTTGGAGGGATGCCCTTTTTCAGTTATATATGTGGCAAAAGAGCAGGGAGGTGGATTAATGGAATAACTCTTTAAAACACAATTGGCCATATGGTCTCTGATCCTATGTTTTGATTTACAATAGGGAAGATTATAGGACAAGTGTCACTTCTACCGACATTGAAACCTTTAAATAAATTACAGGCTGCTACATTGATTGCACAGGGTCGACGATGTTAACAACCGAAAAACAGCAGTGAAAACTGAGTGCTGCTGTGCGGATTAAGCTGCAAGTTAAGTCCATTGTAATTTGGATTAAGGCAAGATTTTTGAAACGCTACTTATATTAAGACGTGAGGGGAAACCACACAAAACTCTCAGTTTTTAAGTAGATTACAGTTTAAAAGAGTGAACCATACATAAGCAGGCCTTATGTAAAAGTGCATTAAAATCTTCTCATCAAACTAAAATTGTTCGGTTTTCAAAAAATCAATTTCGCTCTTTCAATCTCCCTGATATACCTTTATACTCTGTGCCTATTAAATTCATAGAACATATAGCACAGAAATAGGCCATTCAATCCATCCTGTCATGCCTTTTGGAACTAGTACAAATATAGATCAGTGACTGCTCACCAGATGTAGAGGTCTCCTGCTCTGGAGATTCCTGAGGAAACGGAAATTCTCTTCCTTTTCTTTCACATACATCAGGTGTTTTCACCATGGAAGATGTTAGAGGTGTCCCCAAGGTCCCACAATCAGCAACAGAAGAGTTTAACTTTGTAAACATATTGAAACCATGAACAAATTAACATCTTAACATTTAAAGCCTTTGAGAACTGAAGCGAGATTTCAAAATAAAAACAAAAACATGTTTCATTATATTCATTTATACTAACATTCATGGTTTTATATATTTTTCTTTTTCAGTATTTACAATATTCATGCAAGCTACATAGTCGACTGTATTGAGGTTCTGGACAAAGCTATACATATTGAATACTAAACAGGGCTAGTCATATTATGGGTTAAAGATCTGTATTCATTTCAGTCCTAACAGTTTTAAAAAAAAGTATTTTTAAAAAGGATAATAAATCCAGCTAAGGATATGAATACATTTCAAGCTAAATATATTTACGGCAAATAGGATCACAATAGATAAGGAACATAGGAACAGCTGTTAACCATTCAACCTCTACAGCCTGTTACTGAACTCAATGAGAGATCATAGCTTGGCTCACCACCTTGGCTGTGTATTTTTATATCTTTGGGAAGCAAAATCTGATCAGTCTCATTTAAAATTATTAATTGGGGTTGAGCGTTCCACACTTTTACCACACTTTGTGAAAAAAGTATTTCCTAACTTCTCTCTAAAATAACCAGGCTCTGATTTTAAGGTTATTTCCCCTAAGCCTAGACCCCCCCACCAGCAGAAAAAAAATCTTATCTAACCTCTCAATTCGTCTCAAAATTCTAAAAGCTTCAATCAATTCCCCTTCAACTGTCTACATTCTAGGGAATACAAGCCTAGTTCATGTAGTCTCACTTCAATCAAACCCTTGGAGTCCATGTTGGTGAATCTGCACTGTATAAGTCCTTTCTAAAGTGTGGTGCCCATAACTGTACTCAGTCCTCTAGATGGGATCTATCCAGGGCTTTGTTTAGCTGTAACAGAATTTCATCCCTTTTACACTCTTGACTTCTAAATAGAAAGGTCAACATTTCATTAGCTTTTCAGATTGTTTTTGTACCTTATTTACATTTGTGTACAACCACCTAAATATCTTTGGGCCTCAACTGTTTCACCTTTTAATATTCAGATGTATTCTTTAGTAAAAATGAATGACTTCACACTTGCCTGCACTGAAATCCATCTACCACAGTTTTGCCTATCAATCTCTTTGTAATGTTATGCTTCCAACTACACTTCTGACTATTCTGGGGAAGTGGTGGCATAGTGGTATTGTCACTGGACTGATATTCCAGGGTAATGTTCTGGGGACCTGGGTTCAAATCACCAGATGGTGAAATTTGAACTAAAGGTCTGATGATGACCATAAAGTCATTGCTGTAATAAACAGTTCTGAAGAAGAATCATACGGACTTGAAACGTGGTCTTTCTCTCCACAGAAGCTATCAGACCTGCTGAATTTTTCCAGCAATTTTTGTTTTTTGTTTCAGATTTCCAGCATCCGCAGTATTTTGCTTTCATCGTTGTAATAAACCCATCTGATTCACTAATGCCCTTTAGGGAAGGAAATCTGCCGTCCTTACCTGGTCTGGCCTACATGTGACTCCAGACCCACAGCAATGTGGTTAATGAGGACAATTAGGCATGGACAATAAATACTGGCCAGCAATGCCCACGTCCCATGAATGGATAAATAAAAAAACCACCATTCTTTTGTGCCATTGGCAATCTTGGATAAAAAGCAGCTCTGAAGAAGAGTCATACGGACTTGAAATGTTAACTCTGTTTCTTCTCCAGATGCCGAGATGCTGACCCAGGCCTGCTGAGTGTACCAGCATTTTGTTTTTATTTCAGATTTACAGCATCTGCAGTATTTGGCTTTAATAAAAGTCTCACTAATATGTTATGCAAGTTATTAATAGTGTAAATCGTTGAGGCCTCAGCACAGATTCTTTTGGGACAGCACTAATCACTTCCCTCCAATTCGAGTGCAAACCTATTGTCCCTGTTGTTTTCAAACACCTAAACAATCTCCTAACCAGGTCAATAGTTTGCCCTCTATTTTATGAACCTTAATTTTAGGTAACAGTCTGTTCCGTGGAACCTTACTGAATGTGTTCTGGAAGTCCAAAAACAGTACATTGAGATATTACCCTGCTTAGAACTTTAGTCACTTTCTCAAAAAATTCGATTTGCTTCATTAGACACAACCATCCCTTCACAAATCTATTTTAAGCTCTCTGCAATCAGCTCAAATTGCTGAGTGCCCAGTCACTCTGTCCTTAATTATACATTCCAATAACTTCCCACAAGAGATGTTAGACTAACAGGTCAAAAGTTCACTGATTTCTTTCTCTCTCACCCTTTAAAAATAATGAAATTACATCTGCAAATTTCCATTCTAAAGAGACATTTCTGAATCGCATACGCTTTGAATTGTGTCTGACGCACCTCCAATTTCTTCACCTACTTCCTTTTAAATCATTTGTTTTCATGATAGAAAACACAAAACATGCTCTGGAAACAGTGAGAATGGGGAATTTTAAAGAAAATAGTAAAGAATTAGTCCTGGGGAAGTTAATGGGACTAAAATCTGTCAAACCCTCTGGACCCAATGGTTTACATTCTAGAGTTTTAAAAGAGGTAGCTGCAGAGATAGTGAATGAATTGGCTTAAATTTCCAGAATTTATAGAATTGGAAAATAGAAAATGCAGTGCACTATTTAAGAAATGAGACACAAGAGGAGATTACAAGGAAGTTAGCCTGAAATCAGTAGTAGGGAAAATACTAGAATATTCTTAGAGACATGGTAACAAGGCACTTTGGTAAGTTTGCGCTGATGCTTCCCAAAGGGAAATCATGTTTGACAAATCTAGTAGAGTTTTTTCTGGGGGGCTGCAACTAGTAGCATGGATAAGGGGAAACAGCGCATTTCGCTTTTCAAAAAGCATTCAATAAGATGCCATCACAAGAGATTATTACACATAGTTATGGCTCATTGGATTAAGGGTAATATATTATCATGGCTAAGGATTGGTGAATGGACAGAAGGCAGAATAAATGGATCATTTAGTCACATGGCAGTACAGAACTTGAGTATTGTTGAAAGAGAGACATGCTGTTGCAGCGTTTCCTCTTGCACACATCAAGACATTGCTATAGAGAATGAACCAGGCAACCATATAGTTTAATTTAAAAAGGCACAATGCCTGGATATTCCTTTTGCCTGCAGGGGACAAGGTCCTTGTATATGAATATATGTAGCCTCTAGCGAGCATAAGTGACCTACATTGTAAGCCCAACTGATAATCTTAAGTTGATTGTGTCGCTGGGTTCCTACAACATGAAAAGGAATCCAACTTTATGTTCAAACCTTAATCCTTATTGCTATTTTAAAAAAAAGTTGAACAATTAAGATGGCTGCTACAAGTCACCTGATCACAGGGTTGGCCCTTTGCCTGGGAGCTTTCCCCAGGAGTTAAGGACAAAAGAATTCTTCTGAGTTTCTGGAATGTCACATCTCATTATGCCTAGGTGGTTACTAACAGATTCATATAGGGAGGCAATGGTATAGTGCTGTTGTCACTGGACTAGTAATCGAGAAACCCAGGGTTTGAATCCCTACATGACAGAAGGTGGAGTTTGAATTCAATAAAAATCTGGAATTAAAAGTAAAAATGATGACCATAAAACCATTGTCGATTGTTGTAAAAACGCCTCTAGTTCAGTAATGCCCTTTAGGGAAGGAAATCTGCCATTCTCACCTGATCTGGCCTACATGTGACTCCAGATCCACAGTAATGTGGTTGACTGTTAAATGCCCTCTGAAATGGCCCAGCAAGCCATTCAGTTGTAACAAAACGGTACAAAGCCAATAAAAAGGAATGAAACCGGATGCACCACCCAGCATCAACCCAAGCACCAGAACGACAATGGCAAAATCATCCTCGTCGACCCTGCAAAGTCCTCCTTACTAACATCTGGGGGCCTGTGTCTCAGGCTAGTCAAGCAACAGCCTGCCATAGTCATACGAGATCATGTCCCAACCATAGAGGTATACAATTGGGAAGGACTTGCCCTGGGAGTCCTCAACATTGACTCTGGACCCCATAAAGCCTCATGGCATCAAGTCAAACATGGGCAAGGAAACCTCCTGCTGATTATCACGTACCACCACCCACACCCCCCCTCCCCCCCACCTTCAGCTGATGAACCAGTGCTCCTTCACATACACCACTTGGAGGGAGCACTGAGGGTGGCAAGGACGCAGAATGTACTCAGTTGGGGGACTTCAACATCCATCACTAAGAGTGGCTCGGAAGCAGCACCACAGACTGAGCTGGCTGAGTCCTAAAGGACATAGCTGCTAGGCTGGGTCGGCAGCAGGTGGTGAGGGAACCAACAAGAGGGAAAAGCATACTGAAGTCATCTTCACCAACCTGCCTGTTGCAGATACACCTGCCCATGACAGTCAGTATCGATAGGAGTGGCCACCGCACAGTCCTTGTGGAGACAAAATACCATCTTCACACCATGTTGTGTGGCACTACCACCATGCCAAATGGGATAGATTTCAAACATTTCTAGCAACTTAAGACTGGGCATCCTTGACATGCTGTGGGCCATTAGCAGCAGCAAAATTGTACTCAACCACAATCTGTAACTTCAGGGCCTGGCATGTCCCCCACCTACCATTACCACCAAGCCAGGGGATCAACCCTGGTTCAATGAAGAGTACAGGAGGGCATGCCAGGAGCAGCACCAGGCATACCTAAAAATGAGGTGTTAGCCTGGTGAGTTACAACACAGGACTACTTGTGTGCCAAATAGCATAAGCAGCAAGTGATAGACAGAGCTAAGCAATCCCACAACCAACGGATCAGATCTAAGCTTTCCAGTCCTGTCACATCCAGTCATCAACGATGGTGGGCAAGTAAACAACTCACTGGAGGTGGCGGCTCCATAAATATCCCAATCCTCAATGAAGCAAGAGCTCAGCACATCAGTGCAAAAGATAAGGCTGACGCATTCGCAACAATCTTTGGCCAGAAGTGCCTAGTGGATGGTCCATTTGGCCGCCTCTGGAGGTCCCCAGCATCACAGATGCCAGTCTTCAGCCAATTTGATTCACTCCGGCTGAAGGCACTGGATATTGCAAAGGCTATGGGCCTTGACAATATTCTGGCAATAGTACTGAAGACTTGTGCTGCAGAACTTGCTGCACCCCTAGCCAAGCTGTTCCAGTACAGCTACAACACTGGCATCTACCCGGCCATGTGGAAAATTGCCCAGGTATGTCCTATATACAAAAAGCAGGGCAGACTCAACCCGGCCAATTACTGCCCTATTAGCCTACTCTCCATCATCAAGGGGTCATCATCAGTGCTATCAAGTGGCACTTGCTTAGCAATAACCTGCTCAATATCACAATTTGGGTTCCACCAGGGCCACTTAGCTTCTGGCCTCATTAAAGCCTTGGTTCAAACATGGATAAAAGGGCTGAACTCAAGGTGAGTTGAGAGTGACTGCTCTTGACATTAAGACAGCATTTGACAGAGTGTGACATCAAGAAGCCCTGGCAAAACTGGAATCAATGGGAATCAGGGGGAAAACTCTTCACTGGTTGGAGTCATACCTAGCACACAGGAAGATGGCTGTGGTTGTTGGAGGTCAATCAGCTCAGCTCCAGGACATCACTGCAGGAGTTCCTCAGGATAGTGTCCTCAACCCAACCATCTTCAGCTGCTTTATCAATGACCTTCCTTCCATAAGGTCAGACGTGAGGATGTTCACAGATAAGTGCACAATGTTCAGCACTATTCATGGCTCCTCAGGTCCTAGAGCAGTCCATGTCCAAATGCAGCAAAACCTGGACAATATCCAGGCTAGAGCAGACAAATGGCAGGTAACATTCGTGCCACACAAGTTCCGAGCAATGACCACCTCCGACAAGAGAAAATCTAATCATCACCCCTTGACATTCAATTACATTGCCATCACTGAATGCCCCACTATCAACATCCTAGACGTTACCATTGATCAGAAACTGAGCTGGACCAGCTATATAAATACTGTGTCTACAAAAGGTCACAGGCTCGGAATCCTGCAGCGACTAGCTCACTTGCTGACTCCCCAAAGCCTGTCGACCCCTACAAGTCAGGAGTGTGGTGGAATACTCTCCACTTGCCTGGATGAGTGTAGCTCCAGCAACACTTAAAGCTTGACACCATCCAAGGCAAAGCAGCCCATTTGATTGGCACCCCACTTACAAACATTCACTCCCTCCACCACTGATGCACAGTAGCAGCAGTGTGTACCATCTACGAGATGCACTGCAGAAACTCACCAAAGTTTCCTAGACAGCATCTTCCAAACCTACGACTGCTACCATCTAGAAGGACAAGGGCAGCAGACACATGGGAACACCACCACCCAGAAGTTCCCCTCCAAGGCACTCACCATCCTGACTTGGAAATATATTGCTGTTCCTTCACTGTCGCTGGGTCAAAATCCTGGAACCCCCCTCCCTAACAGCACTGTGGTGTGCCTGTACCACGCTGACTGCAGAGATTCAAGCAAGTAGCTCACCACCACCTTCTCGAGGACAATTAGGGATGTGCAATAATTGCTGGTCAAGCCAGCGATAGCCACTTCTCATGATTGAATAAAACAAAATCAGAGGGTTTGGAAAAACACGCTACCACCTGGTCTTTAAAAGACAAATAGAAAACATCTTCTGTTTACAGATAGGTGGTAAGAGGAAATCTTACCTCTGTTTCACTGTCTCTAGCTCCTATCCATAACAGTGCAATTCTTAGCACACCTGGCATTGTTCAGCAGGTGCTGCATTCATGGAATCACATCTAACATTAGACATTATAGTCTGAGTTTTGCAA
The DNA here is from genome assembly GCF_017639515.1 of Carcharodon carcharias. Taxonomy (NCBI): domain Eukaryota; kingdom Metazoa; phylum Chordata; class Chondrichthyes; order Lamniformes; family Lamnidae; genus Carcharodon; species Carcharodon carcharias. The sequence continues at coordinate 81,264,011 of NC_054479.1, forward strand.
GCACAGGTTGGTTGAGTACTATCAGTATTCTGCAGACAGCCAAAGGGATGAGCTGGTTGATACAATCTGCCAGTTGTTGGGACATACGGACTATGTAACTGGCATCGTACTGGCACTGAAATTCACACAGCACATTATTTATTTGTGTGGTAGGCAAAAAGTCTTTTTGTCTTGACAGCAACAGCCTGTTAGTGGAGAATACTATTCATGTTGCTACTGTATAGTGGCAGCGTGAAACTGCTATTTTCACCTATTGCTCAAATTTTTAAGATACTTTATCCTTCCAAGATAATTTCAGGTAGATGGGACACTTTGTAGGTGCAAAAGTGACATCCTGAGGCCCATTCCTGATTATGCAAGATACATTGCGAGCAACGGTCTGATTGTGGTAGCCATTATCCTGCAGGATAACTTTGATGCACCCCATTTTGGCATTAAGCTTGCACAGCATGCAAATGGCTCAGGCCTTATTCACATTATTGCTGATGAGGTTGATCTTATAGCTCATGGAACTGTAGGAACCCCAACGTGTATATTGACCAAAGTAGGCTTGTGGTAGACAGAAGAAAATACATTGGCGGATTTCTCAACTAGTATGTTGAGGAAAGTGTGATCATTAACCTGCTTCATTTCAAAGGTGAATTTGAGTGCAAGATGGAGCACATTAAAGGTGTTTAAGAAAATTCATACATGTAGCTGCAGATTCAAATGTAGCAAATGTATCATCTAGGCATCGGAAATATGCAAGGGGTAGGAGGTTAGGGGTTGATTAGGGGTAGCTAAAGTTGTCACAGGACTAGTAATCAAGATACCCAGGCATGGGGACATGGTTTCAAATGCCACCATGGCAGCTGGTGGAATTTAAATTCAATTCATGGAATTAAAAGCTAGTCTCAGTAATGGTGACCATGAAGCTATCATTGATTGTTGTAAAAAACCCATTTGGTTCACTAAAGCCCTTTAGGCAAGGAAATCTGCCATCCTTAACTTGGTCTGGCCTACATGTGACTCCAGACCCATAGCAATGTGGTTGACTCTTAACTGCCCTCTGAAATGGCCTAGCAAACCACTCAGTTCAAGGGCAATTATGGATGGGCAACAAATTCTGGCCTTGCCAGCGATGCCCACATCCCATAAAAGAATTTTTTTTTAATAAAACTGGTGGGGTGCCAAGAGGATCAGTACCTGGGCCTCAGCTTTTTACAATCATTATCAATGACTTAGGTGAGGGGATTGATGTAACATATCCTAATTTGTTGGCAACACAGGGTTAAGTAGGAAAGTAAGCTGTGATGAGGATACAAAGAGGCTGCAAAAGGATTAGACAGGTTAAGTAATGGAAAAGAATACGACAGATGATATATAAAGTGGAAACATGTAAGCAGAATTTGTTTTTTAAATGATGGGAGAATGGGAAATGTTGATATTCAGGGAAATTTGGCTGCCACTGACGAAAATCACTGATAGTTAACATGCAGGTATAGCAAACAATTAAGAAAACAAATGGCAGGTTAGCCTTTATTACAAAGGGATTGGACTAAAAGAGTAATATAGTCTTACTACAATTGTATAGGGCTTTACAAGACTACATAGTTGGAGTACTATGTGCAATTTTGGTCTCCTTACCTAAGGAAGGATATACTTTCTTGAGAGGGTGTGCAACAGAAGTTCACTAGGCTGATCCTGGAATGGGAGAATGGTCCCATGAAGAGAGCTGGAGTAGGCTTGGCCTATATTCTCTAGATTTTAGAACAAGAGGTGATCTTTTTGAAATATATAAAATTCTTAGGGATCTGACCGAGTAGATGCTGGAAAGATGTTTCCCTGGCTAGCAAGTCTGGAACAAGGAGGTCACAGTTCCTGAATAAAGGGCTGAAATGAAGAAAATAAAATTCACTCAAAAGGCTGCAAATTTTTGGAATCCTCTACCCAAAGGAATTGAGGATTCTAGAACATTGTCAGGGACATAACAAGGCACTTAGAAAAGCATAATATGATTGGGCGGAGTCAGCATCTACTTTTCAAGAGATCGATAGATTTTTGGCTACTAATGGAATCATGGGGTATGGGGGTATGCAGGAAGGTGTCATGAGGTAGATCAGCCATGATCCCATTGAAAGGCAAAGGAGGCTCAAAAGGCTGGTCTACTCCTACCTCTATTATGTTATGTTAAATCCAGAGGTGAAAACCATTGGCCCTGTAGATTCATCAGTTTTTTGTGTCCTTACTTTTTCCAATACTTTTTTCTTAACTAGATCTTGATTCATTATTAATTTCCCTAGCAAGTCAGGTATATTATCCTCTTCGATTTTAAGTGTCCCCTAGAGAGATTTTTTTTTACACCAGCTTCCATCATAATTTTTAGATTACTTCCCAGTTGGTAGATCAATGAAAAACAATTGTCTTAATGCTTTTACTAGAAAAATATCTTATTTTTGCTGAGACTTGCTGAGTTCAATGTGATCACAAAATTCACAACCGGGTAAGTGGTTATATTATTGGCCTAGCAGAGGTCTGGACAATAACCCAGAGTTTAAACCCCACTTTGGTAGCCTGAGAATTTGAATTCAGAAGTCAACACAAAGCTTGATGTGGAAAAAAAATAGCTGATTCACAAATGTCCTGTAGGGAAGGAGACCTGCCATGTTTTTACCTAGTCTGGCCTATACTTGACTTCAGTCCCACATCAATATAATTGGCTCGTAACTGCTCTCTAAAATGCACTTGCAAGTCTCTTTGTTCTAACACGTATCTTTGTTCTAGCAAGTATCTCATCTAAAATAGCATCTTCGATGGTGTAGCACTCCTTCAACACTGCAATGAAGTGTAAATATCAATCCAGGAGTGAGCTTTAAACCCACAAGAATGCTACGACTGAGCCATGCAGCTTAATGTGTCTTTTTAAGGAAATGCCATACTTGTTATGTTGGCCTCTAGCGACACTCCAAATAAAACTGGATTCCACATATTTCCTTCAATTTACTTAGGTTATTTTTTTAAGACCAATTTGTCCACTCTGTCTCCTTGTTTATGTTAAAATGAGACTGTAAAATAGGTTTTTAAATTGGAAATAAAACCCTATTTAATGGCCCTTAATAATGAAGTATTTCCATTATTAAAAGTCTTTGAAACATATTGCTCCATTATTCCAGTTATTTAGGAACGGTTTAGAAAACAGAAAAGATGACAAGTAAATTTTCTAGCCACAGAAAATAATCACTTCAGCATCCACCCAGCTTTGAAAGTTGATGGACACAGCAAACAAATCCATTTTGGATGGGGTGTCTTCATATGGCGCACCACTGCTGATGGCAAGAGCGGCCAATACTTGAGGGGTAGTTCTGGAATAAGTGCCACACACGAAGCTGCTCAAGTGTCATTGTGGGTTTTTGGCTTTGGTGTCAGTTGCAAAGCCATTGTAGCCACTGGTCAACGTGGTGATGCACACCACTCTACAGGAGGTGTTGCCATTTTTCTCTGTCATCAGCTAGTGACTCCCAGGTGTGGTAATAGATGTCTCGAGCCTTCATGTCATACTTGCAAGCATCCTTGCAGCGGAGCTTCGGGCATCCTACTGGTTGTCTGACTCCAGGTACCCCACCGTACAGAAAGTCCATCTTCCATCCTGAAAGTGTGCCTGATCCACTGAAGCCACCTCTGCTTGATGACCTTTAACAAACTTGAGAGCTCTGCCTTTGAGAGAATTGCCACATTGATGATTTTGTCCTGCCAGGATATGCTCATAATGTGCTGCAGACAGCGAAGATTGAAATTGTTGAGCTTCTTTTCTTGATAGTTGTAAGTCATCCATCTTTCACAGCCATAGAACAAAGTACTAAGAACACAGTCTTTATAAACCTTCTGCTTAGTTCTAAGGGTCAGCTTCACAAAATCACAGAATTTTACAATATAGGAGGCCATTCACCCATCGTGTCTGTGCCAACTCTCTGCAGAAGCAATTTACCGACTGTCACTCTTCCGCCTTCTCATCGACCTGCACATTCTTCATTTTGAGATAACAATCCACTTCCCTCTTGAATGCCTCCACCACATTCCCAAAGCGTGCATTCAAGATCCCAACCACTCGCTGCAAGACCAAGTTTCTCTTTATATCTCCATTGCTCCTTTTGCCAATTATGTTAAATGTGTGTCCTCTTGCTCTCAATCCTTCCACCAATGGGAAGTTTCTGTCTATCTACTCTGTCCAGACCCTTCAATTTTGAACGACTTTAACAAATCTCCTCTTAACCCGTTTTTCTCTAAGACAACAGCTCCAATTTTGCCAAACTATCCTCATAACTGAAGTTCCTCATCCCTGGGACCATTCTCATGAATCATTTCTGCACTTTCTCCAATGCCTTCACATCTTCCCTGAAATGTGGCACCCAGAAATGAACGTAATACTCCAGTTGCGTCCGAACCAGTATTCTATGCAAGCTTAACATAACTTCTTTGTTTTTATACTCTCTGCCCCTATGAAAAAAGCCCAGGATGCCACATCCTTTAACTGTTTTCTCAACCTGTCCTGGGCCACCTTCAATGATTTATGAACATGATGTTATTCCATGCATTTCAAAATTTCATTTGATTCCCTTGAATATAAAAATTTACATAATAAAAGTCCACTTTGAACACATCGACTGTTGCCCTGCAAAGCCCAAGCAACACCTACCTGATCCCGCCTTGCAGTTTCAAACTGACCACTGTGCTCAATCATTTTGGATTTCTGCAGTCCCAGGACATCAATTTCCTGTTGAGAAATTGGAATACGTACATCATTGGAGACTGAGATTTCTTGGGTTAACACACTACATCACATTTACCAAAATCAATGCACAGGAGAGGCTAAGAGAAACTATTTTCTACAACAAATACTCTTTGATACTATTACTGGCCTAACCTTTATAATGGATAAAAACTGGTCACAGAAAGCTTGGTGCATGCAAAGCACATCATGGTGCGATTGGCTTAACAAGAAACAAGTGGAAAATGCACCTTGAAAGAAGTCAATGGCCAGGATTTGCCATGCCCACCAGTGTCAGGCATGTTCAGTAGCATGAGCAGACAATATGGCGCGATCGGTTTCACGACAGCATGAAACCTGTTTGTGATCGTCCATTCAGCCTGCTAATGGTGGGCCCCGTTTCCCACCATCGGATGTTGGAAACCTCACTGTAACACATCAGCTGGATTGTGCGCCCACGTCAGTGGGAAAACACGCTGATGTGTTTCACAATAGCACATATGTACTGTGCACCTGGCAGGCTGCACTACGCTCAGGTTTGTTTGTCTACCTTGCTTCAGTCAGCACTCTCCGTCATCAGCGCCAGGCTTCACAGACAGCACATCATCAATTTTAGAGGGGCTCACGGCAGGTGTCGACCTACAGATCAGCCAAATGTGGGTGGCTTTTCAATGGTTGCAGGGTTAGGGCTTGCTTGGAGATGGGGGAGGATGGCCACAGGCAAGGGAAGAGGCTGCAGGGCGAGGGCTGTACTGGGGAAGGAGGGTAAACCAGGGTGTGTGTGGGGATATGTGTTGACCTGTGCAAGTGGCCTCAAGATGTTGAGAGCTGAGGAAGCAGTCTCCAGAGGAGACGAGGCCAGATGGACATGAGGATATGTGAAAAAATGGCTGATGTCCCATGAGCTGGTGAGTGAGTGAGATGACAGTGAGTGTGTGATGGGCCTGAGTGTGAGAGTTTAGAATGATGAGATGGTTGCCTTAACCTGGATATGATCATTCATCCTCTATCTGCATTGGATGGCCAACCTTTTCTGTGCAGCACTGGCGTTGATCACCACTGCCACTGCCCCCGCCCCCCAAACCTGGCTGGTCACAGTGCTGTCCATCCTTCGGCCAGAGTGGGGGTAAAGAACATCGCGGCAGGCCACCACGGCGTCCAAAAGGAGTTCCAGTTATGCGTCACTAAACCTGGAGGCTGCAGTCTTTCTGCCTTTCGTGGACACCTTTCCTGCAGTATTCGTGGGCTGGAAGCACCAAGATATGTGCAGGGGTCTGGACTTTAAATATGGCGCCCGGCATGATGGCATGGTGAGGTGATGGCATGGTGGGCAAATAAGAGCCTGCTTACCATCGAAATGGTATATTTCCCAGGAATGCATTACAAATGAGGCTGGTTTGGGATGATATAGCGTGAAAACCCGCCATTGCGGCTGGGTACTGCACTTAGTGCGAATCTGGGACGATTCCACCCAATGTCACATCACGTTATAAATACTCTACGTGCCAGAGCGGTAACATGTAGGTTCAAAGCAGCAATTCTCCATACGCAAGACCCTTATCACAACCATACCAGATACGCACTGAGGCAGGTACTCGAACAGAGTAATGAAAACACTGAAGATAAATCACACCCAAGGTCTCTGTCACTCATTGTGTAAAGTGCAAGTTCAGAAAGGTGACTGCAAAGGTTTGTGAGCTTAACTGGTATTTTGCAGCCAAGATATGGAAGGAGAAAATGTAAAGGGCCTTCTATAAAAGGGGTCTGCCATCATGGATAAAAGAAATTTACAGCAAAGGAATAGGGAAAAGGCTGGTCACTGATCAGATGATGTCATTATCCTTATAATTCTGATTCACCTGCAGAGTTCTTGCGTTTCCCAGAACTGATCAGGTTTTCCATATCTATCAAAATCAGCTGAACTTTTTGAATATACGAAACAAAGGTACTTTTCTGCCATTGACAAATTTTCTCCTTTCACAGAAACGCTACTCTTGCTACAGTTTTGTAGCACCAATAATTCAACTAGACAGTATTTGCCTTGACTGTGAGCAGTCAAGACTATTCAACCACAGGGACCATCATAGCCAAACCATGCACACTTCTAGTGAATATATTTGGATAGTCTTCAGGAGCAGGACGTTTACAATTCTTCCTTCTCACGCCCAGAAGTTATGCTGTTACCTGTGGTGTTCCTCACTGAGATCAGCCAAATCAGCATAGACCAAGGATCAAGTCTGGACCTTCCTCGCCTTGGCTGCTTCAACTATTCACTGTGTACACTGGTAAGCTATTAATTTAGGAACGTAAGTCATTCAGCCGCTCAAGCCTGATCAGTCATTCAGTTGGAGTATGGGTGATTTGTACCTCAACTCCATTTACCTATCTTTGCTTCATATCCAATGCTATCCTTACAAAACAAAAATCTATTAATCTCAAGCTTGATTATTTCAATTACCTCAGCATCCAGTTTTTTGGGAGAAATGCTCCAGATTTCCAATACCGTGTGTGTGGAAAAAGTGCTTTCTTTTTTCACTCCTAGATGGTATAGCTTTAATTTTAAGATAATGCCTTCTTATTCTGGATTTCACCCACCCCAGCCCAAGAGGAAATAGTTTCTCTATATCTACCTATAGGAACCCTTAAACAGTATAAACACCTTAATTAGATCACTGCTTAATCTTTTAAACTCAAGGTACAAGTCAAATTGATGTGACTTGTCCTCATAAAAGCAAACAGAAATCTAAGTGCCGTTGATATGGATTTTATACCTGGCCAGCTGTCTCTTTTGAATCTTGTCTCACACTTTGGAGTTTGTTAAATATGGCACTCATGTCTCGTTGTGGAGTCTGTTCTTTAATGGGAGATGGAGATCCAAAACCATGTAATGAGTTTGAGTTCAACTCTTCTTTTGTACTGGCACCCACGGGATTACTTCTTGCGGAAAATATGGTGTTCAACTGTGGCAAAAAGCCAGAACCTACAAAGAAAAATATATTTCAGCCTTTTGTCCTAGAGGAGCAAAAGATAAAAACATGAAACCATAAAATGCAGGTACCCTTTAGGGGCATTTCTAATAATGATTGGGGCAAGATTAATCATATATTAAAATAAAGGAATAAAGGCGTATTTTCTCTGCTTGAATTTAGCTGGATCTTAATTGATAACTACAATTATGGTGAATTACACATGCACTGACCTTGTTAAAATGGTTGCATTTCATACTCCTCCCTCAACCAAATTTCAATGTTTGTTTTGAATGGAAATTTGTGAAAATCAACATTTATCACAAAGGTCTTCTTAAAATCATATGAAAATTTATATCAAAAAATAACAGGCTGAAATTTAGATTTGGGAAAAGTCAATAATTTCAACTTCATCTAGAATAGTCACATTTCTTGCCTGAATGATTGCAGCTCCAGCAACACCCAAGAAGCTTGACACCAATCAGGACAAAGCAGCCCATCTGACTGCACCCATTCCACCACCTTAAACATTCACTCCCTCCACCTGTTGTGTCTGCAGTATTTACCATATACAAAATACACTGAAACAACTCGCCAAGCCTTCTTCGATACATCTTCCAAACCTGTGACCTCTACCAGGACAAGGGCAGCAGATGCAAGGGAACACTACCACCTGGAAGTTCCCCTCCAAGTCACTCACCATCCTGATTTGGAAATATATCACAGTTCCTTCACTATAGCTGGGTCAAAATCCTGGACTCCCTTCCTAACAGCACTGTGGGTGTACCTATACCACTTGGACTGCAGCCCTTCAAGGCAGAGGCTCACCACCACTTTCTCAAGGACAATTAGGGATGGACAACATATGCCCGTAATTCCCACATCCCACAGTGTAGTGGCAATGTCACTGGAATAAAAATCCAGAGGCCCAGACTAATGCTCTGGCAATATGGGTTCAAAGCAAACCATGACAAATGGTAGAATTTAAATTCAATTTTTTTTTTAAATCAGGAAGGAAAGTTGGTTTTAGTAACAGTGGCCATGAAATCGCTGTCGATTGTCATAAAAATCCATCTGGTTTACTAATGTCCTTTAGGGAAGGAAATCTGCCATCCTTACCTGGGTCTGGCCTACATGTGACTCCAGACCCACAGCAATGTGGTTGACTTTTAACTGCCCTCTGAAATGGCCCAGCAAGCCACTCAGTTCAAGGGCAATTAGGAATGGGCAATAAATGCTGGCCTTCCCAGCAATGCTCACATCCCACGAAGGAATAAAATAAAAATAACGCAAGTTGCATACCCAGCTTCTGAATTAGCTGCTCTCCAAACTTCCAATTGTGAGTTGCACTTAGTCCAATTCTGTGATACAATATTGCAAATTCAGCAGAGCATAAAACCCCACTGACACTGATTTTTATTAAAGTGATGCCAGGATTTGTGAGTCATCTGAAAAATGCTGAATTTACTTTACTGAACAAAAAAAGTCAAGAGGTGACACAACTGAAATCTTGAAGAGAAATGAATGGAAGAGATGTAACAAGGATTTATTTAAGACCATAAGACATAGGAGCAGAAATTAGGCCATTCGGCCCGTCGAGTCTGCTCCACCATTCAATCATAGCTGATAGGTTTCTCAACCCCATTCTCCCCGTAACCTTTGATCCACTTACCAATCAAGAACCTATCTATCTCGATCTTAAATACACTCAATGACCTGGCCTCCACAGCCTTCTGTGGCAATGAATTCCCTAGATTCACCACTTTGGCTAAAGAAGTTTCTCCTTATCTCTGTTCTAAAAGGTCTTCCCTTTACTCTGAGGCTGTGCCCTCGGGTCCTAGTCTCACCTACTAATCTTCCCCACGTCCACTCTATCCAGGCCTTTCAGTATTCCGTAAGTTTCAATCAGATCCCCCCTCATCCTTCTAAACAAGTATAGACCCAGAGTCTTCAAAAGTTCCTCATATGTTAAGCCTTTCGTTCCTGGGATCATTCTCGTGAACCTCCTCTGGACCCTCTCCAGGGCTAGAAAATCCTTCCTGAGATACGGAGCCCAAAATTGCTCACAATATTCTAAATGTGGTCTGACCAGAGCCTTATAAAGCATCAGCAGCACATCCCTGCTTTTATATTCTAGTCCTCTCGAAATAAATGCCAACATTGCATTTGCCTTCCTAACTACTGACTCAACCTGCAAGTTAACCTTAAGAGCATCCTGGACTAGGACTCCCAAGTCCCTCTGCACTCCAGATTTCTAAATTCTCTCCCCATTCAGAAAATAGTCTATACCTCTATTCTTCCTACCAAAGTGCATAACCTCACACTTCCCTACATTGTATTCCATCTGCCACTTCTTTGCCCATTCTCCTAACCTGTCTAAATCCTTCTGCAGCCTCCCCGCCTCCTCAATACGACCTGCCCCTCCACTTATCTTTGTATCATCTGCAAACTTAGCCAGAATGCCCTCAGTTCCTTCATCTAGATCATTAATGTATAAAGTGAAAAGTTGTGGTCCCAACACTGACCCTTGCGGAACTCCGCTAGTCACCGGCCGCTATCCTGAGAAGGGCCCCCTTATCCCCACTCTCTGCCTCCTGCCAGACAGCCAATCTTCTATCCAAGTTAGTACCTTACCTCTAACACCATGGGCTCTTATCTTACTGAGCAGCCTCCTGTGCGGCACCTTGTCAAAGGCCTTCTGGAAGTCCAAGTAGATAACATCCATTGGCTCTCCTTTGTCTAACCTGCTCATTACCTCCTCAAAGAATTCTAACAAATTTGTCAGGCATGACCTCCCCTTGATGAAACCATGCTGACTTTGCCCTATTTTACCATGAACTTCCAAGTATTCTGAAATCTCATCTTTAATAACGGACTCTAAAATCTTACCAACGACTGAGGTCAGGCTAATTGGCCTATAATTTCCTGTCTTTTGCCTCACTCCCTTCTTAAACAGGGGGGTTACATTAGCGATTTTCCAGTCCTCTGGGACCCTCCCTGGCTCCAGTGATTCCTGAAAGATCACCACTAACGCCTCCACTATCTCTTCAGCTATTTCCTTCAGAACTGTGGGGTGTAATCCATCTGGTCCAGGTGATTTATCCACCTAGCACCTTCTATTTGGTAATGGTCACCATACTTACCTCTGCCCCCCCGACTCGCTTGAACTTTGGGGATGTTACTCGTGTCTTCCACCGTGAAGACTGACGCAAAGTACCTATTTAGTTCCTCCGCCATTTCTTTGTTCCCCACTACTACTTCTCCAGCGTCATTTTCCAGCGGCTCAATGTCCACTTTTGCCTCTCTCTCACCCTTTATATATCTAAAAAATCTCTTGCAATCTTCTTTTATATTACTGGCTAGTTTACCCTCATATTTAATCTTCTCCCTCCTTATTTCTTTTTTAGTTGTCCTCTGTTGATCTTTGTAGGCTTCCCAATCCCCTAGCTTCCCACTGCTCTTCGCCGCATTGTATGCTTTCTCTTTAGCTTTTATGCTGTCCCTGACTTCCCTTATCAGTCATGGTTGCCTCGTCCTCCCTTTAGTATGCTTCTTCTTCAGAGGGATGAATTTTTGCTGTCTCTCCCAAATTACTCCCAGAAAATCCTGCCATTGCTGTTCCACTGTCTTTCCTGCTAGGCTCATCTCCCAATCAATTCTGGCCAGCTCCTCCCTCATGCCTCAGTAGTTACCTTTATTCAACTGTAATACTGTTATATCTGATTCCGGCTTTTTCCTCTCAAATTGCAGGGTAAATGCTATCATATTATGGTCACTTCCTCTTAAAGGTTCCTTCACCTTAAGTTCCCTTATCAAATCTGCCTCATTACACATCACTAAACCACAAGCTGCTCCAAAAAGCCATCTTGTAGACATTGCACAAATCCCTTTTCTTCGGATCCACTACCAACTTGATTTTCCCAGTCTATCTGCATCTTGAAATCCCCCACGATCACTGTAATCTTGCTTTTCTTACACAACTTTTCTATCTCCTGGTGTGTCTTGTGCCTGACATCCTGACTACTGTTCTGAAGCCTGTACCTAACTTCCATTTTGGTTTTTTTAACTTTGTGGCTCCTCAACTCTACCCACACAGATTCTACATCGTCTGACCTTACGTCATTTCTTGCTATCGATTTGATTTCATTTCTTGCTAACAAAGCAACCCCACCCTCTCTGCCAACCTGATTTCTGACTTCAATTGCAGTTCTGAGAATGCAGAATATCAATTCATGATAGCCAAATCTTATATGAGAACAAAGGTTTATAGCAATTATTTTCTTTGCATTGCAATTTTTAAAAAATGTATTCATGGGATTTGGGCGTCGCTGGCTAGGCCAGAATTTATTGCCCATCCCTAACTGCCCTTGAGAAGATGGTGGTGAGCTGCCTTCCTGAATCGCTGCAGGCCCTGTGGTGTGGGTACACCCACAGTGCTGTTAGGGAAAGAGTTTCAGGATTTTGGCTCAGCAACAGTGAAGGAACAACAATATATTTCCAGGTCAGGATGGTGAGTGGCTTGGAGGGGAACTTCCAGGTGGTGGTATGCCTGTTGCCCTTGTCCTTCTAGATGGTAATAGTTGTGGGTTTGGAAGGTACTGTCTAAAGAGACTTGGTGAATTCATGCAACACATCTTGTAGATGGTACACACTGCTGCCACTGTTCATTGGTGGTGGAGGGAGTGAATGTTTGTGGATGGGATGCCTATCAAGCGGGCTGCTTTGTCCTGGATGGTGTCGAGCTTCTTGAGCGTGGTTGGAGCTGCACTCCTCCAGGCAAGTGGAGAGTATTCCATCATATTCCTGACTTGTGCCTTGTAGACTGGTGACGGGCTTTGAGGAGTCAGGAGGTAGGTTACTCATTGCAGGATTCCTAGCCCCTGACCTGCTCTTGTAGACACAGTATTTATATGGCTAGTCCAGTTCAGTTTCTGCTCAATGGTAACCTCCAAGATGTTGATAGCGGGGGATTCAGTGATGGTAATGTCATTGAATGTCAAGGAGCGATGTTTAGATTGTCTCTTATTGGAGATGGTCATTGCCTGATACTTGTGTGGCGTGAATATTGCTTGCAACTTGTCAGCCCAAGACTGGATATTCTCCATGTCTTGCTGCATTTTGACATGCACTGCTTCAGTATCTGAACAGTCGCAAATGATGCCGAACATTATGCAATCATCAGCGAACATCTCTACCTGACATTATGATGGAAGGAAGGTCATTGATGAAACAGCTGAAGATGGTTGGGCCTAGGACACCACCCTAAGGAACTCCTGCAGTGATGCCCTGGAACTGAGATGATTGACCTCCAACAACCATCTTTGTGCTAGGTATGACTCCAGTCAGCAGAGAGTTTACCCTGATTTCCATTGACTCCAGTTTTGCCAGAACTCCTTGATGTCACACTCTGTCAAATGCTGCCTTGATGCCAAGGGCAGTCACTCTCACCTCATCTGTGGAGTTCAGCTCTTTTGTTAATGTTTGAACCATGGCTGTAAGAGGTCAGGGAAGCCCTGGCAAAACCCAAATTGAGCGTCATTAAGCAGGTTATTGCTAAGCAAGTGCCACTTGATAGCACTGTTGATGACCCTTTCCATCACTTTACTGATGATAGGGTGTAGACTGATGGGGTGGTATTGGCTGGGTTGGATGTGTCCTGCTGCTTGTGCACAGGGCATACCTGGCCAATTTTCCACATTGCCGGGTACATGCCAGTGTTGTAGCTGTACTGGAACAGCTTGGCTAGGGGCATGATGTCAAGGCTGACATTCCTAACCAGAGATGCGTCATCAAAAAGCCAGTATAGACTTTTCGCTTGCCTACCTGGAGGTCCAATTTGGTGAGTCAACCTGTTATCAAACAAATACAATTTCTGCTACTCTCAATGAAATCACTATTTCTCACCCATGATGCCAAATTTTGTGCAACTTTGATATGGGATTACAATTGGTAGGCATTAGCTTCATATGGGAATGCTGCAGGCAGCTGCAGCTTTCATCTCATCAGTCTAAACTACATTCAAATCCAGGCCTCAGAAAGGACAGTCCATTAGTGGATTTCTAAAAGCAAGTTAACTAAATCATGTTCATGGAAGCCTATCTTACCATTTTCTCTTGCAATGCTGTCTTCACTAGTCTTTATTCCTGTAACATCTATAAAAGCAAACCATAATTCATGTTATGTAGTTAACGAACCATTTGCACAATTCAATAAATGCCAAAGAGTGCTAATTTAATTCAACTTACCATCTCTGACTGGTGAGAACACGTCTCCAAAACTATTTCTACCCACACAATCAAGGTTTTTAAAATCGCCACTGTTGTCTGCTCTTTTTGTATTTTCTGTCTCTTTGGATGGAATGACATCCAAACTGGTGCTATGTGATAAACCTAGAAATAAAGCACAAGTAGCAAAGCAGTTTTCTATTGGTGAGTGAAAATTTTGTTTTGCCCCAATTTATTTAAAAGTATCATACATCTATCCAAGAATACTGCTATTATAATCCCCAAACTAAAGATCCGTTAAGCATTTATATTACAAAAACAGGAGATGAGGGCATTTAGACCAACAGCATCTTGATTAATTCCTCCTACCTTCCCTTTCACAATACCTATCAGTTCTTTTCTCTGAAGAAATGAATCTACTTCTCTCCTGAACCTGTTTATGCAGTTCACTGACATTCCCTGGAAAATTAATCCTAAATTTATTGCTTAACTCACTTGCTTAGACTAAATATACCAATACACAGAACTTCGAATGTTAGGATTTTAAATCTTTATGACTAAGGTTAATTATATAATCATTTGATCTTGGAATGTTGGTAACACTGGCAATCAATATTCATTACCCATCCCAGGTTGCCTTGATGCCATTAAGTCAATCATAGTATGGGACATGAGTCATGTACACAGTAGAGTGGGATAGGGGTGGCAACCGCCCTTTCCTGAACAATATTAATGGACTAGCTTTGTGTGCTGGACAATTTATAGTTTGCATGGTAGGATCTGAACTCCTGACTTTGGGCTGGTCGTGCAGTATCAGAACCACTTAGCTACTATACCCATGCTTGAGTAAAACAAAGTTCGAAGAGCTACTCGGTCAACATTTTGCACTGGAAGATTTCCAAGGTCCTCTCTTCAAAACTTTTCAATAAATCTGCTTTGGATTTGGGTCATTTTGGCATAGCACTAATAGTTGCCTTTCCTTTGGACTCTGAAGGCATCAAGAATCAGCCATGCAGCAGGGAACTGGAGGTGTATATCAGCCACACTGGATAGGAATGGCAGCTTTCATTGCACCAGCCCACAAATTAGGAGATTTATTCTTAATTAAATTCAATTTGACAATTTGTCCTTTTAGGTTGCCAGTCCAGGACCATAGCAACAAGGCTAATATGCTCCTGTAGCTGCAATTTGAATTATTTTCAACCTTAATGTATTGCCCTTGTCCATTTAATTCAAATAGAAATAGTTCTACCTTTTACATCTAGATTAGCTTCAGCTCCTTTTTGTTCTACAATAGCAGGAGGTACTTTGACAGCTGGTGCAGATGTCATCAATGCAGTAAGCTCCTGGATTTCCTTAGCATTGCCACTACCTGAAGCACTGTTCACCTTAGCTGAAGTCCTCTTAGTAGCTGCAGCGGACAATGAGGATGAACCCCTGCTTGCAAAGCTTTTACCTCCATTTGACTGGAAGAGAGAAAAGACATATTTAAAAAGTGCAACAAAGCTACCAGCCAACCGAAAGGCTGACAATGTTATGTCTACGTGACTCGCACAACACCCACTGAAGAGTGCTGAAACAATCAAAAGGCCCAATGTCAATGGCACAAAATCAGTGATTTCTACAATGATGCTACAATCTAAACCTACATTAAACTTAAAACAGATAACTTCAGTGCAATCCTCTTGATGCTTCGAAAGTGGTTTATCCTCCAAATACAAATAAACAGGCTGAGGAATCCAACAGAGAGAGAAGAAATCAAATATGGACCTTGAAATTCCTTGAGCTGCATTTACTCCCTCAGAGGGGGCCTGAAATATGGTCAGAGCCTGGCTCTCACCTCCCCATTTGGGCATTTGTGGAGTTGTAGGGGATTGGGGCAGAGGCTTTAAACTTATTTCCCATGTATACCTATGTCAAAGGGGTGAGTAGGGCAGTTTTCTGCTCTTGAATGACCCATGGCAGTTGAGACCCTTTCAGGCCCAATAGACCTCAATGCTTCACCAGAGTAAGATAATCAAATCCAGAGTGGCTCCAGTAGGAGCCAGAGTTATATTCTATGACCCTCTAGAGGGATACACGTGGCCTTACAAGAGCAGATCTGTCCAACCCTCTGCAGCTGCTGCAATGCATCTTTGTAATAATAGCAACCCTCTACAGCTTTGCAACTGAAGTAGCCTCCAATGTCTGTGATGTGATCAAGCCTTGGACAAAGGAGGGCTGGGGTACCACTTCGCCTTAGCAATTCCCAGGTTATGATCTCTTTCAGGATCAACACCAACTTGCTCTTCCACCAGAACTCCATTTAAAAATAAAGACTGTGCTTACAATAAGATATTTTCTTTATTGGGTTGACAAGTGGCAAGGAACATTTGCGGCACACAAGTGCCAGGCAATGACCATCTCCAACAAGAGAAAATCTAAACATCGCTCCTCGACGTTCAATGGCATTACCATCACTGAGTCCCCCACTATCAACATCCTGGGGGGTCCAATTGACCAGAAACTGAACTGGATTAGCCATATAAATACTGTGGCTACAGGAGCAGGTCAGAGGCTAGGAATCCTGCGGCGAGGAACTCACACCCTGACTCATCAAAGCCTGTCCACCATCTACAAGGCACAAGTCAGGATGATGATGGAATACTCCCCACTTGCCTGGATGAGTGCTGCTCCAACAACACTCAAGAAGTTTGGCACCGTCCAGGGCAAAGTAGCCCACTTGATTGGCACCACATCCATAAACATTCACTCCCTCCACCACCAACGCACAGTGGCAACAGTGTGTACCATCTACAAGATGCACTACAGGAATTCACCAAGGCTCCTTCAACAGCACCTTCCAAACCCACAACCATTACCATCTAGAAGAACAAGGACAGCAGATAGATGGGAACACCACCACCTGGAAGTTCCCCTCCAAGTCACTCACCATCCTGACTTGGAAATATATCCCCGTTCCTTCACTGTCACTGGGTCAAAATCCTGGAATTCCCTTCTTAACAGCACAGTGGGTGTACCTACACCACATGGATTGCAGCGGTTCAAGAAGGCAGCTCACCACCACCTTCTCAAGGGAATGGGCAATAAATGCTGGCCTAGCCACTGAAGCCCACATCCCCTGAATGAATAAAAAAAAATTTCCATTTACAAACTGAGAATGGGAAATGGAAATCTGCTGCTCAGTGTCGAGACAAGATTAAAGCAGCACAAGAATCGTTCCATCATATAAACTGCCAGACCAAAGTCAATCAGGTTTCTCCATATCTTGCACACTAAGGTCCCAAACTGCCTGGGCAGTAACTATAGTAGGGGCTGTAAATGCCTCACATTGTTCTTGACTTGAAGAACATAGCAAAGAAAGCTTGAAAAGAAAAACCATGAATGCTGGACAGATTATAGAAAATAACAGGTCAATTAATAGTGAAAGAAGTCACTGGTCCGTGTGTCTTCCTGACATTTTGGATGAAATCCGTCATCATGTATCATTTGAAAATTGAATTTGCTGAAATTTATTCTGTAATATAAAATCAGAATCTTATAAGAGAACAGGAGTCCATACTGTGTTTCTTTGAAAGTGCTCTCCAACTTAATCCCACATTCCAGTTTTTACTACTTAATCCAACAAATTAGTCCTCTTCAAAAAACACTGGACAAGTACATGAAAGTTCCTATGGAATCTGACTCCACCACTAGTTCAGGTAGTGTTCTACATCATAACTGAGGGAAAGAATTTCTCAATTCCCCTTTTTGTAAGTTATTTTATATCTATGACCTATCCGCCTGCCAAAGAAAACAGCTTCTTCCTTCATTGCTCTGTCAAAACCCCTCAATTTTAAATACATCCATTAGGTCTCCCTTAACTTTCTCTGCACCAAGTAAAACAATTTCAGCTTCTCCCCCTCTGTATATAATGAAATCCTTCATCCGTGGTACCATCCTAGTAAGCCTCCTGTGCACCTTACCCAGGCCCTTCCCAAATTGTGGTGCTCAGAACTGTACACAATGCTCTAGCTGGGGCCTAACAGGTGATTTGTAAACATTTCAATGACTTCTTTGTTTTCATATTCAATACCCCTTTCACAAAGCTAAACATCCCATATGCTTTCTTAACTGCCTTATCAACTAGCCCTACTGCCAGCTTCAATGATTTGTGAATATACACACCCAGCGCACTCTGCCTTTGCACCCCTTCAAAATTTCACTTATTGAGATTATACATGCTGTTCCTACCAAACTCCATCACTTCATACATATTCACACTAAACTGAATCTTCCTATTTCTGCACACTTCACTGGTCTATGTGCCTTCCTGAAGCCTATTTCAGTACTATCTTCCTTACTATTTACAGGTTGCCACCTTTTGTATTGTTCACAAAATTCAGCATATGTTCCCACCAAAACAAATAAAAGGTTATGACTAAAAATGCCGAGCCTCAGTAAATGTGAACAGAATAAAGTGGGAGGTTGGAAATAGGAGGTATTGGCTAAGACTTTGGTGCTGTTACTTGGTTAAGTTTGTATCCCTCTAATCAGGATCCCGCCCCTGCTGCAGCACTGAAATTGCTTTCAAACTCACAAATGACATCCTTTGGGATTGTGACTGTGAATTATCCCTCCTAATCATCTCAATTCTTCAGCCACCTGCAGCCATGGTTCTCCAACGCCTCTCTTCCATTGCCCAGTGGGGTGGATCTGCTATTCCTGTCTATCCAGTCACAGCTAGAGGATCTCCTACAATGGATTCTCTTCCCCCTCCTCCGCTGTTATCTCTGGTATCCTCCGAGGATCTATCCTTGGGCCCCTCATATTTCTCACCTGTATGCTGTCGATTTCCACACCTACGCAGATGGCACTCAAATCTACCTCTCAATTCCTCCACTGCCTCCAATGTGTCACACTGCTTCTCCTACATCCAGTACCGGATCAGCAAAAATTTCCTCTGGTTAAATATTGGGAAGACTGAAGCCATTTGCTTTCAGTCCCAGCCACAAACTCCATTCCATAGCCACTGACTCCATTCCACTCTCTGGCCACTGTCTGAGGGTAAACTGGACCATTGGGAAACTTGCAATCCTATTTAACCTTGAGCTGAGCTTCCAACCCCGTATTTCCTTCAACCACAATGACTGCATTCCATCCCAGCCACATTGCCAATTGTCCCCACCCATCTCAGTTCATCTGCTGCCGAAATCCTCATCCAAACCTTTTCAACCTCCAGAGTTTATTATTCCAATGCTCTATTGGCCAGCCTGCCAACCTTGCACCTTTTGTAAACTTTAGCTCATCCAAAACTCTGCTTGTGTCCCAACTTGTACCATATCCTGTTCACCCATCATTCCTGAGCTTGCTGACTCCACTGGCTTCCAGTACAGTGATGCCTCGATTTTAAAATTCTCATGCTTCAATGGCTCCCCCCTGCCCTATATCTCTGGACGTTCCTCCAGATCCACAGCCATTAAAGATCACAACACTCCTCCAATTCTAGCCTTGTGCATCCCTGACTTTCTTTGCTCCACCGCTAGCAGCCCTGCCTTCAACTGCCCAGGCCCTAAGCTTTGGGATTCCTTTCCTAAACTTCTCTGCGCCTTTACCTCCTTCTCACCCTATAAGCCGCATCTCAAAACATACCTCCTTGACCAAGCTTTTGCTGCCTTGTCCTAACATCTCTATATGGTTCAACGTCAAATTTTATTTAACAATTTTATTTTGAAGTGTCTATGTTAAATGCACTATATAAAAACAAGTTGTCAAATAATTAGAGCTCTTTGCTGACAAACTCAAACGTTAGAAGAAAGTAATGGGTCAGATCTAATCTCACTAATGATTCATTCTGGGACACCATATACAGGTGTGACCCTTAAAAAATATTTGCATTTATATAGCACCATTCATGACTAAAGGACATCCTAAAGTGCTTTTAAAATAAATGTAGGAAACACAGCAGCAAAGCTGCACACAGCAAGGTCCCACAAACAACAATGTGATAATGACTGTGTACTCTGTTCTAGTGATGTTGACTGAGGAATAATATTGGCCAGGACACCAAGGATGAATCCCTTGCTCTTCTTCGAAAGAATGTCACTGGGTCTTTTATGCCCTGAGAGTACACAGGGAGCCTTAGTTTAACCTTTCAATTTGAAAGATTACATCACATTTTATTGAAAAAATTGATATAGCACCTTTGACAAAATGAATGTGCCAAGGCACTTCACAGGAGCATTATGAAACAAAATATGACACCGAGCCACACAAGGAGATATTATGTCAGATGACTGAAAACTTGGTCAAAGAGACAGGTGTTAAGGAGTGTCTTAAAGGAGGAAAGTGAAGTAGAGAGGTGGGGAAGTGTAGCAAGGGTATTCCAGAGCTTAGAATCTAGGGAACTGAAGGCATGGTTACTAATGATGGAGCAATTATAATGGGGAATGTAGGAAGACCAGAATTAAAGAAGTGCAGATTGCAGATAGGGAGAGACAGGCCATGGAGGGTTTTGGTTTTAAAATTTGCATCCCTGTTTTCAAGATGTTGCTTGACTGGGAGTCCATGTCAGTCAGCGAGCACAGGAGTAGTAGGTGAATGAAAATCGGTTTGAGTTAAGTCACAGACAGCAGAGTTTTAGATGATCTGAAGCTTGTGAAAAGTAGAATGTAAGAGACCAGCCAGGGAGATATTGGAATAGTTAAGTCTAAAGGTAAAGTGTGAATTAGGGTTTCAGCACGTAAGCGGAGTCAGGGGCAACCTCAGGCGATGTTACGGAGTTGGAAATAGGCAGTTTTAGTGATGGCACAAAATATGAGGTCAGAAACTCACCTCAGAGTCCAGTGTGACACCAAGGTTGTGAACAGAGTGGCTGATGCTTTTATTAAATGAAACAAATATGTACTCGGTGATAATTAAGTGCTTTGGTGTTTGGTGATATAGTGACAATTTTATACCGCTTCACTTCAATACCCTTGGCTTTAAAACTAAAAAGATATTGTACAAGGTAGGAATTTAGTAAGAGTCAGTGTACCTACCTTGAATTGTGTCGAACCATTCTGAAACTTTAAGCACCGTATAGATTTCTTGTGGGCACTGACAATTTTTAGTGGTGACGTTGTCACTCGTAAATCATAGACATAAATTTTGCCCCTGATGGATCCGACAGCCAAAGTTGCTCCATCAGTCATAAAATCTATCGCAGTCAAAGGAGCTTCAACAGAAATAGTTCTCAGTAGCCTGTGCAAAATGAAATTTAACAAGATCACAAAGCTTTAGCTTAAATTCTTTAGGCAGTACAGTTTCCTAGATAAAAGATTAATACAATGATATGCCATTTTTAATGATTTTTCCACTAAACCATACGCTTATTGTTCTCTAATATACCTATATAAAAATGTTTTGTCATCACATTTTAAATGTTGCGAGTCTGTGCATAAATTTCTAAGTTGCACTTGTGCCTGATTTATAAATATGAAATTTAATTCAAATAACAAAGTATAGCTAAAGGGATGGGGATCAAGCAGCAAGTTAGGAGCAGAAATGAAACAATGTGAAAACAGACAACCAAAAATAAAAATATAGGCGTTGAAGCAAATTGCTCAAAATATATTTTTCTGAAAGCTTTTCAGCCATCTCAATGTCCAAAAAGCCGAATGCTTATTGTTGAAAACAGGATTTGCAACCAATTAAAAATTACTATCTTATTGAATTACTATCACCAAGTTTGCAGATGACACAAAAATAGGTGGGAAGGCAAGTGGTGAGGATAACACAAAGTCTACAGAGGGATATAGACAGTTTGAGTGAGTGGGCAAAAGCTTGGCAGATGGAACATAATGTGGATTATATACTTTGGCAGGAAGAATAGAGGAACTGAATATTATTTAAATGGTGAAAGACTGCATAAAGCTGCAGCACAGAGGAATCTGGGGGTCCTTGGGCATGAATCCCAAAATGATAGCATACAAATTCAGAAGGAAATGGGGAAGGCAAATGGAATGTTGGCCTTCAGTTCAAAGGGAATGGAGTATAAAAATAGGGAAGTCTTGTTAAACTATACAAGGCACTAGTCAGACTACATCTCGAATACTGTAAACAGTTTTGGTCCCCTTATCTAAGGAGAAATATTTTGGCATCGGAGCCAGTCCAGGGATGGTTCACTAGTTGATCCCGGCTTTGGAGGGATTTTCTTATGAGAAGTTGAATGGTTTGGGCCTGTATTCATTGGAGTTTTGAAGATGAGAGGCGACCTTATTGAAACATGTAAGACTCTTAGGGGGCTTGACAGAGGGGGAGAGGTTGTTTACCATTGTGGGAGAGTCTAGGACCAGAGGGCATAATCTCAGAGTAAGAGGTCGCCCATTTAAGACAGAGATGAGGAGGAATTTCTTTTCTCAGAGGGTAGTGAATCTGTGGAATTCTTTACTGCATGGGCTGTAGAGGCTGAGTCATTAAGTATATTCAAGGTTGAGACAGACAGATTTTTAATCTGTAACAGAATCAAGAGTTATGAGGAAAAGGCAGGAAAGTGGAATTTGGGATTATCAGGTCAACCATGATCGCGTCGAATGGCGCAGCAGACTACTTCTGCTCCTAGGTCTTATGGTAATGACAAAAGCTTCTTGAAAAAAAAACAATTGAGCTATGCATCAGCAGTTCTCCATTCGAATAGCTTTATGACAATATTTTCTGTAGAGGGGTCCAACTGGGGAGGAGAACTAAATAACCTAAAAACACAAGTCTTACACAAAAAAGAATGGACGTTTTGAACTGCCCCAACATCTGATCTGTGTATAACTGCTCAAAGTGGTCACTTCATCCAAATCTGCCTTTAAAAGTGAAATGCCATAGCTCTATGATTTGAAAGATTGTTTCCCTGATCAATAGCAAGAATACTGCATGCAAATCATTAAGTCTGTATTTTTTAAATTATTTTTACCCCAATAATATATACAAATAATAAAAGAAAGACTTGCATTCACAGTGCTTTTCACGACCACCAGGCGTCTCAAAGTACTTTGCACCCAAAGTAGCTCAATATACTCTTCCAGTTTACGTGGGAGCAATAAACCATCCCACAAGAATACAAAGAAGCCTCCATTGTCCATCTGTACAAGCGGAAAGAAACACACCAATCTTGCAAGAGAAATCTCACTCATCTCCATCGCCAGCAAAATCTTCACCAGAACCCTCCTGAACCACTTAGTGCAACATCACGACCAAGGTTTGCTTCCATTGAGTCAGTGTGGTTTCAGAAAAGTCAAGGAACCACAAATATGATGTTTACAGTTAGACAGCTTCAGGAAAAATGCCAAGAACAGAACATGGACCTCTACTCCAGGTTTGCTGACCTGACCAAGACCTTTGAAACAGTCAGCCGTGAGGGCCTTTGGAAGGTTATGGAGAAATTTGGCTGCCCTGAGAAATTCATCGCAATGGTTTGACTGTTCCATGGCAGCCTGCTTGTGCATGTCCTGGATGATGGTGAGTCTTCTGACCCATTCCCAGTCACTAATGGAGTTAAACAAGGCTGCATGCTAGCACCAACCCAATTCAGCATGTTTTTCTCTGCCATGCCTTCCGATGCCTTCCACAGTGACGATCCTGGCATCGAAATCAGGTATGGCATGGACGGGAAGCTGCTCAATCTGAGATGACTCCAGGAAAAGATCAAGATCTCCAAGGTCATATATCGCGATTTCCTGTTTGCCAATGACTGGACTGTGCACTAGCTACTGGTCCAAATCTGCACATGCAACATAGCATGGATTTTTTTCTCCGATGCATGCTGCAACTTCAGCCTTATGATCAGCATGAAGAAAACTGAAGCAATGTACCAGCCTGCTCCAGGAAAGCCCTCTCTTGAGCCCAAGGTCCACGACCAGAACCTGTCAGCAGCAGATAAGTTAACTTATCTCAGCAGCACACTTTCTTGAGCTGTCTATATTCAGGAGACGCATGCAGAAATTGTCAAAATATATGTAGCCTTTGAACATCATTCTGGGAATGAAGAGGAGTAAGTCTGCTGAGAGCCTTTAGAGCAATAGTCCTGCTCACTTTGCTGTACACATGAGAGGCATGTACCAAAGTCAGGCCAAAAAAGCTCAACCGCTTTCACTTCAGCAGTCTTCGGAAACTTCTGAAGATTTGATGGCAAGACAAGATGCCACTGAGGAGCTCACCTGAGCTGGCATATCAAGCATCCATACCAAATTGAGTCTCGGCTGAATTTTTTTTTACTCATTTACAGGATGTGGGCATTGCCGGTTAGGTCAACATTTATTGCCCATCCCCAATTGCCCTTATGATGGTGAGCTGCCTTCTTGAACTGCTGCAGTCCATGTGGTGTAGGTACACCCACAGTGCTGTTAGGGAGGGGGTTCCAGGATTTTGACCCTGTGACAGTGAAAGAATGGCGATGTATTTCCAAGTCACGATGGTGAGTGACTTGGAGGGGAACTTCCAGGTGGTGGCAATCCCCTCTATCTGCTGCCTTTGTCCTTCCAGATGGTAGCAGTCATATATTTGGAAGGTGCTGCCTAAGGAGCGTTGGTGAGCTTCTGCAGTGCATCTTGTCGATGGTACACACTGCTGCCACTGTTCTTTGATGGTGGAGGGAAGGCGAATGCTTGTGGATGGAGTGAAAATCAAGCGGGCTGCTTTGTCCTGGATGGTGTCAAGCTCCTTGAGTGTTGTTAGAGCTGCACCCATACAGGTAAGTGGAGAGTATTCCATCACACTCCTGACTTGTGCCTTGTAGATGGTTGACAGGTTTTGGGGAGTCAGGAGATGAGTTACTCGCCACAGAATTCCTAGTCCCTGACCTGCCCTTGCAGCTACAGTATTTATATGGCTAGTCCAGTTCAGTTTCTGGTCAAAGGTAAGCTCCAGGATGTTGATACTGGGGGATTCAATGATGTTAATGCCATTGAATGTCAAGGGGCGATGGTTAGATTCTCTCTTGTTGGAGATGGTCACTGCCTGGCACTTCTGTGGTGTGAATGTTACTTGCCACTTGTCAGCCCAAGCCTAGATATTGTCCAGGGCTTGCTGCATTTGGGCATGGACTGTCACAGTATCTGAGGAGTCACAAATGGTGCTGAACATTGTGCAATCATCAGGGAACAACCCCACTTCTGACCTTGTGATGAAAGGAAGGTCATTGAAGCAGCTGAAGATGGTTGTACCTTGGACACTACCCTGAGGAGCTCCTGTAGTGATGTCCTGGAAATGAGATGATTGGCCTCCAACAACCGCAACCATCTTTCTTTATGCTTATGACTCCAACCAGTGAAGAGTTTTCCCCCGAATCCCATTGACTCCAGTTTTGCCAGGGCTCCTAGATGCCACACTCAGTCAAATGTGACCTTGACGCTGACAGACACTCACCTCACCTCTGCAGTTCAGCTCTTTTGTCCATGTTTGAACCAAGGCTGTACTGAGGTCAGAAGCTGAGTGGCCCTGGCAGAACCCAAACAGAGTGTCAGTGAACAGATTATTACTAAGCAAGAGCTGCTTGATAGCACTATTGAGGACCCTTTCCATCACTTTACTGATGTCCGAGAGTAGACTAATCAGGCAGTAACTAGCCGGCTTGGATTTGTCCTTTTTGTGTACTGGACATACATGGGCAATTTTCCACATTGTCAAGTTGGGCTGATCATGTAGCCAAAATACCTGATACTTGCTTACCAAAGTGAATCTTCTATGGACAGCTCGAGTCTGGAGTGCACTCTCATGGCGGTCAAAAGAGGTGTTGCAAGGGCACCCTGAAGGCTTCACCTTGGAGATACATACTGTGTAGTGTAATGTAATGCTCCTTCAGTACTGCACTGTAGTATCAGCACTGATGTTTGTGATTCATAAGGAAATGTGCTACCAACTGAGACACGGCTGACATGGCTAAAGTGTAAGGAAATGATTCATAATTAGACCTTCCGTATTTAATGATGAGCTCATTTTGAATATATGTAATGCATGGTGCTATGTGCTGTTAAACTATGAAAAGCTAAATATAATTAAGGCATTGTAACTTCATGATAAGAATAGAATCACTATCTACAGATGTTTGCTGTACAGTATCTCAATGTTCCTCCCACTCTCTTGAAGGCAGTGGCCATTTTTGATACAGTTCCATCGGTGAACACGACTGTGTAACTTAGAATACAGGCAGCAGGTTTTTGAATTCAAAAATGGATATTACTTCAACAGTTCATAATGTGATGTGCAAGCAATGTTCTACCAACAGATATTGCTAGATGACAGCCTCACTCAGAGCTCCTGCCTACCATCTGTTAGCAATTTGAAAAAATGGTAGAATGCTCTATAGTACTTGTAAGAATGAGTAATTCTACTAAAAGCCTTGCATAATCTTTCATGGCATGTGGACATCGCTGGCAAGGCCAGCATTTATTACCTTTGAACTGAGTGGCTTGCCAGGTCATTTCAGAGGACCCATTGCTGTGGTCTGAAGTCAATTGTGGGTCATACCAGGGCAAGGATGGCAGGTTTCCTTCCCTAAAGTGAACTAGACGGGTTTTTACAAGAATCAGTAAGAGTTTCACGGTCACCTTGACTGAGACTAGCTGTCAAGTCCAGATTTTATTCATTTAATTTAAATTCCACCAGCATTAACCTGGGCCTCTGGATTACTAGTCCAGTGACACTACCATTACACCACAAGCTGCTCATAAATATTCATATATTATATGCGATAGTCTTAGAATCATAGAATAGAACATCACAGGAGGATATTCATCCCATCGAGTCTACACTGGCTCTTTTAAAAAGCAATCAAGCTAATCCATTCCCTGTTCTTTCCCCTTTCCCCTGCAACTATTTATCCAAGTATTTATCTAATTCCCTTTGGATGGCACAAAAATTCAATAATAGCTTTCCAATCACGTAGTGCATTTGAAATTCTAAGCACTGCTGTATAAAAAACGTTTTTCCTTATGTCATCTCTGGTTCTTTTGCCAGTTACTTTTAATCTGTGCCTTGAGTTATTTACCCTGCAGCCACTGGAAACAGTTTCTCTTTATTTGCTTTATCTAAACCCTTAACCATTCCAAATACCTCTATTGGATCTCCCCATAGCCTTCATTACTCGAAGAGAAGAAAACAAAGTTTCTCCAGTCTATCCAAGTACTGCAAATCTTCTTCCCTGAACCATTCTAATAAATCTCCTCTTCACCTTCTCCAATTTAAATCCCTCTAAATCCCTTCTACAGAGTTTTGCCCAGGATTGGACATAACACACTTGTTTGGTCCCAGATGTGTATCATGTAGGTTAAGCATAAATTTCTGGATTTTATACTCCATGCCTAACTTATAAAGCCCAGGATCACATACATTTTATTAGCTGCTTTGTGCACAAAGATCTATGCATAAATAGCCCAAGGTCTCTCTGGCTTGTACCAATTATCATGCATGGTTTCTCCCCATTCTTTGAATCAAATGTATCATCTTGCACTTCCTTGTATTAAATTTCATCAGAATTTCTGTTCAGGGCCATGCGGCTGGACCTGTTATGTAGAAGGTTCCATATCAAAAAAGAATGAAGGCTACAAAAGGATAGAAGAACATTCAGGACCTGGATCAGTTTTGAAGGAGTTAAAATTTCACCATGATTCTGTCTTAATCAATAGCTACTTTTATTGTGTGTATAACTCTTGGTATATTACGATCAGTTCGGGCCACTAAATTTCAACTTTCAACCTTGGTGTTGCATTTGACTCCAAGATGAACCACTGATCATGTATCTGCCCATCAGCAAGATCATCACCAGCTTCGCAATACCAAGCTTTCTCCACTGGATTTGCCAATTGTCCGATTTGACCCATAGAACTTTAAGAGCTTTAAGCTTTAGGGGGAGGCAGTGGCACAATGGTATTGTGACTGGACTGCTAACCAGACACCCAGAGTAATACTCTGGGGACCCAGGTTTGAATCCCGGGGCCCAGGTTTGAATCCCGGGGCCCGGGTGGAATTTGAATTCGTTAAAAATTCAATAAAAATCTGGAATTCAAAGTTTAACGACCACCATGAAAGCGGTGTCAATTGTCGTAAAAATCCATCTGGTTCACTAATATCCTTTAGGGAAGGAAATCTGCCTACATGTGACTCGAGACCCACAACAATGTGGTTGACTCTTAACTGCCCTCTGCAGTGCCCTAGCAAGCCACTCGGTTGTATCAAAGCCGCTAAAATAATCAATAAAAAGGAATGAAATCAGATGGACTACGCGGCGTCGACAATGACAACAGCAAGCCCAGCCCTTTCGACCCTGCAAAATCCTCCTTACTAACATCTAGGGGCCAAAATTGGGAAAATTGTGTCACAGACTAGTCAAGCAACAGCCAGACAGAGACATACTCTCGGGATCATACCTTACGGATCATGACCCAGATTTGACCATCACCATCCCACCAGAGGTGATGGCACAGTGGTATAAGTCGGGAGGGACTTGTCCTGGGAGTTCTCAACATCGACTACGGCCCACATAAAGTCTCATGGCATCAGGACAAACATGTGCAAGGAAATCCCCTGTTGATTACCATGTACTGCTCTCCCTCATTACTCCTCCATGTTGAACACCACTTGGAGGAAGCACTGAAGGGTACAGAACGTTCTCTGGGTGGGGAATTCAACATCCATCACCAAAAGTGGCTCAGTAGCACCACCACAGATGCAGCTGGTGGAGTCCTAAAGGACATAGCTGCTAGGCTTGGTCTTCAGCAGGTGGTGAGGGAACCAACAAGAGCGAAAAACATTCTTGACCTCATCCTCACCAACTTGCCTGCCACAGATGCATCTGTCCATGACAGTATCGGCAGGATTGACCACCTCGTGGAGACAAAGGCCCGTCTTTACATTGAGGATACCCTCCATCGTGCAGTGTGACACTACCACCATGCTAAATGGGGTAGATTTTGAACAGATCTAACAACTCAAGAGGTGCGGGTCATCTGCAGCAGCAGAATTGGACTCAACCACAATCTGCAACCTCATTGCCCAACATATCCCCTACTTGATCATTACCACCAAGCCAGAAGATCAACCTTGGTTCAATGAAGAGTGCAGGAGGGCATGCCAGGAGCAGCACCAGGCATACCTAAAAATGAGGTGTCAACCTGGTGAAGCTACAACACAGAATTGCTTGTATGCCAAACAGCATAAGCAGCAAGTGATAGGCAGAGCTAAGTGATTCCACAACCAACAGATCAGACCTAAGCTCTGCAGTCCTGCCACATCCAGTTGTGAATGGTGGTGGACATTTAAACAAGGCACTGCAGGAAGAGGCTCCACAAATATCCCCATCTCCAATGATGGAGAGGCCCAACATATCGGTGCAAAAACATTCACAACAATCTCCAGCCAGAAGTGCCAAATATCCATCTCGACATCACAGATGCCAGTCTTCAGCCAATTTGATTCACTCCATGTGATAAAGAAATGGCTCAAGGCACTGGATACTGCAAAGGCTTTGGGCCCTGACAACATTCCAGTAGTACTGAAGGCTTGTGCTCCAGAAATTGCCACACCCGTAGCCAAGCTGTTCCACTACAGCTACAGCACTGGCATCTCGCCGACAATGGAAAATTGCCCAGGCATGTCTTGTACACAAAAAGCAGGACAAATCCAACACGGCCAATTACCGCCCTATCCTCAATCTCAATCATCTGTAAAGTAAGGGAAGGGGTCATCAACAGTGCTATCGAGCGGCACTTGCTCAGCAATAACCTGCTCACTGACGCCCGGTTTGGGTTCTGCCAGGGCCACTCAATTCCTGACCTCATTACAGCCTTGGTTCAAATATGGATAAAAGAGCTGAGCTCCCGAGGTAAGGAGAGAGTGACAGCCCTTGACATCAAGACAGCACTTGACCAAGTGTTGCATCGAGGAGCCCTAGCAAAACTGGAGTCAATGGGAATCAGGGGGAAAACTCTCTGTTGGTTGGAGTCATACCTAGCATAAAGGAAGGTGGCTGTGGTTGTTGGAAGTCAATCATCTCAGTTCCAGGATATCAGTGCAGGAGTTCCTCAGGGTAGTGTCCTCAGCCCAGCCATCTTCAGGTGTTTCATCAATGACCTTTTTTCGATCACAAGGTCAGAAGTGGGGGTGCTTGCTGATGATTGTGCAATGTTCTGCATCATTCATGACTCCCCAGGTACTGAGGCAGTCCATGTCCAAATGCAGCAAGACCTGGACAATATACAAACTTGGGCTGACAAGTGGCAAGTAACATTCACACCACACAAGTGCCATTCAATGACCATCTCCAGCAAGAGAGGATCTAACCATCACCCCTTGATATTCAATGGCATTATCATCGCTCAATCTCCCACTATCAACATCCTGGGGGGGGGGTTTCCATTGACCAGAAACTGAACTGGGCTAGCCATATAAATAATGTGGCTGTAAGAGCAGGTCAGAGGCTAGGAATCCTGCAGCAAGTAACTCACCTCCTGACTCCCCAAAACCTGTCGACCACCTACAAGGCACAACTCAAGAGTGTGATGGAATATTCTCCATTTGCCTGGATGAGTGCAACTTCCTCAACACTCAAGAAGCTTGACACCATCCAGGACAAAGCAGCCGCTTGATTGGCACCACATCCACAAACATTCATTCCCGCCACCACTAACACACACTGGCAGCAGTGTGTACCATCTACAAGATGCAGGAGTTCACCAAGGCTCCTTAGGCAGCATCTTCCAAACCAACGACAACTACCATCTAGAAGGACAAGGACAGTAGATAGATGGGTACATCACCACCTGGAAGTTCCCCTCCAAGCCACACTCATCATCGTGACTTGGATACATATCACCGTTCCTTCACTGCCGCTGGGTCAAAATCCTGGAATTCCTTCCCTATCAACACTGTGGGTGTACCTACACCACATGGACTGCAGCAGTTCAAGAAAGCAGCTCACCACCACCATCTCTAGGGATATGGGGACAGGCAATAAATGCTGGCCTAGCCAACGACGTCCACATCCCGCATAGAATAACAGACGGTTACAGCACTGGAGGCCATTTGGCCCATCAAGTGAATGCTAGCTCTTTGGAACTGCAATTTAGCTAGGCACATTCCCCTATCCCTTTTCCATAGCTCTTCAAATATTTTGCCTGCACATGTTTATATATTTCCCTTTTGAACACCATAACTGACCCTGCTTCCACCACACTCTCAGGCAATGCAATCCAGATCCTAACCACTTGCTAATTAAAAAAGTTCTTCCTCCTGTTACCATTGGCTCTTTTGCCAATCACTTTAAATCTGTGCCCTCGTTCTCGATCCTGCCACAAATGGGAACAGTTTCTCCCTATCTATTCTGTCTAGGCCATGCATGATTTTGAACATCTCTATCAAATCTCCTTTCAATCTTCTCTTCTCCAAGGAATACAGCCTAGCTTCTCTAATCTACCCTTGTAATTGAAGTCCTTCATCCCTGGGACCATTCTCGGAAAGTCTTTCTGCCCCCATTCTAAAGCCCTCACATCTTTCATAAAGTGCATGCCCCGAACTGGACACAATATTCCAGTGTTTTGTAAAGGTTCATCAGAACCTCCTTGCTGTGCCAGAATTCCATATCCTTTTTTAAGTAACTTTTCCAACTTACCCTGCCACCACAACATCAACTTATAATATAGCACTTTTACTGTAATTAACATCTCAAGACACTTCACAGGAACATTATGAAACAAGGTATCACACCAAACCTCAAAAGGAAATATTAGGTCAGATGACTAAAAGCTTGGTCAAAGAGGTAGGTTTTAAGAAATGTCTTAAAAGAGGAGAGCAAAGTACAGGGGCAAAGAAGTGTAGTGAAGAAAATCCACAGACTGGGGCCGAGGTAAGGGCCACTGCTGCTGGGTCAATTATAACTAGGAATGCACAGCAGGCCAAAATTAGAGCAGCACAGATACCTGAGGGTTATGGTGCTGGAGGAGATTATAGAGGTAAAGAAAGGTGAGGCCTTGGAGGGATTTGAAATATTGCTTGGCTGGGAGGCAATATAGGTCAGAGAGCTCAGGGGTGATAGGGAACGGGAATTGGTGCAAGTTAAGGCATGGGCAGAGTTTTGGATGACCTCAAGTTTACAGAGGAATCTTGACATGTGAGAGACCAGCCAGGAGAGCGTTGGAATAGTTGAGTCTACAGAAAGCAAAGAGATGGATCAGGGTTTCAGCAGATGTGCTGAGACTGCGTGGGGGAGGGGGTGGCAGCATTGGGCAATGTTACAAAGGTGGAAACAGACAGTCTTAGCAATGGTGCAATTGTCTTGTGATCAAACATGACACCAAGATTGTGAACAAACTGACTTAACCTCAGGGTGCTGCCAGGGAGAGGGATGGAATCAGTAGCTAGGAAATGGAGTTTGAAGCTGGGACCAAAAATATCCAGTCTTCCAACATTTGCTCGGAGTACTGGATGTCGGATAAGCAGTCTAAATAGTTTAGAAATAGTAGAGGAATCAAGAGAGGTGGTGGTGTCATAGAGCTGGGTGTCTTCAGTATACACGTGAAAATTAACGCTGTCTTCAGATAATGTCCGAGGGGCAACAGAAATAGGAAGGGCCAAGGATTGAACCTTGGGGGAACAGCAGTGCAGGAGCAGGAAGAGAAGCTGATTCCTTGGCTACGATTAGACAGATAAGAATGAAATCACATCAGAGCAGCCCCACCCACCTGGACAACAGGGGAGAGGTGGTGGAGAAGGATGGTGGGGTCAAGTGTGTCAAAAGTTGTCTTTAACAACTTGTTCACATTTGCCCCCAAGTGTCTCTGTTCTTGCAATCCCTTTATTTATAATACCTCCCTTCATTCTTCCCACCAAAATGTATCACTTCAATACTTTCTACATTAAATTTAACCTGCCCACGTGTCTGCCCATTCCACCAGCCTATGTCCTTGAAGTCTATCACTATCCTCCCCACAGTTCACTGTACATCCAAGTTTTATTTCATCTTCAAATTTTGAACTTATGTCCTGTACACCCAAGTCTAAGATACTAATGTATTTCAAGAAAAGCTAGGGTCCTCATACTGACAATACATAACGGAGATATGTAAAGTAACCACCACACATCCCAAAACATACTCACATCTTGCTGGATGAATCATAGCAGTTGATCTTTTTATCCAAACCAACTGTGGCAAACAATAGATCATTTACTGGTGAAAAGCACAGTCCAGAAGCTGGAGCCTTGTGGGCATTTTCAAAGTTATGATAAGGTTGTTGTGTATTAACATCCCAAAGGGTTACAGTTCCACTGTCATGGACACTTCCCAGTAAAGCTTTCTTAAAGATGGAATACTTGAGATTTTGCACTGGCTGAAAAAGGAAAAAAGAAAATCAAGCAGAAATACTTGAAATGTGTAGCCATGGAGGGAGGTAGAAACAGATGTGGAATTTTCTCCAGTTAAAATGAAAGAAATAATTTCAATCTTCCAACATTTAACTTGCCAATTCAGTTAATTATTTTATTGGGACACAGAATGCTGCTTAAAGTTCTGATAAAAGGTAATTGAACTGAAACATTAACTGTTTCTCTCTCCACAGATGCTGCCAGACTTGCTGAGTTTTTCCAGCATTTTCCACATAAAGTCAATCTGATTTGTGAAGAAAACATCTTATGTTAAATACACTGTCATACCAAATTAAGTTTTAGTTTGACATTATACATTAAGCAGCAAGTAACCAGTCACTAATTGTGGTACTAAAACAAAAGAAAGCTCAATTATGTTTTTTTGAAGTGATTTGTGTAGGGCCATTCTGGTTCCATGTATAGCAACAAACAGTTCCAACCTGTTGACAGATTAATATGTAGATTTTGCAGTATCAATATTTAAAAAAAATATTTTGTTGAGAGCAATAAGATGGTGAAACTGGTGCTCTAACTGAAGTAAAACCAACAACTTGAATTTCTAATTAATGCACAGCTTTTCTGATAGTTTATTTATTTACAGGGATAGGGAGAGGATGACAAATTAGTTGAATACGTCTCTGAATTTAGTTCATTCAGCAGAGTTTATTTTTTGGACTCAGCTAAACTCGAACACAAACATGACTTTCATGCAGAGTTCAGTAGTTGCCTGAAAAAAAATAGCAATGAGATTTCCCCAGGGTAGCAATATCCACTAAATTAAAGCAACACAATTCAGGACAGCAATCAGGAATTTCCCCTCTCTCCATCCTTCCACTGCACCCCAATCCCCCAGACCCCTTACACACATTAAGCAGCAAGGTAAAAGTGAACACATTTTTAAAGTTTTACCCTGGTTTTACAATTATAACACAAACAATTCCGTGTTTGATTAAGGACTTCGGCAAAAATTGTTCAAATAAAAACAGGCAAAATAAAGTTAGCTCTTATTTATGCAAAAAAGTGCATAACTTTATTTTATGTAGGCTGATAGCCATCAGGAAGAGGAGATTTCCAACTAAATGGTTTGAGCTGGATTTCATCTCCAGTCCTGTAAATAAAAACCAGCGTTGAATTCACTGCTCCCAAGAGGAGCAAATTGAAATGATAGTGGGAGCCTATCACCACATCGTTAGCAAATGAGTTCCTGCATAGGGTACAATTTGGAGAAAATGATGCTTATTTGGAGTCAAACTTGGTATGTTAGCTAAAGATTTTAAAATAGACACCAATTAGCATGTATAACACAAAATCAAATATACATATTAAACCACTTTCAAATCAATAATCATAGAATAACACAGCAGAGCAGGCGGCCATTTGGTCCATTGTGCCTGTGCTGGTTCTTCGAAAGAGCTATCCAGTTAGTCCTACTCCCCTGCCCTTTCTCCAAAGCCCTGCAAGTTTTTTCCCCCCTTCAAGTATTAACCCAATTCCCTTCGAAAGTTACTAATCCACTTCCACCATCCTTTCAGGCAATGCATCCAGTAATTTATCCCAATAAAGCCTCAAATCAAGATTATTTCCAATTTCTTCCTGACCAAAACAAACAGTCAAGCACTAAACTATATGTGACAACTCATTTCCCCAACATATTGCCAGTTTACAAAAGTAGAAAAAAGAGCATTTACAAAATTTTAAACTTCAAAACACTGGCTGAAGAAAATATGTACCTGAGTTTTACCGTGACCAAATGGAGCACTAGAAATATTAGTTGTAACACTGTGTAGAATAATATCACCACTGCGGGAGCCTGATGCTATATAGTAGTCATTCCAATTGAAACATACACTACTGACTTCATCCCGATGATCCTGCAATGCACATTATTGATTAGAACGCCATTAACATGGAAGCTGTTTTTAGATATGTAAATTGTAAAAAATATATATTAAGCATAAAAATGTCAAAGAAAGTAACGCTAACATAATACTAAGAATGGTACATCAATTTTTTAAACTTCCACAATTAGGAAGACACAAAAGTAGTTAGCGCACAGTTTGGGAGTGGCAGAGATGCTTTAAGGCACTCAAACACCAAAACGCTGATCCTGAACAGAAAGGTAAATGTTACAAAGCTCAGGGAGAATAGATGGGGTAATACAAATTCAGAACTGTTTTATACCTTCTCAGATCTAGTGGAATCAGCTACTCTGATAAGCAGTCTGAACACTTATTTTTGTAGGATTTGACTCATGCTATATCTGTTTCTACAACAGAATGACCTAGGATTCTAATAACAGTACCCGCCTTCACAACCAGAACTAGATATTTGTGTCTCTTACACCACTATTCTCTATGAAGGCAGAGCAAGCAATTATTTGGTGAGGGTAGAAATTAACTTATTTATCTGCTTCATTTTACAGGGAGAGGACATACAGAACAACTGTTAAGATCAGCCTCTTTAATTTATTAATACCAAAGAACATTAATGCCCCATCTTAACTACCTTAAGGAACTTGCTTATGCGTTTAATCCCACGGAACTTTAACTAAACACAGTTGTTGGCATTAGAATTGCATTTCTCTTGTTTTCTACAGTTGAAACGTGAAGTATGTAAAAAGCACAAGTTAAAATGTCCAACTTGAAATTCTTAACATCATATTATACAAGATTTTTGGGTGTTGCTGGCAAGGCAAGGCTAGAATTTAATTAGCAATCAACCAATTATTGGGAGAAAGTCATGTGGAGCTCGGGGCTCAGAGGCTTGACCCAGGTAAGCAGAGCAGGTTTCATTCCCTAAAGGACATGAATGGGTTTTTGCAACAATCTGACAGTTTCGCGATCACTTTTATTGACATCAGGTTTGTTCAATTTCAATATTTTTTCAGAGCTTAAAATCAAATTCACAAAATGCCATAATGGGATATGAATTCATGTTTCTGAAATTATTAACTCAGATCTCTAATTTACCAAGTCTATTAACAGGCACTATGCGCATATCCAGTTTTTACATTTCTACCCAACAGGCATGTTGTCTATCCTGGAATAAACTGTAAACTCTTCCCATCTCCCTGCTATCAAAACAACTTGCATTCTTTCAGGTCCTCCTCACCCATATACGATTCCCAGGCTGAGGGGGCAAAACTGAAACTGCTCTTAACTTCTGATAAAGGCTTCTGGCCCAGGAATGGGAAGATGCAAGTAAAAGATTTGGATCAACTTGCTCTGATTCTCTCTCTCCTTGTCTCTGAGGGAACAGACAGATTTTACTGCACTCTGAATAAAATAAATAAGAGCAGATATTGGCCACTTAGCCCCTCGAGCCTATTCCACCATTCGGTAAGATCATAGCTCATCTGATCCTGGCTTCAACTTCACTTTCCTGCCATTTCCCCATAACCTTAGGCCTCCCTATGGATCAAAAATCTGTCTTTCGCAGCCTAGGATATATTGAATAACCCAGTTTCTACTTCTTTCTGGGATAGAGAATTCCAAAGATTCATAACCCTTTAGGAGAAATTCCTCCTCACCTCAGTTTTAAAGGGGCAACTCCTTATTTTGAAACTATGCTCCCTAGTTCTAGTTGGGGATTATGAGAATGGACTTGTGACATATTCATCACGGTACAGCAAAACTGAAGTCTCCACTAACACTTAACCACGTTGAACAAAATACCTTCAGTGTCCTATGAGATCTCTTTGACTTGATATCCCAGATATTGACTGTGTTATCAAGACCACCACTTACAATACACTTGGAAGTAGAATTCAGGCTTAGACATGTCTGCTTTTTCTGTGGAATGAGACAAAATTTAATTATCAAAACTGACTCAAGCATATTAAATGGAAGATATTGTAATTAAATTAATCAAGCTCAGTGCAAAAGAAGTTCCCAAACTTTATTCTCCAACCTTAAGTAATCTTTATAGCTTTAAATAACGAATAGTTACCTACCCCTTCGGCAAGATCTTTTATAGGAACTGGAGTGGGTTTGCAGGATGACAATACTATTTTGTCACCACTGCTAGATGAGCTCACCAAACACTGATGTAGAGGAATGAAGGTAAAATGGTTTCAGAAATGAAGTTATTTTGCCTCATTACAAGAGTCAAATTACTATTTGAAGAACAAAACACTTTGTAAATTAAGCTGTGACTCTGATACTCAATGGCGTTCAAATTCTGAAGATAAGAAATTTTGAAGTGTTACAAGAGGTTTGTTAAAGTTGAAACCAGGCTAAAAATACGCTCAAAGTTCAAACAAAAAATTCTGCTGACACTTTTATCCACTATATCATCTCTGGTCTATTTCAAACAAGTTTAAGCAATCTCTGAACAAGGATGAGCTTTTTTTTTAAAACTTAGGAAGAATTTGAGCACATTTCAGAATGACACGGGGGGAATTAATGGGCGCAGTGATGTGAACAGGTCTAAAAGAGAAGGATGGAGGCAGGAAGAGACTAGCAAAAACTCTGACGTTGGAAATAAAATCCTAAGATCAGAAAGTGACGTGAAATTCCAGCAGAATGGGGAACTTGGGAGTTGAACATTAAAAAAAAATCAATCTGCCCTGCTTAAAGATGCTGTATTGTAAACCCCCATTTCTCTTATGATAGCTTGTTAATTTGGGATCCTATTGACAGATTATAAAATTATTTTATAAAACAATATAAAACCATATAAAATATTTTACATATGCTGGGAGCCGCTTGATTAAGAAAGACATAACGGAATTCAACATCACCTCCAATGTACCAGCTCAGCCTTTGGCCAAGCAGCAGGATGTGAAACCCCAGACTAAGGTCATGGTTTATGGGACAGCAATGATCCCTACACTCCTACATGCTTCAAAGACTTGGATAAGCTACTGCAGGCACTTAAAAGCACTGATGTACCGCCAGTGTTGCCTTTGCAAGAGCCTCCAAATCCGGTAGCAAGAAAGGCCAATAGCAGTGTCCTCTCCCAAGCTAACATGCCCAGTATTGAGGTGCTAATCACTCAAAACCAGCTCCGCTGGGCGGGACATGTCATTTGTATGCCTGATACCCCCCCAGGGAACTGCTCTACTGGGTGCATGGCCACGGTAGGACACTCCCAGGAGAGGAAACGCTTTAGGGATGCCCTCAAAGCGTCTCTGAAGACATCAAACATCCCCACTGACTCACAGGAGACCCTGGTTTGTGACCGACCAAAATGGAGAAGGTTCATTCAGGAAGGCACAAAACACATTGATAGACTTTGTTGGGAACATGCAGAGGTGAAGTAGAGGCATTGGAGAGAGTGCACAAATCTCCTAACAACTCATTTACTCAACCCTTCAAGCACCACCTGCCCCACATGTGACAGAGTCTGCAGATCGCACATTTGAATTATCAGCCATCTCAGAATCCATCGAACCGGAGAGGAAGCAAGTCATCCTCGATCCTGAGGGACTGCCTTAGAAGAGAAAATCAATTACCACAACATTCCAATGGCAACTGATTCGTTTTGCATTTGATTAACTTACATAAATGCAATAGTTATTGACAGCAATGAGCTCCAAAGGATATTATCAACAGTCCAGCAAACAGATGTTACTTCACAGGGTTTCTTGTGAGGGTTAAACTGCTCCACCACTGTCATTGAAACTGAATCCCAGATTTTAATGTCATCCCCACATGAGACTAATTTGATGCTATCCTGCATGGTATATCCTGCAAAGCATGAACATGAGAAATAGGATTGCCACCAGAATTAGACGCTTGGTTAAGTATACAGTCGTTTCTCAAAGATTGACTAGATCCTGGGTCTGAATATAGATTAATAGAAAGATAAAAACAACATACAGAATTTAAACATGCACAGTTTAGGATATCCAGCATTTCAAATCTGCATGTATATTGCCACTAACAGCATTCAAACAGTTAACAGTTTGCATTTATATGAGCACCTTAAAACATGCCTGTGCACACTGCAGTTGTACGAAGAGGGGCAAACACTGAGCCAGGAGTTTAGAAAGGATGATTGAAAGCTAAGAGAAAAATAAGATGGGTTTTTAAGAAGATCCATTAGTCTGATACCTTGATTCCAAACTGGAAGAACCTAATTTGACTAAGTATCAAATACTTCGAGGCAAAAGGAGACCTTTAAAATCACAATTATACATTACACAGAGGCCCGCTTCCAGTGTAAAAATTGAAGACTTTTGTTCAATGGCAGGGTCAACCATTTATAGTTTAAATAAAGTAGCATTTATAGCAGCATTTTCCCATTTTGATCATTTTAGCAAAATGTTGACATGAATAAAAGAGCATCAGTAGAAAATGAAAGACTTGCATTTATACACACTTTTCACAACCTCAGGAAGTCCCAATGTGCCTCACAGCCAATGAGCTTTAGTCACTGTTGTAAGGTAGAAAACACTTTGTGTTTCCAAGTTATGCACAGCAAGTTCCCACAAATGACAACCAACCAGTTGAGGAATGAATGTAGACCAGAAGACTAGAAAGAACACCAACCCCCTTCCTCTCAAAGTAATGCCAAAGGCCCTATGTCCAGCTGAGTTGGCAGATCAGGCCTCATTTTAACATCTCATCTGAAAGAGTGCAGCACTCCCCCCGTTGCTGCACTGAATTAGCAGTCTGGAATATGTGGAGTGAGATTTGAACCAACAATCTTCTGTTCGGTTCAAGCGCTCTCACTTCTGAGTCAAAGGAAATGACAATAACGGAGCTGGGAACTGGGTAAC
This sequence comes from Carcharodon carcharias, assembly GCF_017639515.1. Lineage (NCBI taxonomy): Eukaryota > Metazoa > Chordata > Chondrichthyes > Lamniformes > Lamnidae > Carcharodon > Carcharodon carcharias. The sequence continues at coordinate 81,304,028 of NC_054479.1, forward strand.
TCAATGTGTTTAGGACAATTTAATCACATGGGAGAATAAATACTACTGCAAACCAGTTAACTTGTCTCACATTGTGCATTTAACATATTTCTACAGATGCTGTAAAAGTAAATTTTATTTGATGCAAACTGATAGTATTGCACATTTTTGATGCCTATTGCAGCTGGATCTAGTTATTAAACATTGTAAATAGATCGGTAATGAAATCACATTCTCAACAAGACATCTTTTAAAACAAATTAGCTGAAGTCACAACAAGATACCATGACACATAATCCTTCCTTGTCCACACCATCCTCCACCACTGCCTGTCCTGTGCTCAATTATGTTCTTACCCAACTGATCACAGCCTGAACATCTCTACCTTACACTACTGCCCCAGGAATCCCTCAAGAATCCATCCTGGAGTCGAACATCAGGAATGTGCTGCATGGATTAACAAACAGATTCTGCAGAAGCAGCGGTCGTTTTAAGATGCATGCACGGAAATCTTAAAGGGGCATTGCACTGCAACAAACTGCCCACGCACGGGAAAGGGAAGAGGGAACACTGCTCAAGTCCAACCTCATTTACTTCTGCTTAAAGGTAGAAAAATCAACAGAAATGGCAACACAAGTCAATGAGGCTATAAAAATTTCATTGGAATTCATTTCAAACACTGAAGGGGGAATAGAGTTAATGTTGAGGGTGTGGAGTTTACCTTGGAAGTCTTCAGTCTTCCCACTTTAAATGGAAGTAGTTCTGGTTCATTTCAGTCTGGATTTTGGACAGTCTGACAGCACAGAGACAGTTCAGAACGAGCTGGGTGTCATCAGCGCACATGTGAAAGTTGACTCCATGTCTGTGGATGATATTGCCAAGTGTTGTCCCACCTCACCCTTAAACCAGCTTACATTTCACCTCTCTTCTATTTTTACTTAGTTCTGTTGAAGAGTCATACAGACTCGAAACGTTAACTGTGTCCCTCTCCGCAGATGCTGCCAGACCTGCTTTCTTCCAGGTATTTTTATTTTTGTTGTGGATTTCCAGTATCCGCAGTTTTTTGCTTTAATTTTGCCAAGTATTATGTTGTACATAGATCGCACAATACAGAAAACAGGCCATTTGACCTAACTGGTCAATGCCAGTGTTAACATTCCACAGTATTCTCCTCTCAGCCCTCTTAATCTAATCCTATCAGCATTTCCTTTGGTTCCTTTCTCCCTCATGTTTTTATGTAGCTTCCAATTTTATTTTTATTCATTCCCAGGATCTGGGCTTCACTGGCTGGGCCAGCATTTATTGCCCATCCCTAACTGCCCTTGAGAAGGTGCTAGTGATCTGCCTTCTTGAACCACTGCAGTACATCTGGTCCAGGTACACCCATAGTGCTGTTAGGGAGTTCCAGGACTTTGACCCAACAACAGTGAAGGAACAGCGAAATATTTCCAAGTAAAGATGGTGAGTGACTCAGAGGGGAATTTCCAGGTGATGATGTTCCCATCTATCTGCTGCCCTTGTCCATCTAGATGGTAGTGGTCGTGGGTTTGGAAGGGGCTGTCTGAAGAACCTTGGTAAGTTTCTGCAGTGCATCTTGTAGATGGTACACTGCTGCTACTGTGAGTCGGTGGTGGAAGGAGTGAATGTTGGTGGATGTGGTGCCAATCAAGCGGATTGCTTTATCCTGGATGGTGTCCAGCTTCTTGAGGGTTGTGGGAGCTGCACTCATTCAGGCAAGTGGGGAGTACTCCCATCACACTCCTGGCTTGTGTCTTGTAGATGGTGGAGAGAGGCTATGGGGAGTCAGGAGGTGAGTTACTCATCACACAATTCCTAGTCTCTGACCTGTTCTTATAGCCACAGCATTTATATGGCTAGTCCAGTTCAGTTTCTGATCAATGATAACTCCCAGGATGTTGATAGTGGGGGATTCAGTGATGTTAATGCCATTGAACATCAAGGAGTGATGGTTGGATTCTCTCTTGTTGAAGATGGTCATTGCCTGCCACATGTGTGGCTCAAATGTTACTTGCCATTTGTCAGCTCAAGCTTGGATATCGTCCAGGTTTTGCTGCATTTGGACATGGACGGTTTCAGTATCTGTGGTGTCGCGAATGATGCTGAACATTGTGCAATCATCAGTGAACATCCCCATTTCTGACCTTATGATGGAAGAAAGGTCTTTGATGAAGCAGCTGAACATGGTTGGGCCAAGGACACTACCCTGAGGAACACTTGCAGTGATGTCCTGGAGCTGAGATGACTGACCTCCAACAACCACAACCATCATCCTTTGTGCTAGGTATGACTCCAACCAGCAGAGAGTTTTCCCCTTGATTCCCATGGCCTCCAGTTTTGCTAGGGATTCTTGATGCCACACTCGGTCAAATGCTGTCTTGATGTCAAGGGAAGTCACTCTCACCTCACCTCGGGAGTTCAGCTCTTTTGTCCATGTTTGAACCAAGGCTGTAACGAGGTCAGGAGCTGAGTGGCCCTGGAAGAACCCAAATTTGGCATCAATGAACAGGTTATTGCTAAGCAAGTGCCGCCTGATAGCACTGTTGATGACTCCTTCCATTATTTTACTGATGATCGAGAGTAAATTGATGGGGCGGTAATTGGCCGGGTTGGATTTGTCCTGCTTTTTGTGTACAGGGGATACCTGGGCAATTTTCCACATAGCCAGGTAGATGCCAGTGTTATAGCTATACTAGAACAGCTTGACTAAGGGCACGGCAAGTTCTGGACCACATGGCTTCAGTACTATTGCTGGAATATTGTCAGGACCCATAGCCTTTGCAGTATCCAGTGCCTTCTGCCGTTTCTTGACATCACATGGAGTGCATCGAATTGGCTGAAGACTGGCATTTGTCATGTTGAGGACCTCCGGAGGAGGCCGAGATGGATCATCCACTCGGCACTTTTGGCTGAAGACTGTCGGCAATGCTTCAGCCTTATCTTTTGCACTAATGTGCTGGGCTCTTCCATCGTTGAGGATGAGGATATTTGTGGAGCCTCCTCCTCCTGTTAGTTATTTAATTGTCCACCACCATTCACAACTGGATGTGACAGGGCTGCAGAGCTTAGATCTGATCCGTTGGTTATGGGATCATTTAGCTCTGCCTTAACACTTGCTGCTTATGCTGTTGGGCACGCAAGTGGTTCTTTGAATGAATGGACTGAAAGCCACTCCATGCAGTAACAAGTTCCCCAGTTAAATCTCCCTAAGTAAAAGGTTTTCCAGAATTCCCTATATTGGAATGAGTAACTATCTTGCACTTATTGCCCTAGTTTGACAGTTTCTACTGTCTGCAGTTTCAGGCTGATTAAGTGCGATACAAAGTTAAAAACGAAATGTATCCTCACCATCATAAAAACTGCCACCATACAACTCTCATTGCCCAACTCTATCACTGGCTTAACTATTTGCTGTTGGCACCTTCATTAATGCTTTTATCAATTCAGGGCCAATTACTCAAAAGTTCTTGTAAACAATTTCCCTCCACAAGCTTGAACTCATCCAAAACCAAAATCTTTCAGGAACAATGCTTTATAATTAGAAGCTGAAATTTTAATTGTAACCCATTGTGGTGACACTCTTGCCTGAGTCAGAAATCATGGGGATTTAAATTCCACTCCAGAGACCTGAGCCGATAATCCAGGTTGACGTTCAATGGAATATTGAGGGAGTGCTACACTGTCAGAGATACTGTTTTAACAATAATACATTAAGCATAGACTGCTCTCGAGTAAAATAACTCCCAACCAAATTCAAAATAGAGTACGAGCATTCTCTCTGGTATCCTGGCCAATAGTTATCCCTCAATCAATACCACCAAAACAGGTCTTTTGGTTATCACGTTGTTTATCAGCCATGACTGAATTGGTAGCACTGTTTTTGAATCAAAGTTCTAGATTCAAATCCCACCCCTGGGTGGGAGCACAAAAATCAAGGTTGACACTCCAGTGCAGCATTGAGGGAGTGCTGCGCTGTCAGGCTCTCAGATGAGACGTTAAATTCTGCTCCGTGAATGTAACAGCTCCCATGGCACAATTTCAAAGAGATTAGTTATACTTCAATATATTTCCCACAATCAACATCACAAAAACAGGTCATTATCACACAGCTCTTTGTGGGAGCTTGCTGTGTGCATGTTGGTTGCCAAGTTTCCACATTACAACAGCAACGACACGAGAAAAAGTACATCCTTGAAACTAAAGCACTTTGAGACCGCCTGAGGCTCTTAAAGACGCTACAAAATCTAAGTCTTTTCTAATTAGAAAATTATTCCACGTTCCAGACTTAAATATGGTTAAAAACAGACCCTGATCCCCAGAGACAGAGTTGTGGGAAAGTTGCAGCTCCAGCCCACCAGCCGCTGAATATTGCAGCAGGAGCCGAGCTGCCTCCTGAGGAGATGATCTGTAGTCAGGCCGGACACAGGACGCTCTTACCGCCAGCTCCGCGGGAGGAGAGGGCGGGCTCCGGGACCACCGACAGGGGAAAGGGAGACCTAGCTGCGGCTAGGGTGTCAAAACGGGGCCTCCGGTCGGACACTCCGGTGCCTCACGCTGTACCTCGGGCCCTAAAGGACTAACAGACACCGTTTTTCCCCGGGTCACTTACTGACCCCCAGCCACTGGGCCAAACACTCAACACCTTGGCGCCAACAGCCGCCTCCCGAGGATGCGCGCGCACCTCCAACAAAACAAAACCCCCCCAAGCATGCGCGCGCAAAAACGGCAAGGCACGCCCCACTTCGGCTGTGAGAACGCCCGTACAAACCCCGCCCCCTGCCCAGATTGCGCGCGCAGCACCAAGCACGACACACGTCAGGCAGGTCTGCGTGCGCACATCCAACGATCACCAACAACTCCGCGGGATGCGCGCGCATCTGAAGGCTCGCCGTTCCTCCTGCGTTGTGGACCAGGTGATGAGGGAGGAATCGGTTTTCACTGTGCTGGTCACAGAATCATGGAATTGGTGAATACATACAGTCAATTAATGTTCCTGCAAGCTCACTAACAGAGCAATTCACCTGGAAGCGCGCTTCCACCTTCTCCACTAACCCTTCACTAACTTTAATGATACAGTTCCCCTTTCAGAACATCCATTGACCATGTCTCCCCCACACTCTCAGACAGTGCATTCCGGATCCTAACCACTCGATTTTCCGGATCCTAACCACTCGACTGACCATGTCTCCCCCACACTCTCAGACTGCATTCCAGATCCTAACCACTCGATTGACCGTGTCTCCCCCACTCTCTCAGACAGTGCATTACAGACCCTAACCACTCCATTTACCTTGTCTCCACCACACTCTCAGACAGTGCATTCCAGATCCTAACCACTCGATTGACCATGTCTCCCCCACACCCTCAGACTGCATTCCAGATCCTAACCACTCGATTGATCCTGTCTCCCCCACACTCTCAGACAGTGCATTCCACATCCTAACCTCTCGATTGAGCCTGTCTCCACCACACTCTCAGAAAGTACATTCCAGATCCTTACCACTCCATTGACCCTGACTCCACCGCACTCAGACAGTGCATTCCAGATCCTAACCACTCGATTGACCCTGTCTCCACGAAACTCTCAGACAGTGCATTCCAGATCCAAACCACTGGATTGACGCTGTCTCCACCACACTCTCAGACAGTGCAATCTAGATCCTAACCACTCGATTGAGGCTATATCCACCACATCTTAGGAAGTGTATTCCAGACAGTAACCACTCGAATGATCCTTTCTACACCACACTCGCAGGCCGTGCATACCAGATCCTAACCACTCGTTTTACCCAGTCTCCACCAGACTCTCAGGCAGTGCATTCCAGGCACTAACCACTGGATTGACCTGTCTGCATCACAATTTATAACAATGCATTCTAAATCCTAACCACTTGTTTGACCCTGTCTCCACCACGCTCTCAGGCTGTGCATTCTAAGTCCTAATCACTCGAATGACCCTCCCTCCACCACAATCTTGGACAGGTCATTCGAGACCCTAACCACTCAACTGACCCTGTCTCCACCACACTCTCAGACAGTGCATTCCCGAACCGAACCAATCAATTGTCACTTCTCCACCACACCCTCAGACAGTGCATTCCGGATCCTAGGCACTCGATTGACCCTGTCTCCACGACACTCTCAGACAGTACATTCCAGATCCTTACAACTCGAATGACCCTCCCTCCACAATAATCTCAGACAGGGCGTTCCAGACCCTAACCACTCGATTGACCATGTCGCCACCACACTCAGACAGTGCATTCCAGATCCAAACCACTCGATTGACCCTGTCTCCACCACACTCTCAGACAGTGCACTCCAGATCCTAACAACTCGATTGACCCTGTCTCCACCACACTCTCAAACAGTGCATTCCAGATCCTAACCACTCGATTGACCCTGTCTGCACCACGCTCTCGGACAGTGCATTCCACATCCTAACCACTCGATTGACCCTGTCTCCACCACACTCTCAGACAGTACATTCCAGATCCTTACCACTCGATTGACCCTGACTCCACCACACTCAGACAGTGCATTCCAGATCTGAACCACTCGATTGACCCTGTCTCCACGAAACTCTCAGACAGTGCATTCCAGATCCAAACCACTGGATTGACGCTGTCTCCACCACACTCTCAGACAGTGCAATCTAGATCCTAACCACTCGATTGAGGCTATATCCACCACATCTCAGGAAGTGCATTCCAGACAGTAACCACTCGAATGATCCTTTCTGCACCACACTCGCAGGCCGTGCATACCAGATCCTAACCACTCGTTTTACCCAGTCTCCACCAGACTCTCAGGCAGTGCATTCCAGACACTAACCACTGGATTGACCTGTCTGCATCACAATTTATAACAATGCATTCTAAATCCTAACCACTTGTTTGACCCTGTTTCCACCACACTCTCAGACAGTGCACTCCAGTTCTTAACAACTCAATTGACCCTGTCTCCACCACACTCTCAAACAGTGCATTCCAGATCCTTTACACTCGATTGACCCTGTCTCCACCACACTCTCGGACAGTGCATTCCACATCCTAACCTCTCGATTGAGCCTGTCTCCACCACACTCTCAGAAAGTACATTCCAGATCCTTACCACTCCATTGACCCTGACTCCACCGCACTCAGACAGTGCATTCCAGATCCTAACCACTCGATTGACCCTGTCTCCACGAAACTCTCAGACAGTGCATTCCAGATCCAAACCACTGGATTGACGCTGTCTCCACCACACTCTCAGACAGTGCAATCTAGATCCTAACCACTCGATTGAGGCTATATCCACCACATCTTAGGAAGTGTATTCCAGACAGTAACCACTCGAATGATCCTTTCTCCACCACACTCGCAGGCCGTGCATACCAGATCCTAACCACTCGTTTTACCCAGTCTCCACCAGACTCTCAGGCAGTGCATTCCAGACACTAACCACTGGATTGACCTGTCTGCATCACAATTTATAACAATGCATTCTAAATCCTAACCACTTGTTTGACACTGTCTCCACCACGCTCTCAGGCTGTGCATTCTAAGTCCTAATCACTCGAATGACCCTCCCTCCACCACAATCTTGGACAGGTCATTCGAGACCCTAACCACTCGACTGACCCTGTCTCCACCACACTCTCAGACAGTGCATTCCCGAACCGAACCAATCAATTGTCACTTCTCCACCACACCCTCAGACAGTGCATTCCGGATCCTAGGCACTCGATTGACCCTGTCTCCACGACACTCTCAGACAGTACATTCCAGATCCTTACAACTCGAATGACCCTCCCTCCACAATAATCTCAGACAGGGCATTCCAGACCCTAACCACTCGATTGAACCTGTCTCCACCATACTCTCAGACACTGTATTCCAGATCCTAACCACTCGATTGACCCTGTCTCCCCCACACTCTTAGACAGTGCATTCCAGATCCTAACCAATCGATTGTCCCTGTCTCCCCCACACCTTCAGACAGTGCATTCCGGATCCTAACCACTCAATTGACCCTGTCTCCACGACACTCTCAGACAGTGCATTCCAGATCCTAATCACTCGATTCACCCTGTCTCCACCACACTATCGGAAAGTGCATTCCAGATCCTAACCACTCGATTGACCGTCTCCCCCACTCTCTCAGACAGTGCATTCCAGATTCTAATCACTCAATTGACCCTGTCTCCCCCACACTCTCAGACAGTGCATTCCAGATCCTAACCACTCGATTGACCCTGTCTCCACACACTCTCAGATAGTGCATTCCAGATCCTAACCACTCATTTCACCATGTCTCCCCCACACTCTCAGACAGTGCATTCCAAATCCTAACCACTCGATTGACCATGTATCCCCCACACCCTCAGACTGCATTCCAGATCTTAACCACTCGATTGACCGTGTCTCCCTCACACTCTCAGACAGTGCATTACAGACCCTAACCACTCCATTTACCCTGTCTCCACCACACTCTCAGACAGTACATTCCAGATTCTAATCACTCAATTGAACCTGTCTCCCCGACACTCTCAGACAGTGCATTCCAGATCCTAACCACTCGATTGACCATGTCTCCCCCACACACTCAGACTGCATTCCAGATCCTAACCACTCGATTGACCGTGTCTCCCCCACTCTCTCAGACAGTGCATTACAGACCCTAACCACTCCATTTACCTTGTCTCCACCACACTCTCAGACAGTGCATTCCAGATCCTAACCACTCGATTGACCATGTCTCCCCCACACCCTCAGACTGCATTCCAGATCCTAACCACTCGATTGACCCTGTCTCCCCCACTCTCTCAGACAGTGCATTCCAGATTCTAATCACTCAATTGACCCTGTCTCCCCCACACTCTCAGACAGTGCATTCCAGATCCTAACCACTCGATTGACCCTGTCTCCACACACTCTCAGATAGTGCATTCCAGATCCTAACCACTCATTTCACCATGTCCCCCCCACACTCTCAGGCAGTGCATTCCAAATCCTAAACACTTGATTGACAGTGCATGCAACACACTCTTCCACAGAGCATTCCAGTTCCTAACCACTTGATTGACCCTGTCACCCCCACAATCTCAGACAGTGCATTCCAGATCCTAACCACTCAATTGACCCTGTCTCCACGACACTCTCAGACAGTGCATTCCAGATCCTAATCACTCAATTGACCCTGTCTCCACCACACTATCGGAAAGTGCATTCCAGATCCTAACCACTCGATTGACCCTGTCTCCCTCACACTCTCAGACAGTGCATTACAGACCCTAACCACTCCATTTACCCTGTCTCCACCACACACTCAGACAGTGCATTCCAGATTCTAATCACTCGATTGACCCTGTCTCCACGACACTCTCAAACAGTGCATTCCAGATCCTAACCACTCAATTGACCCTGTCTCCACGACACTCTCAGACAGTGCATTCCAGATCCTAATCACTCGATTCACCCTGTCTCCACCACACTATCGGAAAGTGCATTCCAGATCCTAACCACTCGATTGACCGTCTCCCCCACTCTCTCAGACAGTGCATTCCAGATTCTAATCACTCAATTGACCCTGTCTCCCCCACACTCTCAGACAGTGCATTCCAGATCCTAACCACTCGATTGACCCTGTCTCCACACACTCTCAGATAGTGCATTCCAGATCCTAACCACTCATTTCACCATGTCTCCCCCACACTCTCAGACAGTGCATTCCAGATCCTAACCACTCGATTGACCATGTATCCCCCACACCCTCAGACTGCATTCCAGATCTTAACCACTCGATTGACCGTGTCTCCCTCACACTCTCAGACAGTGCATTACAGACCCTAACCACTCCATTTACCCTGTCTCCACCACACTCTCAGACAGTACATTCCAGATTCTAATCACTCAATTGAACCTGTCTCCCCGACACTCTCAGACAGTGCATTGCAGATCCTAACCACTCGATTGACCATGTCTCCCCCACACACTCAGACTGCATTCCAGATCCTAACCACTCGATTGACCGTGTCTCCCCCACTCTCTCAGACAGTGCATTACAGACCCTAACCACTCCATTTACCTTGTCTCCACCACACTCTCAGACAGTGCATTCCAGATCCTAACCACTCGATTGACCATGTCTCCCCCACACCCTCAGACTGCATTCCAGATCCTAACCACTCGATTGACCCTGTCTCCCCCACTCTCTCAGACAGTGCATTCCAGATTCTAATCACTCAATTGACCCTGTCTCCCCCACACTCTCAGACAGTGCATTCCAGATCCTAACCACTCGATTGACCCTGTCTCCACACACTCTCAGATAGTGCATTCCAGATCCTAACCACTCATTTCACCATGTCCCCCCCACACTCTCAGGCAGTGCATTCCAAATCCTAAACACTTGATTGACAGTGCATGCAACACACTCATCCACAGAGCATTCCAGTTCCTAACCACTTGATTGACCCTGTCACCCCCACAATCTCAGACAGTGCATTCCAGATCCTAACCACTCAATTGACCCTGTCTCCACGACACTCTCAGACAGTGCATTCCAGATCCTAATCACTCAATTGACCCTGTCTCCACGACACTCTCAGTCAGTGCATTCCATATCCTAACCACTCGATTGACCCTGTCTCCACGACACTCTCAGACAGTGCATTCCAGATCCTAACCACTCAATTGACCCTGTCTCCCTCACACGCTCAGACAGTTCATTCCAGATCCTAACCACTCGATTGACCCAGTCTGCACAACTCTCTCAGATAGTGCATTCCCGATCCTAACCACTCGACTGACCCTCACTCCCCCACACTCTCAGGCATTGCATTCCAAATCCTAAACACTAGATTGACACTCCATGCAACACAATCTTCCACAGTGCATTCCAGATCCTAAACTCTTGATTGACCCTGTCTCCCCCACACTCTCAGACAGTGCATTCCAGATCCTAAAAAGTCGAGTGACCCTGGCTCCTCCACAGTCTCAGACCGTGCACTCCAGATCCTCACAAATCGATTGACCCTGTCTCCCCCCGCCTCCCAGGCAGTGCATTCCAGATCCTAACTACTCAATTGACCTTGCCTCCACCTCAATCTCTAACAGTGCATTCCAGATGCCAACCATTCGATTGACCCTGCCTGCACCACACTCTCAGAGACTGAATTCCAGATCAAACCACTCGACTCACCCTGGCTCGTCAACACTATACGGCAGTGCATTCCAGATCCTAATCACTCGATCGACCCTGCTTCCACCACAATCTCAGGCAATTCATTCCACATCCTAACCAATTGATTGAGCCTGTCCCCTCAACAATCTCTGGGAGTGCATTACAGATCCTAACCACTCAAGTGACCCTGTCTCCACCAGACTCTCAAACAATGCAATCCATACACTAACCATACGATTGACCGAGTCTCCGCCACACTCTGAGACAGTGCATTCCAGACCCTAACCACTCGACCCACCCGGTCTCCACCACACTCTCAAGACAGTGCAATTCTGATCCACACCACTCGATTGAGGCTATATCCACCACATCTCAGGAAGTGCATTCCAGACAGTAACCACTCGAATGATCCTTTCTCCAGCACACTCTAGACAGTGCAATCCAGATCCTAACCACTCGATTCAACCTGTCTCCAAAACATTCTCGGAAAGTGCATTCCAGATCCTAACCACTCGATTGACCCTGTCTCCACGACACTCTCAGACAGTACATTCCAGATCCTTACAACTCGAATGACCCTCCCTCCACTATAATCTCAGACAGGGCATTCCAGACGCTAACCACTCGATTGAACCTGTCTCCACCATACTCTCAGACAGTGTATTCCAGATCCTAACCACTCGATTGACCCTGTCTCCCCCACACTCTTAGACAGTGCATTCCAGATCCTAACCAATCGATTGTCCCTGTCTCCCCGACACCTTCAGACAGTGCATTCCGGATCCTAACCACTCAATTGAACCTGTCTCCACAACACTCACAGTCAGTGCATTCCATATTCTAACCACTCGATTGACCCTGTCTCCACGACACTCTCAGACAGTGCATTCCAGATCCTAACCACTCGATTGACCCTGTCTCCCTCACACGCTCAGACAGTTCATTCCAGATCCTAACCACTCGATTGACCCAGTCTCCACGACTCTCTCAGATAGTGCATTCCCGATCCTAACCATTCAATTGACCCTCACTCCCCGACACTCTCAGGCATTGCATTCCAAATCCTAAACACTTGATTGACACTCCATGCAACACAATCTTCCACAGTGCATTCCAGATCCTAACCTCTTGATTGACCCTGTCTCCCCCACACTCTCAGACAGTGCATTCCAGATCCTAAAAACTCGAGTGACCCTGGCTCCACCACAGTCTCAGACCGTGCACTCCAGATCCTCACAAATCGATTGACCCTGTCTCCCCCTGACTCCCAGGCAGTGCATTCCAGATGCTAACTACTCAATTGACCTTGCCTCCACCTCAATCTCTAACAGTGCATTCCAGATGCCAACCATTCGATTGACCCTGCCTGCACCACACTCTCAGAGACCGAATTCCAGATCAAACCACACGACTCACCCTGGCTCGCCAACACTATACGGCAGTGCATTCCAGATCCTAATCACTCGATCGACCCTGCTTCCACCACAATCTCAGGCAATGCATTCCACATCCTAACCAATTGATTGAGCCTGTCCCCTCAACAATCTCTGGGAGTGCATTACAGATCCTAACCACTCAAATGACCCTGTCTCCACCAGACTCTCAAACAATGCAATCCATACACTAACCAATCGATTGACCGAGTCTCCGCCACACTCTGAGACAGTGCATTCCAGACCCTAACCACTCGACCCACCCGGTCTCCACCACACTCTCAAGACAGTGCAATTCTGATCCACACCACTCGATTGAGGCTATATCCACCACATCTCAGGAAGTGCATTCCAGACAGTAACCACTCGAATGATCCTTTCTCCAGCACACTCTAGACAGTGCAATCCAGATCCTAACCACTCGATTCAACCTGTCTCCAAAACATTCTCGGAAAGTGCATTCCAGATCCTAACCACTCGATTTACCCTGTCTCCACCACACTCTCAAACAGTGCATTCCAGATCCTTTACACTCTATTGACCCTGTCTCCACCACACTCTCGGACAGTGCATTCCACATCCTAACCTCTCGATTGAGCCTGTCTCCACCACACTCTCAGAAAGTACATTCCAGATCCTTACCACTCCATTGACCCTGACTCCACCGCACTCAGACAGTGCATTCCAGATCCTAACCACTCGATTGACCCTGTCTCCACGAAACTCTCAGACAGTGCATTCCAGATCCAAACCACTGGATTGACGCTGTCTCCACCACACTCTCAGACAGTGCAATCTAGATCCTAACCACTCGATTGAGGCTATATCCACCACATCTTAGGAAGTGTATTCCAGACAGTAACCACTCGAATGATCCTTTCTACACCACACTCGCAGGCCGTGCATACCAGATCCTAACCACTCGTTTTACCCAGTCTCCACCAGACTCTCAGGCAGTGCATTCCAGACACTAACCACTGGATTGACCTGTCTGCATCACAATTTATAACAATGCATTCTAAATCCTAACCACTTGTTTGACCCTGTCTCCACCACGCTCTCAGGCTGTGCATTCTAAGTCCTAATCACTCGAATGACCCTCCCTCCACCACAATCTTGGACAGGTCATTCGAGACCCTAACCACTCAACTGACCCTGTCTCCACCACACTCTCAGACAGTGCATTCCCGAACCGAACCAATCAATTGTCACTTCTCCACCACACCCTCAGACAGTGCATTCCGGATCCTAGGCACTCGATTGACCCTGTCTCCACGACACTCTCAGACAGTACATTCCAGATCCTTACAACTCGAATGACCCTCCCTCCACAATAATCTCAGACAGGGCGTTCCAGACCCTAACCACTCGATTGACCATGTCGCCACCACACTCAGACAGTGCATTCCAGATCCAAACCACTCGATTGACCCTGTCTCCACCACACTCTCAGACAGTGCACTCCAGATCCTAACAACTCGATTGACCCTGTCTCCACCACACTCTCAAACAGTGCATTCCAGATCCTAACCACTCGATTGACCCTGTCTGCACCACGCTCTCGGACAGTGCATTCCACATCCTAACCACTCGATTGACCCTGTCTCCACCACACTCTCAGACAGTACATTCCAGATCCTTACCACTCGATTGACCCTGACTCCACCACACTCAGACAGTGCATTCCAGATCTGAACCACTCGATTGACCCTGTCTCCACGAAACTCTCAGACAGTGCATTCCAGATCCAAACCACTGGATTGACGCTGTCTCCACCACACTCTCAGACAGTGCAATCTAGATCCTAACCACTCGATTGAGGCTATATCCACCACATCTCAGGAAGTGCATTCCAGACAGTAACCACTCGAATGATCCTTTCTGCACCACACTCGCAGGCCGTGCATACCAGATCCTAACCACTCGTTTTACCCAGTCTCCACCAGACTCTCAGGCAGTGCATTCCAGACACTAACCACTGGATTGACCTGTCTGCATCACAATTTATAACAATGCATTCTAAATCCTAACCACTTGTTTGACCCTGTCTCCACCACGCTCTCAGGCTGTGCATTCTAAGTCCTAATCACTCGAATGACCCTCCCTCCACCACAATCTTGGACAGGTCATTCGAGACCCTAACCACTCAACTGACCCTGTCTCCACCACACTCTCAGACAGTGCATTCCCGAACCGAACCAATCAATTGTCACTTCTCCACCACACCCTCAGACAGTGCATTCCGGATCCTAGGCACTCGATTGACCCTGTCTCCACGACACTCTCAGACAGTACATTCCAGATCCTTACAACTCGAATGACCCTCCCTCCACAATAATCTCAGACAGGGCGTTCCAGACCCTAACCACTCGATTGACCATGTCGCCACCACACTCAGACAGTGCATTCCAGATCCAAACCACTCGATTGACCCTGTCTCCACCACACTCTCAGACAGTGCACTCCAGATCCTAACAACTCGATTGACCCTGTCTCCACCACACTCTCAAACAGTGCATTCCAGATCCTAACCACTCGATTGACCCTGTCTGCACCACGCTCTCGGACAGTGCATTCCACATCCTAACCACTCGATTGACCCTGTCTCCACCACACTCTCAGACAGTACATTCCAGATCCTTACCACTCGATTGACCCTGACTCCACCACACTCAGACAGTGCATTCCAGATCTGAACCACTCGATTGACCCTGTCTCCACGAAACTCTCAGACAGTGCATTCCAGATCCAAACCACAGGATTGACGCTGTCTCCACCACACTCTCAGACAGTGCAATCTAGATCCTAACCACTCGATTGAGGCTATATCCACCACATCTCAGGAAGTGCATTCCAGACAGTAACCACTCGAATGATCCTTTCTGCACCACACTCGCAGGCCGTGCATACCAGATCCTAACCACTCGTTTTACCCAGTCTCCACCAGACTCTCAGGCAGTGCATTCCAGACACTAACCACTGGATTGACCTGTCTGCATCACAATTTATAACAATGCATTCTAAATCCTAACCACTTGTTTGACCCTGTCTCCACCACACTCTCAGACAGTGCACTCCAGTTCTTAACAACTCAATTGACCCTGTCTCCACCACACTCTCAAACAGTGCATTCCAGATCCTTTACACTCGATTGACCCTGTCTCCACCACACTCTCGGACAGTGCATTCCACATCCTAACCTCTCGATTGAGCCTGTCTCCACCACACTCTCAGAAAGTACATTCCAGATCCTTACCACTCCATTGACCCTGACTCCACCGCACTCAGACAGTGCATTCCAGATCCTAACCACTCGATTGACCCTGTCTCCACGAAACTCTCAGACAGTGCATTCCAGATCCAAACCACTGGATTGACGCTGTCTCCACCACACTCTCAGACAGTGCAATCTAGATCCTAACCACTCGATTGAGGCTATATCCACCACATCTTAGGAAGTGTATTCCAGACAGTAACCACTCGAATGATCCTTTCTCCACCACACTCGCAGGCCGTGCATACCAGATCCTAACCACTCGTTTTACCCAGTCTCCACCAGACTCTCAGGCAGTGCATTCCAGACACTAACCACTGGATTGACCTGTCTGCATCACAATTTATAACAATGCATTCTAAATCCTAACCACTTGTTTGACACTGTCTCCACCACGCTCTCAGGCTGTGCATTCTAAGTCCTAATCACTCGAATGACCCTCCCTCCACCACAATCTTGGACAGGTCATTCGAGACCCTAACCACTCGACTGACCCTGTCTCCACCACACTCTCAGACAGTGCATTCCCGAACCGAACCAATCAATTGTCACTTCTCCACCACACCCTCAGACAGTGCATTCCGGATCCTAGGCACTCGATTGACCCTGTCTCCACGACACTCTCAGACAGTACATTCCAGATCCTTACAACTCGAATGACCCTCCCTCCACAATAATCTCAGACAGGGCATTCCAGACCCTAACCACTCGATTGAACCTGTCTCCACCATACTCTCAGACACTGTATTCCAGATCCTAACCACTCGATTGACCCTGTCTCCCCCACACTCTTAGACAGTGCATTCCAGATCCTAACCAATCGATTGTCCCTGTCTCCCCCACACCTTCAGACAGTGCATTCCGGATCCTAACCACTCGATTGAACCTGTCTCCACAACACTCTCAGTCAGTGCATTCCATATTCTAACCACTCGATTAACCCTGTCTCCACCACACCCTCAGACAGTGCATTACAGATCCTAACCACTCGATTGACCCTGTCTCCACCACACTCTCAGACAGTTCATTCCAGATCCTAACCACTCGATTGACCCTGTCTCCACGACACTCTCAGATAGTGCATTCCCGATCCTAACCACTCGATTGACCCTCACTCACCCACACACTCAGGCATTGCATTCCAAATCCTAAACACTTGATTGACACTCCATGCAACACAATCTTCCACAATGCATTCCAGATCCTAACCACTTGATTGACCCTGTCTCCCCCACACTCTCAGACAGTGCATTCCAGATCCTAAAAACTCGAGTGACCCTGGTTCCACCACAGTCTCAGATCGTGCACTCCAGATCCTCACAAATCGATTGACCCTGTCTCCCCCCGACTCCCAGGCAGTGCATTCCAGATCCTAACTACTCAATTGACCCTGCCTACACCTCAATCTCTAACACTGCATTCCAGATGCCAATCATTCGATTGACCCTGCCTGCACCACACTCTCAGAGACTGAATTCCAGATCAAACCACTCGATTCACCCTGGCTCGCCAACACTATACGTCAGTGCATTCCATTCCTAATCACTCGATCGACCCTGCTTCCACCACACTCTCAGGCAATGCATTCCACATCCTAACCAATTGATTGAGCCTGTCCCCTCAACAATCTCTGGGAGTGCTTTCCAGATCCTAACCACTCAAATGACCCTGTCTCCACCACACTCTCAGACAATGCATTCCATACACTAACCATTCGATTGACCGAGTCTTCACCACACTCTGAGACAGTGCATTCCAGACCCTAACCACTCGACCCACCCGGTCTCCACCACACTCTCAAGACAGTGCAATTCTGATCCACACCACTCGATTGAGGCTATATCCACCACATCTCAGAAAGTGCATTCCAGACAGTAACCACTCGAATGATCCTTTCTCCAGCACACACTAGACAGTACAATCCAGATCCTAACCACTCGATTCACCCTGGCTCGCCAACACTATACGGCAGTGCATTCCAGATCCAAATCACTCGATCGACCCTGCTTCCACCACACTCTCGGGAAATGCATTCCACATCCTAACCAATTGATTGAGCCTGTCCCCTCAACACTTTCTGGGAGTTCATTCCAGATCCTAACCACTCAAATGACACTGTCTCCACCACACTCTCAGACAATGCATCCATACCCTAAGCATTCGATTGACTGAGTCTCCACCACACTCTGAGACAGTGCATTCCGGAGCCTAACCACTCGACTCACCCTGTCTCCACCACACTCTCAAGGCAGTGCAATCCGGATCCACACCACTCGATTGAGGCAATATCCACCACATCTCAGGAATTGCATTCCAGACAGTAACCACTCGAATGATCCTTTCTCCACCACACTCGCAGGCCGTGCATACCAGATCCTAACCTCTCGTTTTACCCAGTCTCCACCAGACTCTCAGGCAGTGCATTCCAGACACTAACCACTGGATTGACCTGTCTGCATCACAATTTATAACAATGCATTCTAAATCCTAACCACTTGATTGACCCTGTCTCCACCACACTCTCAGACAGTGCACTCCAGATCTTAACAACTCGATTGACCCTGTCTCCACCACACTCTCAAAAAGTGCATTCCAGATCCTAAACATTCGACTGACCCTGTCTCCACCACACTCTCGGACAGTGCATTCCACATCCTAACCACTCGATTGACCCTGTCTCCACCACACTCTCAGACAGTACATTCCAGATCCTTACCACTCGATTGACCCTGACTCCACCACACTCAGACAGTGCATTCCAGATCTGAACCACTCGATTGACCCGGTCCCCACCACGCTCTGCAGCAGGGCATTCCAGATCCTAACCACTCGATTGACCCTGTCTCCACCACACTCTCAGACAGTGCAAACCAAATCTTAACCACTCGATTGACCTGTCTCCTCCACACACTCAGACAGTGCATTCCAGATCATAACCACTCGATTGACCCGGTCCCCACCACACTCTGCAGGAGCGTATTCCAGATCCTAACCACTCGATTGAACCTATCTCCACCACACTCTCAGACAGTGCATAACAGATCCTAACCACTCGATTGAACCTGTCTCCTCCACGCTCTCAGAAATTGCATTCCACATCCTAACCACTATTTTGACCCTGTCTCCAAAACACTCTGAGACTCTGCATTTCAGATCATAATCAGTCAATTGACCCTGTCTCCACCACACTCTCGGATAGTGCATTCCAGATCCTAACAACGCGAATGTCCCTCTCTCCACCACACTCTCAGACAGTGCATTCCAGATCCTAACCACTCGATTGACCCGGTCCCCACCACACTTTGCAGCAGGCTATTCCAGTTCCTAACCACTTGATTGACCCTGTCTCCACCACACTCTCAGACAGTTCATTCCAGATCCTATCCATTCGATTGACCGTGTCTCCACCACACTCAGACAGTGCATTCCAGATCGTAAGCACTCGATTAACCCAGTCTCCACCACACTCTCAGACAGTGCATTCCAGATCCTAACCACTCAATTGAACCTGTCTCCACCACACTCTCAGGCAGTGCATAACAGATCCTAACCACTCGATTGAACATGTCTCCACCACAATCTCTGACAGTGCACTCCAGATCCTAACCACTCGATTGACCATGTCTCCACCATAATCTCAAACAATGCATTCCAGATCCTTACCACTCGAATAACCCTGTCTCCTCCACACTATCATACAGTGCATTCCAGATCCTAACAAATCGATTGAACCTGTCTCCACGACACTCTCAGACTTTCCATTCCAGATCCTAACCACTCGATTGACCCTGTCTCCACGACACTCTCAGGCAGTGCATTCCAGATGCTAACCACTCGATTCAACATGTCTCCCCCACACTCTCAAACAGTGCATTCTAGCTCCTAATCACTCGATTGACCCTGTCTCCACCACACTCTCAGACACTGCATTCCAGATCCTAATCACATGATTGACCCTGTCTCCACCACACTCTCGGACATTGCATTCCAGATCCTAACCACTCGATTGACCCTGTCTCCACCACACTCTCAGACAGTGCATAACAGATCCTCACCATTCGATTGAACCTGTCTCCACCACAATCTCCGGCAGTGCAATCCAGATCCTAACCACTCGATTGACCCTGTCTCCCCCACATCTCAGACATTGCATTCCACATCCTAACCACTCGATTGACCATGTCTCCACCATAATCTCAAACAGTGCATTCCAGATCCTAACCACTCGATTGAACCTGTCTCCAAAACACTCTCAGACATTGAATTCCAGATCTTAACCACTCGATTGACCCGGTCCCCACCACGCTGTGCAGCAGGGCATTCCAGATCCTAACCACTCGATTGACCCTGTCTCCACCACACTCTCAGACAGTGCAAACCAAATCTTAACCACTCGATTGACCTGTCTCCTCCACACTCTCAAACAGTGTATTCTAGCTCCTAATCACTCGATTGACCCTGTCTCCACCACACTCTCAGACACTGCATTCCAGATCCTAATCACATGATTGTCCCTGTCTCCACCACACTCTCGGAAGGTGCATTCCAGATCCTAACAACTCGATTGACCCTGTCTCCACCACACTCTCAGACAGTGCATAACAGATCCTCACCACTCAATTGAACCTGTCTCCACCCCAATCTCAGGCAGTGCAAGCCAGATCCTAACCACTCGATTGACCCTGTCTCCACCACACTCTCAGACACTGCATTCCAGATCCTAATCACTCGATTGACCCTGTCTCCACCACACTCTCAGACAGTGCATTCCAGATCCTAACCACTCGATTGAACCTGTCTCCAACACACTCTCAGACATTGAATTCCAGATCCTAACCACTCGATTGACCCGGTCCCCACCACGCTCTGCAGCAGGGCATTCCAGATCCTAACCACTCGATTGACCCTGTCTCCACCACACTCTCAGACAGTGCAAACCAAATCTTAACCACTCGATTGACCTGTCTCCTCCACACACTCAGACAGTGCATTCCAGATCATAACCACTCGATTGACCCGGTCCCCAACACACTCTGCAGGAGCGTATTCCAGATCCTAACCACTCGATTGAACCTATCTCCACCACACTCTCAGACAGTGCATAACAGATCCTAACCACTCGATTGAACCTGTCTCCTCCACGCTCTCAGACATTGCATTCCACATCCTAACCACTATTTTGACCCTGTCTCCAAAACACTCTGAGACTCTGCATTTCAGATCATAATCAGTCAATTGACCCTGTCTCCACCACACTCTCGGATAGTGCATTCCAGATCCTAACAACGCAAATGTCCCTCTCTCCACCACACTCTCAGACAGTGCATTCCAGATCCTAACCACTCGATTGACCCGGTCCCCACCACACTTTGCAGCAGGCTATTCCAGTTCCTAACCACTTGATTGACCCTGTCTCCACCACACTCCCAGACAGTTCATTCCAGATCCTATCCATTCGATTGACCGTGTCTCCACCACACTCAGACAGTGCATTCCAGATCGTAAGCACTCGATTAACCCAGTCTCCACCACACTCTCAGACAGTGCATTCCAGATCCTAACCACTCAATTGAACCTGTCTCCACCACACTCTCAGGCAGTGCATAACAGATCCTAACCACTCGATTGAACATGTCTCCACCACAATCTCTGACAGTGCACTCCAGATCCTAACCACTCGATTGACCATGTCTCCACCATAATCTCAAACAATGCATTCCAGATCCTTACCACTCGAATAACCCTGTCTCCTCCACACTATCATACAGTGCATTCCAGATCCTAACAAATCGATTGAACCTGTCTCCACGACACTCTCAGACTTTCCATTCCAGATCCTAACCACTCGATTGACCCTGTCTCCACGACACTCTCAGGCAGTGCATTCCAGATGCTAACCACTCGATTCAACATGTCTCCCCCACACTCTCAAACAGTGCATTCTAGCTCCTAATCACTCGATTGACCCTGTCTCCACCACACTCTCAGACACTGCATTCCAGATCCTAATCACATGATTGACCCTGTCTCCACCACACTCTCGGACATTGCATTCCAGATCCTAACCACTCGATTGACCCTGTCTCCACCACACTCTCAGACATTGAATTCCAGATCTTAACCACTCGATTGACCCTGTCTCCACCACACTCTCAGACAGTGCAAACCAAATCTTAACCACTCGATTGACCTGTCTCCTCCACACTCTCAAACAGTGTATTCTAGCTCCTAATCACTCGATTGACCCTGTCTCCACCACACTCTCAGACACTGCATTCCAGATCCTAATCACATGATTGTCCCTGTCTCCACCACACACTCGGAAGGTGCATTCCAGATCCTAACAACTCGATTGACCCTGTCTCCACCACACTCTCAGACAGTGCATAACAGATCCTCACCACTCAATTGAACCTGTCTCCACCACAATCTCAGGCAGTGCAAGCCAGATCCTAACCACTCGATTGACCCTGTCTCCACCACACTCTCAGACACTGCATTCCAGATCCTAATCACTCGATTGACCCTGTCTCCACCACACTCTCAGACAGTGCATTCCAGATCCTAACCACTCGATTGAACCTGTCTCCACCACACTCTCAGACATTGAATTCCAGATCCTAACCACTCGATTGACCCGGTCCCCACCACGCTCTGCAGTAGGGCATTCCAGATCCTAACCACTCGATTGACCCTGTCTCCACCACACTCTCAGACAGTGCAAACCAAATCTTAACCACTCGATTGACCTGTCTCCTCCACACACTCAGACAGTGCATTCCAGATCATAACCACTCGATTGACCCGGTCCCCACCACACTCTGCAGGAGCGTATTCCAGATCCTAACCACTCGATTGAACCTATCTCCACCACACTCTCAGACAGTGCATAACAGATCCTAACCACTCGATTGAACCTGTCTCCTCCACGCTCTCAGAAATTGCATTCCACATCCTAACCACTATTTTGACCCTGTCTCCAAAACACTCTGAGACTCTGCATTTCAGATCATAATCAGTCAATTGACCCTGTCTCCACCACACTCTCGGATAGTGCATTCCAGATCCTAACAACGCAAATGTCCCTCTCTCCACCACACTCTCAGACAGTGCATTCCAGATCCTAACCACTCGATTGACCCGGTCCCCACCACACTTTGCAGCAGGCTATTCCAGTTCCTAACCACTTGATTGACCCTGTCTCCACCACACTCTCAGACAGTTCATTCCAGATCCTATCCATTCGATTGACCGTGTCTCCACCACACTCAGACAGTGCATTCCAGATCGTAAGCACTCGATTAACCCAGTCTCCACCACACTCTCAGACAGTGCATTCCAGATCCTAACCACTCAATTGAACCTGTCTCCACCACACTCTCAGGCAGTGCATAACAGATCCTAACCACTCGATTGAACATGTCTCCACCACAATCTCTGACAGTGCACTCCAGATCCTAACCACTCGATTGACCATGTCTCCACCATAATCTCAAACAATGCATTCCAGATCCTTACCACTCGAATAACCCTGTCTCCTCCACACTATCATACAGTGCATTCCAGATCCTAACAAATCGATTGAACCTGTCTCCACGACACTCTCAGACTTTCCATTCCAGATCCTAACCACTCGATTGACCCTGTCTCCACGACACTCTCAGGCAGTGCATTCCAGATGCTAACCACTCGATTCAACATGTCTCCCCCACACTCTCAAACAGTGCATTCTAGCTCCTAATCACTCGATTGACCCTGTCTCCACCACACTCTCAGACACTGCATTCCAGATCCTAATCACATGATTGACCCTGTCTCCACCACACTCTCGGACATTGCATTCCAGATCCTAACCACTCGATTGACCCTGTCTCCACCACACTCTCATACAGTGCATAACAGATCCTCACCACTCGATTGAACCTGTCTCCACCACAATCTCCGGCAGTGCAATCCAGATCCTAACCACTCGATTGACCCTGTCTCCCCCACATCTCAGACATTGCATTCCACATCCTAACCACTCGATTGACCATGTCTCCACCATAATCTCAAACAGTGCATTCCAGATCCTAACCACTCGATTGAACCTGTCTCCAAAACACTCTCAGACATTGAATTCCAGATCTTAACCACTCGATTGACCCGGTCCCCACCACGCTGTGCAGCAGGGCATTCCAGATCCTAACCACTCGATTGACCCTGTCTCCACCACACTCTCAGACAGTGCAAACCAAATCTTAACCACTCGATTGACCTGTCTCCTCCACACTCTCAAACAGTGTATTCTAGCTCCTAATCACTCGATTGACCCTGTCTCCACCACACTCTCAGACACTGCATTCCAGATCCTAATCACATGATTGTCCCTGTCTCCACCACACTCTCGGAAGGTGCATTCCAGATCCTAACAACTCGATTGACCCTGTCTCCACCACACTCTCAGACAGTGCATAACAGATCCTCACCACTCAATTGAACCTGTCTCCACCACAATCTCAGGCAGTGCAAGCCAGATCCTAACCACTCGATTGACCCTGTCTCCACCACACTCTCAGACACTGCATTCCAGATCCTAATCACTCGATTGACCCTGTCTCCACCACACTCTCAGACAGTGCATTCCAGATCCTAACCACTCGATTGAACCTGTCTCCACCACACTCTCAGACATTGAATTCCAGATCCTAACCACTCGATTGACCCGGTCCCCACCACGCTCTGCAGCAGGGCATTCCAGATCCTAACCACTCGATTGACCCTGTCTCCACCACACTCTCAGACAGTGCAAACCAAATCTTAACCACTCGATTGACCTGTCTCCTCCACACACTCAGACAGTGCATTCCAGATCATAACCACTCGATTGACCCGGTCCCCAACACACTCTGCAGGAGCGTATTCCAGATCCTAACCACTCGATTGAACCTATCTCCACCACACTCTCAGACAGTGCATAACAGATCCTAACCACTCGATTGAACCTGTCTCCTCCACGCTCTCAGACATTGCATTCCACATCCTAACCACTATTTTGACCCTGTCTCCAAAACACTCTGAGACTCTGCATTTCAGATCATAATCAGTCAATTGACCCTGTCTCCACCACACTCTCGGATAGTGCATTCCAGATCCTAACAACGCAAATGTCCCTCTCTCCACCACACTCTCAGACAGTGCATTCCAGATCCTAACCACTCGATTGACCCGGTCCCCACCACACTTTGCAGCAGGCTATTCCAGTTCCTAACCACTTGATTGACCCTGTCTCCACCACACTCCCAGACAGTTCATTCCAGATCCTATCCATTCGATTGACCGTGTCTCCACCACACTCAGACAGTGCATTCCAGATCGTAAGCACTCGATTAACCCAGTCTCCACCACACTCTCAGACAGTGCATTCCAGATCCTAACCACTCAATTGAACCTGTCTCCACCACACTCTCAGGCAGTGCATAACAGATCCTAACCACTCGATTGAACATGTCTCCACCACAATCTCTGACAGTGCACTCCAGATCCTAACCACTCGATTGACCATGTCTCCACCATAATCTCAAACAATGCATTCCAGATCCTTACCACTCGAATAACCCTGTCTCCTCCACACTATCATACAGTGCATTCCAGATCCTAACAAATCGATTGAACCTGTCTCCACGACACTCTCAGACTTTCCATTCCAGATCCTAACCACTCGATTGACCCTGTCTCCACGACACTCTCAGGAAGTGCATTCCAGATGCTAACCACTCGATTCAACATGTCTCCCCCACACTCTCAAACAGTGCATTCTAGCTCCTAATCACTCGATTGACCCTGTCTCCACCACACTCTCAGACACTGCATTCCAGATCCTAATCACATGATTGACCCTGTCTCCACCACACTCTCGGACATTGCATTCCAGATCCTAACCACTCGATTGACCCTGTCTCCACCACACTCTCAGACATTGAATTCCAGATCTTAACCACTCGATTGACCCTGTCTCCACCACACTCTCAGACAGTGCAAACCAAATCTTAACCACTCGATTGACCTGTCTCCTCCACACTCTCAAACAGTGTATTCTAGCTCCTAATCACTCGATTGACCCTGTCTCCACCACACTCTCAGACACTGCATTCCAGATCCTAATCACATGATTGTCCCTGTCTCCACCACACTCTCGGAAGGTGCATTCCAGATCCTAACAACTCGATTGACCCTGTCTCCACCACACTCTCAGACAGTGCATAACAGATCCTCACCACTCAATTGAACCTGTCTCCACCACAATCTCAGGCAGTGCAAGCCAGATCCTAACCACTCGATTGACCCTGTTTCCACCACACTCTCAGACACTGCATTCCAGATCCTAATCACTCGATTGACCCTGTCTCCACCACACTCTCAGACAGTGCATTCCAGATCCTAACCACTCGATTGAACCTGTCTCCACCACACTCTCAGACATTGAATTCCAGATCCTAACCACTCGATTGACCCGGTCCCCACCACGCTCTGCAGCAGGGCATTCCAGATCCTAACCACTCGATTGACCCTGTCTCCACCACACTCTCAGACAGTGCAAACCAAATCTTAACCACTCGATTGACCTGTCTCCTCCACACACTCAGACAGTGCATTCCAGATCATAACCACTCGATTGACCCGGTCCCCACCACACTCTGCAGGAGCGTATTCCAGATCCTAACCACTCGATTGAACCTATCTCCACCACACTCTCAGACAGTGCATAACAGATCCTAACCACTCGATTGAACCTGTCTCCTCCACGCTCTCAGAAATTGCATTCCACATCCTAACCACTATTTTGACCCTGTCTCCAAAACACTCTGAGACTCTGCATTTCAGATCATAATCAGTCAATTGACCCTGTCTCCACCACACTCTCGGATAGTGCATTCCAGATCCTAACAACGCGAATGTCCCTCTCTCCACCACACTCTCAGACAGTGCATTCCAGATCCTAACCACTCGATTGACCCGGTCCCCACCACACTTTGCAGCAGGCTATTCCAGTTCCTAACCACTTGATTGACCCTGTCTCCACCACACTCTCAGACAGTTCATTCCAGATCCTATCCATTCGATTGACCGTGTCTCCACCACACTCAGACAGTGCATTCCAGATCGTAAGCACTCGATTAACCCAGTCTCCACCACACTCTCAGACAGTGCATTCCAGATCCTAACCACTCAATTGAACCTGTCTCCACCACACTCTCAGGCAGTGCATAACAGATCCTAACCACTCGATTGAACATGTCTCCACCACAATCTCTGACAGTGCACTCCAGATCCTAACCACTCGATTGACCATGTCTCCACCATAATCTCAAACAATGCATTCCAGATCCTTACCACTCGAATAACCCTGTCTCCTCCACACTATCATACAGTGCATTCCAGATCCTAACAAATCGATTGAACCTGTCTCCACGACACTCTCAGACTTTCCATTCCAGATCCTAACCACTCGATTGACCCTGTCTCCACGACACTCTCAGGCAGTGCATTCCAGATGCTAACCACTCGATTCAACATGTCTCCCCCACACTCTCAAACAGTGCATTCTAGCTCCTAATCACTCGATTGACCCTGTCTCCACCACACTCTCAGACACTGCATTCCAGATCCTAATCACATGATTGACCCTGTCTCCACCACACTCTCGGACATTGCATTCCAGATCCTAACCACTCGATTGACCCTGTCTCCACCACACTCTCAGACAGTGCATAACAGATCCTCACCACTCGATTGAACCTGTCTCCACCACAATCTCCGGCAGTGCAATCCAGATCCTAACCACTCGATTGACCCTGTCTCCCCCACATCTCAGCCATTGCATTCCACATCCTAACCACTCGATTGACCATGTCTCCACCATAATCTCAAACAGTGCATTCCAGATCCTAACCACTCGATTGAACCTGTCTCCAAAACACTCTCAGACATTGAATTCCAGATCTTAACCACTCGATTGACCCGGTCCCCACCACGCTGTGCAGCAGGGCATTCCAGATCCTAACCACTCGATTGACCCTGTCTCCACCACACTCTCAGACAGTGCAAACCAAATCTTAACCACTCGATTGACCTGTCTCCTCCACACTCTCAAACAGTGCATTCTAGCTCCTAATCACTCGATTGACCCTGTCTCCACCACACTCTCAGACACTGCATTCCAGATCCTAATCACATGATTGTCCCTGTCTCCACCACACTCTCGGAAGGTGCATTCCAGATCCTAACAACTCGATTGACCCTGTCTCCACCACACTCTCAGACAGTGCATAACAGATCCTCACCACTCAATTGAACCTGTCTCCACCCCAATCTCAGGCAGTGCAAGCCAGATCCTAACCACTCGATTGACCCTGTCTCCACCACACTCTCAGACACTGCATTCCAGATCCTAATCACTCGATTGACCCTGTCTCCACCACACTCTCAGACAGTGCATTCCAGATCCTAACCACTCGATTGAACCTGTCTCCACCACACTCTCAGACATTGAATTCCAGATCCTAACCACTCGATTGACCCGGTCCCCACCACGCTCTGCAGCAGGGCATTCCAGATCCTAACCACTCGATTGACCCTGTCTCCACCACACTCTCAGACAGTGCAAACCAAATCTTAACCACTCGATTGACCTGTCTCCTCCACACACTCAGACAGTGCATTCCAGATCATAACCACTCGATTGACCCGGTCCCCAACACACTTTGCAGGAGCGTATTCCAGATCCTAACCACTCGATTGAACCTATCTCCACCACACTCTCAGACAGTGCATAACAGATCCTAACCACTCGATTGAACCTGTCTCCTCCACGCTCTCAGACATTGCATTCCACATCCTAACCACTATTTTGACCCTGTCTCCAAAACACTCTGAGACTCTGCATTTCAGATCATAATCAGTCAATTGACCCTGTCTCCACCACACTCTCGGATAGTGCATTCCAGATCCTAACAACGCGAATGTCCCTCTCTCCACCACACTCTCAGACAGTGCATTCCAGATCCTAACCACTCGATTGACCCGGTCCCCACCACACTTTGCAGCAGGCTATTCCAGTTCCTAACCACTTGATTGACCCTGTCTCCACCACACTCCCAGACAGTTCATTCCAGATCCTATCCATTCGATTGACCGTGTCTCCACCACACTCAGACAGTGCATTCCAGATCGTAAGCACTCGATTAACCCAGTCTCCACCACAATCTCAGACAGTGCATTCCAGATCCTAACCACTCAATTGAACCTGTCTCCACCACACTCTCAGGCAGTGCATAACAGATCCTAACCACTCGATTGAACATGTCTCCACCACAATCTCTGACAGTGCACTCCAGATCCTAACCACTCGATTGACCATGTCTCCACCATAATCTCAAACAATGCATTCCAGATCCTTACCACTCGAATAACCCTGTCTCCTCCACACTATCATACAGTGCATTCCAGATCCTAACAAATCGATTGAACCAGTCTCCACGACACTCTCAGACTTTCCATTCCAGATCCTAACCACTCGATTGACCCTGTCTCCACGACACTCTCAGGAAGTGCATTCCAGATGCTAACCACTCGATTCAACATGTCTCCCCCACACTCTCAAACAGTGCATTCTAGCTCCTAATCACTCGATTGACCCTGTCTCCACCACACTCTCAGACACTGCATTCCAGATCCTAATCACATGATTGACCCTGTCTCCACCACACTCTCGGACATTGCATTCCAGATCCTAACCACTCGATTGACCCTGTCTCCACCATAATCTCAAACAGTGCATTCCAGATCCTTAAAACTCAATTAACCCTGTCTCCACCACACTCTCATAAAGTGCATTCCAGATCCCAAACACTCAATTGAACCTTCTCCACGACATTCTCAGCCTTTCCATTCCAGATCCTAACCACTCGATTGACCCTGTCTCCACCTCATTCTCAGACAGTGCGTACCAGATCCTTACCACTCGATTGACCCTGTCTCCAACATAATCTCAGACAGTGCAATCCTGATCCTAACCACTCGATTGAACATGTCTCCACCACACTCTCAGACCTTGCATTCCGGATACTAACAACTCGATTGACCCAGTCCCCACCACACTCTGCAGCAGGGCATTCCAGATCCTAACCACTCGATTGACCCTGTCTCCACCACACTCTCAGACAGTGCAATCCAGAACTTCACCACTCGATTTACCCTGGCTGCTCCAAAACACTCAGACAGTGCATTCCAGATCATAAACACTCGATTGACCCTGTCCCCACCACACTCTGCAGCAGCGTATTCCAGATCCTAACCATTCGATTGACCCTGTCTCCACCACACTCAGACACTGCATTCCAGATCCTAAGCACACGATTAACCCAGTCTCCACCACACTCTCAGACAATGCATTCCAGATCCTAACCACTCGATTGACCATGTCTCGCCCCTAAGCACAGACAGTGCATTCCAGATCCTAACCACTTGATTGACGCTGTCTCCACGACACTCTCAGGCAGTGCATTCCAGATCCTAACCACTCGATTGAACCTGTCTCCACGACACTCTCAGGAAGTGCATTCCAGATGCTAACCACTCGATTCAACATGTCTCCCCCACACTCTCAAACAGTGCATCTTAGCTCCAAATCACTCGATTGACCCTGTCTCCACCACAATCTCAGACATTGCATTCCAGGTCCTAATCACATGATTGACCCTGTCTCCACCACACTCTCGGACATTGCATTCCAGATCCTAACCACTCGATTGACCCTGTCTCCACCACACTCTCAGACATTGAATTCCAGATCTTAACCACTCGATTGACCCGGTCCCCACCACGCTGTGCAGCAGGGCATTCCAGATCCTAACCACTCGATTGACCCTGTCTCCACCACACTCTCAGACAGTGCAAACCAAATCTTAACCACTCGATTGACCTGTCTCCTCCACACTCTCAAACAGTGTATTCTAGCTCCTAATCACTCGATTGACCCTGTCTCCACCACACTCTCAGACACTGCATTCCAGATCCTAATCACATGATTGTCCCTGTCTCCACCACACTCTCGGAAGGTGCATTCCAGATCCTAACAACTCGATTGACCCTGTCTCCACCACACTCTCAGACAGTGCATAACAGATCCTCACCACTCAATTGAACCTGTCTCCACCACAATCTCAGGCAGTGCAAGCCAGATCCTAACCACTCGATTGACCCTGTCTCCACCACACTCTCAGACACTGCATTCCAGATCCTAATCACTCGATTGACCCTGTCTCCACCACACTCTCAGACAGTGCATTCCAGATCCTAACCACTCGATTGAACCTGTCTCCACCACACTCTCAGACATTGAATTCCAGATCCTAACCACTCGATTGACCCAGTCCCCACCACGCTCTGCAGCAGGGCATTCCAGATCCTAACCACTCGATTGACCCTGTCTCCACCACACTCTCAGACAGTGCAAACCAAATCTTAACCACTCGATTGACCTGTCTCCTCCACACACTCAGACAGTGCATTCCAGATCATAACCACTCGATTGACCCGGTCCCCAACACACTTTGCAGGAGCGTATTCCAGATCCTAACCACTCGATTGAACCTATCTCCACCACACTCTCAGACAGTGCATAACAGATCCTAACCACTCGATTGAACCTGTCTCCTCCACGCTCTCAGACATTGCATTCCACATCCTAACCACTATTTTGACCCTGTCTCCAAAACACTCTGAGACTCTGCATTTCAGATCATAATCAGTCAATTGACCCTGTCTCCACCACACTCTCGGATAGTGCATTCCAGATCCTAACAACGCGAATGTCCCTCTCTCCACCACACTCTCAGACAGTGCATTCCAGATCCTAACCACTCGATTGACCCGGTCCCCACCACACTTTGCAGCAGGCTATTCCAGTTCCTAACCACTTGATTGACCCTGTCTCCACCACACTCCCAGACAGTTCATTCCAGATCCTATCCATTCGATTGACCGTGTCTCCACCACACTCAGACAGTGCATTCCAGATCGTAAGCACTCGATTAACCCAGTCTCCACCACACTCTCAGACAGTGCATTCCAGATCCTAACCACTCAATTGAACCTGTCTCCACCACACTCTCAGGCAGTGCATAACAGATCCTAACCACTCGATTGAACATGTCTCCACCACAATCTCTGACAGTGCACTCCAGATCCTAACCACTCGATTGACCATGTCTCCACCATAATCTCAAACAATGCATTCCAGATCCTTACCACTCGAATAACCGTGTCTCCTCCACACTATCATACAGTGCATTCCAGATCCTAACAAATCGATTGAACCTGTCTCCACGACACTCTCAGACTTTCCATTCCAGATCCTAACCACTCGATTGACCCTGTCTCCACGACACTCTCAGGAAGTGCATTCCAGATGCTAACCACTCGATTCAACATGTCTCCCCCACACTCTCAAACAGTGCATTCTAGCTCCTAATCACTCGATTGACCCTGTCTCCACCACACTCTCAGACACTGCATTCCAGATCCTAATCACATGATTGACCCTGTCTCCACCACACTCTCGGACATTGCATTCCAGATCCTAACCACTCGATTGACCCTGTCTCCACCACACTCTCAGACAGTGCATAACAGATCCTCACCACTCGATTGAACCTGTCTCCACCACAATCTCCGGCAGTGCAATCCAGATCCTAACCACTCGATTGACCCTGTCTCCCTCACATCTCAGACATTGCATTCCACATCCTAACCACTCGATTGACCATGTCTCCACCATAATCTCAAACAGTGCATTCCAGATCCTTAAAACTCAATTAACCCTGTCTCCACCACACTCTCATAAAGTGCATTCCAGATCCCAAACACTCAATTGAACCTTCTCCACGACACTCTCAGCCTTTCCATTCCAGATCCTAACCACTCGATTGACCCTGTCTCCACCTCATTCTCAGACAGTGCGTACCAGATCCTTACCACTCGATTGACCCTGTCTCCAACATAATCTCAGACAGTGCAATCCTGATCCTAACCACTCGATTGAACATGTCTCCACCACACTCTCAGACCTTGCATTCCGGATACTAACGACTCGATTGACCCAGTCCCCACCACACTCTGCAGCAGGGCATTCCAGATCCTAACCACTCGATTGACCCTGTCTCCACCACACTCTCAGACAGTGCAATCCAGAACTTCACCACTCGATTTACCCTGGCTGCTCCAAAACACTCAGACAGTGCATTCCAGATCATAAACACTCGATTGACCCTGTCCCCACCACACTCTGCAGCAGCGTATTCCAGATCCTAACCATTCGATTGACCCTGTCTCCACCACACTCAGACACTGCATTCCAGATCCTAAGCACACGATTAACCCAGTCTCCACCACACTCTCAGACAATGCATTCCAGATCCTAACCACTCGATTGACCATGTCTCGCCCCTAAGCACAGACAGTGCATTCCAGATCCTAACCACTTGATTGACGCTGTCTCCACGACACTCTCAGGCAGTGCATTCCAGATCCTAACCACTCGATTGAACCTGTCTCCCCCATACTCTCAGACAGTGCATTCTAGCTCCTAATCACACGATTGACCCTCTCTCCAAAACACTCTGAGACACTGCATTTCAGATCCTAATCATTCGATTGACCCTGTCTCCACCGCACTCTCGGATAGTGCATTCCAGATCCTAACCTCTCGATTGAACCTGTCTCCACCACACTCTCAGGCAGTGCATTCCAGATGCTAACCACTCGATTGAACCTGTCTCCCCCACACTCTCAAACAGTGCATTCTAGCTCCTAATCACTCGATTGACCCGGTCCCCAACACACTCTGCCGCAGGCTATTCCAGATCCTAACCACTCTATTGACCCTGTCTCCAAAACACTCTCAGACAGTTCGTTCCAGATCCTATCCATTCGATTGACCCTCTCTCCACGAGACTCAGACAGTGCATTCCATGTCCTAATCACTCGATTGACCCTGTCTCCACCACACTCTCGGACAGTGCATTTCAGATCCTAACCACTCGATTGACCCTGTCTCCACCACACACGCAGGCAGCGCATTCCAGATGCTAACCACTCGATTGAACCTCTCTCCCCCACATTCTCAAACAGTGCATTCTCGCTCCTAATCACTCGATTGACCCTGTCTCCACCACACTCTCAGACACTGCATTCCACATCCTAATCACTCGATTGACCCTGTCTCCTACACACTCTCAAACAGTGCATTCTAGCTCCTAATCACTCGATTGACCCTGTCTCCACCACACTCTCAGACACTGCATTCCAGATCCTAATCACTCGATTGACCCTGTCTCCACCACACTCTCAGACAGTGCATTCCAGATCCTAACCACTCGATTGAACCTGTCTCCACCACACTCTCAGACATTGAATTCCAGATCCTAACCACTCGATTGACCCGGTCCCCACCACGTTCTGCAGCAGGGCATTCCAGATCCTAACCACTCGATTGACCCTGTCTCCACCACACTCTCAGACAGTGCAAACCAAATCTTAACCACTCGATTGACCTGTCTCCTCCACACACTCAGACAGTGCATTCCACATCATAACCACTCGATTGACCCGATCCCCACCACACTCTGCAGGAGCATATTCCAGTTCCTAACCACTCGATTGAACCTGTCTCCACCACACTCTCAGACAGTGCATAACAGATCCTAACCACTCGATTGAACCTGTCTCCTCCACGCTCTCAGACATTGCATTCCACATCCTAACCACTATTTTGACCCTGTCTCCAAAACACTCTGAGACACTGCATTTCAGATCATAATCATTCGATTGACCCTGTCTCCACCACACTCTCGGATAGTGCATTCCAGATCCTAACCACGCGAATGACCCTCTCTCCACCACACTCTCAGAAAGTGCATTCCAGATCCTAACCACTCGATTGACCCGGTCCCCATCACACTTTGCAGCAGGCTATTCCAGTTCCTATCCACTTGATTGACCCTGTCTCCACCACACTCTCAGACAGTTCATTCCAGATCCAATCCATTCGATTGACCGTGTCTCCACCACACTCAGACAGTGCATTCCAGATCGTAAGCACTCGATTAACCCAGTCTCCACCACACTCTCAGACAGTGCATTCCAGATCCTAACCACTCGATTGAACCTGTCTCCACCACACTCTCAGGCAGTGCATAACAGATCCTAACCACTCGATTGAACATGTCTCCACCACAATCTCTGACAGTGCACTCCAGATCCTAACCTCTCGATTGACCCTGTCTCCCCCACACTTTCAGACATTGCATTCCACATCCTAACCACTCGATTGACCATGTCTCCACCATAATCTCAAACAATGCATTCCAGATCCTTACCACTCGAATAACCCTGTCTCCTCCACACTATCATACAGTGCATTCCAGATCCTAACAAATCGATTGAACCTGTCTCCACGACACTCTCAGACTTTCCATTCCAGATCCTAACCACTCGATTGACCCTGTCTCCACGACACTCTCAGGCGGTGCATTCCAGATGCTAACCACTCGATTGAACATGTCTCCCCCACACTCTCAAACAGTGCATTCTAGCTCCTAATCACTCGATTGACCCTGTCTCCACCACACTCTCAGACACTGCATTCCAGATCCTAATCACATGATTGACCCTGTCTCCACCACACTCTCGGACAGTGCATTCCAGATCCTAACCACTCGATTGACCCTGTCTCCACCACACTCTCAGACAGTGCATAACAGATCCTCACCACTCGATTGAACCTGTCTCCACCACATCTCAGACATTGCATTCCACATCCTAACCACTCGATTGACCATGTCTCCACCATAATCTCAAACAGTGCATTCCAGATCCTTAAAACTCAATTAACCCTGTCTCCACCACACTCTCATAAAGTGCATTCCAGATCCCAAACACTCAATTGAACCTTCTCCACGACACTCTCAGCCTTTCCATTCCAGATCCTAACCACTCGATTGACCCTGTCTCCACCTCATTCTCAGACAGTGCGTACCAGATCCTTACCACTCGATTGACCCTGTCTCCAACATAATCTCAGACAGTGCAATCCTGATCCTAACCACTCGATTGAACATGTCTCCACCACACTCTCAGACCTTGCATTCCGGATACTAACGACTCGATTGACCCAGTCCCCACCACACTCTGCAGCAGGGCATTCCAGATCCTAACCACTCGATTGACCCTGTCTAAACCACACTCTCAGACAGTGCAATCCTGATCTTCACCACTCGATTTACCCTGGCTGCTCCACACACTCAGACAGTGCATTCCAGATCATAACCACTCGATTGACCCTGTCCCCACCACACTCTGCAGCAGCGTATTCCAGATCCTAACCATTCGATTGACCCTGTCTCCACCACACTCAGACACTGCATTCCATTTCCTAAGCACACGATTAACCCAGTCTCCACCACACTCTCAGACAGTGCATTCCAGATCCTAACCACTTGATTGACGCTGTCTCCACGACACTCTCAGGCAGTGTATTCCAGATCCTAATCACTCGATTGACCCTCTCTCCAAAACACTCTGAGACACTGAATTTCAGATCCTAATCATTCGATTGACCCTGTCTCCACCACACTCTTGGATAGTGCATTCCAGATCCTAACCTCTCGATTGAACCTGTCTCCCCCACACTCTCAGACATTGCATTCCACATCCTAACCACTCGATTGACCATGTCTCCACCATAATCTCAAACGATGCATTCCAGATCCCTACCACTCGAATAACCCTGTCTCCTCGACACTCTCATACAGTGCATTCCAGATCCTAACAAATCGATTGAACCTGTCTCTTCGACATTCTCAGACTTTCCATTCCAGATCCTAAACACTCGATTGACCCTGTCTCCACGACACTCTCAGGCAGTGCATTCCAGATCCTAACCTCTCGATTGAACCTGTCTCCCCCACACTCTCAGACATTGCATTCCACATCCTAACCACTCGATTGACCATGTCTCCACCATAATCTCAAACGATGCATTCCAGATCCTTACCGCTCGAATAACCCTGTCTCCTCGACACTCTCATACAGTGCATTCCAGATCCTAACAAATCGATTGAACCTGTCTCTTCGACACTCTCAGACTTTCCATTCCAGATCCTAAACACTCGATTGACCCTGTCTCCACGACACTCTCAGGCAGTGCATTCTAGCTCCTAATCACTCGATTGACCCTGTCTCCACCACACTCTCAGACACTGCATTCAAGATCCGAATCACTCGATTGACCGTGTCTCCACCACACTCTTGGACAGTGCATTCCAGATCCTAAACACTCGATTGACCCTGTCTCCCCCACATCTCAGACATTGCATTCCACATCCTAACCACTCGATTGACCATGTCTCCACCATAATCTCAAACAATGCATTCCAGATCCTTAAAACTCGATTAACCCTGTCTCCACCACACGCTCATACAGTGCATTCCACATCCTAACCACTCAGTAGAATCTTCCCCACGACTATCTCAGCCTTTCCATTCCAGATCCTAACCACTCGATTGACCCTGTCTCCTCCACAAACTCAGACAGTGCAGTCCAGATCATAACCACACGATTGACCCGGTCCCCACCACCCTCTGCAGCAGCGTATTCCAGATCCTAACCATTCGATTGACCCTGTCTCCACGACACTCTCAGGCAGTGCATTCCAGATCCTAACCACTCGATTGAACCTGTCTCCCCCACACTCTCAGACAGTGCATTCTAGCTCCTAATCACTCGATTGACCCTGTCTCCAAAACACTCTGAGACACTGCATTTCAGATCCTAATCATTCGATTGACCCTGTCTCCACCACACTCTCGGATAGTGCATTCCAGATCGTAACCACTCGAATGACCCTGTCTCCATCACACTCTCAGACAGTGCATTCCAGATCCTAACCACTCGATTGACCAAGCCTCCACCACACTCTCAGACATTGCATTCCACATCCTAACCACTCGACTGACCATGTCTCCACCATAATCTCAAACAATGCATTCCAGATCCTTTCCACTCGAATAACCCTGTCTCCTCCACACTCTCATACAGTGCATTCCAGATCCAAACAAGTCGATTGAACCTGTCTCCACGACACTCTCAGACTTTCCATTCCAGATCCTAACTACCCAATTGACCCTGTCTCCACGACAATCTCAGGCAGTGCATTCCAGATGCTAACCACTCGATTGAACCTGTCTCCCCCACACTCTCAAACAGTGCATTCGAGCTCCTAATCACTCGATTGACCCTGTCTCCACCACACTCTCAGACACTGCATTCCAGATCCTAATCATTCGATTGGCCCTGTCTCCACCACACTGTTGGACAGCGCATTCCAGATCCTAATCACTCGTTTGACCCTGTCTCCACCACACTCTCAGAAAGTGCATAACAGATCCTCACCACTCGATTGAACCTGTCTCCACCACAATCTCAGGCAGTGCAATCCAGATCCTAACCACTCGATTGACCCTGTCTCCCCCACATCTCAGACATTGCATTCCACATCCTAACCACTCGATTGACTATGTCTCCACCATAATCTCAAACAATGCATTCCAGATCCTTAAAACTCGCTTCACCCTGTCTCCACCACACTCTCAGACAGTGCATTCCAGATCATAACCACACGATTGACCCGGTCACCACCACCCTCTGCAGCAGCGTATTCCAGATACTAACCATTCGATTGACCCTGTCTCCACCACACTCAGACAGTGCATTCCAGATTCTAAGCACACGATTAACCATGTCTCCCCCCTACCCACAGACAGTGCATTCCAGATCCTCACCACTCAATTGACACTGTATCCAAAACACTCTGAGACACTGCATTTCAGATCATAATCATTCGATTGACCCTGTCTCCACCACACTCTCGGATAGTGCATTCCAGATCCTAACCACTCGAAAAACCCTGGCTCCACCACAGTCTCAGAGAGTGCATTCCAGATCCTAACCACTCGATTGACCCCGTCCCCACCACACTCTGCCGCAGGCTATTCCAGATCCTAACCACTCGATTGACACTATCTCCACCACACTCTCAGACAGTTCATTCCATATCCTATCCATTGGATTGACCCTGTCTCCACCAGACGCAGACAGTGCATTCCATGTCCCAATCACTCGATTGACCCTGTCTCCACCACACTCTCGGACAGTGAATTCCAGATCCTAACCACTTTATTGACCCTGTCTCCACGACACTCACAGGCAGAGCATTCCAGATGCTAACCAATCGATTGAACCTGTCTCCCCCACACTCTCAAACAGTGCATTCTAGCTCCTAATCACTCGATTGACCCTGTCTCCAAAACACTCTGAGACACTGCATTTCAGATCCTAACCACTCGATTGACCCTGTCTCCACCACACTCTCGGACAGTGCAATCCAGATCTTCACCACTCGATTGACCCTGGCTCCTCCACACACTCAGACAGTGCATTCCAGATCATCACCACTCGATTGACCCTGTCCCCAACACAATCTGCAGCAGCGTATTCCAGATCCTAACCATTCGATTGACCCAGTCTCCACCACACTCAGTCAGTGCATTCCAGATCCTAACCACTCGATTGACCCGGTCCCCATCACACTTTGCAGCAGGCTATTCCAGTTCCTATCCACTTGATTGACCCTGCCTCCACCACACTCTCAGACAGTTCATTCCAGATCCTATCCATTCGATTGACCGTGTCTCCACCACACTCAGACAGTGCATTCCAGATCGTAAGCACTCAATTAACCCAGTCTCCACCACACTCTCAGACAGTGCATTCCAGATCCTAACCACTCGATTGAACCTGTCTCCACCACACTCTCAGGCAGTGCATAACAGATCCTAACCACTCGATTGAACATGTCTCCACCACAATCTCTGACAGTGCACTCCAGATCCTAACCTCTCGATTGACCCTGTCTCCCCCACACTCTCAGACATTGCATTCCACATCCTAACCACTCGATTGACCATGTCTCCACCATAATCTCAAACAATGCATTCCAGATCCTTACCACTCGAATAACCCTGTCTCCTCCACACTATCATACAGTGCATTCCAGATCCTAACAAATCGATTGAACCTGTCTCCACGACACTCTCAGACTTTCCATTCCAGATCCTAACCACTCGATTGACCCTGTCTCCACGACACTCTCAGGCGGTGCATTCCAGATGCTAACCACTCGATTGAACATGTCTCCCCCACACTCTCAAACAGTGCATTCTAGCTCCTAATCACTCGATTGACCCTGTCTCCACCACACTCTCAGACACTGCATTCCAGATCCTAATCACATGATTGACCCTGTCTCCACCACACTCTCGGACAGTGCATTCCAGATCCTAACCACTCGATTGACCCTGTCTCCACCACACTCTCAGACAGTGCATAACAGATCCTCACCACTCGATTGAACCTGTCTCCACCACATCTCAGACATTGCATTCCACATCCTAACCACTCAATTGACCATGTCTCCACCATAATCTCAAACAGTGCATTCCAGATCCTTAAAACTCAATTAACCCTGTCTCCACCACACTCTCATAAAGTGCATTCCAGATCCCAAACACTCAATTGAACCTTCTCCACGACACTCTCAGCCTTTCCATTCCAGATCCTAACCACTCGATTGACCCTGTCTCCACCTCATTCTCAGACAGTGCGTACCAGATCCTTACCACTCGATTGACCCTGTCTCCAACATAATCTCAGACAGTGCAATCCTGATCCTAACCACTCGATTGAACATGTCTCCACCACACTCTCAGACCTTGCATTCCGGATACTAACGACTCGATTGACCCAGTCCCCACCACACTCTGCAGCAGGGCATTCCAGATCCTAACCACTCGATTGACCCTGTCTAAACCACACTCTCAGACAGTGCAATCCTGATCTTCACCACTCGATTTACCCTGGCTGCTCCACACACTCAGACAGTGCATTCCAGATCATAACCACTCGATTGACCCTGTCCCCACCACACTCTGCAGCAGCGTATTCCAGATCCTAACCATTCGATTGACCCTGTCTCCACCACACTCAGACACTGCATTCCATATCCTAAGCACACGATTAACCCAGTCTCCACCACACTCTCAGACAGTGCATTCCAGATCCTAACCACTTGATTGACGCTGTCTCCACGACACTCTCAGGCAGTGCATTCCAGATCCTAATCACTCGATTGACCCTCTCTCCAAAACACTCTGAGACACTGAATTTCAGATCCTAATCATTCGATTGACCCTGTCTCCACCACACTCTTGGATAGTGCATTCCAGATCCTAACCTCTCGATTGAACCTGTCTCCCCCACACTCTCAGACATTGCATTCCACATCCTAACCACTCGATTGACCATGTCTCCACCATAATCTCAAACGATGCATTCCAGATCCCTACCACTCGAATAACCCTGTCTCCTCGACACTCTCATACAGTGCATTCCAGATCCTAACAAATCGATTGAACCTGTCTCTTCGACATTCTCAGACTTTCCTTTCCAGATCCTAAACACTCGATTGACCCTGTCTCCACGACACTCTCAGGCAGTGCATTCCAGATCCTAACCTCTCGATTGAACCTGTCTCCCCCACACTCTCAGACATTGCATTCCACATCCTAACCACTCGATTGACCATGTCTCCACCATAATCTCAAACGATGCATTCCAGATCCTTACCGCTCGAATAACCCTGTCTCCTCGACACTCTCATACAGTGCATTCCAGATCCTAACAAATCGATTGAACCTGTCTCTTCGACACTCTCAGACTTTCCATTCCAGATCCTAAACACTCGATTGACCCTGTCTCCACGACACTCTCAGGCAGTGCATTCTAGCTCCTAATCACTCGATTGACCCTGTCTCCACCACACTCTCAGACACTGCATTCAAGATCCGAATCACTCGATTGACCGTGTCTCCACCACACTCTTGGACAGTGCATTCCAGATCCTAACCACTCGATTGACCCTGTCTCCCCCACATCTCAGACATTGCATTCCACATCCTAACCATTCGATTGACCATGTCTCCACCATAATCTCAAACAATGCATTCCAGATCCTTAAAACTCGATTAACCCTGTCTCCACCACACGCTCATACAGTGCATTCCACATCCTAACCACTCAATAGAATCTTCCCCACGACTATCTCAGCCTTTCCATTCCAGATCCTAACCACTCGATTGACCTTGTCTCCTCCACAAACTCAGACAGTGCAGTCCAGATCATAACCACACGATTGACCCGGTCCCCACCACCCTCTGCAGCAGCGTATTCCAGATCCTAACCATTCGATTGACCCTGTCTCCACGACACTCTCAGGCAGTGCATTCCAGATCCTAACCACTCGATTGAACCTGTCTCCCCCACACTCTCAGACAGTGCATTCTAGCTCCTAATCACTCGATTGACCCTGTCTCCAAAACACTCTGAGACACTGCATTTCAGATCCTAATCATTCGATTGACCCTGTCTCCACCACACTCTCGGATAGTGCATTCCAGATCCGAACCACTCGAATGACCCTGTCTCCATCACACTCTCAGACAGTGCATTCCAGATCCTAACCACTCGATTGACCCAGCCTCCACCACACTCTCAGACATTGCATTCCACATCCTAACCACTCGACTGACCATGTCTCCACCATAATCTCAAACAATGCATTCCAGATCCTTTCCACTCGAATAACACTGTCTCCTCCACACTCTCATACAGTGCATTCCAGATCCAAACAAGTCGATTGAACCTGTCTCCACGACACTCTCAGACTTTCCATTCCAGATCCTAACTACCCAATTGACCCTGTCTCCACGACAATCTCAGGCAGTGCATTCCAGATGCTAACCACTCGATTGAACCTGTCTCCCCCAAACTCTCAAACAGTGCATTCGAGCTCCTAATCATTCGATTGGCCCTGTCTCCACCACACTGTTGGACAGCGCATTCCAGATCCTAATCACTCGTTTGACCCTGTCTCCACCACACTCTCAGACAGTGCATAACAGATCCTCACCACTCGATTGAACCTGTCTCCACCACAATCTCAGGCAGTGCAATCCAGATCCTAACCACTCGATTGACCCTGTCTCCCCCACATCTCAGACATTGCATTCCACATCCTAACCACTCGATTGACTATGTCTCCACCATAATCTCAAACAATGCATTCCAGATCCTTAAAACTCGCTTCACCCTGTCTCCACCACACTCTCAGACAGTGCATTCCAGATCATAACCACACGATTGACCCGGTCACCACCACCCTCTGCAGCAGCGTATTCCAGATACTAACCATTCGATTGACCCTGTCTCCACCACACTCAGACAGTGCATTCCAGATTCTAAGCACACGATTAACCATGTCTCCCCCCTACCCACAGACAGTGCATTCCAGATCCTCACCACTCAATTGACACTGTATCCAAAACACTCTGAGACACTGCATTTCAGATCATAATCATTCGATTGACCCTGTCTCCACCACACTCTCGGATAGTGCATTCCAGATCCTAACCACTCGAAA
The DNA here is from genome assembly GCF_017639515.1 of Carcharodon carcharias. Lineage (NCBI taxonomy): Eukaryota > Metazoa > Chordata > Chondrichthyes > Lamniformes > Lamnidae > Carcharodon > Carcharodon carcharias. The sequence goes on from NC_054479.1 coordinate 81,347,536, forward strand.
AACCCTGGCTCCACCACAGTCTCAGAGAGTGCATTCCAGATCCTAACCACTCGATTGACCCCGTCCCCACCACACTCTGCCGCAGGCTATTCCAGATCCTAACCACTCGATTGACACTATCTCCACCACACTCTCAGACAGTTCATTCCATATCCTATCCATTGGATTGACCCTGTCTCCACCAGACGCAGACAGTGCATTCCATGTCCCAATCACGCGATTGACCCTGTCTCCACCACACTCTCGGACAGTGAATTCCAGATCCTAACCACTTTATTGACCCTGTCTCCACGACACTCACAGGCAGAGCATTCCAGATGCTAACCAATCGATTGAACCTGTCTCCCCCACACTCTCGGACAGTGCATTCTAGCTCCTAATCACTCGATTGACCCTGTCTCCAAAACACTCTGAGACACTGCATTTCAGATCCTAACCACTCGATTGACCCTGTCTCCACCACACTCTCGGACAGTGCAATCCAGATCTTCACCACTCGATTGACCCTGGCTCCTCCACACACTCAGACAGTGCATTCCAGATCATCACCACTCGATTGACCCTATCCCTAACACAATCTGCAGCAGCGTATTCCAGATCCTAACCATTCGATTGACCCTGTCTCCACCACACTCAGACAGTGCATTCCAGATCCTAAGCACACGATTAACCCAGTCTCCACCACACTCTCAGACAGTGCATTCCAGATCCTAACCACTCGATTGACCATGTCTCCCCCCTACCCACAGACAGTGCATTCCAGATCCTAACCACTCGATTGACGCCCTCTCCACGACACTCTCAGGCAGTGCATTCCAGATCCTAACCGCTCGATTGAACCTATCTCCCCCACACTCTCAGACAGTGCATTCTAGTTCCTAATCAATCGATTGAACATGTCTCCACCACAATCTCAGACAGTGCAATCCAGATCCTAACCTCTCGATTGACCCTGTCTCCCCCACACACTCAGATATTGCATTCCACATCCTAACCACTCGATTGACCATGTCTCCACCATAATCTCAAGCCATGCATTCCAGATCCTTACCACTCAAATAACCCTGTCTCCTCCACAGTCTCATACAGTGCATTCCAGATCCTAACAAATCGATTGAACCTGTCTCCACGACACTCTCGGCCTTTCCATTCCAGATCCTAACCACTCGATTGACCCTGTCTCCACGACACTCTCAGGCAGTGCATTCCTGATGCTAACCACTCGATTGAACCTGTCTCCCCCACACTCTCATACAGTGCATTCTAGCTCCTAATCACTCGATTGACCCTGTCTCCACCACACTCTCAGACACTGCATTCCAGATCCTAATCACTCGATTGACCCTGTCTCCACCACACTCTCGGACAGTGCATTCCAGATCCTAACCACTCGAATGAACCTGTCTCCACCACACACTCAGACAGTGCATTCCAGATCCTAACCACTCGATTGACCCGGTCCCCACCACACTCTGCCGCAGGCTATTCCAGATCCTAACCACTCGATTGACCCTCTCTCCACCACACTCTCATACAGTTCATTCCAGATCCTATCCATTTGATTGACCCTGTCTCCACCAGCCTCAGACAGTGCATTCCATGTCCTAATCACTCGATTGACCCTGTCTCCACCACACTCTCGGACAGTGCATTCCAGATCCTAACCACTCGATTGACCCTGTCTCCACGACACTCGCAGGCAGCGCATTCCAGATGCTAACCACTCGATTGAACCTGTCTCCCCCACATTCTCAAACAGTGCAATCTTGCTCCAAATCACTCTATTGACCCTGTCTCCACCACAGTCTCAGACACTGCATTCCAGATCCTAATCACTCGATTGACCCGGTCCCCACCACGCTCTGCAGCAGGGCATTCCAGATCCTAAACACTCGATTGACCCTCTCTCCACCACACTCTCAGACAGTGCATACCAGATCCTAACAAATCGATTGAACCTGTCTCCTCGACACTCTCAGACTTTCCATTCCAGATCCTAAACACTCGATTGACCCTGTCTCCACGACACTCTCAGGCAGTGCATTCCAGATACTAACCACTCGATTGAACCTGTCTCCCCCACACTCTCACACAGTGCATTCTAGCTCCTAATCACTCGATTGACCCTGTCTCCACCACACTCTCAGACACTGCATTCAAGATCCTAATCACTCGATTGACCGTGTCTCCACCACACTCTTGGACAATGCATTCCAGATCCTAACCACTCGATTGACCCTGTCTCCCCCACATCTCAGACATTGCATTCCACATCCTAACCACTCGATTGACCATGTCTCCACCATAATCTCAAACAATGCATTCCAGATCCTTAAAACTCGATTAACCCTGTCTCCACCACACTCTCATACAGTGCATTCCAGATCGCAACCACTCAATAGAATCTTCCCCACGACAATCTCAGCCTTTCCATTCCAGATCCTAACCACTCGATTGACCCGGTCCCCACCACCCAATGCAGCAGCGTATTCCAGATCCTAACCATTCGATTGACCCTGTCTGCACCACACTCAGACACTGCATTCCAGATTCTAAGCACACGATAACCCAGTCTCCACCACACTCTCAGATAGTGAATTCCAGATCCTAACCACTCGATTGACCATGTCTCCCCCCTACCACAGACAGTGCATTCCAGATCCTAACCACTCGATTGACGCTGTCTCCACGACACTCTCAGGCAGTGCATTCCAGATCCTAACCACTCGATTGAACCTGTCTCCCCCACACTCTCAGACAGTGCATTCTAGCTCCTAATCCCTGGATTGAACCTGTCTCCAAAACACTCTGAGACAGTGCATTTCAGATCCTAATCATTCGATTGACACTGTCTCCACCACACTCTCGGATAGTGCATTCCAGATCCTAACCACTCGAATGACCCTGTCTCCATCACACTCTCAGACAGTGCATTCCAGATCCTAACCACTCGATTGACCCGGTCTCCACCACACTCTGCAGCAGGCTATTCCAGATCCTAACCACTCGATTGACCCTGTCTCCAAAACGCTCTCAGACATTGCATTCCACATCCTAACCACTCGATTGACCATGTCTCCAACATAATCTCAAACAATGCATTCCAGATCCTTACCACTCGAATAACACTGTCTCCTCCACACTCTCATACAGTGCATTCCAGATCCTAACAAATCGATTGAACCTGTCTCCACCACACTCTCAGACTTTCCATTCCAGATCCTAACCACCCAATTGACCCTGTCTCCACGACATTCTCAGGCAGTGCATTCCAGATCCTATCCATTCGAAGGACCCTGTCTCCACCTGACTCAGACAGTGCATTCCATGTCCTAATCACTCGATTGACCCTGTCTCCACCACACTCTCGGACAGTGCATTCCAGATCCTAACCACTCGATTGACCCTGTCTCCAGGACACTCGCAGGCAGCACATTCCAGATGCTAATCACTCGATTGACCCTGTCTCCACCACACTCTCAGACACTGCATTCCAGATCCAAATCACTCGATTAACCCTGTCTCCTCCACACTCTCAAACAGTCCATTCCAGATCCTAATCACTCGATTGACCCTGTCTCCACCACACTCTCAGACAGTGCATTCCAGATCCTAACCACTCGATTGACCCTGTCTCCACCAAACTCTCAGAGAGTGCATAACAGATCCTAACCACTCGATTGAACCTGTCTCCACCACACTCTCAGACATTGATTTCCAGATCCTAACCACTCGATTGACCCGGTCCCCACCACGCTCTGCAGCAGGGCATTCCAGATCCTAACCACTCGATTGACCCTGTCTCCACCACACTCTCAGACAGTGCAATCCAGATCTTAACCACTCGATTGACCTGTCTCCTCCACACACTCAGACAGTGCATTCCAGATCATAACCACTCGATTGACCCGGTCTCCACCACACTCTGCAGGAGCGTATTCCAGATCCTAACCACTCGATTGAACCTGTTTCCACCACACTCTCAGACAGTGCATAACAGATCCTAACCACTCGATTGAACCTGTCTCCAACACAATCTCAGACAGTGCAATCCAGATCCTAACCTCTCGATTGACCCTGTCTCCCCCACACTCTCAGACATTGTATTCCACATCCTAACCACTCGATTGACCCTGTCTCCAAAACACTCTGAGACACTGCATTTCAGATCCTAATCATCCGATTGAACCCGTCTCCACCACACTCTCGGATAGTGCATTCCAGATCCTAACCACGCGAATGACCTGTCTCCACCACACTCTCAGACAGTGCATTCCAGATGCTAACCACTCGATTGACCCGGTCCCCACCACACGCTGCAGCAGGCTATTCCAGTTCCTAACCACTTGATTGACCCTGTCTCCACCACACTCTCAGAGAGTTCATTGCAGATCCTATCCATTCGATTGACCCTGTCTCCACCACACTCAGACAGTGCATTCCAGATCGTAAGCACTCGATTAAACCAGTCTCCACCACACTCTCAGACAGTGCATTCCAGATCCTAACCACTCGATTGAACCTGTCTCCACCACACTCTCAGGCAGTGCATAACAGATCCTAACCACTCGATTGAACATGTCTCCACCACACTCTCAGACATTGCATTCCACATCCTAACCACTCGATTGACCATGTCTCCACCATAATCTCAAGCAATGCATTCCAGATCCTTACCACTCGAATAACCCTGTCTCCTCCACACTCTCATACAGTGCATTCCAGATCCTTAGAAATCGATTGAACCTGTCTCCACGACACTCTCAGGCATTGCATTCCTGATGCTAACCACTCGCTTGAACCTATCGCCCCCACACTCTCATACAGTGCATTCTAGCTCCTAATCACTCGATTGACCCTGTCTCCACCAAACACTCAGACAGTGCATTCCAGATCCTAACCACTCGATTGACCCGGTCCCCACCACACTCTGCCGCAGGCTATTCCAGATCCTAGCCACTCGATTGACCCTCTCTCCACCACACTCTCATACAGTTCATTCCAGATCCTATCCATTTGATTGACCCTGTCTCCACCAGCCTCAGACAGTGCATTCCATGTCCTAATCACTCGATTGACACTGTCTCCACCACACTCTCGGACAGTGCATTCCAGATCCTAACCACTCGATTGACCCTGTCTCCACGACACTCGCAGGCAGCGCATTCCAGATGCTAACCACTCGATTGAACCTGTCTGCCCCACATTTTCAAACAGTGCAATCTTGCTCCAAATCACTCTATTGACCCTGTCTCCACCACAGTCTCAGACACTGCATTCCAGATCCTAATCACTCGATTGACCCGGTCCCCACCACGCTCTGCAGCAGGGCATTCCAGATCCTAAACACTCGATTGACCCTCTCTCCACCACACTCTCAGACAGTGCATACCAGATCCTAACAAATCGATTGAACCTGTCTCCTCGACACTCTCAGACTTTCCATTCCAGATCCTAAACACTCGATTGACCCTGTCTCCACGACACTCTCAGGCAGTGCATTCCAGATACTAACCACTCGATTGAACCTGTCTCCCCCACACTCTCAAACAGTGCATTCTAGCTCCTAATCACTCGATTGACCCTGTCTCCACCACACTCTCAGACACTGCATTCAAGATCCTAATCACTCGATTGACCGTGTCTCCACCACACTCTTGGACAATGCATTCCAGATCCTAACCACTCGATTGACCCTGTCTCCCCCACATCTCAGACATTGCATTCCACATCCTAACCACTCGATTGACCATGTCTCCACCATAATCTCAAACAATGCATTCCAGATCCTTAAAACTCGATTAACCCTGTCTCCACCACACTCTCATACAGTGCATTCCAGATCGCAACCACTCAGTAGAATCTTCCCCACGACAATCTCAGCCTTTCCATTCCAAATCCTAACCACTCGATTGACCCTGTCTCCTCCACACACTCAGACAGTGCATTCCAGATCATAACCACTCGATTGACCCGGTCCCCACCACCCTCTGCAGCAGCGTATTCCAGATCCTAACCATTCGATTGACCCTGTCTCCACCACACTCAGACACTGCATTCCAGATTCTAAGCACACGATAACCCAGTCTCCACCACACTCTCAGATAGTGAATTCCAGATCCTAACCACTCGATTGACCATGTCTCCCCCCTACCCACAGACAGTGCATTCCAGATCCTAACCACTCGATTGACGCTGTCTCCACGACACTCTCAGGCAGTGCATTCCAGATCCTAACCACTCGATTGAACCTGTCTCCCCCACACTCTCAGACAGTGCATTCTAGCTCCTAATCCCTGGATTGAACCTGTCTCCAAAACACTCTGAGACAGTGCATTTCAGATCCTAATCATTCGATTGACACTGTCTCCACCACACTCTCGGATAGTGCATTCCAGATCCTAACCACTCGAATGACCCTCTCTCCATCACACTCTCAGACAGTGCATTCCAGATCCTAACCACTTGATTGACCCGGTCACCACCACACTCTGCAGCAGGCTATTCCAGATCCTAACCACTCGATTGACCCTGTCTCCAAAACACTCTCAGACATTGCATTCCACATCCGAACCACTCGATTGACCATGTCTCCAACATAATCTCAAACAATGCATTCCAGATCCTTACCACTCGAATAACACTGTCTCCTCCACACTCTCATACAGTGCATTCCAGATCCTAACAAATCGATTGAACCTGTCTCCACCACACTCTCAGACTTTCCATTCCAGATCCTAACCACCCAATTGACCCTGTCTCCACGACATTCTCAGGCAGTGCATTCCAGATCCTATCCATTCGAAGGACCCTGTCTCCACCAGACTCAGACAGTGCATTCCATGTCCTAATCACTCGATTGACCCTGTCTCCACCACACTCTCAGACAGTGCATTCCAGATCCTAACCACTCGATTGACCCTGTCTCCACGACACTCGCAGGCAGCACATTCCAGATGCTAACCACTCGATTGAACCTGTCTCCCCCACATTCTCAAACAGTGCATTCACGCTCCTAATCACTCGATTGACCCTGTCTCCACCACACTCTCAGACACTGCATTCCAGATCCAAATCACTCGATTAACCCTGTCTCCTCCACACTCTCAAACAGTCCATTCCAGATCCTAATCACTCGATTGACCCTGTCTCCACCACACTCTCAGACACTGCATTCCAGATCCTAACCACTCGATTGACCCTGTCTCCACCAAACTCTCAGAGAGTGCATAACAGATCCTAACCACTCGATTGAACCTGTCTCCACCACACTCTCAGACATTGATTTCCAGATCCTAACCACTCGATTGACCCGGTCCCCACCACGCTCTGCAGCAGAGCATTCCAGATCCTAACCACTCGATTGACCCTGTCTCCACCACACTCTCAGACAGTGCAATCCAGATCTTAACCACTCGATTGACCTGTCTCCTCCACACACTCAGACAGTGCATTCCAGATCATAACCACTCGATTGACCCGGTCTCCACCACACTCTGCAGGAGCGTATTCCAGATCCTAACCACTCGATTGAACCTGTCTCCACCACACTCTCAGACAGTGCATAACAGATCCTAACCACTCGATTGAACCTGTCTCCACCACACTCTCAGACATTGCATTCCACATCCTAACCACTCGATTGACCATGTCTCCACCATAATCTCAAGCAATGCATTCCAGATCCTTACCACTCGAATAACCCTGTCTCCTCCACACTCTCATACAGTGCATTCCAGATCCTAACAAATCGATTGAACCTGTCTCCACGACACTCTCAGGCATTGCATTCCTGATGCTAACCACTCGCTTGAACCTATCGCCCCCACACTCTCATACAGTGCATTCTAGCTCCTAATCACTCGATTGACCCTGTCTCCACCACACTCTCAGACACTGCATTCCAGATCCTAATCACTCGATTGACCCTGTCTCCACCACACTCTCGGACAGTGCATTCCAGATCCTAACCACTGCGATTGACCCTGTCTCCCCCACATCTCAGACATTGCTTTCCACATCCTAACCACTCGATTGACCATGTCTCCACCATAATCTCAAATAATGCATTCCAGATCCTTAAAACTCAATTAACCCTGTCTCCACCACACTCTCATAAAGTGCATTCCAGATCCCAAACACTCAACTGAATCTTCTCCACGACACTCTCAGCCTTTCCATTCCAGATCCTAACCACTCGATTGACCCTGTCTCCACCTCATTCTCAGACAGTGCGTACCAGATCCTTACCACTCGATTGACCCTGTCTCCACCATACTCTCAGACAGTGCAATCCTGATCCTAACCACTCAATTGAACATGTCTCCACCACACTCTCAGACCTTGCATTCCAGATCCTAACCACTCGATTGACCCGGTCCCCACCACACTCTGCAGCAGGGCATTCCAGATCCTAACCACTCGATTGACCCTGTCTCCACCACACTCTCGGACAGTGCAATCCAGATCTTCACCACTCGATTGACCCTGGCTCCTCCACACACTCAGACAGTGCATTCCAGATCATCACCACTCGATTGACCCTGTCCCCAACACACTCTGCAGCAGCGTATTCCAGATCCTAACCATTCGATTGACCCTGTCTCCACCACACTCAGACAGTGCATTCCAGATCCTAAGCACACGATTAACCCAGTCTCCACCACACTCACAGACAGTGCATTCCAGATCCTAACCACTCGATTGACCATGTCTCCCCCTTACCCACAGACAGTGCATTCCAGATCCTAACCACTCGATTGATGCTGTCTCCACGACACTCTCAGGCAGTGCATTCCAGATCCTAACCACTCGATTGAACCTGTCTCCCCCACACTTACAGACAGTGCATTCTAGTTCCTAATCAATCGATTGAACATGTCTCCACCACAATCTCAGACAGTGCAATCCAGATCCTAACCTCTCGATTGACCCTGTCTCCCCCACACACTCAGACATTGCATTCCACATCCTAACCACTCGATTGACCATGTCTCCATCATAATCTCAAGCAATGCATTCCAGATCCTTACCACTCGAATAACCCTGTCTCCTCCACACTCTCATACAGTGCATTCCAGATCCTAACAAATCGATTGAACCTGTCTCCACGACACTCTCAGACTTTCCATTCCAGATCCTAACCACTCGATTGACCCTGTCTCCACGACACTCTCAGGCAGTGCATTCCTGATGCTAACCACTCGATTGAACCTGTCTCCCCCACACTCTCATACAGTGCATTCTAGCTCCTAATCACTCGATTGACCCTGTCTCCACCACACTCTCAGACACTGCATTCCAGATCCTAATCACATGATTGACCCTCTCTCCACCACACTCTCAGACAGTGCATAACAGATCCTCACCACTCGATTGAACCTGTCTCCACCACAATCTCAGGCACTGCAATCCAGATCCTAACCATTCGATTGACCCTGTCTCCCCCACATCTCAAACATTGCATTCCACATCCTAACCACTCGATTGACCATGTCTCCACCACACTCTCATACAGTGCATTCCAGATCCCAACCACTCAATTGAACCTTCTCCACGACACTCTCAGCCTTTCCATTCCAGATCCTAACCACTCGATTGACCCTGTCTCCACCTCATTCTCAGACAGTGCGTACCAGATCCTTACCACTCGATTAACCCTGTCTCCACCATACTCTCAGACAGTGCAATCCTGATCCTAACCACTCGATTGAACATGTCTCCACAACACTCTCAGACCTTGCATTCCAGATCCTAACCACTCGATTGACCCTGTCTCCACCACACTCTCAGACAGTGCAATCCAGATCTTCACCACTCGATTGACCCTGGCTCCTCCACACACTCAGACAGTGCATTCCAGATCATAACGACTCGATTGACCCTGTCCCCACCACACTCTGCACCAGCGTATTCCAGATCTTAACTATTCGAGTGCCCCTATCTCCACCACTCTCAGACAGTGCATTCCAGATCCTAAACACATGATTAACCCAGTCTCCACCACACTCTCAGACAGTGCATTCCAGATCCTAACAACTCGATTGACGCTGTCTCCACCACACTCTCAGGCAGTGCATTCCAGATCCTAACCACTCGATTGAACCTGTCTCCCCCACACTCTCAGACAATGCATTCTAGCTCCTAATCACTCGATTGACCCTGTCTCCAAGACACTCTGAGACACTGCATTTCAGATCCTAATCATTCGATGGACCCTGTCTCCACCACATTCTCGGATAGTGCATTCCATATCCTAACCACTCGAATGACCCTGTCTCCACCACATTCTCAGACAGTGCATTCCAGATCCTAACCACTCGATTGACCCGGTCTCCAACACACTCTGCAGCAGTCTATTCCAGATCCTAATCACTCGATTGACCGTGTCTCCACCACACTCTCAGACACTGCATTCCAGATCTTAACCACTCGATTGGCTCTGTCTCCACCTCACTCTCGGACTGTGCATTCCAGATCTCAACCACTCGATTGACCCTGTCTCCACTACACTCTCAGACAGTGCATAACAGATCCTCACCACTCGATTGAACCTGTTTCCACCACAATCTCAGGCAGTGCAATCCAGATCCTAACAACTCGATTGACCCTGTCTCCCCCACACTCTCAGACAATGCATTCTAGCTCCTAATCACTCGATTGACCCTGTCTCCAAGACACTCTGAGACACTGCATTTCAGATCCTAATCATTCGATGGACCCTGTCTCCACCACATTCTCGGATAGTGCATTCCATATCCTAACCACTCGAATGACCCTGTCTCCACCACATTCTCAGACAGTGCATTCCAGATCCTAACCACTCGATTGACCCGGTCTCCAACACACTCTGCAGCAGTCTATTCCAGATCCTAATCACTCGATTGACCGTGTCTCCACCACACTCTCAGACACTGCATTCCAGATCCTAATCACTCGATTGGCTCTGTCTCCACCTCACTCTCGGACAGTGCATTCCAGATCCTAACCACTCGATTGACCCTGTCTCCACTACACTCTCAGACAGTGCATAACAGATCCTCACCACTCGATTGAACCTGTCTCCACCACAATCTCAGGCAGTGCAATCCAGATCCTAACCACTCGATTGACCCTGTCTCCACCACACTCTCAGACACTGCATTCCAGATCCTAATCACTCGATTGGCTCTGTCTCCACCTCACTCTCGGGCAGTGCATTCCAGATCTCAACCACTCGATTGACCCTGTCTCCACTACACTCTCAGACAGTGCATAACAGATCCTCACCACTCGATTGAACCTGTTTCCACCACAATCTCAGGCAGTGCAATCCAGATCCTAACAACTCGATTGACCCTGTCTCCCCCACACTCTCAGACAATGCATTCTAGCTCCTAATCACTCGATTGACCCTGTCTCCAAGACACTCTGAGACACTGCATTTCAGATCCTAATCATTCGATGGACCCTGTCTCCACCACATTCTCGGATAGTGCATTCCATATCCTAACCACTCGAATGACCCTGTCTCCACCACATTCTCAGACAGTGCATTCCAGATCCTAACCACTCGATTGACCCGGTCTCCAACACACTCTGCAGCAGTCTATTCCAGATCCTAATCACTCGATTGACCGTGTCTCCACCACACTCTCAGACACTGCATTCCAGATCCTAATCACTCGATTGGCTCTGTCTCCACCTCACTCTCGGACAGTGCATTCCAGATCCTAACCACTCGATTGACCCTGTCTCCACTACACTCTCAGACAGTGCATAACAGATCCTCACCACTCGATTGAACCTGTCTCCACCACAATCTCAGGCAGTGCAATCCAGATCCTAACCACTCGATTGACCCTGTCTCCCCAACACTCTCAGACATTGCATTCCACATCCTAACCTTCTCCACGACACTCTCAGCCTTTCCATTCCAGATCCTAACCACTCAATTGACCCTGCCTCCACCTCACTCTCAGACAGTGCATACCAGATCCTTACCACTCGATTGACCCTGTCTCCACCATACTCTCAGACGGTGCAATCCTGATCCTAACCACACGATTGAACCTGTCTCCACCACACTCTCAGACATTGCATTCCAGATCATAACCACTCGATTGAACCTGTCTCCACCACACTCTCAGACAGTGCAATTCAGATCTTAACCACTCGATTGACCCGGTCCCCGCCACACACTGCAGGAGCTTATTCCAGATCCTAACCACTCTATTGAACCTGTCTCCACCACACTCTCAGACAGTGCAATTCAGATCTTAACCACTCGATTGACCCTGTCTCCTCCACACACTAAGACAGTGCATTCCAGATCATAACCACTCGATTGACCCGGTCCCCACCACACACTGCAGGAGCTTATTCCAGATCCTAACCACTCTATTGAACCTATCTCCACCACACTCTCAGGCAGTGCATAACAGATCCTAATCACTCGATTGAACCTGTCTCCACCACAATCTCAGACAGTGCAATCCAGATCCTAACCTCTCGATTGACCCTGTCTCCCCCACACTCTCAGACATTGCATTCCACATCCTAACAACTCGATTGACCCTGTCTCCAAAACACTCTGAGACACTGCATTTCAGATCCTAACTATTCGATTGACCCTGTCTCCACCCGACTCAGACAGTGCATTCCATGTCCTAATCACTCGATTGATCCTGTCTCCACCAGACTCTCGGGCAGTGCATTCCAGATCCTAACCACTCGATTGACCCTGTCTCCACGACACTCGCAGGCAGCGCATTCCAGATGCTAACCACTCGATTGAACCTATCTCCCCCACATTCTCAAACACTGCATTCTAGCTCCTAATCACTCGATTGACCCTGTCTCAACCAAAATCTCAGTCACTGCATTCCAGTTCCTAATCACTCGATTGACCCTGTCTCCATCACACTCTCAGAGAGTGCATAACAGATCCTAACCACTCGATTGAACCTGTCTCCACCACACTCTCAGACATTGAATTCCAGATCCTAACCACTCGATTGACCCGGTCCCCATGACGCTCTGAAGCAGGGCATTCCAGATCCTAACCACTCGATTGACCCTGTCTCCACCACACTCTCAGACAGTGCAATCCAGATCTTAACCACTCGATTGACCTGTCTCCTCCACACACTCAGACAGTGCATTCCAGATCATAACCACTCGATTGACACGGTCCCTACCACACTCTGCAGGAGGGTATTCCAGATCATAACCACTCGATTGACCCTGTCTCCACCACACTCTCAGACAGTGCATAACAGATCCTAACCACTCGATTGACACTGTCTCCAAAACACTCTGAGACACTGCATTTCAGATCCTAATCATTCGATTGACTCTGTCTCCACCACACTTTATGATAGTGCATTCCAGATCCTAACCACGCGAATGACCCTGTCTCCACTACCCTCTCAGACAGTGCATTCCAGATCCTAACCACTCGATTGACCCGGTCCCCACCACACTCTGCAGCAGGCTATTCCAGTTCATAACCACTTGATTGACCCTGTCTCCACCACACTCTCAGACAGTTCATTCCAGATCCTATCCATTCGATTGACCGTGTCTCCACCACACTCAGACAGTGCATTCCAGATCGTAAGCACTCGATTAACCCAGTCTCCACCACACTCTCAGGCAGTGCATAACAGATCCTAACCACTCGATTGAACATGTCTCCACCGCAATCTCAGTCAGTGCACTCCAGATCCTAAACTCTCGATTGACCCTGTCTCCCCCACACTCTCAGACATTGCATTCCACATCCTAACCACTCGATTGACCATGTCTCCACCATAATCTCAAACAATGCATTCCAAATCCTTACCACTCGAAAAACCCGGTCTCCTCCACACTCTCATACAGTGCATTCCAGATCCTAACAAATCGATTGAACCTGTCTCCACGACACTCTCAGACCTTCCTTTCCAGATCCTAACCCTCGATTGACCCTGTCTCCACGACACTCTCAGGCAGTGCATTCCAGATGCTAATGACTCGATTGAACCTGTCTCCCCCACACTCTCAAACAGTGCATTCTAGCTCCTAATCACTCGATTGACCCTGTCTCCACCACACTCTCAGACACTGCATTCCAGATCCTAATCACTCGATTGACCCTGTCTCCACCATACTCTCTGACAGTGCATTCCAGACCTAACCACTCGATTGACCCTGTCTCCACCACACTCTCAGACAGTGCATAACAGATCCTCACCACTCGACTGAACCTGTCTCCACCACAATCTCAGGCAGTGCAATCCTGATCCTAACCACTCGATTGACCCTGTCTCGGCCACATCTCAGACATTGCATTCCACATCCTAACCACTCGATTGACCATGTCTCCACCATAATCTCTAACAATGCATTCCAGATCCTTAAAACCCGATTAACCCTGTCTCCACCACACTCTCATACAGTGCATTCCAGATCCCAACCACTCAATACAACCTTCTCCACGACAATCTCAGCCTTTCCATTCCTGATCCTAACCACTCGATTGACCCTGTCTCCAACTCATTCTCAGACAGTGCGTACCAGATCCTTACCACTTGATTGACCCTGTCTCCACCATACTCTCAGACAGTGCAATCCTGATCCTAACCACTCGATTGAACATGTCTCCACCACACTCTCAGACATTGCATTCCACATCCTAACCAATCGTTTGACCCGGTCCCCACCACACTCTGTTTCAGGGCATTCCAGATACTAACCACTCGATTGAACCTGTCTTCACCACACTCTCAGACAGTGCAATCCAGATCTTAACCACTCGATTGACCCTGGCTCCTCCACACACTCAGACAGTGCATTCCAGATCATAACCACTCGATTGACCCTCTCCCCACCACACTCTGCAGCAGCGTATTCCAGATCCTAACCATTCGATTAACCCTGTCTCCTCCACACTCAGACAGTGCATTCCAGATCCTAAGCACACGATTAACCCAGTCTCCACCACACTCTCAGACAGTGCATTCCAGATCCTAACCACTCGATTGACCATGTCTCCCCATACCCACAGACAGGGCATTCCAGATCCTAACCACTCGATTGACGCTGTCTCCACGACACTCTCAGGCAATGCATTCCAGATCCTAAACACTCGATTGAACCTGTCTCCCCTACACTCTCAGACAGTGCATTCTAGCTCCTAATCACTCGATTAACCCTGTCTCCAAAACACTCTGAGACACTGCATTTCAGATCCTAATCATTCGATTGACCCTTTCTCCACCACACTCTCGGATAGTGCTTTCCAGATCCTAACCACTCGAATGTCCCTGTCTCCACGACAATCTCAGACAGTGCATTCCAGATCCTACCCGCTCGATTGACCCGGTCCCCACCACACTCTGCAGCAGGCTATTCCAGATCCTAACCACTCGATTGACCATGTCTCCACCACACTCTCAGACAGTTCATTCCAGATCCTATCCATTCGATTGACCGTGTCTCCACCACACTCTCAGACAGTGCATTCCAGATCCTAATCACTCGATTGACCCTGTCTCCACCACACTCTCAGTCACTGCATTCCAGATCCTAATCACTCAATTGACCCTGTCTCCACCACACTCTCAGACAGTGCATTCCAGATCCTAACCACTCGATTGACCCTGTCTCCACCACACTCTCAGAAACTGCATAACAGATCCTAACCACTCGATTGAACCTGTCTCCACCACAATCTCGGACAGTGCAATCCAGATCATAACCTCTCGATTGACCCTGTCTCCCACACACTCTCAGACATTGCATTCCACATCCTAACCACTCGATTGACCCTGTCTCCACCATAATCTCAAACAATTCATTCCAGATTCTTAACACTCGAATGACCCTGTCTCCACCACACTCAGACAGTGCATTCCAGATCCTAAGCACTCGATTAACCCAGTCTCCACCACACTTTCAGACACGGCATTCCATGTCCTGATCACTCGATTGACCCTGTCTCCACCACACTCTCGGAAGTGCATTCCAGATCCTAACCACTCGATTGACCCTGTCTCCACGACACTCTCAGGCAGCGCATTCCAGATGCTAACCACTCGATTGAACCTGTCTCCCCCACATTCTCAAACAGTGCATTTTAGCTACTAATCACTCGAATGACCCTGTCTCCACCACACTCTCAGACAGTGCATTCCAGATCCTAATCCCTCGATTGACCCTGTCTCCCCCACACTCTCAGACAGTGCATAACAGATCCCAACCACTCAATTGAACTTGTCTCCACCACAATCTCAGACAATGCAATCCAGATCCTAACCTCTCGATTGACCCTGTCTCCCCCACACTCTCAGACATTGCATTCCACATCCTAACCACTCGATTGACCCTGTCTCCACCATAATCTCCAACAATGCATTCCAGATCCTTAACAATCGAATAACCCAGTCTCCTCCACACTCTCATACAGGGCATTCCAGATCCTAACAAATCGATTGAACCTGTCTCCACGACACTCTCAGACTTTCCATTCCAGATCCTAACCACTCGATTGACCCTGTCTCCACGACACGCTCAGGCAGTGCATTCCAGATGCTAACCACTCGATTGAACCTGTCTCCCCCACACTCTCAAACAGTGCATTCTAGCTCCTGATCACTCGATTGACCCTGTCTCCACCACACTCTCAGACACTGCATTCCAGATCCTAATATCTCGATTGACCCTGTCTCCAACACACTCTCGGACAGTGCATTCCAGATCCTAACCACTCGATTGACCCTGTCTCCACCACACTCAGACAGTGCATTCCAGATCCTAAGCACACGATTAACCAAGTCTCCACCAAACTATCAGACAGTGCATTCCAGATCCAAACCACTCGATTGACCCTGTCTCCCCCATACCCACAGACAGAGCATTCCAGATCCTAACCGCTCGATTGACGCTGTCTCCACGGCACTCTCAGGAAGTGCATTCCAGACCTAACCACTCGATTGAACCTGTCTCCCCCACACTCTCAGACAGTGCATTCTAGCTCCTAATCACTCGATTGACCCTGTTTCCAAAACACTCTGAGACACTGCATTTCAGATCCTAATCATTCGATCGACCCTGTCTCCACCACACTCTCGGAGGTGCATTCCAGCTCCTAACCACTCGAATGACCCTGTCTCCACCAGATTCAAACAGTGCATTCCACATCCTAAGCACTCGATTAACCCAGTCTCCACCACACTCTCAGACACTGCATTCCATGTCCTAGTCACTCGATTGACCCTGTCTCCACCACACTCTCGGACACTGCATTCCAGATCCTAACCACTCGATTGACCCTGTCTCCACGACACTCTCAGGCAGCGCATTCCAGATGCTAACCACTCGATTGAACCTGTCTCCCCCACACTCTCAAACAGTGCATTCCAGCTCCTAATCACTCGATTGACCCTGTCTCCACCACAATCTCAGACACTGCATTCCAGATCCTAATCACTCGATTAACCCTGTCTCCACCACAATCTCAGACAGTGCATTCCAGATACTAACCACTCGATTGACCCTGTCTCCACCACACTCTCAGACAGTGCATAACAGATCCTAACCACTCGATGGAACCTGTCTCCACCACAATCTCAGACAGTGCAATCCAGATCCTAACCTCTCGGTTGACCCTATCTCCCCCACGCTCTCAGACGTTGCATTCCACATCCTAACCTCTCGATTGACCATGTCTCCACCATAATCTCAAACAAGGCATTCCACATCCTTAACACTCGAATAACCCTATCTCATCCACACTCTCATACAGTGCATTACAGATCCTAACAACTCGATTGACCCTGTCTCCACGACACTCTCAGACTTTCCATTCCAGATCCTAACCACTCGATTGACCCTGTCTCCACGACACTCTCAGGCAGTGCATTCCAGATGCTAACCACTCGATTGAACCTGTCTCCCCCACACTCTCAAACAGTGCATTCTAGCTCCTAATCACTCGATTGACCCTGTCTCCACCACACTCTCAGACACTGCATTCCAGATCCTAATCACTCGATTGACCCTGTCTCCAACAATCTCTCGGACAGTGCATTCCAGATCCTAATCACTCGATTGACCCTGTCTCCACCACACTCTCAGACAGTGCATAACAGATCCTCACCACTCGATTGAACCTGTCTCCACCACAATCTCAGGCAATGCAATCCAGATCCTAACCACTCAATTGACCCTGTCTCCCCCACATCTCAGACATTGCTTTCCACATCCTAACCACTCGATTGACCATGTCTCCACCATAATCTCAAACATTGCATTCCACATCCTTAAAACTCATTTAACCCTGTCTCCACCACACTCTCATACAGTGCATTCCAGATCCCAACCACTCAATTTAATCTTCTCCACGACACTCTCAGCCTTTCCATTCCAGATCCTAACCACTCGATTGACCCTGTCTCCACCTCATTCTCAGACAGTGCGTACCAGATCCTAACCGCTCGATTGACCCTGTCTCCACCACACTCTCAGACAGTGCATAACAGATCCTCACCACTCGATTGAACCTGTCTCCACCATAATCTCAAACAATGCATTCCAGATCCTTAAAACTCGATTAACCCTGTCTCCGCCACACTCTCATACAGTGCATTCCAGATCCTAACAACGCGATTGGACCTTCTCCACGACACTCTCAGCCTTTCCATTCCAGATCCTAACCACTCGATTAACCCTGTCTCCACCTCACACTCAGGCAGTGCATACCAGATCCTTACCACTCGATTGACCCTGCCTCCACCATATTCTCAGAGGGTGCAATCCTGATCCTAACCACTGGATTGAACCTGTCTCCACCACACTCTCAGACATCTCATTCCAGATCCTAACCACTCGATTGACCCGGTCCCCAGCACACTCTGCAGCAGGGCATTCCAGATCCTAACCACTCGATTGGCCCAGTCTCCTCCACACTCTCAGACAGTGCAATCCCGATCCTTACCACTCGATTGACCCTGTCTCCACCATATTCTCATAGGGTGCAATCCTGATCCTAAACACTCGATTGAACCTGTCTCCACCACACTCTCAGACATTGCATTCCAGATCATAACCACTCGATTGACCCGGTCCCCACCACACTCTGCAGCAGCGTATTCCAGATCCTAACCATTCGGTTGACCCTGTCTCCACCACACTCAGACAGTGCATTCCAGATGCTAAGCACACGATTAACCCAGTCTCCACCAGACTCTCAGACACTGCATTCCAGATCCTAACCACTCGATTGACCATGTCTCCCCCATACCCACAGACAGTGCATTCCAGATCCTAACCACTCGATTGACGCTCTCTCCACGACTCTCTCAGGCAGTGCATTCCAGATCCTAACCAACGATTGAACCTGTCTCCCCCACACTCTCAGACAGAGCATTCTAGCTCCTAATCACTCGATTGACCCTGTCTCCAAAACAATCCGAGACACTGCATTTCAGATCCTAATCATTCGATTGACCCTGTCTCCACCACACTCTCGGATAGTGTATTCCAGATCCTAACCACTCGAATGACCCTGTCTCCATCACACTCTCAGACAGTGCATTCCAGATCATAACCACTCGATTGACCGGGTCCCCACCACACTCTGCAGTAGGCTAATCCAGATCCTAACCACTCGATTGACCCTGTCTCCACGACACTCTCAGGCAGCGCATTCCAGATGCTAACCACTTGATTGAACCTTTCTCCCCCACACTCTCAAACAGTGCATTCTAGCTCCTAATCACTCGATTGACCCTCTCTCCACCACACTCTCAGACACTGCATTCCAGATCCTAATCACTCGATTGACCCTGTCTCCACCACACTCTCAGACAGTGCATTTCAGATACTAACCACTTGATTGACCCTGTCTCCACCACACTCTCCGAAACTGCATAACAGATCCTAACCACTCGATTGAACCTGTCTCCACCACAATCTCAGACAGTGCAATCCAGATCCTAACCTCTCGATTGACCCTGTCTCTCCCACACTCTCACACTTTGCATTCCACATCCTAACCTCTCGATTGACCATGTCTCAACCATAATCTCAAACAATGCATTCCAGATCCTTAACACTCGAATAACCCTGTCTCCTCCACACTCTCATACAGTGCATTCCAGATCCTAACAACTCGATTGAACCTACCTCCACGACTCTCTCAGACTTTCAATTACACATCCTAACCACTCGATTGACCATGTCTCCATGACACTCTCAGGCAGTGCATTCCAGATGCTAACCACTCAATTGAACCTGTCTCCCCCACACTCTCAAACAGTTCATTCTAGCTCCTAATCACTCGATTGACCCTGTCTCCACCACACTCTCAGACACTGCATTCCAGATCCTAATCACTCGATTGACCCTGTCTCCACCACAATCTCGGACAGTGCATTCCAGATCCTAACCACTCGATTGACCCTGTCTCCACCACACTCTCAGACAGTGCATAACTGATCCTCACCACTCGATTGAACCTGTCTCCACCACAATCTCCGGCAGTGCAATCCAAATCCTAACCACTCGATTGACCCTGTCTCCCCGACACTTTCAGACATTGCATTCCACATCCTAACCTCTCGATTGACCATGTGTGCACCATAATCTCAAACAATGCATTCCAGATCCCTAACACTCGATTAACCCTGTCTCCACCACACTCTCAGACAGTGCATTCCAGATCCTAACCACTCGATTGAACCTACCTCCACGACACTCTCAGACTTTCCATTCCAGATCCTAACCACTCGATTGACCATGTCTCCACGACGCTCTCAGGCAGTGCATTCCAGATGCTAACCACTCGATTGAACCTGTCTCCCCCACACTCTCAAACAGTTTATTCTAGTGCCTAATCACTCGATTGAACCTGTCTCCACGACACTCTCAGCCTTTCCATTCCAGATCCTAACCACTCGATTGACCCTGTCTCCACCACACTCTCAGGCACTGCATTCCAGATCCTAAACAGTCAATTTACCCTGTCTCCACCTCACTCTCAGTCAGTGCATACCAGATCCTCAACACTCGATTGATCCTGTCTCCACCATTCTCTCAGACAGTTGAATCCAGATCCTAACCACTCGATTGAATCTGTCTCCACCACACTCTCAGACTTTCTATTCCAGATCCTAACCACTCGATTGACCATGCCTCCACGACACTCTCAGGCAGTGCATTCCAGATGCTAACCACTCGATTGAAGCTGTCTCCCCTACACTCTCAAACAGTTCATTCTAGCTCCTAATCACTCGATTGACCCTGTCTCCACCACACTCTCAGACACTGCATTCCAGATCCTAATCACTCGATTGACCGTGTCTCCACCACACTCTCGGACAGTGCATTCCAGATCCTAACCACTCGATTGACCCTGTCTCCACCACACTCTCAGACATTGCATAACAGAGCCTCACCACTCGATTGAACCTGTCTCCACCACAATCTCCGGCAGTGCAATCCAGATCCTAACCACTCGATTGACCCTGTCTCCCCCACATTCTCAGACATTGCATTCCACATCCTAACCACTCGATTGACCATGTCTGCACCATAATCTCAAGCAATGCATTCAAGATCCCTAACACTCGATTAACCCTGTCTCCACGATACTCTCATACAGTGCATTCCAGATCCTAACAACTCGATTGAACCTGTCGCCACGACACTCTCAGCCTTTCCATTCCAGATCCTAACCACTCTATTGACCCTGTCTCCACCACACTGTCAGGCACTGCATTCCAGATCCTAATCATTCGATTGACCCTGTCTCCACCTCACTCTCAGTCAGTACATACCAATCCTTACCACTCGATTAACCCTGTCTCCACCATACTCTCAGACAGTGGAATCCAGATCTTAACCACTCGATTGAATCTGTCTCCACCACACTCTCAGACATTGCATTCCAGATCCTAACCACTCGACGGACCCTGTCTCCACGACACTCTCAGACAGTGCATTCCAGATCCTTTACACTCGATTTTCCCTGTCTACACCACACTCTCATACAGTGCATTCCAGATCCTAACAACTCGATTGGATCTGTCTCCACGACACTCTCAAACAGTCCATTCCAGATCCAAACCCTTCAATTAACCGTGTCTCCACCACAATCAGACAGAGCATTCCAGATCCTAATTACTCGATTGACCCTGTCTCCACAACAATCTCAGACACTGCATTCCAGATCCTAATCACTCGATTGACCCTGTCTCCACCACACTCTCAGACAGTGCAATCCAGATCTTAACCACTCGATTGACCCTGTCTCCTCCACACTCTCAGACAGTGCATTCCAGATCCTAACCACTCGATTGACCCGGTCCCCAACACACTCTCAGACACTCCATTCCATGTCCTAATCACTCGATTGACCCTGTCTCCACCACACTCTCGGACAGTGCATTCCAGATCCTAACCACTCGATTGACCCTGTCTCCACGACACTCTCAGGCAGCGCATTCCAGATGCTAACCACTTGATTGAACCTTTCTCCCCCACACTCTCAAACAGTGCATTCTAGCTCCTAATCACTCGATTGACCCTCTCTCCACCACACTCTCAGACACTGCATTCCAGATCCTAATCACTCGATTGACCCTGTCTCCACCACACTCTCAGACAGTGCATTTCAGATACTAACCACTCGATTGACCTTGTCTCCACCACACTCTCAGAAACTGCATAACAGATGCTAACCACTCGATTGAACCTGTCTACACCACAATCTCAGACAGTGCAATCCAGATCCTAACCTCTCGATTGACCCTGTCTCCCCCACACTCTCAGACATTGCATTCCACATCCTAACCTCTCGATTGACCATGTCTCAACCATAATCTGCATTCCAGATCCTTAACACTCGAATAACCCTGTCTCCTCCACACTCTCATACAGTGCATTCCAGATCCTAACAACTCGATTGAACCTACCTCCACGACACTCTCAGACTTTCCATTCCAGATCCTAACCACTCGATTGACCATGTCTCCACAACACTCTCAGGCAGTGCATTCCAGATGCTAACCACTCGATTGAACCTGTCTCCCCCACACTCTCAAACAGTTCATTCTAGCTCCTAATCACTCGATTGACCCTGTCTCCACCACACTCTCAGACACTGCATTCCAGATCCTAATCACTCGATTTTCCATGTCTCCACCACACTCTCGGACAGTGCATAACAGATCCTCACCACTCGATTGAACCTGTCTCCACGACACTCTCAGACAGTGCATTCCAGATCCAAACCACTCGATTGACCCTGTCTACACCACACTCTCATATAGTGCATTCCAGATCCTAACAACTCGATTGAACCTGTCTCCACGACACCCTCAGACTGTCCATTCCAGATCCTAACCACTCGATTGATCCTGTCTCCACCACAATCAGACAGAGCATTCCAGGTCCTAAATACTCGATTGACCCTGTCTCCACCACACTCTCAGACACTGCATTCCAGATCCTAATGACTCGATTGACCCTGTCTCCACCACACTCTCAGACAGTGCAATCCAGATATTTACCACTCGATTGACCCTGTCTCCTCCACACTCTCA
Source organism: Carcharodon carcharias (assembly GCF_017639515.1). Classification (NCBI taxonomy): domain Eukaryota; kingdom Metazoa; phylum Chordata; class Chondrichthyes; order Lamniformes; family Lamnidae; genus Carcharodon; species Carcharodon carcharias. The sequence continues at coordinate 81,371,103 of NC_054479.1, forward strand.
GACCGTGCATTCCTGATCCTAACCAATCGATTGACCCGGTCCCCACCACACTCTGCAGCAGGGTATACCAGATCCTAACCATTCGATTGACCCTGTCTCCACCACACTCAGACAGTGCATTCCACTTCCTAAGCACATGATTCACCCAGTCTCCACCACACTCTCAGACAGTGCATTCCAGATCCTAAGCACTCGATTGACCATGTCTCCTCCATACCCACAGACAGTGCATTCCAGATCCTAACGACTCGATTGACCTTGTTTGTACGACACTCTCAGGCAGTGCATTCCAGATCCTAACCACTCGATTGAACCTGTCTCCCCCACACTCTCAGACACTTCATTCCAGATACTAATCACTCGATTGACCCTGTCTCCAGCGCACTCTTGGACAGTGCATTCCAGATCCTAACCACCCGATTGACCATTTCTCCTCCACACTCTCAGACAGTGCTTTCCAGATCCTAACCACTCGATTGACCCGGTCCCCACCACACTCTGCAGCAGGTTATTCCAGATCTTAACCATTCGATTGTCCCTGTCTCCACCACACTCAGACAGTGCATTCCAGATCCTAAGCACACGATTAACCCATTCTCCACCACACTCTCAGACAGTGCATCCCAGATCCTAACCACTCGATTGACCCTGTTTCCACGACACTGTCAGGCAGTGCATTCCAGATCCTAACCACTCGATTGACCCTGTCTCCACCACACTCTCAGGCACTGCATTCCAGATCCTAATCAGTCGATTGACCCTGTCTCCACCTCACTCTCAGTCAGTACATACCAGATCCTTACCACTCGATTAACCCTGTCTCCACCATACTCTCAGTCAGTGGAATCCAGATCTTAACCACTCGATTGAATCTGTCTCCACCACACTCTCAGACATTGCATTCCAGATCCTAACCACTCGATTGGATCTGTCTCCACGACACTCTCAGACAGTCCATTCCAGATCTTAACCACTCGATTGACCCTGTCTCCTCCACACTCTCAGACAATGCATTCCAGATCCTAACCACTTGATTGACCCGGTCCCCACCACACTCAGACAGTGCATTCCAGATCCTAAGCACACGATTAACCCATTCTCCACCACACTCTCAGACAGTGCATTCCAGATCCTAACCACTCAATTGACCCTGTTTCCACGACACTGTCATGCAGTGCATTCCAGATCCTAACCACTCGATTGAACCTGTCTCCCCCACATCTCAGACAGTGCATTCTAGCTCCTAATCACTCGATTAACCCTGTCTCCACCACACTCTCAGACACTGCATTCCAGATCCTAATCACTCGATTGACCCTGTCTCCACCAGAGTCTCGGACAGTGCTTTCCGGATCCTAACCTCTCGATTGACCATGTCCCCACCAAACTCTCAGACAGTGCATTCCAGATCCTAACCAATCGATTGACCATGTCTCCACCACAATCAGACATTGCATTCCTGATCCTAACCATTCGATTGACCCTGTCTCCATGACACGCTCAGACAGTGCATTCCAGATCCAAACCTCTCGATTGACCCTGTCTCCTCCGCAGTCTCAGACAGTGCACTCCAGATCCTAAACACTCGATTGACCCTGTCTCCACCATAATCGCAAACAATTCATTCCAGATCCTTAACACTCGATTAACCCTTTCTCCTCCACACTCTCATACAGTGCATTCCTAACAAATCGATCGAAAATGTCTCCACGACACTCTCAGACACTCCATTCCAGATCCTAACCACTCGATTGACCCTGTCTCCAGCACGCTCAGACAATGCATTCCTGATCCTAAATACTCGATTGACCCTGTCTCCACCACACTCTCAGACACTGCAATCCAGAACCTAACCAATGGATTGACCCTGTCTCCACCACACTCTCAGACAGTGCATTCCAGATCCTAATCACTCGATTGACCCTGTATGCACCACACTCTCAGACAGTGCAATCCAGATATTTACCACTCAATTGACCCTGTCTCCTCCACACTCTCAGACCATGCATTCCTGATCCCAACCAATCGATTGACCCGGTCCCCACCACACTCTGCAGCAGGGTATTCCAGATCCTAACCATTCGATTGACCCTGTCTCCACCACACCCAGACAGTGCATTCCAGTTCCTAAGCACACGATTCACCCAGTCTCCACCACAATCTCAGACAGTGCATTCCAGATCCTAAGCACTCGATTGACCATGTCTCCTCCATACCCACAGACAGTGCATTCCAGATCCTAATGACTCGATTGACCCCGTTTATACGACACTCTCAGGCAGTGCATTCCAGATCCTAACCACTCGATTGAACCTGTCTCCCCTACACTCTCATACAGTGCATTCTAGCTCCTAATCAATCGATTGACCCTGTCTCCACCAAACTCTCAGACACTTCATTCCAGATACTAATCACTCGATTGACCCTGTCTCCAGCGCACTCTTGGACAGTGCATTCCAGATCCTAACCACCCGATTGACCATGTCTCCTCCACACTCTCAGACAGTGCTTTCCAGATCCTAACCACTCGATTGACCCGGTCCCCACCACACTCTGCAGCAGGTTATTCCAAATCTTAACCATTCGATTGACCCTGTCTCCACCACACTCAGACAGTGCATTCCAGATCCTAAGCACTTGATTAACCCAGTCTCCACCACACTCTCAGACAAGGAATTCCAGATCCTAACCACTTAATGGCCCTGTCTCCCTCACACTCTCAGACATTGCATTACAGATCCTAACCACTCCATTTACCCGGTCTCTACCACATTCTCAGACAGTGCATTCCAGATTCTAATCACTCAATTGACCCTGTCTCCCCCACACTCTCAGACAGTGCATTCCTGATTCTAATCACTTGATTGACCCTGTCTCCCCTACACTCTCAGACAGTGCATTCCAGAACCTAACCAATCGATTGTCCCGGTCTCCACCACACCCTCTGACAGTGCATTCCAGATCCTCACCACTCGATTGACCAAGTCTCCACGACACTCTCAGGCAGTGCAGTCCACATAGTAACCATTCGATTGACCCTGTCTACACCACACTCTCGGACAGTGCAATTCAGATCCTAAACACTCAAATGACCCTCCCTCCACCATAATCTCAGACAGGGCATTCCAGATTCTCACCACTCGATTGACCCTGTCTCCAGCACACTCTCAGAAAGTGCATTCCAGATCCTAACCACTCGATTGACCCTGTCTCCCCCACACTCTCAGACAGTGCATTCCAGATCTTAACAACTCGATTGACCCTGTCTCCACCACACTCAGACAGTGCATTCCAGATCCTAAGCACACGATTAACCCATTCTCCACCACACTCTCAGACAGTGCATTCCAGATCCTAACCACTCAATTGACCATTTCTCCCCCATACCCACAGACAGTGCATCCCAGATCCTAACCACTCGATTGACCCTGTTTCCACGACACTGTCAGGCAGTGCATTCCAGATCCTAACCACTCGATTGAACCTGTCTCCACGACACTCTCAGCCTTTCCATTCCAGATCCTAACCACTCGATTGACCCTGTCTCCACCACTCTCTCAGGCACTGCATTCCAGATCCTAATCAGTCGATTGACCCTGTCTCCACCTCACTCTCAGTCAGTACATACCAGATCCTTACCACTCGATTAACCCTGTCTCCACCATACTCTCAGTCAGTGGAATCCAGATCTTAACCACTCGATTGAATCTGTCTCCACCACACTCTCAGACATTGCATTCCAGATCCTAACCACTCGATTGGATCTGTATCCACGACACTCTCAGACAGTCCATTCCAGATCTTAACCACTCGATTGACCCTGTCTCCTCCACACTCTCAGACAATGCATTCCAGATCCTAACCACTCATTTGACCCCGTCCCCACCACACTCAGACAGTGCATTCCAGATCCTAAGCACACGATTAACCCATTCTCCACCACACTCTCAGACAGTGCATTCCAGAGCCTAACCACTCAATTGACCCTGTTTCCACGACACTCTCAGACAGTCCATTCCAGATCTTAACCACTCGATTGACCCTGTCTCCTCCACACTCTCAGACAATGCATTCCAGATCCTAACCACTCGATTGACCCGGTCCCCACCACACTCAGACAGTGCATTCCAGATCCTAAGCACACGATTAACCCATTCTCCACCACACTCTCAGACAGTGCATTCCAGAGCCTAACCACTCAATTGACCCTGTTTCCACGACACTGTCATGCAGTGCATTCCAGATCCTAACCACTCGATTGAACCTGTCTTCCCCACACTCTCAGACAGTGCATTCTAGCTCCTAATCACTCGATTAACCCTGTCTCCACCACACTCTCAGACACTGCATTCCAGATCCTAATCACTCGATTGACCCTGTCTCCACCAGAGTCTCGGACAGTGCATTCCATATCCTAACCTCTCGATTGACCATGTCCCTACCACACTCTCAGACAGTGCATTCCAGATCCTAACCAATCGATTGACCATGTCTCGACCACACTCTCAGACAGTGCATACCAGATCCTAACCACTCGATTGACCCTGTCTCCACCACACTCTCAGACATTGCATTCCAGATCCTAACCGCTCGCTTGAAACGGTCCCCACCACACTCTGCAGCAGGGCATTCCAGATCCTAAACACTCGATCGACCATGTCTCCACCACACTCTCAGACAGTTCATTCCAGATCCTATCCATTCGATTGACCCTGTCTCCACACACTCAGACAGTGCATTCCAGATCCTAAGCACTTGATTAACCCAGTCTCCACCACACTCTCAGACAAGGAATTCCAGATCCTAACCACTTAATGGCCCTGTCTCCCTCACACTCTCAGACATTGCATTACAGATCCTAACCACTCCATTTACCCGGTCTCTACCACATTCTCAGACAGTGCATTCCAGATTCTAATCACTCAATTGACCCTGTCTCCCCCACACTCTCAGACAGTGCATTCCTGATTCTAATCACTTGATTGACCCTGTCTCCCCCACACTCTCAGACAGTGCATTCCAGAACCTAACCAATCGATTGTCCCGGTCTCCACCACACCCTCTGACAGTGCATTCCAGATCCTCACCACTCGATTGACCAAGTCTCCACGACACTCTCAGGCAGTGCAGTCCACATAGTAACCATTCGATTGACCCTGTCTACACCACACTCTCGGACAGTGCAATTCAGATCCTAAACACTCAAATGACCCTCCCTCCACCATAATCTCAGACAGGGCATTCCAGATTCTCACCACTCGATTGACCCTGTCTCCAGCACACTCTCAGAAAGTGCATTCCAGATCCTAACCACTCGATTGACCCTGTCTCCCCCACACTCTCAGACAGTGCATTCCAGATCTTAACAACTCGATTGACCCTGTCTCCACCACACTCAGACAGTGCATTCCAGATCCTAAGCACACGATTAACCCATTCTCCACCACACTCTCAGACAGTGCATTCCAGATCCTAACCACTCAATTGACCATTTCTCCCCCATACCCACAGACAGTGCATCCCAGATCCTAACCACTCGATTGACCCTGTTTCCACGACACTGTCAGGCAGTGCATTCCAGATCCTAACCACTCGATTGAACCTGTCTCCACGACACTCTCAGCCTTTCCATTCCAGATCCTAACCACTCGATTGACCCTGTCTCCACCACTCTCTCAGGCACTGCATTCCAGATCCTAATCAGTCGATTGACCCTGTCTCCACCTCACTCTCAGTCAGTACATACCAGATCCTTACCACTCGATTAACCCTGTCTCCACCATACTCTCAGTCAGTGGAATCCAGATCTTAACCACTCGATTGAATCTGTCTCCACCACACTCTCAGACATTGCATTCCAGATCCTAACCACTCGATTGGATCTGTCTCCACGACACTCTCAGACAGTCCATTCCAGATCTTAACCACTCGATTGACCCTGTCTCCTCCACACTCTCAGACAATGCATTCCAGATCCTAACCACTCATTTGACCCCGTCCCCACCACACTCAGACAGTGCATTCCAGATCCTAAGCACACGATTAACCCATTCTCCACCACACTCTCAGACAGTGCATTCCAGAGCCTAACCACTCAATTGACCCTGTTTCCACGACACTCTCAGACAGTCCATTCCAGATCTTAACCACTCGATTGACCCTGTCTCCTCCACACTCTCAGACAATGCATTCCAGATCCTAACCACTCGATTGACCCGGTCCCCACCACACTCAGACAGTGCATTCCAGATCCTAAGCACACGATTAACCCATTCTCCACCACACTCTCAGACAGTGCATTCCAGAGCCTAACCACTCAATTGACCCTGTTTCCACGACACTGTCATGCAGTGCATTCCAGATCCTAACCACTCGATTGAACCTGTCTTCCCCACACTCTCAGACAGTGCATTCTAGCTCCTAATCACTCGATTAACCCTGTCTCCACCATACTCTCAGACACTGCATTCCAGATCCTAATCACTCGATTGACCCTGTCTCCACCAGAGTCTCGGACAGTGCATTCCATATCCTAACCTCTCGATTGACCATGTCCCTACCACACTCTCAGACAGTGCATTCCAGATCCTAACCAATCGATTGACCATGTCTCGACCACACTCTCAGACAGTGCATACCAGATCCTAACCACTCGATTGACCCTGTCTCCACCACACTCTCAGACATTGCATTCCAGATCCTAACCGCTCGCTTGAAACGGTCCCCACCACACTCTGCAGCAGGGCATTCCAGATCCTAAACACTCGATCGACCATGTCTCCACCACACTCTCAGACAGTTCATTCCAGATCCTATCCATTCGATTGACCCTGTCTCCACACACTCAGACAGTGCATTCCAGATCCTAAGCACTTGATTAACCCAGTCTCCACCACACTCTCAGACAAGGAATTCCAGATCCTAACCACTTAATGGCCCTGTCTCCCTCACACTCTCAGACATTGCATTACAGATCCTAACCACTCCATTTACCCGGTCTCTACCACATTCTCAGACAGTGCATTCCAGATTCTAATCACTCAATTGACCCTGTCTCCCCCACACTCTCAGACAGTGCATTCCTGATTCTAATCACTTGATTGACCCTGTCTCCCCCACACTCTCAGACAGTGCATTCCAGAACCTAACCAATCGATTGTCCCGGTCTCCACCACACCCTCTGACAGTGCATTCCAGATCCTCACCACTCGATTGACCAAGTCTCCACGACACTCTCAGGCAGTGCAGTCCACATAGTAACCATTCGATTGACCCTGTCTACACCACACTCTCGGACAGTGCATTCCAGATCCTAAACACTCAAATGACCCTCCCTCCACCATAATCTCAGACAGGGCATTCCAGATTCTCACCACTCGATTGACCCTGTCTCCAGCACACTCTCAGAAAGTGCATTCCAGATCCTAACCACTCGATTGACCCTGTCTCCCCCACACTCTCAGACAGTGCATTCCAGATCTTAACAACTCGATTGACCCTGTCTCCCCCACAACTCAGACAGTGCATTCCAGATCCTAATCACTCGATTGACCCTGTCTCCACGTCACTCTCAGGCAGTGCTGTCCAGATCGTAACCATTCGATTGACCCTGTCTGCACCACATTCTCGGACAGTGCATTCCAGATCCGAACCACTCGACTGACCCTCCCTCCAGCATAATATCAGACAGGGCGTTCCAGACCCTAACCACTCGATTGACCCTGTCTACACCACACTCTCAGACAGTGCATTCCAGATCCTAACCAATTGATTGTCCCTGTCTCCCCCACACCTTCAGACAGTGCATTCCGGATCCTAACCACTCGATTGACCCTGTCTCCACGACACTCACAGACAGTGTATTCCAGATCCTAACCACTCGAATGACCATGTCTCCCCCATACCCACAGAAAGTGCATTCCAGATCCTAACCACTCGATTGACCCAGTCTCCCCCACAACTCAGACAGTGCATGCCGGATCCTAACCACTCGATTGACCCTGTCTCCACGTCACTCTCAGGCAGTGCTGTCCAGATTGTAACCATTCCATTGACCCTGTCTACACCACACTCTCAGATAGTGCATTCCAGATCCTAATCACTCGATTGACCCTGTCTCGACCACACTCTCAAACATTGCATACCAGATCTTAACCACTCAATTGACCCTGTCGCCACCATGCTCTCAGACACTGCATTCCAGATCCTAATCACTCGATTGACCCTGTCTTGACCACACTCTCAGACAGTGCATACCAGATCCTAACCACTTGAATGACCCTGTCTCCACCACACTCTCAGGCAGTGCAATCCAGATCCTAACCACTCGATTGACCCTCTCTCCACGACACTCTCAGACAGTGCATTCCAGATCCAAACCACTCGATTGACCCTGTCTACACCACACTCTCATATAGTGCATTCCAGATCCTAACAACTCGATTGAACCTGTCTCCACGACACCCTCAGACTGTCCATTCCAGATCCTAACCACTCGATTGATCCTGTCTCCACCACAATCAGACAGAGCATTCCAGGTCCTAAATACTCGATTGAACCTGTCTCCACCACACTCTCAGACACTGCATTCCAGATCCTAATGACTCGATTGACCCTGTCTCCACCACACTCTCAGACAGTGCAATCCAGATATTTACCACTCGATTGACCCTGTCTCCTCCACACTCTCAGACCGTGCATTCCTGATCCTAACCAATCGATTGACCCGGTCCCCACCACACTCTGCAGCAGGGTATTCCAGATCCTAACCATTCGATTGACCCTGTCTCCACCACACCCAGACAGTGCATTCCACTTCCTAAGCACATGATTCACCCAGTCTCCACCACACTCTCAGACAGTGCATTCCAGATCCTAAGCACTCGATTGACCATGTCTCCTCCATACCCACAGACAGTGCATTCCAGATCTTAACAACTCGATTGACCCTGTCTCCCCCACAACTCAGACAGTGCATTCCAGATCCTAATCACTCGATTGACCCTGTCTCCACGTCACTCTCAGGCCGTGCATACCAGATCCTAACCTCTCGTTTTACCCAGTCTCCCACCAGACTCTCAGGCAGTGCATTCCAGACACTAACCACTGGATTGACCTGTCTGCATCACAATTTATAACAATGCATTCTAAATCCTGTCCACTTGATTGACCCGGTCGCCACCACACTCTCAGACTGTGCATTCCAGATCCTAACCTATCGATTGACCCTGTCTCCACCACACTCTCAGACAGTACATTACATATCCTAACCACGTGATTGACCCTGTCTCACCCACACTCTCAGACAGTGCATTCCACACCCTAACCAGTCAATTGACCCAGTCTCCACCTCACTCTCAGACAGTAGATTCCAGATCCTAACCACTCGAATGACCCTGTCCACACCACACTCCCAGACAGTTTATTCCAGATCCAAACGACTCGACTGTCCCTGTCTCCACCACACTCTCAGACGGTGCATTCCACTCCCTAACCACTCGATTGACCCAGTCTCCACCACAATCTCAGACAGTGCATTCTAGATTCTAAACACTTGATTGACATGGCCTGCAAAACATTCTCAGAAAATGCTCACCAGATCCTAACCACCCGACTGACCATGTCTGCATGACATTCTCAGACAGTGCATTCCAGATCCTAACCACTCGATTGACCCTGTCTCCCACACACACTCAGACAGTGCATTCCAGATCCTAACAACTCAATTGACCCTGTCTCCACGACACACCCAGACAGTGCATTCCAGATCTTATTCACTTGATTGAACCTGTCTCCCTCACACTCTCAGACAGTCCATTCCTGATCCTAACCAATCCATTTACCCTGTCTCCATCACACTCTCATGCAGTGTATTCCAGATCCTAACCAATGGACTGACCCTGTCTCCACCACAGTCTCAGGCAGTGCATTCCAGATCCTAAACACTTGAATGACACAGCCTGCAAAACACTCTCAGAAAGTGCTCACCAGATCCTAACCACCCGATTGACCCTGTCTCCATGACATTCTCAGACAGTGCATTCCAGACACTAACCACTCGATTGACCCTGTCTCCACCTAACTCTCAAACAGTGCATTCTAGGTCCTAAAAACTCCAATGACCCTGTCTCCAGTAGATTCATACATATTGAATTCCAGATTCTAATCACTCAATTGACCCTGTCTCCCCCACACTCTCAGACAGTGCATTACAGATCCTAACCACTCGATTGACCCTGTCTCCATGACACTCTCAGACAATGCATTCCAGATACCAACCACTCGATTGACTCAGTCTCCACCTCACTCTCAGACAGTGCATTCTAGGTCCTAAACACTCGAATTAACCTGTCGCCAGCAGACTCTCAGACAGTGCATTCCAGATCCTAACCAATTGATTGACACTGCCTGCAACAAACTCTCAGAAAGTGCTCTCCAGATCCTGACCACCCGATTGACCCTATCTTAACGACACTCTCAGACAGTTCATTCCAGATTCTAACCACTCGATTGAACCTGTCTACCCAACAATCTCAATCAGCGCATTAGAAATCCTAACCACTTGATTGACAATGTCTCCATCACACTCACAAGCAGTGCCTTCCAGATCATAAACACGCGATTGACCTACTCTCCCCCACAGTCTCAGGCAGTGCATTCCAGATTCTAAACACTTGATTGACACAGCCTGCAAAACATTCTCAGAAAATGCTCACCAGATCTAAACCACCCGATTGACCCTGTCTCCACGACACTCTCATTCAGTGCATTCCAGATTCTTATCACTCAATAGACCCTGTCTCCACGACACTCTCAGACAGTGCATTCCAGATCCTACCCACTCGATTGACCCTGTCTCCGACACTCTCAGGCAGTGCATTCCAGATCCTAAACACTTGAATGACACGGCCTGCAAAACACTCTCAGTAAGTGCTCACCAGTTCCTAACCACCCGATTAACCACGTCTTCACGACACCCTCAGACAGTGCATTCCAGATCCTAACCACTCGATTGAACCTGTCTCCACGACACTCTCAGGCAGTGCATTCCAGATACTAACCACTCGATTGACCCTGTCTCCACCACACTCTCAGACAGTACATTACAGAACCTAACCACTCGATTGACCCTGTCTGCCCAACAATCTCAATCAGTGCATTACAAATCCTAACCACTTGATTGACCCTGTCTCACCCACACTCTCAGACAGTGCATTCCACACACTAACCAGTCGATTGACCCAGTCTCCACCTCACTCTCAGACTGTGCATTCCAGGTCTTAACCACTTGATTGAGCCTGACTCCACCACAATCTCAGACAGTGCAATCTAGCTCCTAAAGACTCGATTGACCCTGTCTCCAGCAAACTCTCAGTCAGTGCATTCTAGATTCTAAAAAATTAATTGACAAGGCCTGCAACACACTCTCAGAAAGTGCTCACCAGATCTTGACCCTATCTCCACGACACTCTCAGACAGTGCATTCCAGATTCTAACCACTCGATTGAACCTGTCTACCCAACAATCTCAATCAGCGCATTAGATATCCTAACCACTTGATTGACCATGTCTCCATCACACTCACAAGCAGTGCATTCCAGATCCTAAACACGCGATTGACCTAGCCTCCCCCACAGTCTCAGGCAGTGCATTCCAGATCCTAAACACTTGATTAACACGGCCTGCAAAACGTTCTCAGAAAATGCTCACCAGATCCTAACCACCCGATTGATCCTGTATCCACGACACTCTCAGACAGTGCATTCCAGATCCGAACCACTCAATTGACCCTGTCTCACCCACATTCTCAGGCAGTGCATTCCAGATCCTAAACACTTGAATGACACAGCCTGCAAAACACTCTCAGAAAGTGCTCACCAGATCCTAACCACCCGATTGACCCTGTCTCCACGACACTCTCAGACAGTGCATTCCAGATACTAATCACTCAATTGACCCTGTCTCCACCACAATCTCAGACAGTACATTACAGAACCTAACCACTCGATTGACCCTGTCTGCCCAACAATCTCAATCAGCGCATTACAAATCCTAACCACTTGATTGACCCTGTCTCACCCACACTTTCAGAAAGTGCATTCCACACCCTAACCAGTCGACTGGCCCAGTCTCCACCTCACTCTCAGACTGTGCGTTCCAGATCTAATTCACTTGATTGAGCCTGACTCCACCACAATCTCAGATAGTGCAATCTAGCTCCTAAAGACTCGATTGACCCTGTCTGCAGCAAACTCTCAGTCAGTGCATTCTAGATTCTAAACACTTGATTGACAAGGCCTGCAACACACCCTCAGAAAGTGCTCACCAGATCCTGACCACCCGATTGACCCTATCTCCACGACACTCTCAGACAGTGCAATCCAGATTCTAACCACTCGATTGAACCTGTCTACCCAACAATCTCAATCAGCGCATTAGATATCCTAACCACTTGATTGACCATGTCTCCATCACACTCACAAGCAGTGCATTCCAGATCCTAAGCACTCGATTGACCTAGTCTCCCCCACAGTCTCAGGCAGTGCATTCCAGATCCTAAACACTTGATTGACACGGCCTGCAAAACATTCTCAGAAAATGCTCACCAGATCCTAACCACCCGATTGACCCTGTCTCCACGACACTCTCTGACAGTGCATTCCAGATCCTAACCAATCGATTGACCATGTCGCCATGACACTCTCAGACAGTGCAAACCAGATCCTAACCACTCGATTGACCCTGTCCTCCCACACTCTCAGTCAGTGCATTCCAGCTCCTAAACACTTGATTGACACGGCCTGCAAAACACTCTCAATAAGTGCTCACCAGATCCTAACCACCCGATTGACCCTGTCTCCACGACAATCTCAGACAGATCCTTCCAGATCCTAACAACTCGATTGACCCTGTCTCACCCACAGTCTCAGGCAGTGCATTCCAGATCCTAAACACTTGATTGACACGGCCTGCAAGACACTCTCAGAAAGTGCTCACCAGATCCTAACCACCCGATTGACCCAATCTCCATCTCACTCTCAGACTGTGCATTCCAGATCTTAACCATTTGATTGAGACTGACTCCACCACAATCTCAGACAGTGCAATCGAGCTCCTAAAGACTAGATTGACCCTGTCTCCAGCAAACTCTCAGACAGTACATTCTAGATTCTAAACATTTGATTGACAAGGTCTGCAACACACTCTCAGAAAGTGCTCACCAGATCCTAACCACCCAATTGACCCTGTCTCCATGACATTCTCAGACACTGCATTCCAGATACTAACCACTCGATTGACACAGTCTCCACCTAAGTCTCAGACAGTGCATTCTAGGTCCTAAACATTCCAATGACCCTGTCTCCAGTATTCTCTCATACAGTGCATTGCAGATTCTAATCACTCAATTGACCCTGTCTCCCCCACACTCTCAGACAGTGCATTCCAGATCCTAACCACTCGATTGGCCCTGTCTCCATGACACTCTCAGACAGTGCATTCCAGATCCTTACCACTCGATTGACCAAGTCTCCACCTCACTCTCTGACAGTGCATTCTAGGTCCTAAACACTCGAATGACCCTGTCTCCAGCAGACTCTCAGACAGTGAATTCCAGATCCTAAACACTTGATTGACACTGCCTGCAACAAACTCTCAGAAAGTGCTCTCCAAATCCTGACCACCTGATTGACCATATCTCAACGACACTCTCAGACAGTGCATTCCAGATTCTAACAACTCGATTGAACCTCTCTACCCAACAATCTCAATCAGCGCTTTAGATATCCTAACCACTTGATTGACCATGTCTCCATCACACTCACAAGCAGTGCATTCCAGATCCTAAACACTCGATTGACCTACTCTCCCCCACAGTCTCAGGCAGTGCATTCCAAATCCTAAACACTTGATTGTCGTGGCCTGCAAAATATTCTCAGAAAGTGCTCACCAGATCCTAACCACCCGATTGACCCTGTCTCCACGACACTCTCAGACAGTGCATTCCAGATCCTAACCTCTTGATTGACCCTGTCTCCCCACACTCTCAGACAGTGCATTCCAGATCCTAAGCACTTAATTGACATGGCCTGCAAAACACTCTCAGAAAGTGCTCACCAGGTCCTAACCATCCGATTGACCCTGTCTACATGACTCTCTCAGACAGTGCATCCCAAACCCTAACCAGTCGATTGACCCAGTCTCCACCTCACTCCCAGACAGTAGATTCCAGATCCAAACCACTCAATTGACCCTGTCCCCCCAACTCTATCAGACCGGGCTTCCAAATCCTAAACACTCGATTGAACCTGCCTCCGCCACACTCTCAGACAGTGCATTCTAGCTCCTAAACACTCATTGACCCTGTCTCCAGCACACTCTCAAACAGTGCATTCCAGATCCTAACCACTCGATTGAACCTGTCTCCCACACACACTCAGACAGTGCATTCCAGATCCTAACCACTCAATTGACCCTGTCTCCTACACACAATCAGACAGTGCATTCCAGATCTTATTCACTTGATTGAACCTGCCTCCCTCACACTCTCAGACAGTACATTCCTGATCCTAACCAGTCCAGTTACCCTGTCTCCACCACACTCTCAGACAGTGTATTCCAGATCCTAACCAAACGACTGACCCTGTCTCCACCACACTCTCAGACAGTGCATTCCACACCCTAACAGTGTAATTGAACCAGTCTCCACCACACTCTCAGAATGTGCATTCCGGATCCTAACCACTCGATTGACCCTGCCTCCACCAGACTCTCTGAAAGTGCATTCTAGCTCCTAAACACTCGATTGACCCGGTCTCCAGTAGAATCTCAGACAGTGCATTCCAGATTTAATCACTCAAATGACCCTGTCTCCCCCACAATCTCAGACAGTACATTCTGGATCCTCAACAGTCGATTGACCCTGTCCCCCCGACTCTATCAGACAGGGCATTCCAGATCCTAACCACTCGATTGAACCTGCCTCCACCACACTCTCAGACAGTGCATTCTAGCTCCTAAACACTCATTGACCCTGTCTCCAGCACACTCTCAAACAGTGCATTCCAGATTCTTATCACTCAATTAATCCTGTCTCCACGACACTCTCAGACAGTGCATTCCAGGTCCTAACCACTCGAATGACCCTGTCTCCGACACTCTCAGGCAGTGCATTCCAGATCCTAAACACTTGATTGACACGGCCTGCAAAACACTCTCAGTAAGTGCTCACCAAATCCTAACCACCCGATTGACCCTGTCTCCACGGCACTCTCAGACAGTGCATACCAGATCCTAACCACTCGACTGACCCTGTCTCCACGACACTCTCAGACAGTGCATTCCAGATACTAATCACTCGATTGACCCTGTCTCCACCACACTCTCAGACAGTACATTACAGAACCTAACCACTCGATTGGCCCTGTCTGCCCAACAATCTCAATCAGCGCATTACAAATTCTAACCACTTGATTGACCCTGTCTCACCCACACTCTCAGACAATGCATTCCACACCCTAACCAGTCGATTGACCCATTCTCCATCTCACTCTCAGACTGTGCATTCCAGATCTTAACCAATTGATTGAGCCTGACTCCACCACAATCTCAGACAGTGCAATCGAGCTCCTAAAGACTCGATTGACCCTGTCTCCAGCAAACTCTCAGACAGTGCATTCTAGATTCTAAACATTTGATTGACAAGGTCTGCAACACACTCTCAGAAGGTGATCACCAGATCCTAACCACTCGATTGACCCTGTCTCCATGACACTCTCAGACAGTGCATTCCAGGTACTAACCACTCGATTGACCCAGTCTCCACCTCACTCTCCGACAGTGCATTCTAGGTCCTAAAGACTCGAATGACCCTGTCTCCAGCAGACTCTTAGACAGTGAATTCCAGATCCTAAACACTTGATTGACACTGCCTGCAACAAACTCTCAGAAAGTTCTCTCCAGATCCTGACCACCCGATTGACCATATCTCAACGACACTCTCAGACAGTGCATTCCATATTCTAACCACTCGATTGAACCTGTCTACCCAACATTCTCAATCAGCGCTTTAGATATCCTAACCACTTGATTGACCATGTCTCCATCACACTCACAAGCAGTGCATTCCAGATCCTAAACACTCGATTGACCTACTCTCCCCCACAGTCTCAGGCAGTGCATTCCAAATCCTAAACACTTGATTGTCGTGGCCTGCAAAATATTCTCAGAAAATGCTCACCAGATCCTAACCACCCGATTGACCCTGTCTCCACGACACTCTCAGACATTGCATTCCAGATCCTAAGCAATTAATTGACACGGCCTGCAAAACACTCTCAGAAAGTGCTCACCAGATCCTGACCATCCGATTGACCCTGTCTACATGACTCTCTCAGACAGTGCATCCCAAACCCTAAACAGTCGATTGACCCAGTCTCCACCTCACTCCCAGACAGTAGATTCCAGATCCAAACCACTCAATTGACCCTGTCTCCACCACACTCTCAGACAGTACATTCCAGATCCTCAACAGTCGATTGACCCTGTCCCCCCAACTCTATCAGACAGGGCTTCCAAATCGTAAACACTCGATTGAACCTGCCTCCACCACACTCTCAGACAGTGCATTCTAGCTCCTAAACACTCATTGACCCTGTCTCCAGCACACTCTCAAACAGTGCATTCCAGATCCTAACCACTCAATTGACCCTGTCTCCCCCACACTCTCAGACAGTCTGAGGCAGTGCATTCCAGATCCTAAACACTTGAATGACACGGCCTGCAAAACACTCTCAGAAAGTGCTCACCAGATCCTTACCACCAGATTGATCCAGTCTCCACCTCACTCTCAGACTGTGCATTCCAGATCCTAACCACTCGATTGACCCTGTCTCCATGACACTATCAGACAGTGCATTCCAGATACTAACCATTCGATTGACCCAGTGTCCACCTCACTCTCAGACAGTGCATTCTAGGTCCTAAACACTCGAATGACCCTATCTCCAGCCGTATCTCAGACAGTGCATTCCAGATCCTAACCACTTGATTGACACTGCCTGCAACAAACTCTCAGAAAGTGCTCTCCAGATCCTGACCACCCGATTGACCCTATCTCAACGACACTCTCAGACAGTGCATTCCAGATTCTAACCACTCGATTGAACCTGTCTCCCCACACTCTCAGACAGTGCATTCAAGATCCTAAGCACTTAATTGACACGGCCTGCAAAACACTCTCAGAAAGTGGTCACCAGATCCTAACCACCCGATTGACCGTCTCCACGACACTCTCAGACAGTGCATTCCAGATCGTAACCACTCGATTGACCCTGTCCCCCCACAATCTCAGGCCGTGCATTCCAGCTCCCAAACACTTGATTGACACGGCCTGCAAAACACTCTCAATAAGTGCTCACCAGATCCTAACCACCCGATTGACCCTGTCTACACGACAATCGCAGACAGAGCATTCCAGATCCTAACAACTCGATTGACCCTGTCTCACCCAAAGTCTCAGGCAGTGCATTCCAGATCCTAAACACTTGAATGACATGGCCTGCAAAACACTCTCAGAAAGTGCTCACCAGATCCTAACCACCCGATTGACCCAGTCTCCACCTCACTCTCAGACTGTGCATTCCAGATCTTAACCACTTGATTGAGCCTGACTCCACCACAATCTCAGATAGTGCATTCTAGCTCCTAAAGACTCGATTGACCCTGCCTCCTGCAAAGTCTCAGACAGTACATTCTGGATTCTAAACACCTGATTGACAAGGCCTGCAACACACTCTCAGAAAGTGCTCAGCAAATCCTAACCACCTGATTGACCCTGTCTCCATGACATTCTCAGACAGTGCATTCCTGATCCTAACCACTCGATTGACCCTGTCTCACACACATACTCAGACAGTGCATTCCAGATCCTAACCACTCAATTGACCCTGTCTCCCACACACACTCACACAGTGCATTCCAGATCTTATTCACTTGATTGAACCTGTCTCCCTCACACTCTCAGACAATACATTCCTGATCCTAACCAGTCCATTTACCCTGTCGCCACCACACTCTCAGACAGTGTATTCCAGAACCTAACCATCCGATTGATCCTGTCTCCACGACACTCTCAGACAGTGCATTCCAGATTCTTATCACTCAATTGACCCTGTCTCCACGACACTCTCAGACAGTGCATTCCAGATCCTAACCACTCGATTGACCCTGTCTCTGACACTCTCAGGCAGTGCATTCCAGATCCTAAACACTTGATTGACATGGCCTGCAAAACACTCTCAGTAAGTGCTCACCAGTTCCTAAAAACCAGATGAACCACATCTTCACGACATTCTCAGAGAGTGCATTCCAGATCCGAACCACTCGACTGACCCTGTCTCACCCACAGTCTCAGGCCGTGCATTCCAGATCCTAAACACTTGAATGACACAGCCTGCAAAAGACTCTCAGAAAGTGCACACCAGATCCTAACCACCCGATTGACGCTGTCTCCACGACACTCTCAGACAGTGCATTACAGAACCTAACCACTCAATTGACCCTGTCTGCCCAACAATCTCAATCAGCGCATTACAAATCTTAACCACTTGATTGAGCCTGTCTCACCCACACTCTCAGACAGTGCATTCCACACCCTAACCAGTCGATTGACCCAGTCTCCACCTCACTCTCAGACAGTGCATTCCAGATCTTAACCACTTGATTGAGCCTGACTCCACCACAATCTCAGTCAGTGCAATCTAATTCCTAAAGACTCGATTGACACTGTCTCCAGCAAACTCTCAGATAGTGCATTCTAGATTCTAAACACTTGATTGACAAGGCCTGCAACACACTCTCAGAAAGTGCACACCAGATCCTAACCACCCGATTGACCCTGTCTCCATGACATTCTCAGACAGTGCATTCCAGATACTAACCACTCGATTGACCCATTCTCCACCTAACTCTCAGAAAGCGCATTCTATGTCCTAAACACTCGAATGACCCTGTCTCCAGTAGACTCATATACAGTGCATTCCAGATTCTAATCACTCAATTGACCCTGTCTCCATGACACTCTCAGACAGTGCATTCCAGATACTAACCACTCGATTGACCCAGTCTCCACCTCACTCTCAGTCAGTGCATTCTTTGTCCTAAACACTCGAATGACCCTGTCTCCAGCAGACTCTCAGACAGTGCATTCCAGATCCTAAGCACTTAATTGACACGGCCTGCAAAACACTCTCAGAAAGTGCTCACCAGACCCTAACTATCTGATTGACCCTGTCTCCACGATACTCTCAGACAGTGCATTCCACACCATAACCAGTCGATTGACCATGTCTCCACCTCACGCCCAGACAGTACATTCCAGATCCTAACCACTCGATTGACCCTGCCTCCACCACACTCTCAGACAGTACATTCCAGATCCTAACCACTCTATTGACCCTGTCTCCCCCACACTCTCAGACAGTGCATTCCAGATCCTAACCACTCGATTGACCCTGTCTCCATGACACTCTCAGACAGTGCATTCCAGATACTAACCACTCGATTGACCCAGTCTCCACCTCACTCTCAGTCAGTGCATTCTTGGTCCTAAACACTCGAATGACCCTGTCTCCAGCAGACTCTCAGACAGTGCATTCCAGATCCTAAGCACTTAATTGACACGGCCTGCAAAACACTCTCAGAAAGTGCTCACCAGATCCTAACCACTCGACTGTCCCTGTCTCCACCACAATCTCAGACGGTGCATTCCACACCCTAACCACTCAATTGACCCAGTCTCCACCTCACTCTCAGACAGTGCATTCTAGCTCCTCAACAATCGAATGACCCTGTCTCCAGCAGCCTCTCAGAGAGTGCATTCCAGATTCTAATCACTCATATAACCTGTCTCCACAACACTCTCAGACAGTGCATTCCAGATCCTAACCTCTCGATTGACCCTGTCACCCCTAAATTCTCAGACAGTGCATTCCAGATCATAAGCACCTGATTGACACGGCCTGCAAAACGCTCGCAGAAAGTGCTCACCAGATCCTAGTCATCTGATTGAACTTGTCTCCACGACACACTCAGACTGTGCATTCCAGATTCTTATCACTCAATTGACCCTGTCTCCACGACACTCTCAGATAGTGCATTCCAGATCCTAAACACTTGATTGACACTGCTGCAAAACACTCTCAATAAGTGCTCACCAGTTCCTAACCACGCAATTGACCCTGTTTCCACGATAATCTCAGACTGTGCATTCCAGATCCTAATGACTCGATTGACCCTGTCTAACCCACAGTCTCAGGCAGTGTATTCCAGATCCTAAACACTTGAATGACACGGCCTGCAAAACACTCTCAGAAAGTGCTCACCAGATCCTAACCACCCAATTGACCCTGTCTCCACAACACTCTCAGACAGTGCATTCCAGATCCTAACCACTCGATTGACCCTGTCTGCCCAAATATCTCAATCAGCGCATTACAAATCTTAACCACTTGATTGACCCTGTCTCACCCACACTCTCAGACAGTGCATTCCACACCCTAACCAGTCAATTGACCCAGTCTCCACCTCACTCTCAGACTGTGCATTCCAGATCGTAACCACATGATTGAGCCTGACTACACCACTATCTCAGACAGTGCATTCTAGCTCCTAAAGACTCGATTGACCCTGTCTCCAGCAAACTCTCAGATAGTGCATTCTAGATTCTAAACACTTGATTGACAAGGCCTGCAACACACTCTCAGAAAGTGCTCACCAGATCCTAACCACCCGATTGACCCTGTCTCCATGACATTCTCAGACAGTGCATTCCAGATACTAACCACTCAATTGACCCTGTCTCCCCTACACTCTCAGACAGTGCATTCCAAATCCTAAAAACCCGATTGACCCTGTCTCCATGACACTCTCAGACAGTGCATTCTAGCTCCTAAAGACTCGATTGACCCTGTCTCCAGCAAACTCTCAGACAGTGCATTCTAGATTCTAAACACTTGATTGACAAGACCTGCAACACACTCTCAGAAAGTGCTCACCAGATCCTAACCACCCGATTGACCCTGTCTCCATGACACTCTCAGACAGTGCATTCCAGTTACTAACCACTCGATTGATCCAGTCCCCACCTCACTCTCAGACAGTGCATTCTAGGTCCTAACACTAGAATGCCCCTATATCCCGCAGTATCTCTGACAGTGCATTCCAGATCCTAACCACTTGATTGACACTGCCTGCAACAAACTCTCAGAAAGTGCACTCCAGATCCTGACCACCCGATTGACCCTGTCTCCACGATATTCTCAGACAGTGCAGTCCAGATTCTAACCACTCGATTGAACCTGTCTACACAACAATCTCAATCAGCGCATTAGTAATCCTAACCACTTGAATGACCATGTCTCCATCACACTCACAAGCAGTGCATTCCAGATCCTAAACACTCGATTGACCTAGTCTCCCCAACAGTCTCAGGCAGGGCATTCCAGATCCTAAACACTTGATTGACATGGCCTGCAATACATTCTCAGAAAGTGTTCACCAGATCCTAACCATCCGATTGACCCTGTCTCCATGACACACTCAGACAGTGCATTCCAGATGCTAATGACTCAAATGACCCTGTCTCCACTACCATCTCAGACAGTGCAATCCAGATCTTAACCACTCGATTGACCCTGTCCCCCCAACACTCTCAGGCAGTGCATTCCAGCTCCTAAACACTTGATTGACACGGCCTGCAAAATACTCTCAATAAGTGCTCACCAGATCCTAACCACCTGATTGACCCTGTCTACACGACAATCTCAGACGGTGCATTCCAGATTCTAACAACTCGATTGACCCTGTCTCACACACAGTCTCAGGCAGTGCATTCCAGATCCTAAACACTTACATGACACGGCCGGCAAAATACTCTCAGAAAGTGCTCACCAGATCCTAACCACCCGATTGACCCAGTCTCCACCTCACTCTCAGACTGTGCATTCCAGATCTTAACCACTTGATTGAGCCTGTCTCCACCACAATCTCAGACAGTGCATTCTAGCTCCTAAAGACTCGATTGACCCTGTCTCCAGCAAACTCTCAGACAGTGCATTCTAGATTCTAAACATCTGATTGACAAGGCCTGCAACACACTCTCAGAAAGTGCTCACCTGATCCTAACCACCTGATTGACCCTGTCTCCATGACATTCTCAGACAGTGCATTCCAGATACTAACCACTCAATTGACCCTGTCTCCCCCACAGTCTCAGACAGTGCATTCCAGATCCTAACCAGTCGATTGACCCTGTCTCCATGACACTCTCAGACAGTGCATTCCAGATACTAACCACTCGATTGACCCAGTCTCCACCTCACTCTCAGACAGTGCATTCTATGTCCTAAACACTCGAATGACCCTATCTCCAGCAGTATCTCAGACAGTGCATTCCAGATCCTAACCACTTGATAGACATTGCTTGCAAAATACTCTCAGAAAGTGCTCACCAGATCCTAACCACCCGATTGACCCAGTCTCCACCTCACTCTCAGACTGTGCATTCCAGATCTTAACCACTTGATTGAGCCTGTCTCCACCACAATCTCAGACAGTGCATTCTAGCTCCTAAAGACTCGATTGACCCTGTCTCCAGCAAACTCTCAGACAGTGCATTCTAGATTCTAAACATCTGATTGACAAGGCCTGCAACACACTCTCAGAAAGTGCTCACCTGATCCTAACCACCTGATTGACCCTGTCTCCATGACATTCTCAGACAGTGCATTCCAGATACTAACCACTCAATTGACCCTGTCTCCCCCACAGTCTCAGACAGTGCATTCCAGATCCTAACCAGTCGATTGACCCTGTCTCCATGACACTCTCAGACAGTGCATTCCAGATACTAACCACTCGATTGACCCAGTCTCCACCTCACTCTCAGACAGTGCATTCTATGTCCTAAACACTCGAATGACCCTATCTCCAGCAGTATCTCAGACAGTGCATTCCAGATCCTAACCACTTGATAGACATTGCTTGCAACAAACTCTCAGAAAGTGCTCTCCAGATCCTGACCACACGATTGACCCTATCTCCACGACATTCTCAGACAGTGCATTCCAGATCTAACCACGCGATTGAACCTGTCTACCCAACAATCTCAATCAGAGCATTCGAAATCCTAACCACTTGATTGACCATGTCTCCATCACACTCACAATCAGTGCATTCCAGATCCTAAACACTTGATTGACATGGCCTGCAAAACACTCTCAGAAAGTGCTCACCAGATCCTAACCACCCAATTGACCCTGTCTCCACGACACTCTCAGACAGTGCATTCCAGATCCTAACCACTTGATTGACCCTGTCTCCACGACACTCTCAGACAGTGCATTCCAGATACTAACCACTCGATTGACCCTATCTCCACCACATTCTCAGACTGTACATTACAGAACCTAACCACTCGATTGGCCCTGTCTGCCCAACAATCTCAATCAGCGCATTACAAATCCTAATCACTTGATTGACCCTGTCTCACCCACACTCTCAGACAGTACATTCCACAGCCTAACCAGTCGATTGACCCAATCTCCACCTCACTCTCAGACTGCATTCCAGATCTTAACCACTTGATTGAGCCTGACTCCACCATTATCTCAGACAGTGCATTCTAGCTCCAAAAGACTCGATTGACCCTGTCTCCAGCAAACACTCAGACAGTGCATTCTAGATTCTAAACAATTGATTGACAAAGCCTGCAACACACTCTCAGAAAGTGCTCACCAGATCCTAACCACCCGATTGACCCTGTCTCCATGACACTCTCAGACACTGCATTCCAGATCCTAACCACTCGATTGACCCTGTCTCCCCTACACTCTCAGACAGTGCATTCCACATCCTGAGCACTTGATTGAAACGGCCTGCAAGACACTCTCAGAAAGTGCTCACCAGATCCTAACCATCTGATTGACCCTGTCTCCATGACACTCTCAGACAGTGCATTCCAGATTCTAATGACTCAAATGACGTGGTCTCCAATACCATCTCAGACAGTGCAATCCAGATCTTAACCACTCGATTGACCCTGTCCCCCCAACACTCTCAGGCAGTGCGTTCCAGCTCCTAAACACTTGATTGACACGGCCTGCAAAACACTCTCAATAAGTGCTCACCAGATCCTAACCACCTGATTGACCCTGTCTACACGACAATCTCAGACAGTGCATTCCAGATTCTAACAACTCGATTGACCCTGTCTCACACACAGTCTCAGGCAGTGCATTCCCGATCCTAAACACTTGCATGACACGGCCGGCAAAATACTCTCAGAAAGTGCTCACCAGATCCTAACCACCCGATTGACCCAGTCTCCACCTCACTCTCAGACTGTGCATTCCAGATCTTAACCACTTGATTGAGCCAGACACCACCACAATCTCAGACAGTGCATTCTAGCTCCTAAAGACTCGACTGACCCTGTCTCCAGCAAACTCTCAGACAGTGCATTCTAGATTCTAAACATCTGATTGACAAGGCCTGCAACACACTCTCAGAAAGTGCTCACCAGATCCTAACCACCCGATTGACCCTGTCTCCATGATATTCTCAGACAGTGCATTCCAGATCCTAACCCCCCGATTGACCCTGTCTCCCACACACTCTCAGACAGTGCATTCCTGATCCTAACCAGTCCATTTACCCTGTCTCCACCACACTCTCAGACAGTGTATTCCAGATCCTAATCACTCGATTGACCCTGTCTCCCCCACACTCTCAGACAGTGCATTCCAGATCCTAAACACTCGAGTGATGCTGGCTCCACCAAAGTCTCAGGCAGGGCACTCCAGATCCTCACCACTCGATTGACCCTGCCTACACCTCAATCTCTGATAGTGCATTCCAGATTCCAACCCACTCGATTGACCCTGTCTCCCACACACACTCAGACTGTGCATTCCAGATCCTATTCACTTGATTGAACCTGTCTCCCTCACACTCTCAGACAGTGCATTCCTGATCCTAACCAGTCCATTTACCCTGTCTCCACCACACTCTCAGACAGTGTATTCCAGATCCTAACCACTCGACTGACCCTGTCTCCACCACACTCTCAGACGGTGCATTCCACACCCTAACAATGTAATTGAACCAGTGTCCACCACACTCTCAGAATGTGCATTCCGGATCCTAACCGCTCGATTGACCCTGCACCCACCAGACTCTCTGAAAGTGCATTCCAGATTCTAATCACTCAAATGTCCCTGTCTCCCCCACAATCTCGGACAGTATATTCCGGATCCTCACCTGTCGATTGACACTCTCCCCCCAACTCTATCAGACAGTGCATTCCAGATCCTAACCACTCGATTGAACCTGCCTCCACCACACTCTCAGACAGTGCATTCTAGTTCCTAAACACTCATTGACCCTGTCTCCAGCACACTCTCAGACAGTGCATTCCAGATCCTAATCACTCAATTGACCCTGTCTCCACGATACTCTCAAACAGTGCATTCCAGATTCTCACCACTCAATTGACCCTGCCTCCACCACAATCTCAGACAGTGCATTGTAGCTCCTAAACACTCGATTGACCCTGTCACCACCACACTCTCAGACAGTGCATTCTAGATTGAAAACATTTGATTGACACGGCCTGCAACACACTCTCAGAAAGTGCTCATCAGATCCTAACCGCCCGATTGACCCTGTCTCCATGACACTCTCAGACAGTGCATTCCAGATCCTAACCACTCGATTGACCCTGTCTCCATGACACTCTCAGACAGTGCATTCCAGATGCTAACCACTTGATTGACCCAGTCTCCACCTCACTCTCAGACAGTGCATTCTAGCTCCTAAACACTCGAATGACCCTGTCTCCAGCAGACTCTCAGACAGTGCATTCCTAACCACTCGATTGACCCTGTCTCCGCGACACTCTCAGGCAGTGCATTTCAGATCCTAAATACTTGATTGACACTGCCTGCAACAAACTCTCAGAAAGTGCTCTCCAGATCCTGACCACCTGATTGACCATATCTCAACGACACTCTCAGACAGTGCATTCCAGATTCTAACCACTCGATTGAACCTGTCAACCCAACAATCTCAATCATCGCATTAGAAATCCTAACCACTTGATTGACCATGTCTCCATCACACTCACAAGCAGTGCAATCCAGATCCTAAACCCTCGATTGACATAGTCTCCACCACAATCTCAGGCAGCGAATTCCAGATCCTAACTACTCAATTGACCTGTCACGACCACACTCTCAGACAGTTTATTTCAGATCCTAAAGACTCGACTGTCCCTGTCTCCACCAGACTCTCAGACGGTGCATTCCACACCCTAACCACTCGCTTGACCCGGTCTCCACCTCACTCTCAGACAGTGCATTCTAGATCCGAAACACTCGAATGACCCTATCTCCAGCAGACTCTCAGACAGTGCATTCCAGATTCTAATCACTCAAATGACCCTGTCTCCCCCCACAATCTCAGACAGTGCATTCCAGATCCAATTCACTTGATTGAACCTGTCTCTCTCACACTCTCAGACAGTACATTCCAGATCCTAACCACTCCATTTACCCTGTCTCCACCACAATCTCAGACAGTGTATTCCAGATCCTAAACACTGGACTGACCCTGTCTCCACCATACTCTCAGACAGTGCATTCCACACCCTAACAACTTTTTGAACCAGTCTCCACCACACTCTCAGACTGAGCATTCCGGATCCTAACCATTCGATTGAGCCTGCCTCCACCACACTCTCAGACAGTGCATTCTAGCTCCTAAACACTCGATTGACCCTGTCTCCAGTGGACTCTCCGACAGTGCACTCCAGATCTTAACCACTCGATTGACCCTGCCTCCCCCCACACAATCAGGCAGTGCATTCCAGATGCTAAACACTTGGTTGACACTGCCTGCAACACACTGTCAGAAAGTGAACTCCAGATCATAACTACCCAATTGATCCTGTCTCCACAACACTCTCAGACAGTGCATTCCAGATCCTAGCCACTCGATTGACCCAGTCTCCACCTCACTCTCAGACTGTGCATTCCAGATCTTAACCCGTTGATTGAGCCTGACTCCACCACAATCTCAGACAGTGCATTCTAGCTCCTAAAGACTCGATTGACCCTGCCTCCAGTACACTCTCAGACAGTGCATTCTAGATTCTAAACATCTGATTAACAAGGCCTGCAACACACTCTCAGAAAGTGCTCACCAGAGCCTAACCACACGATTGACCCTGTCTCCATGATATTCTCAGACATTGCATTCCAGTTACTAACCACTCGATTGACCCAGTCTCCACTTCATTCTCAGACAGTGCATTCTAGGTCCTAAACACTCGAATGACCCTGTCTCCAGTAGACTCTCAGAGAGTGCATTCCAGATTCTAATCACTTAATTGACCCTGTCTCCCCCACACTCTCAGACTGTGCATTCCAGATCCTAACCACTCGATTGACCCTGTCTCCATGACACTCTCAGACAGTGCATTCCAGATACTAACCACTCGATTGACCCAGTCTTCACCTCACTCTCTGACAGTGCATTCTAATGTCCTAACACTCGAATGACCCTGTCTCCAGCAGACTCTCAGACAGTGCATTCCAGATCCTAACCACTTGATTGACACTGCCTGCAACAAACTCTCAGAAAGTGCTCTCCAGAACCTGACCACCCAATTGACCCTGTTTCCACGACACTCTCAGACAGTGCATTCCAGATCCTAACCACTCGAATGACCCTGTCTCACCCACATTCTCAGGCAGTGCATTCCAGATCCTAAACACTTGATTGACACGGCCTGCAAAACACTCTCAGAAAGTGCTCACCAGTTCCTAACCACCCGATTGACCCTGTCTCCACGACACTCTCAGACAGTGATTCCAGATCCTAACCACTCGATTGACCCTGTCTCCACGACATTCTCAGACAGTGCCTTCCAGATACTAACCACTCGATTGACCCTGACTCCACCACACTCTCAGACAGTACATTACAGAACCTAACCACTTGATTGACCCTGTCTCCCCAACAATCTCAATCAGCACATTACAAATCCTAACCACTTGATTGACCATGTCTCCATCACACTCACAAGGAGTGCATTCCAGATCCTAAACACTCGATTGACCTAGTCCCCGCCACAATCTCAGACAGGTAATTCCAGATCCTAACTACTCAATTGACCCTGTCTCCCCCACACTCTCAGACAGGACATTCCAGATCCTAACCACTCGATTGACCCAGTCTCCACCTCACTCTCAGACTGTGCATTCCGGATCCTAACCACTCGATTAACGCTGCCTCCACAACACTCTCAGACAGTGCATTCTAGCTCTTAAACACTTGATTGACCCTGTCTCCAGCACAATCCCAGACAGTGCATTCTAGATTCTAATCACTCAACTGACACTGTCTCCATGACATTCTCAGACAGTGCATTCTAGATACAAACTATTCGATTGATCCTGTCTCGCCAACACTCTCAAACAGTGCACTCCAGATCCTAACCACTCAATTGACACTGTCTCCCACACACACTCAGACAGGGCATTCCATGTCCTAATCACTTGATTGAACCTATCTCCTCACACTCTCAGACAGTACATTCCTGATCCTAACCACTCTATTTATCCTGTATCCACCCTCTCTCAGACAGTGTATTCCAGATCCTAATCACTCAATTGACCCTGTCTCCCCCACACTCTCAGACAGTGCATTCCAGACCCTAACCACCAGATTGACCCTGTCTCCATGACACTCTCAGACAGTGCATTCCAGATACTAACCATTCGATTGACCTAGTCTCCACCTCTCTCTCAGACAGTGCATTCTAGGTCCTAAACACTCGAATGACCCTGTCTCCAGCAGACTCTCAGACAGTGCATTCCAGATCCTAAACACTTGATTGACACTGCCTGCAACAAACTCTCAGAAAGTGCTCTCCAGATCCTGACCACTCGATTGACCCTATCCGAACGACACTCTCAGCCAGTGCATTCTAGATTATAACCACTCGATTGAACCTGTCTACCCAACAATATCAATCAGCGCATTAGATATCCTAACCACTTGATTGACCATGTCTCCATCACACTCACAAGAAGTGCATTCCAGATCCTAAACACGCGATTGACCTACTCTCCCCCACAGTCTCAGGCAGTGCATTCCAGATCTAAACACTTGATTGACTTGGCCTGCAAAATACTCTCAGAAAGTGCTCACCAGATCCTAATCACCCGATTGACCCTGTCTCCACGACATTCTCAGACAGTGCATTCCAGATCCTAACCTCTCGATTGACCCTGTCTCCCCACATTCTCAGACAGTGCATTCCAGATCCTAAGCACTTAATTGACACGGCCTGCAAAACACTCTCAGAAAGTGGTCACCAGATCCTAACCACACGATTGACCCCGTCTCCACGACACTCTCAGACAGTGCATTCCAGATCCTAACCACCCGATTGACCCTGTCTCCACGACACTCTCAGACAGTGCATTCCAAATCGTAACCACTCGATTGACACTGTCCCCCCAAAATCTCAGGCAGTGCATTCCCGATCCTAAACACTTGATTGACACTGCCTGCAACACACTCTCAGAAAGTGCACTCCAGATCCTAACCACTCGATTGAACCTTTCTCCACCACACTCTCCAACAGTGCATTCCAGATCCTAATCACTCGATTGACCCTGTCTCCCCCACACTCTCAGACAGTGCATTCCAGATCCTAAACACTCGAGTGATGCTGGCTCCACCAAAGTCTCAGGCAGGGCACTCCAGATCCTCACCACTCGATTGACCCTGCCTACACCTCAATCTCTGATAGTGCATTCCAGATTCCAACCCACTCGATTGACCCTGTCTCCCACACACACTCAGACTGTGCATTCCAGATCCTATTCACTTGATTGAACCTGTCTCCCTCACACTCTCAGACAGTGCATTCCTGATCCTAACCAGTCCATTTACCCTGTCTCCACCACACTCTCAGACAGTGTATTCCAGATCCTAACCACTCGACTGACCCTGTCTCCACCACACTCTCAGACGGTGCATTCCACACCCTAACAATGTAATTGAACCAGTGTCCACCACACTCTCAGAATGTGCATTCCGGATCCTAACCGCTCGATTGACCCTGTCTCCATGACACTCTCAGACAGTGCATTCCAGATGCTAACCACTTGATTGACCCAGTCTCCACCTCACTCTCAGACAGTGCATTCTAGCTCCTAAACACTCGAATGACCCTGTCTCCAGCAGACTCTCAGACAGTGCATTCCGGATCCTAACCACTCGATTGACCCTGTCTCCGCGACACTCTCAGACCGTGCATTCCAGACCCTAACCAATCGACTGACCCCGTCCCATCATCACTCTCAGATATTACATTCCAGAACCTAACCACTCAATTGAGCCTATATCCACCACATATCAGTCAGTGCCTTCCAGACCGTAAACACTCGAATGACGCTGTCTCCACCACACTCCCAGACAGTGCATTCCAGATTCTAATCGCTCAATAGACCCTGTCTCCCCCACACTCTCAGACAGTGCATTGCAGACCCTAACTACCTGATTGACCCTGTCTCCACGACACTCTCAGAAAGTGCACTCCAGATCCTAACCACCCGATTGACCCTGTCTCCATGACACTCTCAGAAAGTGCATTCCAGAACCTAACCACTCGATTGAGCCTGTCTCCACCACATTCTCAGACAGTGCATTCCAGAAGCTAACCACTTGATTTACCCTGTCTCCACCACACTCTCAGACAGTGCATTCCAGATTCTAATCACTCAATTGATCCTGTCTCCCCCACACTCTCAGAAAGTGCACTCCAGATCCTAACCACCCGATTGACCCTGCTAACACAACACTATCAGACTGTGCATTCCGGATCCTAACCACTCGATTGACCCTGTCTCCACCATACTCTCAGACAGTGCATTCTAGCACCTAAACACTCAATTGACCCTGTCTCCAGCACACCCTCAGTTAGTGCATTCCAGATTCTAATCGCTCAATTGACCCTGTTCCACGACCCTGTCAGACAGTGCATTCCAGATCCTAACCACTCGATTGACCCTGTGTCCCCCACACACTCAGACAGTGCATTCCATATGTGAAACACTTGATTGACACTGCCTGCTTCACACTCTCAGAAAGTGCATTCCAGATCCTAACCACTCGATTGACCCTGTCTCCTCCACACTCTCAGGCAGTGCATTCCAGATTCTAAACACTTGATTGACACTGTGTCCCCCACACTCTCAGGCAGTGCATTCCAGACACTAAACACTTGATTGACACTGCCTGCAACACACTCTCAGAAAGTGCACTCCAGATCCTAACCACTTGATTGAACCTTTCTCCTCCACACTCTCCAACAGTGCATTCCAGATCCTAAACACTCGAGTGATGCTGGCTCCACCAAAGTCTCAGGCAGGGCACTCCAGATCCTCACCACTCGATTGACCCTGTCTCCAGCCCACCTCCAGGCAGTGCATTCCAGATCCTAACCACTCAATTGACCCTGCCTGCACCTCAATCTCTGATAGTGCATTCCAGATTCCAACCCACTCGACTGACCCTGTCTCCCACACACACTCAGACTGTGCATTCCAGATCCTATTCACTTGATTGAACCTGTCTCCCTCACACTCTCAGACAGTGCATTCCTGATCCTAACCAGTCCATTTACCCTGTCTCCACCACACTCTCAGACAGTGTATTCCAGATCCTAACCACTCGACTGACCCTGTCTCCACCACACTCTCAGACGGTGCATTCCACACCCTAACAATGTAATTGACCAGTGTCCACCACACTCTCAGAATGTGCATTCCGGATCCTAACCGCTCGATTGACCCTGCCTCCACCAGACTCTCTGAAAGTGCATTCCAGATTCTAATCACTCAAATGTCCCTGTCTCCCCCACAATCTCGGACAGTATATTCCGGATCCTCACCTGTCGATTGACCCTCTCCCCCCGACTCTATCAGACAGTGCACTCCAGATCCTAACCACTCGATTTAACCTGCCTCCACCACACTCTCAGACAGTGCATTCTAGTTCCTAAACACTCATTGACCCTGTCTCCAGCACACTCTCAGACAGTGCATTCCAGATCCTAATCACTCAATTGACCCTGTCTCCACGACACTCTCAGACAGTGCATTCCAGATTCTAACCACTCAATTGAGCCTGCCTCCACCACAATCTCAGACAGTGCATTGTAGCTCCTAAACACTCGATTGACCCTGTCACCACCACACTCTCAGACAGTGCATTCTAGATTGAAAACACTTGATTGACACGGCCTGCAACACACTCTCAGAAAGTGCTCATCAGATCCTAACCGCCCGATTGACCCTGTCTCCATGACACTCTCAGACAGTGCATTCCAGATCCTAACCACTCGATTGACCCTGTCTCCATGACACTCTCAGACAGTGCATTCCAGATGCTAACCACTTGATTGACCCAGTCTCCACCTCACTCTCAGACAGTGCATTCTAGCTCCTAAACACTCGAATGACCCTGTCTCCAGCAGACTCTCAGACAGTGCATTCCGGATCCTAACCACTCGATTGAACCTCTCTCCGCGACACTCTCAGACTGTGCATTCCAGACCCTAACCAATCGACTGACCCCGTCCCATCATCACTCTCAGATATTACATTCCAGAACCTAACCACTCAATTGAGCCTATATCCACCACATATCATTCAGTGCCTTCCAGACTGTAAACACTCGAATGACGCTGTCTCCACCACACTCCCAGACAGTGCATTCCAGATTCTAATCACTCAATAGACCCTGTCTCCCCCACACTCTCAGACAGTGCATTGCAGACCCTAACTACCTGATTGACCCAGTCTCCACGACACTCAGACAGTGCATTCCAGATGCTAACCACTTGATTGACCCAGTCTCCACCTCACTCTCAGACAGTGCATTCTAGCTCCTAAACACTCGAATGACCCTGTCTCCAGCAGACTCTCAGACAGTGCATTCCGGATCCTAACCACTCGATTGAACCTGTCTCCGCGACACTCTCAGACTGTGCATTCCAGACCCTAACCAATCGACTGACCCCGTCCCATCATCACTCTCAGATATTACATTCCAGAACCTAACCACTCAATTGAGCCTATATCCACCACATATCAGTCAGTGCCTTCCAGACCGTAAACACTCGAATGACGCTGTCTCCACCACACTCCCAGACAGTGCATTCCAGATTCTAATCACTCAATAGACCCTGTCTCCCCCACACCCTCAGACAGTGCATTGCAGACCCTAACTACCTGATTGACCCAGTCTCCACGACACTCAGACAGTGCATTCCAGAACCTAACCTCTCGATTGACCCTGTGTCCCCCAAACTGTCAGGCAGTGCATTCCATTTCCTAAACACTTGCTTGACACAGCCTGCAACACACTCTCAGAAAGTGCACTGCAGATCCTAACCACCTGATTGACCCTGTCTCCACGACACTCTCAGAAAGTGCACTCCAGATCCTAACCACCCGATTGACCCTGTCTCCATGACACTCTCAGAAAGTGCATTCCAGAACCTAACCACTCGATTGAGCCTGTCTCCACCACATTCTCAGACAGTGCAATCCAGAAGCTAATCACTCGATTTACCCTGTCTCCACCACACTCTCAGACAGTGCATTCCAGATTCTAATCACTCAATTGACCCTGTCTCCCCCACACTCTCAGAAAGTGCACTCCAGATCCTAACCACCCGATTGACCCTGCTAACACAACACTCTCAGACTGTGCATTCCGGATCCTAACCACTCGATTGACCCTGTCTCCACCATACTCTCAGACAGTGCATTCTAGCACCTAAACACTCAATTGACCCTGTCTCCAGCACACCCTCAGTTAGTGCATTCCAGATTCTAATCGCTCAATTGACCCTGTTCCACGACCCTGTCAGACAGTGCATTCCAGATCCTAACCACTCGATTGACCCTGTGTCCCCCACACACTCAGACAGTGCATTCCATATGTGAAACACTTGATTGACACTGCCTGCATCACACTCTCAGAAAGTGCATTCCAGATCCTAACCACTCGATTGACCCTGTCTCCTCCACACTCTCAGGCAGTGCATTCCAGATTCTAAACACTTGATTGACACTGTGTCCCCCACACTCTCAGGCAGTGCATTCCAGATACTAAACACTTGATTGACACTGCCTGCAACACACTCTCAGAAAGTGCACTCCAGATCCTAACCACTCGATTGAACCTTTCTCCTCCACACTCTCCAACAGTGCATTCCAGATCCTAATCACTCGATTGACCCTGTCTCCCCCACACTCTCAGACAGTGCATTCCAGATCCTAAACACTCGAGTGATGCTGGCTCCACCAAAGTCTCAGGCAGGGCACTCCAGATCCTCACCACTCGATTGACCCTGTCTCCAGCCCACCTCCAGGCAGTGCATTCCAGATCCTAACCACTCAATTGACCCTGCCTACACCTCAATCTCTGATAGTGCATTCCAGATTCCAACCCACTCGATTGACCCTGTCTCCCACACACACTCAGACTGTGCATTCCAGATCCTATTCACTTGATTGAACCTGTCTCCCTCACACTCTCAGACAGTGCATTCCTGATCCTAACCAGTCCATTTACCCTGTCTCCACCACACTCTCAGACAGTGTATTCCAGATCCTAACCACTCAACTGACCCTGTCTCCACCACACTCTCAGACGGTGCATTCCACACCCTAACAATGTAATTGAACCAGTGTCCACCACACTCTCAGAATGTGCATTCCGGATCCTAACCGCTCGATTGACCCTGTCTCCATGACACTCTCAGACAGTGCATTCCAGATGCTAACCACTTGATTGACCCAGTCTCCACCTCACTCTCAGACAGTGCATTCTAGCTCCTAAACACTCGAATGACCCTGTCTCCAGCAGACTCTCAGACAGTGCATTCCGGATCCTAACCACTCGATTGACCCTGTCTCCGCGACACTCTCAGACTGTGCATTCCAGACCCTAACCAATCGACTGACCCCGTCCCATCATCACTCTCAGATATTACATTCCAGAACCTAACCACTCAATTGAGCCTATATCCACCACATATCAGTCAGTGCCTTCCAGACCGTAAACACTCGAATGACGCTGTCTCCACCACACTCCCAGACAGTGCATTCCAGATTCTAATCGCTCAATAGACCCTGTCTCCCCCACACTCTCAGACAGTGCATTGCAGACCCTAACTACCTGATTGACCCTGTCTCCACGACACTCTCAGAAAGTGCACTCCAGATCCTAACCACCCGATTGACCCTGTCTCCATGACACTCTCAGAAAGTGCATTCCAGAACCTAACCACTCGATTGAGCCTGTCTCCACCACATTCTCAGACAGTGCATTCCAGAAGCTAACCACTTGATTTACCCTGTCTCCACCACACTCTCAGAAAGTGCACTCCAGATCCTAACCACCCGATTGACCCTGCTAACACAACACTCTCAGACTGTGCATTCCGGATCCTAACCACTCGATTGACCCTGTCTCCACCATACTCTCAGACAGTGCATTCTAGCACCTAAACACTCAATTGACCCTGTCTCCAGCACACCCTCAGTTAGTGCATTCCAGATTCTAATCGCTCAATTGACCCTGTTCCACGACCCTGTCAGACAGTGCATTCCAGATCCTAACCACTCGATTGACCCTGTGTCCCCCACACACTCAGACAGTGCATTCCATATGTGAAACACTTGATTGACACTGCCTGCTTCACACTCTCAGAAAGTGCATTCCAGATCCTAACCACTCGATTGACCCTGTCTCCTCCACACTCTCAGGCAGTGCATTCCAGATTCTAAACACTTGATTGACACTGTGTCCCCCACACTCTCAGGCAGTGCATTCCAGACACTAAACACTTGATTGACACTGCCTGCAACACACTCTCAGAAAGTGCACTCCAGATCCTAACCACTTGATTGAACCTTTCTCCTCCACACTCTCCAACAGTGCATTCCAGATCCTAAACACTCGAGTGATGCTGGCTCCACCAAAGTCTCAGGCAGGGCACTCCAGATCCTCACCACTCGATTGACCCTGTCTCCAGCCCACCTCCAGGCAGTGCATTCCAGATCCTAACCACTCAATTGACCCTGCCTACACCTCAATCTCTGATAGTGCATTCCAGATTCCAACCCACTCGATTGACCCTGTCTCCCACACACACTCAGACTGTGCATTCCAGATCCTATTCACTTGATTGAACCTGTCTCCCTCACACTCTCAGACAGTGCATTCCTGATCCTAACCAGTCCATTTACCCTGTCTCCACCACACTCTCAGACAGTGTATTCCAGATCCTAACCACTCGACTGACCCTGTCTCCACCACACTCTCAGACGGTGCATTCCACACCCTAACAATGTAATTGAACCAGTGTCCACCACACTCTCAGAATGTGCATTCCGGATCCTAACCGCTCGATTGACCCTGCCTCCACCAGACTCTCTGAAAGTGCATTCCAGATTCTAATCACTCAAATGTCCCAGTCTCCCCCACAATCTCGGACAGTATATTCCGGATCCTCACCTGTCGATTGACCCTCTCCCCCCGACTCTATCAGACAGTGCATTCCAGATCCTAACCACTCGATTGACCCTGTGTCCCCCACACACTCAGACAGTGCATTCCATATGTGAAACACTTGATTGACACTGCCTGCATCACACTCTCAGAAAGTGCATTCCAGATCCTAACCACTCGATTGACCCTGTCTCCTCCACACTCTCAGGCAGTGCATTCCAGATCCTAAACACTTGATTGACCCTGTGTCCCCCACACTCTCAGGCAGTGCATTCCAGACACTAAACACTTGATTGACACTGCCTGCAACACACTCTCAGAAAGTGCACTCCAGATCCTAACCACTCGATTGAACCTTTCTCCTCAACACTCTCCAACAGTGTATTCCAGATCCTAATCACTCGATTGACCCTGTCTCCCCCACACTCTCAGACAGTGCATTCCAGATCCTAAACACTCGAGTGATGCTGGCTCCACCAAAGTCTCAGGCAGGGCACTCCAGATCCTCACCACTCGATTGACCCTGTCTCCAGCCCACCTCCAGGCAGTGCATTCCAGATCCTAACCACTCAATTGACCCTGCCTACACCTCAATCTCTGATAGTGCATTCCAGATTCCAACCCACTCGATTGACCCTGCCTCCACCACACTCTTAGAAACTGCATTCCAGATCCTAACCACTCGATTCACCCTGGCTCGCCAACACTATACGGCAGTGCATTCCAGACACTAACCACTCAATTGACCCTGCTTCCACCACACTCTTAGGCAATGCATTCCACATCCTAACCACTTGATTTAGCCTGTCCCCTCCACACTCTCAGGGAGTGCATTCCAGATCCTAACTACTCAAATTACACTGCCTCCACCACACTCTCAGGCAGTGCAGTCCATACCCTAACCATTCGATTGACCGAGTCTCCACAACACTCTGAGAAAGTGCATTCCAGACACTAACCACTTGATTCACCCTGTCTCCACCACACTCTCAAGACTGTGCATTCCTCATCCACACCACTCGATTGAGGCTATACCCACCACATCTCAGGCAGTGCATTCCGGACTCTAACCCCTCGAATGACCCTATATCCACCAAACTCTCAGACAGTGTATTCCAGATCCTAACCACTCGACTGACCCTGTCTCCACCACACTCTCAGACAGTGCATTCCACACCCTAACAACTTGATTGAATCAGTCTCCACCACACTCTCAGACAGTGCATTCCAGATTCTAATCACTCAATTGACCCTGCCTACACCTCAATCTCTGACAGTGCATTCCAGATTTCAACCACTCGATTGAAACTGTCTCCATGACACTCTCAGAAAGTGCATTCCAGAACGTAACCACTCGATTGACCCTGTCTCCACCACACTCTCAGACAGTGCATTCCACATCCTAACAACTTGATTGAATCAGTCTCCACCACCCTCTCAGACAGTGCATTCCAGATTCTAATCACTCAATTGACCCTGCCTACACCTCAATCTCTGACAGTGCATTCCAGATTTCAACCACTCGATTGAAACTGTCTCTATGACACTCTCAGAAAGTGCATTCCAGATCCTAACCACCCGATTGACCCTGCCTACACTTCGGTCTCTGACAGTGCATTCGAGATTCCAACCACTCGATTGAAACTGTCTCCACCACACTCTCAGACAGTGCATTCCTTACACTAACCATTCGATCGACCTAGTCTGCACCACAATCTGAGACAGTGCATTCCAGACATTAACCACTCGATTGACCCTGGCTGCACGAATATCTCAGACAGTACATTCCAGATCCTAACCACTCGACTGATGCTGTCTCCACCACACTCTCAGACTGTGTATTCCACACCCTAACCACTCGATTGATGCAGTCTCCACCACACTCTCAGAATGTGCGTTCCTGATCCTAACCACTCGATTGACCCTGCCTCCAACACACTCTCAGACAGCGCATTCTAACACCTAAACACTCGATTGACCCTGTCTCCAGCACACTCTCAGTGCATTCCAGATTCTAATCACTCGATTGACCCTGTTCCACAACACTGTCAGACAGTGCATTCCAGATCCTAACCAATCGATTGACCCTGTGTCACCCACACCCACAGACAGTGCATTCCAGACCCTAACCACTTGATTGACCCAGTCTCCACGACACTCTCAGACAGTGCATTCCAGACCCTAACCGCTCGATTGACCCTATGTCCCCCACAACTCTTAGGCAGTGCATTCCAGATCCTAAACACTTGCTTGACACTGCCTGCAAAACAGTCTCAGAATGTGCACTCCAGATCCTAACCACCCGATAGACTCTGTCTCCACGACACTCTCAGGCAGTGCATTCCAGAAACTAAGCACTCGATTGACCCTTTCTCCTCCACACACTCCGACGTTGCATTCCAGAACCTAACCATTCGATTGACCGTTTCTCCTCCACACAATCAGACCCTGCATTCCGGATCCTAACCACTCGATTGACCCTGTGTCCCCCACACTCTCAGGCAGTGCATTCCAGATACTAAACACTTGATTGACACTGCCTGCAACACACTCTCAGAAAGTGCACTCCAGATCCTAACCACTCGATTGAACCTTTCTCCTCAACACTCTCCAACAGTGCATTCCAGATCCTAATCACTCGATTGACCCTGTCTCCCCCACACTCTCAGACAGTGCATTCCAGATCCTAAACAATCGAGTGACGCTGGCTCCACCACAGTCTCAGGCAGGGCATTCCAGATCCTCACCACTCGATTGACCCTGTCTCCAGCCCACCTCCAGGCAGTGCATTCCAGATCCTAACCACTCAATTGACACTGCCTACACTTCAATCTCTGATAGTGCATTCCAGATTCCAAC
The DNA here is from genome assembly GCF_017639515.1 of Carcharodon carcharias. NCBI lineage: Eukaryota > Metazoa > Chordata > Chondrichthyes > Lamniformes > Lamnidae > Carcharodon > Carcharodon carcharias. Next base: position 81,410,619 of record NC_054479.1, read on the forward strand.
TCACTCGATTTAACCTGCCTCCACCACACTCTCAGAGACCGCATTCCAGATCCTAACCATTCGATTCACCCTGGCTCGCCAACACTATACAACAGTGCATCCCAGACCCTAACCATTCAATTGACCCTGCTTCCACCACACTCTTAGGCAATGCATTCCACATCCTAACCACTTGCTTTACCCTGTCCCCTCCACACTCTCAGGGAGTGCATTCCAGATCCTAACCACTCAATTGATCTGGCTACACCTCAATCTCTGACAGTGCATTCCAGATTCCAACCACTCGATTGACCCTGCCTCCACCACACTCTCAGAGACTGCATTCCAGATCCTAACCACTTGATTCACCCTGGCTCGCCATCACTATACGGCAGTGCATTCCAGATCCTAACCATTCAATTGACCCTGCTTCCACAACACTCTTAGGCAATGCATTCCACATCCTAACCACTTGATTGACGCTGTCCCCTCTACACTCTCAGGGAGTGCATTCCAGATCCTAACCACTCAAATGACCCTGCCTCCACCACACTCTGAGACAGTGCATTCCATACCCTAACCACTCGATTGACGCTGTGTCCCCCAAACTCTCAGGCAGTGCATTCCAGGTCATAAACATTTGATTGACACTGCCTGCAACACACTCTCAGAAAGTGCACTCCAGATCCTAACCACCTGATTGACCCTTTCTCCACAACAGTCTCAGACAATGCATTCCAGAACTTAAACACTCGATTGACCCTGTCTCCACCACACTCCCAGACATTGTGTTCCAGATCCTAACCACTCGATTGACCCTTTCTCCTCCACACTCTCCGACAGTGCATTCCAGATCCTAACTACTCGATTGACCCTGTCTCCCCCACACTCTCAGACAGTGAGTTCCAGATACTAATCACCCGATTGACCCTGTCTCCCGCACACTCTCAGACAGTGCATTCCAGATCCTAAACACTCGAGTGAACCTGGCTCCACCACAGTCTCAGACAGTGCACTCCAGATCCTCACCACTCGATTGATCCTGTCTCCCGCCCACTCCCAGGCAGTGCATTCCAGATCCTAACCACTCAATTGACCCTGCTTCCACAACACTCTTAGGCAATGCATTCCACATCCTAACCACTTGATTGACCCTGTCCCCTCCACACTCTCAGGGAGTGCATTCCAGATCCTAACCACTCAAATGACCCTGCCTCCACCACACTCTGAGACAGTGCATTCCATACCCTAACCATTCGATTGACCGAGTCTCAACCACACTCAGAGACAGTGCATTCCAGACCCTAACCACTCGATTCACCCTGTCTCCACCACACTCTCAAGGCAATGCATTCCAGACCCTAACCACTTGATTCACCCTGTCTCCACCAAACTCTCAAGACAGTTTATTCCAGATCCTATCTACTCGACTGACCCTGTCTCCATCACACTCTCAGACAGTGCATTCCACACCCTAAACACTCGATTGACCCCGTCTCCACCTCACTCTCAGACTTTGCATTCCGGATCCTGACCACTCGATTGACCCTGCCTCCACCACACTCTCAAACAGTGCATTCTAGCTCCTAAACACTCGATTGACCCTGTCTCCACCACACTCTCAGACAGTGCATTCCAAATCCTAACCACTCGATTGATCCTGTGTCCCCCACGCTCTCAGAAAGTGCATTCCAGACCCTAACCGCTCGATTCACCCTTTCCCTTCCACACTCTCCGACAGTGCATTCCAGATCCTAATCTCTCGATTGACCCTATCTCCCCCACACTCTCAGACAGTGCATTCCGGATCCTAAACACTCGAGTGAATCTGGCTCCACCACAGTCTCAGACAGTGCACTCCAGATCCTCGCCACTTGATTGACCCTGTCTCCCGCCCACTCCCAGGCAGTGCATTCCAGATCCTAACCACTCAATTGATCTGGCTACACCTCAATCTCTGACAATGCATTCCAGATTCCAACCACTCGATTGACCCTGCCTCCACCACACACTCAGAGACTGCATTCCAGATCCTAACCACTCGATTCACCCTGGCTCGCCAACACTATACGGCAGTGCATTCCAGACCCTAACCACTCAATTGACCCTGCTTCCACAACACTCTTAGGCAATGCATTCCACATCCTAACCACTTGATTGACCCTGTCCCCTCCACACTCTCAGGGAGTTCATTCCAGATCCTAACCACTCAAATGACCCTGCCTCCACCACACTCTGAGACAGTGCATTCCATACCCTAACCATTCGATTGACCGAGTCTCCACCACACTCAGAGTCAGTGCATTCCAGACCCTAACCACTCGATTCACCCTGTCTCCACCTCACTCTCAGAGAGCACATTCCAGACCCTAACCACTCGATTTACCCTGTCTCCACCACACTTCATGACATTGCATTCCAGTCCCTAACCAGTAAATTGATTCTGTCCCCCTACACTATCAGGCAGTGCTTTCCAGATCCTAACCACTTGATTGACCCTGCCTCCACCACACTCTCAGACAGCGCATTCCAGATCCTAACCTATCGATTGACCCTGTCTCCACCACACTCTCAGACAGTGCATTCAGAACCTAACCATTAAATTCATCCTTTCTCCACTACACTTTATGATAGTGCATTCCAGACAATAACCACTCAATTGATCCTGTCCCACCACACTCTCAGATAGTGCAGTCCAGATCCTCACCACTCGATTGACCCTGGCTCCAACACACTCTCAGACAGTGCATTCCACATCCTAATCACTTAATTGACCTGTCTCCATCACACGGTATGACAATGCATTCCGAATCCTAAACATTCGATTGACCCTGTCTCACCCACACTCTCAGGCAGTGCATTCCAGATCCTAAACACTTGATTGACTCTGTCTCCACCACACTCTCAGGCAGCACATTCCTGATCTTCACCACTCGATTGAGCCCATATCCACATCACAAGCAGTCTATTCCAGACCTTAACCACGCGATTGACACATTCTCCCCCACACTCTCAGGCAGCGTATTCCAGACCCTAACCACTTGAATGACGCTGCCTCCACCACACTTTATGACAGTGCATTTCAGAACCTAACCACTCAATTGATCCTGTCCCACCACACTCTCAGACAGTGCATTCCAGATCCTCACCACTCGACTGAGGCTAAATGCACCACATCTCAGTCAGTGCATTCCAGACCCTAACCACTCGAGTGACCCTGTCTCCCCCACACTTTCAGGCTGTGCATTCCTGATCCTAACCACTCAATTCACCAGTCTCCACCACTCTCTCAGACAGTGCATTTCAGATCCTAACCATTCAATTGACCTTCTCTGCACCACACTCTCAGGTAGTGCATTCCAAATCCTAACCACTCGATTGAGCCTGTCTCCACCACACTCTCATATACTGCATTCCGGACATTAACTATTCGATTCACCCAGTCTCCCCCACACTCTCAGACTGTGCATTCCAGATATTGACCACTCAATTGACCCTCTCTCCACCACGCTTTCCGGCAGTCTATTCCAGACCTTAACCACTCGATTGACCCAGTCTCCATCACGCTCTCAGACAGTGCATTCAGACCCTAACCATTCGATTCACCCTTTCTCCACCACTCTCTCAGCAGCATATTTCAGACCCTAACCACTCGAATGACCCTGCCTCCACCACACTCTCAGAGAACGCATTCCAGACCCTGTCCTCTCGATTGACCCTGCCTCCACCACACTTTATGATAGTGCATTCCAGACCCTAACCACTCAATTGATCCTGTCCAACCACAATCTCAGATAGTGCATTCCAGATCCTCACCACTCAATTGACCCTGCTTCCACCACACTCTCAGGCGGTGCATTCCAGATCCTAAACACTCGATTGACCCTGGCTCCAACACACTCTCAAACAGTGCATTCCACATCCTAATCACTTAATTGACCTGTCTCCATCACACCTTATGACAATGCATTCTAATTCCTAAACACTCGATTGACCCTGTCTCCCCCACACTCTCAGGCAGTGCAGACCAGATCCTAAACACTTGATTGACCCTGGCTCCCCCACACTCTCAGGCAGTGCATTGCAGATACTAACCACTCGATTGACCCTGTCTCACCCCCACTCTCAAGACAGTGCATTCCTGATCCTCACTACTCGATTGAGCCTAAATCCACATCACAGGTTGTGCATTCCAGACCATAACCACTCGACTGACTCTGTCTCCCCCACACTCTCAAGCAGTGCATTCCTGACCCTAACCACTCGAATGACCCTGTCTCCCCCACACTCTCAAGCCGTGCATTCCAGATGCTAACCACTTGATTGACCCTGTCTCCACCTCACTCTCAAAGAGCACATTCCATACCCTAACCACTCGATTCACCCTGTCTCCACCACACTTCATGACATTGCATTCCAGTCTCTAAGCAGTAAATTGTGTCTGTCCCCCCCACAATATCAGGCAGTGCATTCCAGATCCTAAGCACTCGAATGACCCTGCCTCTACCACACCCTCAGACAGTGCATTCCAGATCCGAACCACTCGATTTACCCTGTCTCCACCACACTCAGACGCAGCTTTCCAGATCCTAACCACTCAATTCACCCAGTCTCCACCACACTATCAGACAGTGCATTCCAGATCCTCACCACTCGATTGAGCCTATATCCACCACATCTCAGACAGTTCATTACAGACCCTAACCACTTGAGTGACCCTGTCTCCACCACACTCTCAGGCTGTGCATTCCAGATCCTAACCATTCGATTCACCCAGTCTCCACCACACTCTCAGGCAGTGCATTCCAGACCCTAACCACTCGATCGACCATGTGTCCACCACACTTTCAGGTAGCGCATTCCAAGTCCTAACCATTCGATTGATCCTGTCTCCACCACACTCTCAGGCAGTGCATTCCAGATCCTAACCATTCGATTGACCCTCTGTCCACCTCACCCTCAGGCAATGCATTCCAGATCCTAACCACTTGCTTCACCCAGTCTACAGCACACTTTCAGGCAGCGCATTCTAAATCCTAACCATTCGATTGAACCTGCCTCCACCACACTTTCACACAGTGCATTCGAGATCCTAACCACTCGATTGACCCCGCCTCATCTACAGTCTCAGACAGTGCATTGCAGATCCTTAGCACTCGATTGAACTTGTCTCTACCACACGCTTGGACAGTGCATTCCAACTCCTAACCACTCGATGGTCCCTATTTCCATCACACTCTCTGGCAGTGCATTTCAGATCCTAACCACTCGATTGACCCTACCTCCACCACACTCTTAGACCGTGCATTCCTGATCCTAAGCACTCAATTGACCCTCCCTCCACCACACTCTCGGCAGTGCATTGCAGACACTAATGACTTGAGTGACCCTGCCTCCACCACATTCTCAGGCAATGCATTCCTGATCCTATTCACTTCATTGGCAATGTCTCCACCACAATTTCATGTAGTGCATTCCAGATCCTAACCAGTTGATTGCCCCTGCCTCCACCACACTCTGAGACAAAGCATTCCAGATCCTAACCACTCGAGTGATCCTGTCTCTCTTATCCTGAGCTAAGCCCAAACTCTTCTGCCTGGAACCTAACTTGCATCAATTCCCATTCACCAATCGTCTCTACGTTCATTAACCTAAATTGGCTCCTTGTTAGGCAATCCTCTGTTTTAAAATTCTCATATTTGTTTCCAAACTCCTCCATGGCTGGTTCCTCCTTATCTCTGTCACTACAGCCAGACTTAGAATCCTCAGATATCTATGTTTCTCCAATTCCAGTCTTTTGAACATCCCTATTTTTAATTACTCCACCATTGACTGCTGGCAAGGCCTGAAGTTCTGGAATTCCCTCCCTAAACCTCTCTCCATCTCTGTCTCTCTCCTCCAATGTTAGTCTTTAAAACTTATGTCTTTGACCAAGCCAGTCCTAATATCTCCTTATGTGGCTCAGTGTCAAATTCTATTCCTTATTCTAAAGATAAATCATAAGATGAAACATAAATTATATCAGATATCAGGTCGATAATCTAAGTGAGAAGCAGCCAGAATATAGGAAGTTCAGAAAGGAGGTGAAAGAAGTAATAAGAGGAGTGTTACGGACAGGAGGGAGATTTATTTAAACAGCACTAATTTCTTCTGTCACCACCAGTCAGTAAATGGAAGTGTTTTTGATTTGTTTCCTCCTTTATAAGCAGTGGCATATTTCCCAACCCCACATTTTTGAGGTGACCCAATTTTCTATGAATAACCCCACAGCAAACTCGAGATAGGATGAACACAAAGGGTTAATTTATTTGCACATGCTCAAAATGCAGGAGGAGGGTCACAGCATTGCCTCCTTTGCATTCATACAGTAAAAGAGGAATGGAGAAAAAGATATACAGTGCAGAGACCAGAGAGAAAAAAATATGATTTTACTTGGGCTCCAGAGTTCAGAATCTAAGTCTAATGAGGTATTCCTTCATGGAGGTCAGTGAGATGAAAACCAATGCTGGATAATTCCCTTTTCCATAGGTGTTGACTTCACACGGTGATATCGGCATGTAGGGATGAATCAGTCTTGTATACGATGATGCAGAATTTCCAACAGAAGCAGTGTAGATGGGGGCCAGGTGTCCAACCTGGGTCAGAGTTCCTTGCATGTGATGTTCGATGGTAAGTTGACAGACTGAGACTTTGCAGTACAGCAAGGCAATATTACTGGTTCCACAAGCCAGAGGTCCATGTCACATGACTCCCACCTCTTCACACTGTCTTTGACAAAGGGTATGTATCCCTCATCTGGGTTCCTGGGATTGTTAAATGTCTCAACCATTAAGAATTGAAAGTAATGTTGTGGGGCCCTTTGTCTTATCAGATGAGCAGATTCTTGTTGACAAGCCTGGGCTATGAAATGCAAATTGCCTTTGTATAACTCTCTTTGAATTTGGTCTGTACAGACCACAGGGGGTTGTTAGTGTCTCTTTAGGGATAATAGTGCAAGTTTCTCAGAAACTGCCAGGTACACTGTCACACAAAAACCTTTGACTTGCTGTAATTGGGGCTGGTGCAGTTGGAGATGTGTAATGATGTATCACTTCCATGAGCAGCCTTGAAGGGTTCAACAGGAAAATGCAGTTTTTGAAATGAAATTGATATGCGTGAAGTAAAGAAACAAAGTTTGATATCTTGCAGGAAAATGTTACATTTTTGATGCAAGAAAATGAAAATGTCTGAAATACTCAGTGAGAGTCAGCCAATGGGCAAAATTTTCCATGCCCGCTGGCAGCGGGCGTAATAGGTGGCGTGGGTGGACAATATGGCGTGATTGGTTTCATGACAGCAGGAATGCAGGTCGCAATCATCTGCTCAGCTTCCTGACGGCGGGCCGCATTTCTCACCAATGGTCATCGAGGAACTCATTGTAACACATCAGCATATCATTAAAAGACCATCTAGCCAGGCTCTTACACCCTCGCCGGATTGTCCATCCAGGTCAGTTGGAGAGCACGTCGACGTGATTCACACAAGCGACATGCACTTGGCGGCCTTCACTCTCGGGGAACTGAAGGTTAGTGGACAGCTTTGTTCTGCAGAGATCACCAAGGTTGCCTGTTGTTTGGCAAGCTTCAGGGGCGCCAGGGGGTGGGGTGAAGTGCTACCCTGCCACAGAGGCGACTGTTGTTGGGGAGAGTGTCTGGGGGCAACTGCTGCCCAGCCTCGGAGGCGACTGTTGTTAGGGAGGTTGTCCAGGGGCACGGGAAGAAGAGCAGGGAGATATCCCTAGTATCCTGGTGAAAATTTATCTCTCAACCAACACCTGAACAGGTTATCTGGTCAATCCCATTATTATTTTTGGAAGATTGCTGTGTGAAAAATGGCTGACACATTTCCTACATTACAACAGTGACTACATGACTGAACTACTTCATTGGTTGAAAAGTGCTTTGAGACATTCTGAAGTTGTGAAATACAGTGTAGAAATGCTAGTTCTTCCTTCTTTGTTCTGGACCTATTTTGATGCTGTTCGTTTTTATCTTTCCTCTGATGAATGGTTACATTGATACATTAACTTGTCTGTTCACTGATTAGATACTGAGTGACTTCCTGGATTTCTTTTGCCTTTTCTGTTTTTGTTTCCGATTTCCAACATTTGTAGTTTTCTTTAACTATGTTGTTAAGTTATAAACAGAATACTGAGGGAAATGTGAGTCATTATGGATTGGCAGTGCAGCCAGGGGCAGCACATTTGCACCAAACTGTCACATAACTGATTCTTTGCAGCAAAGTATCTCTGCACTTGAGGAGCAATTGGTCTTACTGAACAGCATCGGAGGGTGACTAATTTATTGATTGTACTGTTTGGAATGTCAGCAAGCAAGTGGCAGTGCCAGATGGTTCAGGACACAGGGACAGTCTGGGAAGAGTGGAGTAGGTAACTTCACAGATGCAGCACAGGCCTGGGTGCAGAGATCCTCTGAGTTACAGGAACTGATCAATTGATATATAGGTCTAGAAATTGGTTAGTGCCACCAAATATCTATGTGCCAGAATGTATGGGCCAAGGCACACCTAATATTGAGTCTCAGGCCTCATTTACTTAAGGCCTCAGGTAGTTCCTGAGAGAGTTGGGGGAAGCGATCAAGAAGAATGGGGTGCAGCCGGGTGATTGGGAGCCAGCATCAGTCTTTGTCACTGTTATGAGCCAGGAAAAACACTCCTACACCTCCTTGCTCCAGTGGGTTTGAGGTCTTACAGAAGGCATTTGCTGGAGTCAGGCACTAGAATAAAAAGCAATTCTTAATGTTGGTTGCTTCCTGTGCTCCACACTGACAGATTAGGGAGAGGAAGATTAGGATGGTCAATGTTGACGGCAGGGTTGATGCAGGAGGGAAGGATTCATGTTTTTGGGTCATTGGAGTGAGTTGTGGAAGAAGGTAGGCTCAGAAGAAACATGTCCAAAAGAGTGAATCGTGTGACTCCCTGAAGAGGGTGTCTCTCAAGGAGATTCTCATTCTCCAAGGTTAAGCCCCTCTGGAGCACCAAGTTGGACAGAGCATAGCATACCACAAAGATATGTGATGGTGCATACTGAAGGGCACCCCAGATCTATCTAGACACTGGAATCGTATCGTCGGTAGGCTTATGGCTGTCCTCAAAGTCGCATGGCACTGGTTGTAGGTGTTCCCTGCTTTTGTGCTGGGGTGCCACATCTTCAGAACATTGTACTTGCCACCCAGGATCTATCCACGAAGGCAACTGGGCGATCTGAAAAGCTGATGCACCTAGAATTCTATCAGGGACTGCAGCAGTCCAAGAAAGCAGCTCACCACCACCTTCTCAAGGACATTTAGGGATGGGCAATAAATGCTGGCCTAGCCAGTGACACCCACATCCTGTAAACGAGTAAAAAAAGCTTCCCAGGAATCTTGCACACACATGCAGGATCTGTTTATGATGGTCGCATACTAATTATATATTCAGCTAGCCAAAACCCTTCCTGTTGTTGAAGGTTCCTGGCTGCTCTGTGGGAGCCTTGATATTAACATATGTGTTGTCAATTGCCCCCTGCACCTAAGGGAATCCAGTGATGGCCATGTATTCAACTTCCCTCTCAACATGACTGGCCTAATCTGTGTGAAATTCTATGTATTGGCCTGTGAGGAACTGCATATATTCATAAGTGGGGACCTGTCCTCTGTAGGGAAAAGGTATATGTTCAGGCATTATACCTTTTTTGAGTTAAACAAAAGTCTTGGGGCAATAGTTCCCTGGTGCATTCTCCATGGCAACATCTTGACCAATTTGAGTCAACTGCCAACAAATCAGCACCCTTTTTTCATGCAGTATAAATTGTTGCTCCCTTTGAAATTTGGTATTCTTGTGTCTGTCCTGATGAGTGTGAGACAAAAAGCTTTGACAGCATGTCTCATTTTTCAACAGTTCTCAAACATGTGATTACACAAAGTATTTACAGCAAAATTGGTTAGTTTGGAACCATGAAAGGTTATGATAAAGTGACTATAATGGAAATGCACTTTAAGTTAGGACAAGACTAGAAACTGAATTAATCCTTATAAAATTTTCAGGAACAATTTTCATGTCCAATAACACTAAGTGCATTAAAGCAGTAGACTTGAAACACTCAAACTGCTTCCAAGAACTGAGAAGATTGAGATAGGCTTTAAACGATGAAGGACTTTAATCAATTGAATTGGTTAGACTATTTCCTCCGCTTGGGGCGTCAGTGATAAGAAAGCATGAGTTTAAAATTGACACTAATGCATGAGGGGAGAGGTGAGGAGAAAATTCTTTAAAATGAGAGTTGTTGGATTTTGGGATACTTTGCCAGGGAGAGTGGTTAAAGCAGAGACCATTTAATCTCTTAAGCAGGGAAAGATGTATGTCTATGAGAGATATCAGGATGGTGGGGTTAGTTTTTGATTACTCTAACAAAGATCCAGGATAGACATAATGATGAGATATTCTCAATACTGTTATGGTTCGGTTTTTGTTCAGATGTTACATCTCCAGAGCAGTATTTTCCCATTAACATGCTTCTCCTGATGGAAGTTCCCTTTAACTGAAAATGCTAATGAGATAAATTAATGTAACTGAATAAATTGACTGACTGCACTCCAAATATTTTTCTCAGTGGTTCCAAAAATATCCAAAAAATCAGTTTAGTGGCACTTAGACAACTGATTAATGCCCAGGGTTTTTCAGATGGTGGGGTTACTTGGCCCAACATTTGAAGAGTTGGTGGAGAACGCATCGCTGCTAATGTTGGCTGCCCCGCAGCCATTTAATGCTCCAAAGAGGGTTAGTTGACTGGAGATGGGACTTACTATCTGATTGGCTGGCAGCACTCTAGTCCCAGCAGCGCCAAAAGCTGCAGTGGACAAGACTAGGACTAAAATCAGTCCGCAGAGTCTAAGTCCTGGAGTCCAGGACCAGGTAGGTGTGGAGGTCTCAGGGCAGTGAGGAGAAGGGAGATACATGGGACAGGGGCAGGGAGTGGGGTTTGCAAAGGCATGTGGGACTGTTGGTGGAGAGGTCGGGGTGGGAGCACCCACAGGGGAGCAGACCTTGGGCAGAATTTTCCGCTTGGTGGGAAGGCGGGTCCGACTGACTCAGCGGCGGGTGGGCAGCCAATTCCCGCCAATTAAGGCCCATCCAGCGGGTTAGTGACTCCTGTGGAGAACGGGAAAATAATCGTGGGAGCAGGCGGCCTCAAACTGCCGGTTCCAATGGGAGCCGGCAGCCTGTATAAAGAGTGGTCAGGCAGCCTGCTTGAGGCAGTGCACCGTGGCCACTCGGGGAGAGGGGGAGGGAGCTGTGTATGCAGAAGAGCTTGAGCAGGAGATGGGGGGCAGGCTGCAGGAGAGGCCAGCAGGGGGCCACTGTTCCCCTCAATTCTCCGATGCGTGCCTTGCTGTCCTCCTCCAAGAGGTTTCCAGCCATTGGCACTTGTTGTATCCGGAGGATGGGAGGAGGAGGGTCCCCCATGTCACCAGCCAGGCGTGGGAGGAGGTTGGTGATGCTGTGAGTGCCCGTGATGATGTGCGGTGCACCGGCACCCAATGCCGCAAAACATTCAATGATTTGCCGCGCTCTGGACGGATGAGAACCATGTCAGCTTTGGCCATTTGACCCAGCAGGTAGCCTTAGCCTTTGAGCCCCCCAACCCCCCACGTCTTGCTGTCGTTACTTCATTGGGCATTTGGCGCATGCTGGGTGGGCAAACAGGTAGTGACCATGCTTACATCAGCCTTAGTGGTTGAGGAGAAGATGGGTTCTCCCCACAGCATATGTTGGTGTTTGTGGCATTTGAGCAGTCTGGGGGCAATCTGCAGGGGAGGCTGCTAGACACATACTCAGATCTCCAACACATGTCATATTGATGGTGATGAGATGGCGCAAGGGGTGCCTCAAGGTGTTGTGGCCAAAAGCCTTCTGCTGGCATCGGCACCGCATCTAGTTGCGCCTCCTTGCCATAGGTGCTAAGACCCGTGTGTTATTCAAAGTGATGGACGCCGAATGTGTCCAAGGTTGGGGGAGGGGGATGGGAGCAGCCGTACTATCTTCTGGGGACGGATCACCAGTAGTATGGACAGGAGCCACTGGAGGTCTCAGATGGGCTACTGTGGTTGGGGTGCGGCGTGCGCGTGCAGAGTACATGAGCAATCAGACCCAATAAATCCTCTTCTCTGTTCTGCAGGCAAAAAGTCAACACAATCAGCAGGAGTGCCAGAGGACTGGAGGTGGGCACGCCCTGCTCCAGTGCCTCACCACATTTGAAGAACAGGCCATGGAGCTGGGGAGGAGGCAGGAGGCCAGGGCGGCTGGGGGTGGCGAGGCTGGGGTCCAGTGGCCAGGTATTTGAGGTCCACAGTCTCATCCACTCTGTCTGCTCATCATCCAAACCACTGATGGTTGCTGCAATCATTAATGCTACAACACTGCTCATTTTCAGACTGAGACACTCTGACGTGTGGGTCATACACAAAGATCCCTCCTCCCCTTGAGGAATCGCGTCTCCACCACCTCCCAAAGTCACCTTATCCCATTTGTGACCACTATCACCATGGCCTAACATGCCATAGCATCGCTGCTGCACAGCCAAAGACTTTTTGCATCTTAGGGAGTTTGGGACCTCCACCACCCTTTCAGCCAGTGTGCCCCACATTACTTTGTCCGAAAGGTCCTCAACACCTCAGCCGTGAACCTCATGGCACTCAACTTAGATAAATGACGTTAATCATCCCTGTGCCAAGGGGAAATGTTGCCTTCTTCCCACCTGTCTATGCCCCTCCTAATGGAATGAAGGTCAATAATGTGACCTGTCAATCTCCTGTGCTCCACGGCAAATGTCGCAAGTGTTTGCGATGTTTCCTCAGCCCCGCAACTATCCAGGCCAGAATGCATCCAAGTCAGGTACCTCTGCACTCCCCCCACTCCAGTGGTACATAACATGACATGTGGCATTCCTGAGGACATCTGACCAGCCTGTCTGTATGTGCATTTAATGTTTGGTCTTCCTCTTGACTCTTTTCCACCCCACCAATGTTCGTCTCCTTAGGGTCTTGAGGGGTGAGCGACTTATGAGGCTGGGGGGGAAAGGGATGAAAGGTGTTACTGACTGAATGCTAACTGATGCACTGTCCTTGTTGTTAATTTCAGCATCACCACAAGATCACCACGCCCATAGACACCGCAGCCCCCCCTCCTCACCTGAGGCCCAACATGTGCAACTTGCGGCACATCATTTCAGCCAGCTAGGCACCAATGCAGACACAAACATCTCGGTGGGGAATTTACCGTCAGCTAGTGTCCCGGGTCACAGTGGAGAGGGCGCTTCACAATCGCTGGCGGAGATGGTAGGGACAGAGTGTGCCGATGGCACCAGCAGCTGGAGGGCTGCAGGGGACGAGGCACATGCTGAGTCCGGCACTGATGATGTGCCTCTGGAGTTGTCACCAATGCAGCAGCTGCAGGACAAGCGACAGGAAGTGCATTTGCATCTGGCAGGGTTGCATGAGAGTATGATTCAGTTGGTCTCTGTGGTGGAGCAGTCCAGGCAGAATGCACGTGAAGGCATAATCCTCAGGGCAGACCTTCAGGCTTCCTCCACTGAGAGATTGGCGACTCTCATGGAGACGGGGTTCTTGGGTTATGCTTTGACCTGCAAGCCCTCACAGCGGTACTCATTCCCAATGTGGGAGATGTTGTGGGCACCAAGCATCGGTGAGATTGAAAGGGACATCACGTTGGCACAGTTGCTGTGAGCTCCTCTCAGAGTGCTCCAGATGAGGGCAGCAGCTCCTCCACCCCTCTGCCAGTCAACGTTGTTTCCATTGAGGCTGCGACAACAGGGGAGGTGCCAGTTCTGGAACTGGCCACTCCCTCCCAGGTGGGGCCATCACAGGCTCCACAGGCCAGAGGACGCCCACCAAGGTGATCGAGGCCAACAGGACAGCAGTTAGCAGGCTGTCTCACAAGCCATCCTGATCGATGGGGTGGCACCTAGAGGTAGCACCCGCAAATATAAGCATAAGGCACGTTAGGCACTCAACGGGTATGTCACTGGTGATTTTGTGTTGGCCTTAGAATAGGGAACAAAATTCTTCTTATTGGAATGGAGAAGTATAACATAATAAAGTCCACTTTTCTGACCATGGCTGAGGGTGTTTCCTTTGTTGTGATTTTTCTTTTTCACAGACATACCATGAGTGTTTGAGTGGACATTGATGCTAATTGTACTAAGCCCTTAGTTGCAGCTGATAAGGTGGAAGATGTAGCACCTAAGTGCCATGTGTGGAAGCACCAAGCAAATGCTGTTCCTGCTGATCCATGTGTGTGGAACTAGCTGAAGGTTCTTTGGATTAAATTGTCCCGGTGTCCCTGCCTCCTTGGCGTAATAGCGGGTCAGCGTGCTGCCCCTCATCATCGGCCTGTGCTTCCTCATCCTCTGAGGCACTGCTGGATTCATCATGTGCAGCCTCATCCAGTGCGTCAAGGTCTTCATCGTCAACTGCATCCCCCCTTTCCAGCGCAAGACTGTGCAGGACACAGCATACTACCACTATCAGAGAGACAAGACTCTGAGAAGTATTGGAGTGCACCCCCTGAGTGGTGCAGGCAACAGAAGCACATCTCGAGAAGACCAATGGCTCTCTCCACCATAGCCCTTGTGGTGCCCTGGCTCCTATTGTACCGCTGCTCAGCTTCTGTTCTTGGATGGTGTAGTGGCGTCACGAGCCACATTCGCAGGGGATAGCCCTTGTCACCCAGCAGCCAACCGTCTAGCCGAGCCGGAGCACTGAAGAGCCCTGGCACCAGGGAGTGTCTGAGGATGTAGGCGTCGTGGGAGCTGCCTGGGTATCTTGCACAGACTTGCAGAATCAGCATCCTGTGATCACACACTATCTGCACATTCATGGAGTGGAAGCCCTTCCTGTTGACGAAGGCACTGGGCTCACCTGCTGGCACCTTGATGGTCACATGTGTGCAGTCTATTGCACCCTGGACGTGGGGGAAGACAGCAATGGCTGCAAAGCCTCTGGCTCACTGTGCCTGACTTGCCTGGTCCCAGCGGAAGTGGATGAAGGTCAATACCTGTCGGAACTGAGCGTCTGTAACCTGCTTGACACAAGTGTGGACAGCTGATTGGGATATACCGCATAGATCACCCACCGAGCCCTGGAAGGAGCCAGAGGCATAGAAGTTGAGGGCCATTGTGAGCTTCAGAGTTGCTGGCATGGGATGTCCACCCACACAGTTAGGGGAGATCTCAGGGCCAAACATCTGACAGATATAGTTGACTGTCTCCGTTGACAGACGGAACATCCTTCAGCACTGCACCTCAGTCATATTGAGGTAGCTGCTTCGCCGGCTGTATATCCTGGCAGCAGGATAGTGGCATCTTCTGCGGCACCTTCCACCTTGGACAACCTCTTGGCCCTGCTCCCCTTGTACCTGCGCCTGGCCTCCCAAAGGTGGTTCCCCTGGAGGCTGATTGTCCAGTCCTGGCCTCCTCCTTATTCTATCCCTCCCTTCCTCCTCAGGGGAGCTGCCTCCAGTGGAGATGTCAGAACCCATATCCCCAGGCTGAATGGAGGCCTCTGGAAAGCTGCAGGCCTGAGAAAGATTACTGTGACTGGTTTCAAAGTACACAAAAAGCTCTTGGAAATCGATGTGAACTGCTAACAATCAAACTGGCAACTTTAAAACACTTTCTGCAATTAAAACTTTGTGGAAAGCATGAAGAACCCCTCTGAGTCCACATATCCCGCCAGTGCATGACTTTTATTAAAAAATCTCCTACCTGCCTGCCCGTTGGGCCCTTGCGCCAACCCGTAGTTCACACGGTCCCCTCAAAATCCTGGACAATTGGCAAGTTAAGGGCCTTAATGAGGCCTTTCGTTAATGGCGGGCGCGCCTGCCAACCGAAATATCGCGATGCCGCGCACTGACATTGGGACACTCGCGTGACATTTTAAGCGCTGATCTGCGGGCCCCGCTACCCGCATGTCAGCCAGAAAATTCTGCCCCTTTTGGGGTGGCACCAGATGTTAAAAGGTGGCCTTTGTAGGAGTTTTTGTAGGCTGTATATGATGCAAACTCATGAAAAGTGACTAGTCTACCTCAGGTTACCCTGGAAGGGCAAAGAATCTCAAAAGTTGAGCAACAGGTGAACATAGTTGTTTCACGCTGCTACTATACAGTAGCAACATGAATGGTATTCGCCATTAACAGGATGCTGTCATGAAGCCCAAAAGACATTCTGCCTATCACACAAATCGGTAATTTGGTATATGAATTCCATTGCCACTGTGATGCTAGGTATGTAGACCGTATGTCCCAAAGACTGCACGTTGTATCAAATAGCATGTTCTGGCCGCTATTCAATGGGCAGGGTACAGACCGTACCCAACCAATCTGTGCTTGCAAAATCCAAAACCCAGTGTTCAACATTAGATCTGATTTCGCGATTTGCTAAATAATTCTCAGTGTGCTAAGAATTAGTGGGGGGGTGGGGAGGGCGGGAGGAGGCGGTGTTAAGTGATGGTAATGTCATTGAATGTCGAGGGGAGATGGTTAGATTCTCTCTTGTTGGAGATGGTCATTGCCTGGCACTCGTGTGGCACAAATGTTACTTGCCACTTGTCAGTGCAAGTCTGGATATTATTCAGGTCTTGCTGCATTTGGGCATTTATTTTTGTTCGTTCATGAGATGTGAGCAGCATTGGCTAGGCCAGCATTTATTGCCCATCCCTAATCGTTCTGTTCAGAGGCCAATTAAGAGCCAACCACATTGCTGTGAGTCTGGAGTCACATCGGCCAGACCAGGTAAGGGCAGCAGATCGCCTTCCCTATAGGATATTAGTGAACCAGATGGGTTTTTATGACAATCATCAATAGTTGCACGGTCATCATGATTAGATTCTCTCTTTTTGGAGATGGTCATTGCCTGGCATTTAAATGGCAAGTAATCGCCGTGCCACATATCAGCCCAAGCCTGGATATTGTCCAGGTCTTGCTGCATATGGACATGGACTGCTTTGGTATCTGAGGAGTCACAAATGGTGCTGAACATTGTGCAATCATCCATGAACATCCCCACTTTTGACCTCATGATGGGGAGTAAGGTCATTGATGAAGCAGCTGAAAATGGTTGTGCCTAAGACACAACCCTGAGGAACTCCTGCAGTGATGTCCTGCAGCTGAGTTGACTGATTTCCAACAACTCAACCATCTTCCTTTTTGCTAGGTATGACTCCAACCAGCAGAGAGTTTTCACCCTGATTCCCATTGACTCCAGTTTTGCTAAGGCTCCTTGATGCCACACTCAGTCAAACGCTGTGCAGTCACTCTCACCTCACCTCTGGAGTTTAACTCTTTTGTCCATATTTGAACCAAGACTGTAATGAGGTCAGAAACTGAGTGGCCTTGGCAAAACCCAAACTGAGCATCAGTGAGCAGGTTATTGCTAAGCAAGTGCCACTTGATAGCACTGTCGACAATACCTTCCATCACTTTACTAACGATTAAGAGTGGACTGATGGGGTGGTAATTGGCCGGGTTGGATTTGTCCTGCTTTTTGTATACAGGACGTACCTGGGCAATTGTCCATATTGCTGGGTAGATGCCAGTGTTGTAGCTGTACTGGAACATCTTGGCTGGGGTGTGTTAGTTTTGGAGCACAAGTCTTCAGTGCTATTGCGGGAATGTTGTCAGGGCCCGTTGCCTTTGCAGTATCCAGTGCCTTCAGCCATTTCTTGATATCACATGGAGTGAATTGAAGTGGCTGATATTATGTCAAAAAACAAGCAGCTTTATGTAACTACCAGTAATGCAAAGCAAAGCATCGCGGTACAATGCACGTGTTTTAATTAGCAGAAACAATCAATGGATGTAACTATTTGATTCTGATACAAAGCAAATACAGCTCAAAACCATTTGGAAGAATGAAAGCTGTGGTTTTACACAGTCCAAGAAATAAAATTAATGGGACAGGTTGTAAATTTAGAAAACACATTGTGAAATATTATTTAACATTTTAAAAACTATTAAATTTGTTTTAAAACATAACCAATCCCTGTAAGTAATTAGTACAATATCTATTAAATGAATGCTCAATTGTGTGTCTGAGTTAGTTGATGTACAGGTACATTTTATGAGTAAATGTAAAAGGAAAATCAAAATGAAATATTTTGAAGACATTGTCATCAGTTGCAAGTTCCAAACTGAATGCAGTAAAGGTACAGTAACTTAATCCAATTCCATGAAAGAAATTAACCACTTGAACAGAGAGCCATACTTTAATATGTAGCCAACTGCAGGGTTGAATATTTGTTCCAGTTGTTCCAGGGTATCGAAGGAAAGGTCAAATGGAACCTATTGAGAAAGTAAATGAAGTTAACACAATGTATTAAATAGTCAACTCCCATGATAAAGCTTCTATGCTATATTTACTATCAGATTATTATAGGAAAGACAGCAAAGATATTTGTTTAAAAGCAAAAAACTGTAGATGCTGGAAATCCAAAACAAAAACAAAAATACTGAAAAAACTCAGGTCTGGCAGCTTCTGCAGAGGGGAGCAGAGTTAACATTTCAAGTCCAAATGACCCTTCTGTTAAATATTTCTATTTTTCTTTAGTTCTGTTGATGGGTCATTTGGATGAAACGTTAACTCTGCTCCTCTCCGCAGATGCTGCCAGACCTGCTGAGTTTTTCTAGGTAAAGATATTTGTTTGTATGGTTTATGGCGATTCTACAGTGAGAGATTGACGGATTCCCCAATTGAATGACTCAAAATCCTAAAAGCAATAATTTATGTCATTTTTCTGGGGAAAGTTAATAGTAAGAACCCTATGTAAATACAAGGCAATTGTGTCCAAAAAGACCACTGTGAGATTACCATAAATTGATTTACTTAGAAATAATTCTTTTTCTCATTTAACTAGCATTTATCTTATTACCTGCATTGTTATGATGACCTATATGATTTTAGAAATGCAGCTACTTTAGAATATAAGCCACATGTCTGGACAAAAAATATTAAAAACCCATTGTCCAGAAATGTTGGTAATTGTTTAGAGAAGTGCTGATAGTCCATGATTGATTGCCATTGCTTAAGATGAATTGTTTCATTGAACTGATAACCATCACTGAGTGACTGATAGACTAGACAGTTGAAACCACAAGGCACAAAAGGGACAGAGAAAGAGAATGGCAAGGCAAGATGTGTCCTAGGGATTAGGAAAGTGTGAAAAATGTACGTACAGACAGGCACAGCAGAGCAGGAGAAAAAGTGTTTGGAATGATCAGGTCAGGTGGTAAAGTGAAAGGGGTATTAGGAAGGGCGAATTTCTCACAAAAGGTGTGAGGATAGAAATCATGGAACAAGTTCTACAGCCTGAGCAAATGTTGGCTGAAACCTAACACTTGCCTTGCTATTGACACAGGACCGAGGGAAGAAAAGAGTGAGTGAGAACAGGTGCAACACCACCCTGCATCCTTTGGGTGATATATGATCTATTTGGTACTGTAAATTGCTGCATAAACACTACATAATATGTTGATCTCTGCTGTGTGACAATAAAAGAGAATTACTACAACTTTTGGTTGTGCGGTCTGAATCCTTTGCATATCTTACACATAATCGAGTTTTTCTTTGATTTTGTTCTAAATTATTTACTTTCCTGATGAAATGTTTTGCACTTTCTTGCTGAATGTAAATCAAACATTAACTCTAGGATACGTGTTTAACTTTATATCCTGCATTATAAATGTTTGCTTTCTTTGGCATGAAATGTCAAGTTCCAGCCACAAAAAATCTTTGTTTCATACTGTATTGAATCCACTCTAGCAGTATTTGTTCTTATGCACCATAATCAATTCCTGAAGCCAATACATTTCCAGCTCATTTTGAAGATATACTATTAAGTTTGTTAGCTGCAACTCCATCTTTAAATATCCACCAAGAAAAAAGCAAAATACTGCGGATGCTGGAAATCTGAATCAAAAACAAAAATAGCTGGAAAAACTCAGCAGGTCTGACAGCATCTGTGGAGAGGAATACAGTTGACGTTTCGAGTCCGTATGACTCTTCATTAGAACTAAAGAAAAATAGAAATAGCGGAACACCTTCGGTCTGTCTGCAAGCATAACCCAGACCTCCCTGTCCCTTGCCATTTCAACACACCACCCTGCTCTCATGCCCACATGTCCATCCTTGGCCTGCTGCAATGTTCCAGTGAAGCTCAATGCAGACTGGAGGAACAGCACCTCATCTTCCGACTAGGCACTTACAGCCTTCTGGACTTAACATTGAGTTCAACAACTTCAGATCACGAACTCCCTCCTCCATCCCCATCCCCTTTCCGATCCCCCTTTTTTCTAATAATTTATAATTTTTTAATATATATTTCTATTATTTTTAAATTTATTTCCATCCATTGTTTTATCTCCACCTTTTAGCCCATTTCGATCCCTTCCCCTACCCCATCCTCACTAGGGCTATCTGTCACTTGCTCTTCCTGCTTTCTACCCTTAATGTCACCATTAACATATTCCTTAGCTAATATCACCACCATAAACATCCCTTTGTCCTTTTGTCTATGACATCTTTGGCAATCTCTTCTTTGCCTCCACCTATCACTGCTCCTCTATCCAGCTCTACCTGTCCCACCCCCCTCAAAAAGCTTATATTTCACCTCATTTCTATTTTTCTTTAGTTCTGATGAAGAGTCATACTGACTTGAAACGTTAAGTTTATTCGTCTCCGCAGATGCTGTCAGACCTGCTGAGTTTTTCCAGCTATTTTTGTTTTTGTGTCTTAAATATCTATTCATTTGAAAAAAAATGATCTTCACAGAATCAAACAGTGCAGAAGAGGCCCGTCGGCTTACCTAATCCCATTTACCAGCACTTGGCCCATAGCCTTGAATGTTATGACGTGCCAAGTGCTCATCCAGGTACTTTTTAAAGGATGTGAGGCAACCCACCTCCACCACCCTCCCAGGCAGCACATTCCAGACCGTCACCACCCTCTGGGTAAAAAGGTTTTTCCTCACATCTTGCCTGAGACATTTCCTCACATCTTGCCTGAGACATTTTAATTTTATCCTCATTTTCTCTATTGCAATACATTTGAAGATATCCCAAATCAATGTCTACATTGTAAATGAGATGGAAATCCTAGACATGTTAAATATGTTAAGTAAATACAAATACAGGTGGCATTTATCACATAGCCATGAGAGAGACAAAATTGTGAAATTCTGATTATCATTAATGGAGAGGCACTGAATGCTGGAGAGGTACATGTATTTTTTTTTAAAACAGGCTAATGTAATGCCCTTATTTAAAAGAAAAAGATGGTACGACTGACATAGAAAAACTACAGACCTATTAATCTTCCATTCCACATAATACAATGGAATTGACTATCAGAAGTAAACTGGAGGTTCATCTGCACAATAATAATCAGATAAACAGAAATCAGCATGAAATTTGAAGGAGCAGATCCTGCTTGAACAACCTCCTTGATTTCTATGAGGAAGCGATAATAAATGTACTCTGTTAAGTCCAATGGCATTGTGTATCTTGAATTCCAAAAGTCTTTTTGGTTAAGTTTTATATGCAAGATTGTAAATTAAACACAAAGCTCTTGTGATTCTGGGTAAAACCTAGGAACTAGTAAGAAATTAGCTGAAAAGTAGAACAAATGAATACTCATTGGAGGAGTTATGTCAAGAGTGTTGGGAAGTACTGATCAGAACTCAATGTTGGGATCACTGCTGTTTCAAATTTAAGTTGATGAAATGGATTCAGGAACTCGATGCAAAGTGGTCAAAATCTAGAAAATACCAAACTACGAAGGGCAGTTGAATTAGAAAGGGTAAATGAAAAATTAGAGAATGAGCACTACAAAGGATACAATTGGACAAAACAATGTCAGATGCAATTTATTGGAGCTTAGCATTCCTTTTTATTGCTGCTTAGGCCAGCATTTATTGCCTATCCCTAGTTCTTCTGAACAGTCATGACTCTTCTTGAACTGCCACAGGTGTGTGCTGAAGGTGCTCCTACAATGCTGTTACATATTGTGTATTCCATATGATTTAATGCAACTGAGTTGCTTGCTGGGTCACTTCAGAGAGCAGTTCAAGTCAGTCACTTTGGTGTGGGACTGGAGTCAGAATGGGTAAGGATGTCAGATTTCCTTCCTTAAAGGCTATTAGTGAACAACCTGGCAGCTTTATTATCTGTTATTCTGTTACTGTGGGTTTGTCTCAGGATTTGTTGGCTTCTCAATCTAGAAGAGACCTTGCTGGAGGCAATAGCCTTCAGTTCAAAAATACCTTATTTACATTACTATTTACAAGATTATGGAACATTAGGACATAGCTATAGCTACTCTCTGAGATGCTTCTCAGTGATCTTCTCTCAGTGAGTGACATCACTGTGACATCTCCTTACATACATTCTCAGTAGCTAGCATTAGAATTAACCCTTTACTCTACATCTCCCCTTAAGTCTTTATCCCTATATTATTCTATACACATCCTCCTACGTCTCTCTTCAAAGTCTCTTCTTTTAGAGGGCTAGTCTCTTTTGTGGTTTCACTAGTCCTATGAACGAGTGTGGAGCTCCTTCTGAGATAGTTGGGAATCTGTTTGCTCTAAGGTTGGTTCCAGGGGGTTGTCACACCTGGTTTCCATCATTTGTAGTTCTGTAGGTGTGACATTTGCTTGAGGATCAGGGTACATCCAGCCCATCCAGCTGTCTGACCATTTAAATCAGTGAAGCTCTGTTCCTTGGAATGGTGCCCGACTGTGAATTGACCAGATAAGGTCCTGGTTACTGTAGCTTCTCTATTTCAGTACCTCCTTGCTGCTGGTCTCTGATCCAGAGCTAGAAGGTCATGAGCCCTGTGTCTCTGGTTAAAGGTACGGGCTTGACTTGCTCCGTAAGTTTCTTCCTTTTTTCGAGCACAATCAAGATCTTCCATTGTGACATTTGATATCAGCATGTGGGGAAGGAAAGGAAGTTTAGTTCTTAGGCTGTGGCTCATCAGAAGCTACAATGGTGTACAGCAGGTTACAACCAGGTCAGAAGGGGATAACTTCCTCCCCTCTATTCAACCTCCTCAATTCGTTGCAACAAAGGTTTATGTTTCTTTTTCACGAGGATATGCCTTTTCCAAATCAGAATGTATTTAACTATTTAAACTGTGAGCAATACAAAGCCAATCAAGATTTTCTTGAGTCAAAGAAAGAACACATTTATTAACCACTAACTAAAATAATAAAATAGTGACATCAAGCATTTGGCCTTCATGCAATCATTCAGGCCCACACACACACATCAGAAATAAAGGGAATTAGAGACCAATAAAATAAAGATAAAAGAATAGATTGCCCTTGAGGTGTAGATTTTAAAATACTGTGGCCAATTTGGATTAGCTAGTTTCTTCAATGGAGTCAGATGTAGAAGATGTTGCAATTATTATGAGATCTTGATTTGTTAGTAGATTTTTAGTAGAGTTTGCTTCTCAAACAGGGGTGACATTCTTATTCCAACAGAGAGAGGGAGAGAGAACAGCCTTTAGGCTGCTTCCTCTGCTGAAGAATTTTTTGACACCATCTATAACACTTGCAATCCCAAGCGGCTGGGTAACCTTACCTTGAAATACTTCACCCAGTGTATATTTCTAAGAGGTTTTGGGTGTGTTTGTCTGTGGTAGCCATTGTCTCAATGTCCAGTGCTTTGCATTTTAATGTTTCTTCTGTAGAAGATTGAGTTTTGATGGGTGTCGGGATTATAGGAAATGTCTTTCTCTTCACACTCCCTTGAGGGTGATTTGTTTGTATGTCTCCTTCACCTTGGAATGTGGCCTTGCATTTTTAAGCAGTTTGCTCTGCCTCAGTTCAAATTGCAACATTTCCAGTTAATTGAAAGTTAAAAAATCATATTTTCAAAAAACAAAGGGGCATAGGCGCATGATAAGCGATAACTGAATGAGCAAGCTCAAAGTAATCACTCGTCTTTAGTAGCTTTTTTATAGTGCATGCTCCTCTATCAGACTCTCCATTAGACTGAGGGTGCTTTGACGAACTTGTGACATGCACAAATCCATACGATGCTGCAAAGGGTTGGAAACACTTGTTATTGAATTGTGACCCATTGTCAGAGATGACAACATTCAGAATGCTGTGTGTGGAAAACATCCTCTTCAGAGAGGTTACAACAGCTTCAGAGATGAGGCCAGGCAGGCAGCTTTTGCACATCTATCCAGAAGGAAATATAGTCTACTCCTCTGAGAAATACTTTCCCTTTTAATTCAAATAAGTCCATGCTAGGGCGATTCCAAGGCTTGGATGGGAAGGAGGAAGGCAGAAGCGGCTTTTTCTGCTTCTGTCTGTGAATGGCACAGGTGGTGCTGTTGGCGGCCATGTCTTTAATAGAGTGTGAAATCCCTGGCCACCATACTGACTGCTGTGCCCTGGCTCGACACTTGATTATATCAATATGTCCTTGATGAATCTTTTGGAGGACATCCAGGTTGAGGGCTTGTGGTACCACCATTCTTGCATCTTATACCAGTTGTCTATGATGCTAATATGGTGATGTTGTTCAAAGTATTGACTTAGGATGGGGTTGCTTGGAATGTACTGTGGCCATCTATCCAAGCAGTATGTGTGAATCTGACTGCAGTCTTCATCTTCCCTCTGAGCCTTATGAAACTGTTGCAACTTCTCGTCTGTTGCAGCAAGTATTGATAGTCAAGGTTGTGAAGGCTTCAGCTTCTTCGATGAAGGTTTTATCTCCCTGTACTAGGTAATTGGCAGGTATCTCCGACAGAGTGTTGACTATAGTCTGATATTCACCATGTATGTATTCCATAATTGCATCATATTGCATGAGTCATAATCTGAATCTCTGGATCCTTGGTGGCATCCTCATGATTGCTTTTGTGTTCAACAAGGTTTCTAATGGCTCATGGTCAGTCTCAATCTTAAACTGCAGGCCCAGGAAATAATCAGAGAAATTCTCACACGCCCGAGTCACTATGAGGCTTTTTCTTTCTATAGCAGCTGTTCAGCCTTGGTTAATGATCTGGATGCATAATAAATAGGTCCTCTTTTGCCATTACTTTGGATCTGGAATAGTATTTCTCCCAGGCCTTTTGCACATGTGACACTTGTGGGAAGTTCAGGATTGTAGTGGGCTAAGACCTCTGAAGATGTTACATAGTTTTGATCTGCTCCATGGTTGCTGCTGATACTCAGTCCAGCACCAAGCTTGGTCCTCTCGTAAAAAATATCTGAGGAGTTCATTTATCTAGGCTAAATGAGGTAAGAGTGTATCTAATTGGTTGATCATGCCCATAAACGTTTGTAGTTCTGTTATATTCCTAGGTAGTGGGGATTCCTTTATTGCTTTTATTTTCTGTGGGTTTGCGATAATTGCAGTTGCTTGTATAATATGACCTAGGAACTTTGTCGTGGGCCTAGAAAACTCACATTTATCAATGAAAGTCAAGCCAGCCTCTTTCAGCGTTAGTAAGACTTTTCTGACTTGTTTGTCATCTTCCTCCTTCATTGAACCATGTACCAAAACATTGTCTATGTGGCATTTTTTTTATTCATTCAAAGACATGGACGTCGCTGGCTAGACCAACAGTTTAGTTGCCCACCCATAGTTGCCCTTGAGAGGGTGGTGGTGAGCTGCTTTCTTGAACTGCTGCAGTCCATGTGGTGTAGGAACACTCACAATGCTGTTAGATAGTTCCAGGATTTTGGCCCAGCAACAGTGAAGGAACGTCAATATAGTTCCAAGTCGGGATGATGCATGAATTGGAGGGGAACTTGCAGGTGGTGGCATTCCCATTCATCGGCTGTCTTTGTCCTTCTAGGTGGTAGAGCTTGCAGATTTGGAAGGTGCTGTCGAAGGAGACTGGTGAGTTGCTGCAGTGCATCTTGTAAATGGTACACATTGCTGCCAGTATATGTCAGTGGTGCAGGGAGTGAATGTTGAAGGGGGTGGATGGGATGCCAATCAAGTGAGCTACTTTGTTCTGGATGGTGTTGAGCTTCTTGAGTGTTGTAGGGCATGCACTCATCCAGGCAAGTGGAGAGTATTCCATCACATTCCTGACTTGTGCCTTGTAGATGGTGGCCAGGCTTTGGGGAGTCAGGAGGTGAGTTACTTGCTGCAGGATTCCTAGCCTCTGACCTGCTCTTATAGCCACAGGGCTATATGACTGGTCCAGTTCAGTTTCTGGTCAATGGTAACCCTAGAATGTCGATAGCAGGGGATTCAGCAATGGTAATGCCACTTAATATCAAGGGGAGTTGGTTGGATTCTCTCTTGTTGGAGACGGTCATTGCCTGGCACTTGTATGGCGTGAGTTTTACTTGACATTTATCAGTCTAAGCCTAAATGCTCTCCAGGTCTCGTCGCACATGGGCAAGGACTGCTTCAGTCCATTCAATATGATGTCTTCCATGTCCTCCAGTATATTGGACATCGTCCGTTGGGAAATTTCTGGGGCAGATGTGATACCAAATGGCAGACGATTAAAACAATACCTTCCAAAGAGCATAATGAAATGGGTAAGGAGGTTTGACTCCTGATCCAGTGGTGGCTGTCGGAATCTGTTGTTGGTGTCTAGTTTGGTGAAGATTGTACACTTTGCAAGTTTGGCCACGTTCTCATCTACCAATACCATTGGATGCATTTCTCTTTCCACTGCCTAATGAGGCATGTCAGGTCAATGCAGATTCGAATAGAGCCATTAAGCTTTGGGACTGATACCATGCCAGAGCATCATCTGGTTGGTTTAGAGACTGGCAAAATGACCCCTTGTTGAAACATCACCCCTATCTCACTCCTGGATCTTTTCACAAGTGAGTGTGGGACTTTCCTGGGTATAAATAGACAAATGGGTTTAGCATCTGTCTCGAGTGTAACGTTGTATACGGTCTTCAGTTTACTTAAGCCTTTGAAGAGTGTGGGTAATTTCCTTCTAAATTCATTATCTTGTGTTTGTGCATTGACATCATCAACTTTCATGAGCAGGTTCAGGGTGTAGGCTTTTCTGCTCAGCAAAGAGCATTCATAATTCTGAATAACATATAACATTTCAAAAATGTTATCTTTATATTTTGGTGTTATGTCAAGCTGACCTTTAACATTTAGCTTGATTCCATCTGGATCCTGGAGTTGAATAGAGGATGGTTGCAAAGCTATTTTGTTCAGCCATGAAACTGTCAGATAAAACGGAGACTCCAATATGCAGTTTGAATTCAGTAGGATGCCAATTTACTTCAATGTCAGCACTCCAAACTGGCTTTTATTTTCCTTTATTTTTCCTAGGAAGGTGATTTCATGGTTGTCAAGGACTTTAACTTCTTGAATGGAGGTTCCTTTAACAGATTTCTCCTTCTGTCTTGCAAATACATATTTCCACTTGCCACACACATGGCACTGCACAATTCAGGCAGGACATTCTTCCCACCTGTGAACCTTCTGCCCTACACAGCGGGAAATTGGAAAATGGTGTTGGTGCCTTTTCAGATGTTTCCCTGTTTGCTGCCTTACTCAACCCACAAACTGAACAACTTCATCGGGCTGTTCCTGTGGGATTTCCCTTGTGTTTCTTACAAAGACGTTATTCTGCTTGTGCTCTTCCACCTGCCTGGCCAGTTGTACAGCTTTACTTAAAATTAAATCTTCCCTCTATTGTAAAAAGAGAGGTTTTGATTAAAACACCAACAATTATCCTATCTCTGATCAGTTTGTTCCAGATTCACAATTGTTGGAATAGGTGGAATAAGTTGGAACAGCTTATTAATGAATGAGTCGATCCCTTCACCCTGTTTTTAACTGGGCCTACTCGATCACCATTTATTGTCTTACATCATCCGTTGTGCAAGGTATAAGGATCCTGAACTCTGTAGGAGGCATCCTTGAGCATCACTATTGAAGTTGAGGCCTTGGTACAAATCTGGCCACCCAACAGGTGCTGGTGACCCAATTAGGATCCCTCTGAGAATGCTTTTTTAGCAGCGTCTGTAGCCACTACCTCTTGTGCCAATTGCACCTCAGTTGCACCATGGCTAGCAAAACAGCCATCATCAGGGATGCCTGAGGGGCTCTGTGACCCAGTCATCACATCGTTTGAAACTTTCCCTCTGTCCTTGACCAATTCAGCCAATAGGAAGACCTGTACCTAGTATCAGTCGACCCCTGGCACCCACCCTGACACACAGCCCCAGCAAGGTGAAGCCCATACTGGAGGACTACAAATAAGTGGTCCTCTCATTCAGACATCCATGAGCAAAGATACATGCTGCCTGGACCAGGGTCATGAAAGCCACGTCCTCACATCCTCCCTCAGACACGACTGAGCTTCCTTCCAAAATCCTTAAGATATATTCGCTAGACCTTGTCCTTGCCATTACATGCATAATACCCACCACCTTATCTGCCATTATTATCTACCCGGATACCTCGAGGTTCCAAGCTGGTACATTAGGGCCATTTCCCAACCTGGGACCCATGGAGCTCCGCTTCCCTCTCCTACTCCGGATGTCCCTGCCTCAGGCATGAGGAGATGGCCTCCAGCTCAAAATTCACTGCTCCTCCAGACCTTGCTGGAGTGATGCTGAAATGAGACCCACAAATTATGGAGGAATGCTGTTGTCTTATGGGTTTGACCATAGAGACAAGAACAGATCCAAGCATGGTCCTCCATCCAGTTGACAAATGATTATTCGGGTGACCCTTTAGTTGGCCCCTAAGCATACCAGTAACTCCACTGACAACTGATAATCCTCCTCACACTTTCAGTCTTGGCTTTCACCGTGGGACTATGTTATGATATTGCAAATTAAACAATAATGTGCATCTCCTATCAATGATGGCCCAGCACCTTCTACTTTACCCCGTCACCCACCAAGTTTCCCCATCTTCATTTGCCAACACCACATTATCCTTCATCTCCCCCAGTTCACTTTCTACATCCTCCCATTACCCTCTCTCCTATAACACTATGGCCAGAATTTTCCAAGACCGCTGGCTTCGGGCATGCTCGGTGGCATGTGTGGGCAATATGGCAAGAAGGCCAGAAATCGGTATGCAATCATCCACTTAGCCTGTCGATGGCAGGCTGCGTTTCCCGCCATCGGATGTCGGGAACTTCATTGTAATATACCTGAATATCATTATAAGGCCAGCCCACTGGAATCATCCACCCCACTGGATCGTCCATCCACGGTGGCATGATTGCAGTCCAGTGCAGAACACGTCTTGACAAGTGTGACGTGCAGAAGTCGGGACTTACCACCAGGGCCTCTGTCACATCACAGACATCTGAGGAGCAGGAGATGCTGAAGCCCTACAGCAACAGCACACTGGAGGAACACCCATGGCATGCTGAGTGGATTCTCATGGACATGGCTCTGCTGTGAAGCAGCTCATGGAATTTGAAAAGTCACCGTTGAGGGTCTGCTCACAACAGATGAATGTCGAGGGGCGGAGAGGAAGGGCCAGCTGTGTTTGGGAGAGGAAGATGTACCCGAGGGGAGAAGTAGGTCTAGGATCGACTGGGAGAGGAAAAGGTGTCAGGTTGGGGTGAGGTTGGGAGGGGGGAATGAAGGTGTCAGGGGGAGGTTGGGTGGAGGGAGTACGGGGGCAAGAGGGGGTAACAGACGAGAAAATGGCAACTGGGGAGGTAGGTGTAAGGGGGGGCATAAGGTGTAACGGAAGGAGTTCGGGGAGGTGGAAGGATTGTGGAGAAGGGAGAGAGTCTGGGGGAGGAAGGAGTGCAGAGAGGGGAAGGGGGTCCGTGGGTGAGGAAGGAGTGTGGAGGGGGGAGGGAGTAAGGTTGGAGGAAGAATTAAGGCTGGAGGAAAGAGTCAGGATTGGGCAAGGACGAGGGGTGGTGGAAGAAGTAAGGATGCCTGAAGAAGTCAGGAAGGGGGAAGGACTAAGTGGGGGTGAGTCCAGGGGTGGTGCTGGTGGACCAAGGGTTGGGGTGAGGGGGGATGTCCAGATGGGGAGGAAGGGGTTCCAAAGGCTGAAGGGGTCCGGAAGGGGGCGAAGTCTAGGTGAATGTGCAAGGGAAGAATAAGTCCATGGCTGCCTTCTAGGGAGCGAACTGAGGGTGGGCATGGAACAAGGGAATGGTGAGAAAGGCCGAGGGCAGAATGAGGTGGTAGGGTGGGAGGGTGAGGGTTCGATGGTAGTGGTTGATGAGATGGCAAGGGTGGTTGGTGGAGACTCGGAGGCAGACACAGAAACAGGAGTGGGAAGGAGGTCGGGGAGGTGAACGTGTATGGGGCTGGGATTTTTGGGAAGGAATGGAACGTGCACATTCACTTGGATATCCCCGAAGGAAAAGGGTTGTGGCTGGTAGGTCACAGAGGGGAGGTCCAAGGTTATGCCAGTGATTAGGGAGAGGAAATGGGTGACTGGGAAAGGGGAAAAGTCAGGGGAGTGCGTTAAAAGCCGAATCAGGACAATGCTGTCTTAATTGAAAGTGAAACAAGTTGTGGTGGGCGAGATCAGGCGCTGCATGGCAGTGTGATCAGTGGGTGGGCGGAGATGCAGGTCAGCTCAGATTGACAAATGGAAACGAACCCTGCCATGCAGCATTCAAAATGCTCGGGATATTGAGGTAAGTGTGATATGAGAAGGATCTGTGCTCATGGAAGAATGGTTACACGAGACTCTGAAAGGCACTGCCACACACACACACTTCTATGTCCAGAATCACTCATTGGCCAGCTGCTCCCTCTGCGGTAACAGAGGACGAGGTTCAGGGGCTCACAGGCAAAGGGGACTCAGAGGGGGAGGGCAGCCTCTGAGATTCCTGAGTAGATGACCCAGGGTGGCCAGCTGCCTCTCCTCCTCCCCTCGGGTGCCCCGGCCTGACTCGAGGGGAAGGAGCACCTGGAGGGATTTCTAGGTGTCCTGTTTCCCTCTTGAGTTGCCAATGTAGGGACTCACACATGGCTCCGGCAAAAGAGTGCATGATTGCACGCATCCCCGCATTCTGCTGGACCAAGGTCTGCACGGCGTCCGCCATCCTCTCCATGGAGACCTCCAGACACGCACATGTGGGCACCACTTCATCAGAGAGCAGGCAGACACACTCCTCCGTTTTGCATGCCACTCTATTGAGGGCTTCCAACAGCTTTGCGTGATATTCCCCCACTTTCTGCTGACTCTCCAGGATGAGTTGGGAGGCCAAATCAAGAGGCTGGTCATCTGACTCGGAACTCACAGATGCCTCTTTCCCAGCAGTCCTCCGAGTGCTGGGGAACTTGGCCAAACCTGCCTCCTCCTGCTGCGGACATATGTTCGTGCGGTGACCGCTAGATTGTGAACTCTAGCCTGCTCTAGAGCTAGGTCCCACTGAGGTGTGTCTCTGCGCTGGTGGAGGTGTGGGTAAGCGCTGTGACAGGTCTTCCAGGGGGCTTATTTCCAGCTCTTCAATGCAGGAGGTATCTTCTTGGCTGGAGGCGAGGGCCTGGATGGACATGAGGGACTGAAACAAAAACAAAAATAGCTGGAAAAACTCAGCAGGTCTGAAAGCATCTGTGGAGAGGAATACAGTTAACGTTTCAAGTCCGTATGACTCTTCATCAGAACATCATGAGGGACTGTCTTGCTGAGGATGTCTGTTGCTTGGCAGAGCTTCCTGTAAACCAAAGTAGAGATATTTAGTGCATGTCAACGGAGTCAAAAGCAGGAGAGAGAGCACTCACATTTGCATTGAGAGAGGGATGATAAGGTGCAGGATCCTTACCAGGGTGTTCGCCACCGACCACACCATCACCGCAGGCATGGTCCATGTCCTCACCAGTCAGCTTGATGGCACACTCCTCAAAGTGAGTGAGGGGCCTAATGTGGGCGACTCCACCCCTGATCTGGGGCCTCTCCCTACTGTTGTGAGCCAGCTTTTCCTGCATGAAAACAGATGGAGAGAGTGTGAACAGGTCACATGGCACTGAGTGGAATGTTT
This sequence comes from Carcharodon carcharias, assembly GCF_017639515.1. Lineage (NCBI taxonomy): Eukaryota > Metazoa > Chordata > Chondrichthyes > Lamniformes > Lamnidae > Carcharodon > Carcharodon carcharias. Next base: position 81,442,639 of record NC_054479.1, read on the forward strand.
GTGTGGTCAAAGGAGCCATGGACAGGATAAGGACGCAAGCTCGAGAGGGTATGAGCCTGATGGAAATGTGAGGGTGTGTGTGAGAGTTAGTGGTGTTGCCCCTTGAGGTGTGAGATCCCTGTGGATGTGTGATTGGTTTGTGGGTATGTGAGTTGAAAGTGATGAGAAGATGAGAAGAGTGAGTTACCCTGTGGAGCAGATGAGACCATTCATCCCGAGGCGGCACTGGGTGGTTGTCCTCTTTTGCAGGGTATCGGCACTAACCCCCCGCTGCCAAAGCCTCCCATGCTGGATTGGTGATGTACCTGTCTATCCTGTGGCCAGAGCAGGGTTAGAGGACATCATGGCGGGCCTCCACAGCATTCAAAAGGCAAGGCACTCGAGGGACGTGTCACTGAAGCCGGAGCCTGCAATTTTTTTGCTTTTCAGGGCCACCCTGTCTTCTGTGGGCTGGAAGCACTGAGAGGTGTGCATGTGGCTGCAGTTTAAATGTGGCGCACGGCATGATGAAGTGGCCACGTGGTGGCATGGTGGGCAAATGACACCCTGCCCGCCTTAGAAATGGAAAGTTTCCTGGGACTGCATAATTAGTGCAGCGGATCTGGGATGATAGGGCATGAAAAGTCACCTCTGAAGCAATGTTTTACCCGTCCATTACCGCACTTAGTGCAAATCTGGGACAATTCCACCCTATGCCTCTTTAGTTATGAAGAAGAGTCACATGGAGTCGAAATGTTAACTTTGTCTTTCTCTCCACAGATGCTGTCAGCCCTGATGAGTTTTTCCAGCACTTTTTTGATTTTGTTTCAGATTTCCAGCATCTGCATTATTTTGCCTTTATCCACTTTATGTCTTTATTTCTACTCTGCCCTCTTAAATTTCCAAGTGCAGGTGCCCATTCTGACCCTTCCTGTTCTCAAGGTCACCATTAATCTGACTTTTTAGGAACACCCAGATGAGACCCTACAGTACACAACCCATGACCCTGCCGCTCTCCTCCTACCACATCCAGCACTCCCCTGTCACTGTACCTTCTGCCTCCCAGTTCCCTAATCTTATCCCTCAGGAACCAATCCTTGACATCCATGGCCCCACACTATGGACGCTTCTCTCTGCCCACCATCACCAAATAGACAGACTGTCCCCCAACCAAAAGCATGAACAAAGTCCATGAACAGATCAGCCTGCCGCCCTTGGCCATTGACATCCTGCACTCTCCCTTCCCAGACAGCCTGCACTCTCCCTCCCTGGACAGCCCACACTCTCCCTCCCCGGACAGCCCACACTCTCCCTCCGCGAACAACCCGCACTCTCCCTCCACGGACATACCACACTCTCCCTCCACGGACATACCGCACTCTCCCTCCACGGACAGCCCGCACTCTCCCACCCCAGACTGGCCGCAACCTCCCTCCCTGGACAGCCGGCACTCTTTATCCCGGACATCCTGCACCCACCATCCCCGCACAGTCCGCACTTTGCCTCCCCGGACAGCCCTCACACTCACTCCCCGGACATCCCGCACTCTCCCTCCCCGGACAGCGTGCATTCTCACCCCGGACATCCCGCACTCTCCCACCCTAGACAGCTCGCACTCTCCCACCCCGGACCGCCCGCACTCTCCCACCCCGGACCGCCCGCACTCTCCCACCCCGGATAGCCCGCACTCTCCCCACCCAAGACAACCCGCACCCTCCCACCCCGGACAGACCGCTCTCTCCCACCCCGGACAGCCCACACTCTCCCACTCCGGACATCCCTCACTCTATCACCCGGGACAACCCGCACCCTCCCTCCCTGGACAGGCCGTACACACCCTCCCCAGACATCCCGCTCTCTCTATCCCGGACAGCCCACTCTCTCTATCCCGGACAGCCCGCACTCTCTATCCCGGACAGCCCGCACTCTCTATCCCGGACAGCCCGCACTCTCCCTCCCCGGACAGCCCGCACTCTCCCTCCACGGACATACCGCACACTCCCTCCACGGACATACCGCACTCCCTCTCCCCGGCCAGTCCGCACTCTCCCGACCCTGACAGACCGCACTCTTCCAATCCAGATAGCCCGCACTCTCCTTCCCCGGACAGACCGCACTCTCCCTCCCCGGACAGACCGCACTCTCCCTCCCCGGAGAGCCCGCACTCTCCCTCCCCGGAGAGCCCGCACTCTCCCTCCCCGGAGAGCCCGCACTCTCCCTCCCCGGAGAGCCCGCACTCTCCCTCCCCGGAGAGACCGCACTCTCCCTCCCCGGAGAGACCGCACTCTCCCTCCCCGGAGAGACCGCACTCTCCCTCCCCGGAGAGACCGCACTCTCCCTCCCCGGACAGACCGCACTCTCCCTAACCGGACAGACCGCACTCTCCCTCCCCGGAGAAGTCGCTCTCTCCCACCCCGGACATCCCGCATTCTCCCACCCCGGACAACCCGCACTCACCATGCCAGGACATCCCGCACTCTCCCTCGCCGGACATCCCGCACTCCCCCTCCCCGGTCAGCCTGCACTCTCACAACCCGGACAGTCCGCACACTCCCCCGACGGACAGCCCGCACTCACCAACACCGGACAGCCCGCACTCTCCCTCCCCGGACAGCCAGCACTCTCCCTCCCAAGACAGCCCGCACTCTGCCTCCCCGGACAGCCCGCACTCTGCCTCCCCGGACAGCCCGCACTCTCCCTCCCCGGACAGCCCGCACTCTCCCTCCCCGGACAGCCCGCACTCTCCCTCCCCGGACAGCCCGCACTCTCCCTCCCCGGACAGCCCGCACTCTCCCTCCCCGGACAGCCCGCACTCTCCCTCCCCGGACAGCCCGCACTCTCCCTCCCCGGACAGCCCGCACTCTCCCTCCCCGGACAGCCCGCACTCTCCCTCCCCGGACAGCCCGCACTCTCCCTCCCCGGACAGCCCGCACTCTCCCTCCCCGGACAGCCCGCACTCTCCCTCCCCGGACAGCCCGCACTCTCCCTCCCCGGACAGCCCGCACTCTCCCTCCCCGGACAGCCCGCACTCTCCCTCCCCGGACAGCCCGCACTCTCCCTCCCCGGACAGCCCGCACTCTCCCTCCCCGGACAGCCCGCACTCTCCCTCCCCGGACAGCCCGCACTCTCCCTCCCCGGACAGCCCGCACTCTCCCTCCCCGGACAGCCCGCACTCTCCCTCCCCGGACAGCCCGCACTCTCCCTCTCCGGTCAGCACGCACTCTCCCTCTCCGGACAGCACGCACTCTCCCTCTCCGGACAGCACGCACTCTCCCACCATGGACAGCCCGCACTCTCCCACCCCGGACAGCCCGCACTCTCCCTCCCGGGCAGCCCCCACTCTCCCTCCCGGGCAGCCCCCACTCTCCCTCCCGGGCAGCCCCCACTCGCCCTCCCCGGACACCCAACACTTCCCCTCCCTGGACGTCACGAACTCCCACTTCCCGCACATCCCGCACTCCGGACATCCTGCACACTCCCAACCCGGACAGGAAGCACTCTCCTACCCCGTACAGAGCGCACACTCTCACCCCAGACAGCCCGCACTATCCCTCCCCGGACAGCCCGCACTATCCCTCCCCGGACAGCCCGCATTCTCCCACCCCGGAGAGCCTGCAGATACCCACCCCGGACAGCCCGCACTCTCCCACCCCGGACAGCCCGCACTCTCCAATCCCGGACAGCCCGCACTCTCCAATCCCGGCCAGCCCGCACTCTCCAATCCCGGCCAGCCCGCACTCTCCAATCCCGGACAGCCCGCACTCTCCAATCCCGGACAGCCCGCACTCTCCAATCCCGGACAGCCCGCACTCTCCAATCCCGGACAGCCCGCACTCTCCAATCCCGGACAGCCCGCACTCTCCAATCCCGGACAGCCCGCACTCTCCAATCCCGGACAGCCCGCACTCTCCAATCCCGGACAGCCCGCACTCTCCAATCCCGGACAGCCCGCACTCTCCAATCCCGGACAGCCCGCACTCTCCAATCCCGGACAGCCCGCACTCTCCAATCCCGGACAGCCCGCACTCTCCAATCCCGGACAGCCCGCACTCTCCAATCCCGGACAGCCCGCACTCTCCAATCCCGGACAGCCCGCACTCTCCAATCCCGGACAGCCCGCACTCTCCAATCCCGGACAGCCCGCACTCTCCAATCCCGGACAGCCCGCACTCTCCAATCCCGGACAGCCCGCACTCTCCAATCCCGGACAGCCCGCACTCTCCAATCCCGGACAGCCCGCACTCTCCAATCCCGGACAGCCCGCACTCTCCAATCCCGGACAGCCCGCACTCTCCAATCCCGGACAGCCCGCACTCTCCAACCCCGGACAGCCCGCACTCTCCCACTCCGGGCAGCTCGCAATCTCCCTCCCCAGACATACCGCAATCTCCCTCCCCAGACATATCGCAATCTTCCTCCCCAGACATACCGCAATCTCCCTCCCCGGACATCAGGCATTCTCCCTCCCCGGACATCAGGCATTCTCCTTCCCCGTACAGCCCGCACTCTCCCTCCACGGACATCCTGCACTCTCCAATCCCAGACAGCCCGCACTTTCCAACCCCGGACAACCCGCACTCTCCAACCCGGACAGCTCTCACTCTCCCTCCCCAGACATACCGCACTCTCCCTCCCCGGACATCAGGCATTCTCCCTCCCCGGACTGCCCGCAGTATCCCACCCTGGACATACCACACTCACCCTCTCTGGACATCCCGCACTTTACCAACCCGGACAACCCGCACTTTCCCACCCCGGAGAGCCCGCACACCCACTCCCCGGACATCCCGCACTCTCCAACCCCGGACATCAGGCACTCACCCTTCCCGCACATCCCGCACTCTCCCACCCCAGACAGCTCGCACTCTCCCACCCCGGACAGCTTGCACTCTCCCACCCCGGGCAGCTGGCAATCCACCACCCCGGATAACCCGGACTCTGCCAACCCGGAGAGCCAGCACACCCACTCCCGGGACATCCCGCAATCTCTATCCCGGACAGCCCGCACTCTCCCTCCCCGGACACCCAACACTTCCACCGCCTTGGACATCACGAACTCCCAATTCCCGTACAGCCCGCACTATCCCTCTCTGGACAGCCCTCACTCTCTCACCCCGTACAGCCCGCACTCTCTCACCCCGGATAGCCCGCACTATCCCTCCCCGGACAGCCCGCACTATCCCTCCCCGGACAGCCCGCACTATCCCTCCCCGGACAGCCCGCACTATCCCTCCCCGGACAGCCCGCACTATCCCTCCCCGGACAGCCCGCACTATCCCTCCCTGGACTGCCGGCATTCTCCCCCCCGGAGAGCCTGCACTCTCCCACCCCAGACACCTCGCACTATCACTCCCCAGACAGCCCACACTATCCCTCCCCAGACAGCCCACAATCTCCATCCCGGGTTAGCCTGCACACTCACCTCCCAGACAACCCGCACTCTAACTCCCCGGACAAACCGCACTCTCCCTCCCCGGACAAACCGCACACTCCCTCCCCAGACAGCCCAAACTTTCCGAACTCGGACAGCCCATACTCTCCCACCCCGGACAGCTCGCATTCTCCCACCACAGACAGCCTGCACCGTCCCTCGCCGGATGGCCTGCACTCTCTATCCCGGACATCCCGCACACTCCCTCCCGGGATAGCCCGCACTCTGCCTCCCCGGACAGCCCATACGCTCGCTCCCCGGACATCCCGCACTCTCCCTCCCTGGACAACCCGCACTCTCCCACCCCGGACAACTCGCACTCTCCCACCCCGGACAACCCGCACTCTCCCACCCCGGACAACCCGCACTCTCCCACCCCGGACAACCCGCACTCTCCCACCCCGGACAACCCGCACTCTCCCACCCCGGACAACCTGCACTCTCCCACCCCGGACAACCCGCACTCTCCCACCCCGGACAACCCGCACTCTCCCACTCCGGACAACCCGCACTCTCCCACCCCGGACAACCCGCACTCTCCCACCCCGGACAGCCAGCACACCCACTCCCCGGACATCCCGCACTCTCTATCCCGGACAGCCTGCACTCTCCCTCCCCGGACACCCAACACTTCCCCTCCCAGGACATCACGAACTCCCACTTCCCGCATATCCCGCACTCTCCAACCCCGGACATCCCGCACACTCCCACCCCGGAGAGCCCGCACTCTCCCTCCCCGGACTGCCGGCACTCTCCCTCCCCGGACAGCCCGCACACTCCTACCCCGGACAGCTCACACTTTCACTCCCCGGACATCCCGCATTCTCCCACCCCGGACAGCTCACACGTTCACTCCCTGGACAGCCCGCTCTCTCCCACCCCAGACATCACGCCCTCCATTACCCAGGACAACCCGCACCTTCCCACCCTGGACAGACCGCACTCTCCCTCCCTGCACAGCCCGTACACACCCTCCCCAGACATCCCGCACTCTCTATCCCGGACAGCCCGCTCTCTCCCTCCCCGGACAACCAGCACGCAACCACCCCGGACAGCCCGCTGTCTCCCTCCCCGGACAACCAGCACGCTACCACCCTGGACAGCCCGCAGTCTCCGTCCCCGGACAGCCCACCCTCTTCGTCCCCGGACAGCCCGCACTCTCCCTCCCCCGACAGACGGCACTCTCCCTCCCCCGACAGCCCGCACTCTCCCTCCCCCGACAGCCCGCACTCTCCCTCCCCCGACAGCCCGCACTCTCCCTCCCCCGACAGCCCGCACTCTCCCTCCCCCGACAGCCCGCACTCTCCCTCCCCCGACAGCCCGCACTCCCCCTCCCCCGACAGACCGCACTCTCACAACCCGGACAACCCGCACAGTCCCTCCGCGGACAGCCCACACTCTCGATCCCGGACAACCCGCACCGTCCCTCCCCGGACAGCCCGCACTCTCACTCCCCGGAGAGCCCGCAGTCTCCCACCACGGGCAGCGCCCACTCTCCTACCCAGACAGAAAGCACACTCCCTACTTAGACAGTCCGCTCTCTCCCTCTCCGGGCATCACACAGTCCCCCTCCACGGAGAGCCCGCACTCTTCTACCCCGGACAGCATGCACTCTCCCGCCCCGGATATCACACACTCCCCCTGCCCGGACAGCCCGCGCTCTCCCACCCCGGACAGCCCGCGCTCTCCCATCCCGGAAAGCCCGCACTCTCACACCCCGGACAGCTCGGACTCGCCCACCGCGGACAGCCCGCACTCTCCCTCCCTGGACAGCCCGTACACACCCTCCCCAGACATCCCGCACTCTCTATCCCGGACAGCCCGCTGTCTCCCTCCCCGGACAACCAGCACGCAACCAGCCTGGACAGCCCGCACTCTCCGTCCCCGGACAGCCCGCACTCTCCGTCCCCGGACAGCCCGCACTCTCCCACCCCGGAAATCCCGCACTCTTCCTCCCTGGACAGCCCGCAGTCTCTCACCCGGACAACCCCACACTCTCCCAAAACAGATAGCCCGCACTCTCCCTCCCCGGACATCCCGCACTCTTCCTCCCCGGACAGCCCGCACTCTCCCACCCCGGAAATCCCGCACTCTTCCTCCCTGGAAAGCCCGCAGCCTCTCACCCGGACAACCCGCACTCTCCCAATCCAGATAGCCCGCACTCTCCCTCCCCAGACAGACCGCACTCTCCCACCCTGGACAGCGCCCACTCTGCTACCCGGACAGCCAGCACTCTACCTACTTAGTCAGTCCGCTGTCTCCCTCTCCGGGCATCACACAGTCCCCCTCCCCGGAGAGCCCGCACTTTCCCACCCCGGACAGCCCGCACTCTTCTACCCCGGACAGCATGCACTCTCCCACCCCGGATATCACACACTCCCCCTGCCCGGACAGCCCGCGCTCTCCCATCCCAGACAGCCCGCACTCTCCCACCACGGAAACCCCACACACTCCCTACACAGGGAGCCCACACTCTATATCCCAACATCCCGCACCCTCCCTCCCAGGAAAGCCCGCACTCCCCCTCCCCGGACAGCCCGCACTCGCCACCCCGGACAGACCGCACTCTCCCACCCCAGACAGCCCACACTCTCCCTCCCTGTACAGCATGCTCTCTCTCACCCCGGACATCCCGTACTCTCGCTCCTCGGACAGCCTGCAGTCTCACTAACCGGACAGCCCGCACTCTCCCTACTTAGACAGTCCGCAATCTCCCACCCCGGACATCACTCCCTCCCCGGCCCTGGACAGCCCACACTCTCCCACCCCGGAGCGCCCGCACTCCCCCTCCCCGGACAGCCTGCACTCTCCCTCCCTGGACAGCATGCACTCTCCCACCATGGACAGCCCGCACTCTCTCATCCCGGACAGCCCACACTATCTCTCCCTGACAGCCCGCACTATCCCTCCCCGGACAGCCCGCACTCTTCCTCCCCGGACAGCCCGCACTCTTCCTCCCCGGACAGCCCGCACTCTCCCACCCCGGAAATCCCGCACTCTTCCTCCCTGGACAGCCCGCAGTCTCTCACCCGGACAACCCGCACTCTCCCAATCCAGATAGCCCGCACTCTCCCTCCCAGGACATCCCGCACTCTTCCTCCCCGGACAGCCCGCACTCTCCCACCCCGGAAATCCCGCACTCTTCCTCCCTGGACAGCCCGCAGTCTCTCACCCGGACAACCCGCACTCTCCCAATCCAGATAGCCCGCACTCTCCCTCCCCGGACAGACCGCACTCTCCCACCCTGGACAGCGCCCACTCTGCTACCCGGACAGCCAGCACTCTACCTACTTAGTCAGTCCGCTGTCTCCCTCTCCGGGCATCACACAGTCCCCCTCCCCGGAGAGCCCGCACTTTCCCACCCCGGACAGCCCGCACTCTTCTACCCCGGACAGCATGCACTCTCCCACCCCGGATAGCACAAACTCCCCCTGCCCGGACAGCCCGCGCTCTCCCATCCCGGACAGCCCGCACTCTCCCACCACGGAAACCCCACACACTCCCTACACAGGGAGCCCACACTCTATATCCCAACATCCCGCACCCTCCCTCCCCGGAAAGCCCGCACTCCCCCTCCCCGGACAGCCCGCACTCGCCACCCCGGACAGACCGCACTCTCCCACCCCAGACAGCCCACACTCTCCCTCCCTGTACAGCATGCTCTCTCTCACCCCGGACATCCCGTACTCTCGCTCCTCGGACAGCCTGCAGTCTCACTAACCGGACAGCCCGCACTCTCCCTACTTAGACAGTCCGCAATCTCCCACCCCGGACATCACTCCCTCCCCGGCCCTGGACAGCCCACACTCTCCCACCCCGGACATCCCGCACTCTCCCGCCCCGGACATCCCGCACTCTCCCTCCCCGGACATCCCGCACTCTCCCTCCCCGGACATCCCGCACTCTCCCTCCCCGGACATCCCGCACTCTCCCTCCCCGGACATCCCGCACTCTCCCTCCCCGGACATCCCGCACTCTCCCTCCCCGGACATCCCGCACTCTCCCTCCCCGGACATCCCGCACTCTCCCTCCCCGGACATCCCGCACTCTCCCTCCCCGGACATCCCGCACTCTCCCTCCCCGGACATCCCGCACTCTCCCTAACCGGAGAGACCACACTCTCCCTAACCGGACAGACCACACTCTCCCTAACCGGACAGACCACACTCTCCCTCCCCGGAGAAGTCGCTCTCTCCCACCCCGGACAACCCGCACTCTCCATGCCTGGACATCCCGCACTCTCCCTCGCCGGACATCCCGCACTCTCCCTCGCCGGACATCCCGCACTCTCCCTCGCCGGACATCCCGCACTCTCCCTCCCCGGACATCCCGCACTCTCCCTCCCCGGACATCCCGCACTCTCCCTCCCCGGACAGCCCACACCCTCAGTCCCCGGACAGCCCACAATCTCCCTCCCCGGACATCCCGCACTCTCCCTCGCCGGACATTCCGCACTCTCCCTCCCCGGACAGCCCGCATTCTCCCTCCCCGGACAGCCCGCACTCTCCCTCCCCGGACAGCCCGCACTCTCCCTCCCTGGACAGCCCGCACTCTCCCTCCCTGGACAGCCCGCACTCTCCCTCTCCGGTCAGCACGCACTCTCCCTCTCCCGACAGCACGCACTCTCCCACCATGGACAGCCCGCACTCTCTCATCCCGGACAGCCCACACTATCTCTCCCTGACAGCCCGCACTATCCCTCCCCAGACAGCCGGCATTCTCCACCCCGGATAGACGGCACTCTCCCATCCCGGACATCTTGCAGTCTCGCACCCCAGACAGCTCGCAATCTCTAACACCGGACTGCCTGCACTCTCCCTCCCGGGTTAGCCTGCACACACACCTCCCAGACAACCCACACTCTCCCTGCCCAGACAAACCGCACACTCCCTCCCCAGACAGCCCAAACTCTCCCAACCCAGACAGCCCGCGCTCTCCCAACCCAGACAGCCGTACTCTCCCACCCCAGACAGCCCGCACTCTCCCTCCCCGGACATCCCGCACTCTTCCTCCCCGGACAGCCCGCACTCTCCCACCCCGGAAATCCCGCACTCTTCCTACCTGGACAACCCGCAGTCTCTCACCCGGACAACCCGCACTCTCCCAATCCAGATAGCCCGCACTCTCCCTCCCCGGACAGACCGCACTCTCCCACCCTGGACAGCGCCCACTCTCCTACCCGGACAGCCAGCACTCTACCTACTTAGTCAGTCCGCTCTCTCCCTCTCCGGGCATCACACAGTCCCGCTCCCCGGAGAGCCCGCACTTTCCCACCCCGGACAGCCCGCACTCTTCTACCCCGGACAGCATGTACTCTCCCACCCCGGATATCACACACTCCCCCTGCCCGGACAGCCCGCGCTCTCCCATCCCGGACAGCCCGCACTCTCCCACCACGGAAACCCCACATACTCCCTCCGCAGGGAGCCCACACTCTATATCCCAACATTCCGCACGCTCCCTCCCAGGAAAGCCCGCACTCCCCCTCCCCGGACAGCCCGCACTCGCCACCCCGGACAGACCGCACTCTCCCACCCCAGACAGCCCACACTCTCCCTCCCTGTACAGCATGCTCGCTCTCACCCCGGACATCCCGTACTCTCGCTCCTCGGACAGCCTGCAGTCTCACTAACCGGACAGCCCGCACTCTCCCTACTTAGACAGTCCGCAATCTCCCACCCCGGACATCACTCCCTCCCCGGCCCTGGACAGCCCACACTCTCCCACCCCGGACAGACGGCACTCTCCCTCCCCGGACAGACCGCAGTCTCCCGCCCCGGACAGACCGCACTCTCCCTCCCCGGACAGACCGCACTCTCCCTAAGCGGACAGACCACACTCTCCCTCCCCGGAGAAGTCGCTCTCTCCCACCCCGGACAACCCGCACTCTCCCACCCTGGACATCCCGCACTCACCCTCCCCGGACATCCCGCACTCTCCCTCCCCGGACATCCCGCACTCTCCCTCCCCGGACATCCCGCACTCTCCCTCCCCGGACATCCCGCACTCTCCCTCCCCGGACATCCCGCACTCTCCCTCCCCGGACATCCCGAACTCTCCCTCCCCGGATATCCCGCACTCTCCCTCCCCGGACATCCCGCAATCTCCCTCCCCGGACATCCCGCACTCTCCCTCCCCGGTCAGCCCGCACTCTCCCTCCCCGGACAGCCCGCACTCTCCCTCCCCGGACAGCCCGCACTCTCCCTCCCCGGACAGCCCGCACTCTCCCTCCCCGGACAGCCCGCACTCTCCCTCCCCGGACAGCCCGCACTCTCCCTCCCCGGACAGCCCGCACTCTCCCTCCCCGGACAGCCCGCACTCTCCCTCCCCGGACAGCCCGCACTCTCCCTCCCCGGACAGCCCGCACTCTCCCTCCCCGGACAGCCCGCACTCTCCCTCCCCGGACAGCCCGCACTCTCCCTCCCCGGACAGCCCGCACTCTCCCTCCCCGGACAGCCCGCACTCTCCCTCCCCGGACAGCCCGCACTCTCCCTCCCCGGAAAGCCCACACTCTCCCTCCCCGGAGAAGTCGCTCTCTCCCACCCCGGACATCCCACATACTCCCACCACGGACAACCCGCATTCACCACGCCCGGACAGCCCGCACTCTCCCTCCACAGACATCCTGCACTCCCCATCCCCGGTCAGCCCGCACTCTCACAACCCGGACAATGCGCACACTCCCCCGACGGACAGCCCACACTCACCAACACCGGACAGCCCGCACTCCCCCTCCCCGGACAGCCCGCACTCTCCCTCCCCGGACAGGCCGCACTCCCCCTCCCCGGACAGCCCGCACTCTCCCACCCCGGACAGCCCGCACTCTCCCTCCCCGGACAGCCCGCACTCTCCCTACCCGGACATCGCGCACTCTCCCTCCCCGGACATCCCGCACTCTCCCTCCCCGGACATCCCGCACTCTCCCTCCCCGGACATCCCGCGCTCTCCCTCCCTGGACATGCCGCGCTCTCCCGCCCCGGACATCCCGCACTCTCCCGCCCCGGACATCCCGCACTCTCTCTCCCCGGACATCCCGCACTCTCCCACCCCGGACATCCCGCACTCTCCCTCCCCGGACATCCCGCACTCTCCCTCCCCGGACATCCCGCACTCTCCCTCCCCGGACATCCCGCACTCTCCCTCCCCGGACATCCCGTACTCTCGCTCCCCGGACATCCCGCACTCTCTCTCCCCGGACATCCCGCACTCTCCCTCCCGGACAGACCGCACTCTCCCTAACCGGACAGACCGCACTCTCCCTCCCCGGAGAAGTCGCTCTCTCCCACCCCGGACATTCCGCATTCTCCAACCCCGGACAACCCGCACTCAACATGACCGGATATCCCGCACTCTCCCTCGCCGGACATCCCGCACTCTCCCTCGCCGGACATCCCGCACTCTCCCTCCCCGGACAGCCCACACTCTCCCTCCCCGGACAGCCCACACTCTCAGTCCCCGGACAGCCCACACTCTCAGTCCCCGGACAGCCCACAATCTCCCTCCCCGGAGAGGTCGCCCTCTCCCACCCCGGACAACCCGCATTCACCCTCCCCGGACAGCCCGAACTCTCCCTCCCCGGACAGCCCGCACTCTCCCTCCCCGGACAGCCCGCACTCTCCCTCCCCGGACAGCCCGCATTCTCCCTCCCCGGACAGCCCGCACTCTCCCTCTCCGGTCAGCACGCACTCTCCCTCTCCGGACAGCACGCACTCTCCCTCTCCGGACAGCGCGCACTCTCCCACCATGGACAGCCCGCACTCTCTCATCCCGGACAGCCCACACTATCTCTCCCTGACAGCCCGCACTATCCCTCCCCAGACAGCCGGCATTCTCCACCCCGGATAAACGGCACTCGCCAATCCCGGACATCTTGCACTCTCACACCCCAGACAGCCCGCAATCTCTAACACCGGACTGCCTGCACTCTCCCTCCCGGGTTAACATGCACACTCACCTCCCAGACAACCCACACTCACCCTGCCCAGACAAACCGCACCCTCCCTCCCCAGACAGCCCGAACACTCCCAACCCAGACAGCCCACGCTCTCCCAACCCAGACATCCGTACTCTCCCACCCCAGACAGCCCGCACTCTCCCTCCCCAGACATCCCGCACTCTTCCTCCCAGGACAGCCCGCACTCTCCCACCCCGGAAATCCCGCACTCTTCCTCCCTGGACAGCCCGCAGTCTCTCACCCGGACAACCCGCACTCTCCCAATCCAGATAGCCCGCACTCTCCCTCCCCAGACATCCCGCACTCTTCCTCCCCGGACAGCCCGCACTCTCCCACCCCGGAAATCCCGCACTCTTCCTCCCTGGACAGCCCGCAGTCTCTCACCCGGACAACCCGCACTCTCCCAACCCAGATAGCCCGCTCTCTCCCTCCCCGGACAGACCGCACTCTCCCACCCTGGACAGCGCCCACTCTGCTACCCGGACAGCCAGCACTCTACCTACTAAGTCAGTCCGCTCTCTCCCTCTCCGGGCATCACACAGTCCCCCTCCCCGGAGAGCCCGCACTTTCCCACCCCGGACAGCCCGCACTCTTCTACCCCGGACAGCATGCACTCTCCCACCCCGGATATCACACACTCCCCCTGCCCGGACAGCCCGCGCTCTCCCATCCGACACAGCCCGCACTCTCCCACCACGGAAACCCCACACACTCCCTACACAGGGAGCCCACACTCTATATCCCAACTTCCCGCACCCTCCCTCCCAGGAAAGCCCGCACTCCCCCTCCCCGGACAGCCCGCACTCGCCACCCCGGACAGACCGCACTCTCCCACCCCAGACAGCCCACACTCTCCCTCCCTGTACAGCATGCTCTCTCTCACCCCGGACATCCCGTACTCTCGCTCCTCAGACAGCCTGCAGTCTCACTAACCGGACAGCCCGCACTCTCCCTACTTAGACAGTCCGCAATCTCCCACCCCGGACATCACTCCCTCCCCGGCCCTGGACAGCCCACACTCTCCCACCCCGGAGAGCCCGCACTCCCCCTCCCCGGACAGCCTGCACTCTCCCTCCCTGGACAGCACGCTCTCTCACAGCCCGGACATCCAGCACTCTACCACCCCAGACAACCCGCACTCTCCCTCCCCGGACATCCAGCACTCTCCCTCCCCGGACATCCAGCACTCTCCCTCCCCGGACATCCAGCACTCTCCCTCCCCGGACATCCAGCACTCTCCCTCCCCGGACATCCCGCACTCTCCCTCCCCGGACATCCCGCACTCTCCCTCCCCGGACATCCCGCACTCTCCCTCCCCGGACATCCCGCACTCTCCCTCCCCGGACATCCCGCACTCTCCCTCCCCGGACATCCCGCACTCTCCCTCCCCGGACATCACGCACTCTCCCTCCCCGGACATCACGCACTCTCCCTCCCCGGACATCCCGCACTCTCCCTCCCCGGACATCCCGCACTCACCCTCCCCGGACATCCCGCACTCTCCCTCCCCGGACATCCCGCACTCTCCCTCCCCGGACATCCCGCACTCTCCCTCCCCGGACATCCCGCACTCTCCCTCCCCGGACATCCCGCACTCTCCCTCCCCGGACATCCCGCACTCTCCCTCCCCGGACATCCCGCACTCTCCCTCCCCGGACATCCCGCACTCTCCCTCCCCGGACAGCCCGCACTCTCCCTCCCAGGACAGCCCGCACTCTCCCTCCCAGGACAGCCCGCACTCTCCCTCCCAGGACAGCCCGCACTCTCCCTCCCAGGACAGCCCGCACTCTCCCTCCCAGGACAGCCCGCACTCTCCCTCCCAGGACAGCCCGCACTCTCCCTCCCAGGACAGCCCGCACTCTCCCTCCCAGGACAGCCCGCACTCTCCCTCCCAGGACAGCCCGCACTCTCCCTCCCAGGACAGCGTGCACTCTCCCTACCAGGACAGCCCGCACTCTCCCTCCCCGGAGAGCCCGCACTCTCCCTCCCCGGAGAAGTCGCTCTCTCCCACCCCGGACATCCCACATACTCCCACCCCGGACAACCCGCATTCACCATGCCCGGACAGCACGCACTCTCACAACCCGGACAGTCCACACACTCCCCCGACGGACAGCCCACACTCACCAACAACGGACAGCCCGCACTCCCCCTCCCCGGACAGCCTGCACTCTCCCTCCCCGGACAGCCCGCACTCTCCCTCTCCGGACAGCCTGCACTCTCCCACCCCGGACAGCCCGCACTCCCCCTCCCCGGACATCCCGCAGTCGCCTTCTCCAGACAGCACGCACTCTCCCTCTCCGGACAGCACGCACTCTCCCACCATGGACAGCCCGCACTATCCCTACCCGGACAGCCCACACTATCTCTCCCTGACAGCCCGCACTATCCCTCCCCAGAGAGCCGGCATTCTCCACCCCGGATAGACGGCACTGTCCCATCCCGGACATCTTGCACTCTCGCACCCCGGACAGCCCGCAATCTCTCACACCGGACTGCCTGCACTCTCCCTCCCGGGTTAGCCTGCACACTCACCTCCCAGACAACCCACACTCTCCCTGCCCGGACAAACCGCACACTCCCTCCCCAGACAGCCCGAACTCTCCCAACCCAGACAGCCCGCGCTCTCCCAACCCAGACAGCCGTACTCTCCCACCCCAGACAGCCCGCACTCTCCCTCCCCGGACATCCCGCACTCTTCCTCCCCGGACATCCCGCACTCTTCCTCCCCGGACAGCCCGCACTCTCCCACCCCGGAAATCCCGCACTCTTCCTCCCTGGACAGACCGCAGTCTCTCACCCGGACAACCCGCACTCTCCCAATCCAGATAGCCCGCACTCTCCCTCCCCGGACAGACCGCACTCTCCCACCCTGGACAGCGCCCACTCTCCTACCCGGACAGCCAGCACTCTACCTACTTAGACAGTCCGCTCTCTCCCTCTCCGGGCATCACACAGTCCCCCTCCCCGGAGAGCCCGCACTTTCCCACCCTGGACAGCCCGCACTCTTCTACCCCGGACAGCATGCACTCTCCCACCCCGGATATCACACACTCCCCCTGCCCGGACAGCCCGCGCTCTCCCATCCCGGACAGCCCGCACTCTCCCACCACGGAAACCCCACACACTCCCTCCGCAGGGAGCCCACACACTATATCCCAACATCCCGCACCCTCCCTCCCAGGAAAGCCCGCACTCCCCCTCCCCGGACAGCAAGCACTCGCCACCCCGGACAGACCGCACTCTCCCACCCCAGACAGCCCACACTCTCCCTCCCTGTACAGCATGCTCTCTCTCACCCCGGACATCCCGTACTCTCGCTCCTCCGACAGCCTGCAGTCTCACTAACCGGACAGCCCGCACTCTCCCTACTTAGACATTCCGCAATCTCCCACCCCGGACATCACTCCCTCCCCGGCCCTGGACAGCCCACACTCTCCCACCCCGGAGAGCCCGCACTCCCCCTCCCCGGACAGCCTGCACTCTCCCTCCCCGGACAGCACGCTCTCTCACAGCCCGGACATCCAGCACTCTACCACCCCAGACAACCCGCACTCTCCCTCCCCGGACATCCAGCACTCTCCCTCCCCGGACATCCCGCACTCTCCCTCCCCGGACATCCCGCACTCTCCCTCCCCGGACATCCCGCACTCTCCCTCCCCGGACATCCCGCACTCTCCCTCCCCGGACATCCCGCACTCTCCCTCCCCGGACATCCCGCACTCTCCCTCCCCGGACATCCCGCACTCTCCCTCCCCGGACATCACGCACTCTCCCTCCCCGGACATCACGCACTCTCCCTCCCCGGACATCACGCACTCTCCCTCCCCGGACATCACGCACTCTCCCTCCCCGGACATCCCGCACTCTCCCTCCCCGGACATCCCGCACTCTCCCTCCCCGGACATCCCGCACTCTCCCTCCCCGGACATCCCGCACTCTCCCTCCCCGGACATCCCGCACTCTCCCTCCCCGGACATCCCGCACTCTCCCTCCCCGGACATCCCGCACTCTCCCTCCGCGGACAACCCGCACTCTCCCTCCCCGGACATCCCGCACTCTCCCTCCCCGGACATCCCGCACTCTCCCTCCCCGGACATCCCGCACTCTCCCTCCCCGGACATCCCGCACTCTCCCTCCCCGGACATCCCGCACTCTCCCTCCCCGGACATCCCGCACTCTCCCTCCCCGGACATCCCGCACTCTCCCTCCCAGGACAGCCCGCACTCTCCCTCCCAGGACAGCCCGCACTCTCCCTCCCAGGACAGCCCGCACTCTCCCTCCCAGGACAGCCCGCACTCTCCCTCCCAGGACAGCCCGCACTCTCCCTCCCAGGACAGCCCGCACTCTCCCTCCCAGGACAGCCCGCACTCTCCCTCCCAGGACAGCCCGCACTCTCCCTCCCAGGACAGCCCGCACTCTCCCTCCCAGGACAGCCCGCACTCTCCCTCCCAGGACAGCCCGCACTCTCCCTCCCAGGACAGCCCGCACTCTCCCTCCCAGGACAGCCCGCACTCTCCCTCCCAGGACAGCCCGCACTCTCCCTCCCAGGACAGCCCGCACTCTCCCTCCCAGGACAGCCCGCACTCTCCCTCCCAGGACAGCCCGCACTCTCCCTCCCAGGACAGCCCGCACTCTCCCTCCCAGGACAGCCCGCACTCTCCCTCCCAGGACAGCGTGCACTCTCCCTACCAGGACAGCCCGCACTCTCCCTCCCCGGAGAGCCCGCACTCTCCCTCCCCGGAGAAGTCGCTCTCTCCCACCCCGGACATCCCACATACTCCCACCCCGGACAACCCGCATTCACCATGCCCGGACAGCACGCACTCTCCATCCACAGACATCCCGCACGCCCCCTCCCCGGACAGCCCGCACTCTCACAACCCGGACAGTCCACACACTCCCCCGACGGACAGCCCACACTCACCAACAACGGACAGCCCGCACTCCCCCTCCCCGGACAGCCCGCACTCTCCCTCCCCGGACAGCCCGCACTCTCCCTCCCCGGACAGCCTGCACTCTCCCACCCCGGACAGCCCGCACTCCCCCTCCCCGGACATCCCGCAGTCGCCTTCTCCAGACAGCACGCACTCTCCCTCTCCGGACAGCACGCACTCTCCCACCATGGACAGCCCGCACTATCCCTACCCGGACAGCCCACACTATCTCTCCCTGACAGCCCGCACTATCCCTCCCCAGAGAGCCGGCATTCTCCACCCCGGATAGACGGCACTGTCCCATCCCGGACATCTTGCACTCTCGCACCCCGGACAGCCCGCAATCTCTCACACCGGACTGCCTGCACTCTCCCTCCCGGGTTAGCCTGCACACTCACCTCCCAGACAACCCACACTCTCCCTGCCCGGACAAACCGCACACTCCCTCCCCAGACAGCCCGAACTCTCCCAACCCAGACAGCCCGCACTCTCCCAACCCAGACAGCCGTACTCTCCCACCCCAGACAGCCCGCACTCTCCCTCCCCGGACATCCCGCACTCTTCCTCCCCGGACATCCCGCACTCTTCCTCCCCGGACAGCCCGCACTCTCCCACCCCGGAAATCCCGCACTCTTCCTCCCTGGACAGACCGCAGTCTCTCACCCGGACAACCCGCACTCTCCCAATCCAGATAGCCCGCACTCTCCCTCCCCGGACAGACCGCACTCTCCCACCCTGGACAGCGCCCACTCTCCTACCCGGACAGCCAGCACTCTACCTACTTAGACAGTCCGCTCTCTCCCTCTCCGGGCATCACACAGTCCCCCTCCCCGGAGAGCCCGCACTTTCCCACCCCGGACAGCCCGCACTCTTCTACCCCGGACAGCATGCACTCTCCCACCCCGGATATCACACACTCCCCCTGCCCGGACAGCCCGCGCTCTCCCATCCCGGACAGCCCGGACTCTCCCACCACGGAAACCCCACACACTCCCTCCGCAGGGAGCCCACACACTATATCCCAACATCCCGCACCCTCCCTCCCAGGAAAGCCCGCACTCCCCCTCCCCGGACAGCACGCACTCGCCACCCCGGACAGACCGCACTCTCCCACCCCAGACAGCCCACACTCTCCCTCCCTGTACAGCATGCTCTCTCTCACCCCGGACATCCCGTACTCTCGCTCCTCCGACAGCCTGCAGTCTCACTAACCGGACAGCCCGCACTCTCCCTACTTAGACATTCCGCAATCTCCCACCCCGGACATCACTCCCTCCCCCGCCCTGGACAGCCCACCCTCTCCCGCCCCGGAGAGCCCGCACTCCCCCTCCCCGGACAGCCCGCACTCCCCCTCCCCGGACAGCCCGCACTCCCCCTCCCCGGACAGCCCGCACTCCCCCTCCCCGGACAGCCCGCACTCTCCCTCCCCGGACATCCCGCACTCTCCCTCCCCGGACATCCCGCACTCTCCCTACCCGGACATCCCGCACTCTCCCTCCCCGGACATCCCGCACTCTCCCTCCCCGGACATCCCGCACTCTCCCTCCCCGGACATCCCGCACTCTCCCTCCCCGGACATCCCGCACTCTCCCTCCCCGGACATCCCGCACTCTCCCGCCCCGGACATCCCGCACTCTCCCTCCCCGGACTTCCCGCACTCTCCCTCCCCGGACATCCCGCACTCTCCCTCCCCGGACATCCCGCACTCTCCCTCCCCCGACATCCCGCACTCTCCCTCCCCGGACATCCCGCACTCTCCCTCCCCGGACAGCCCGCACTCTCCCTCCCCGGACAGCCCGCACTCTCCCTCCCCGGACAGCCCGCACTCTCCCTCCCCGGACAGCCCGCACTCTCCCTCCCCGGACAGCCCGCACTCTCCCTCCCCGGACAGCCCGCACTCTCCCTCCCCGGACAGCCCGCACTCTCCCTCCCCGGACAGCCCGCACTCTCCCTCCCCGGACAGCCCGCACTCTCCCTCCCCGGACAGCCCGCACTCTCCCTCCCCGGACAGCCCGCACTCTCCCTCCCCGGACAGCCCGCACTCTCCCTCCCCAGACAGCCCGCACTCTCCCTCCCCGGACAGCCCGCACTCTCCCTCCCCGGACAGCCCGCACTCTCCCTCCCCGGATAGCCCGCACTCTCCCTCCCCGGACAGCCCGCACTCTCCCTCCCCGGACAGCCCGCACTCTCCCTCCCCGGACAGCCCGCACTCTCCCTCCCCGGACATCCCGCACTCTCCCTCCCCGGACATCCCGCACTCTCCCTCCCCGGACATCCCGCACTCTCCCTCCCCGGACATCCCGCTCTCTCCCTCCCCGGACATCCCGCACTCTCCCTCCCCGGACATCCCGCACTCTCACTCCCCGGACATCCCGCACTCTCCCTAACCGGACAGACCACACTTTCCCTAACCGGACAGACCACACTCTCCCTCCCCGGAGAAGTCGCTCTCTCCCACCCCGGAAAACCCGCACTCTCCCTCGCCGGACATCCCGCACTCTCCCTCGCCGGACATCCCGCACTCTCCCTCGCCGGACATCCCGCACTCTCCCTCGCCGGACATCCCGCACTCTCCCTCGCCGGACATCCCGCACTCTCCCTCGCCGGACATCCCGCACTCTCCCTCGCCGGACATCCCGCACTCTCCCTCGCCGGACATCCCGCACTCTCCCTCGCCGGACATCCCGCACTCTCCCTCCCCGGACATCCCGCACTCTCCCTCCCCGGACATCCCGCACTCTCCCTCCCCGGACATCCCGCACTCTCCCTCCCCGGACATCCCGCACTCTCCCTCCCCGGACATCCCGCACTCTCCCTCCCCGGACATCCCGCACTCTCCCTCCCCGGACAGCCCGCACTCTCCCTCCCTGGACAGCCCGCACTCTCCCTCCCCGGACAGCCCGCACTCTCAGTCCCCGGACAGCCCGCACTCTCCCTCCCCGGACATCCCGCACTCTCCCTCGCCGGACATCCCGCACTCTCCCTCCCCGGACATCCCGCACTCTCCCTCCCCGGACAGCCCGCACTCTCCCTCCCCGGACAGCCCGCACTCTCCCTCCCCGGACAGCCCGCACTCTCCCTCCCCGGACAGCCCGCACTCTCCCTCCCCGGACAGCCCGCACTCTCCCTCCCCGGACAGCCCGCACTCTCCCTCCCCGGACAGCCCGCACTCTCCCTCCCAGGACAGCCCGCACTCTCCCTCCCAGGACAGCCCGCACTCTCCCTACCAGGACAGCCCGCACTCTCCCTCCCCGGAGAGCCCGCACTCTCCCTCCCCGGAGAAGTCGCTCTCTCCCACCCCGGACATCCCACATACTCCCACCCCGGACAACCCGCATTCACCATGCCCGGACAGCACGCACTCTCCATCCACAGACATCCCTCACGCCCCCTCCCCGGTCAGCCCGCACTCTCACAACCCGGACAGTCCACACACTCCCCCGATGGACAGCCCACACTCACCAACAACGGACAGCCCGCACTCCCCCTCCCCGGACAGCCTGCACTCTCCCTCCCCGGACAGCCCGCACTCTCCCTCCCCGGACAGCCTGCACTCTCCCACCCCGGACAGCCCGCACTCCCCCTCCCCGGACATCCCGCAGTCTCCCTCTCCAGACAGCACGCACTCTCCCACCATGGACAGCCCGCACTATCCCTACCCGGACAGCCCACACTATCTCTCCCTGACAGCCCTCACTATCCCTCCCCAGAGAGCCGGCATTCTCCACCCCGGATAGACGGCACTGTCCCATCCCGGACATCTTGCACACTCGCACCCCGGACAGCCCGCAATCTCTCACACCGGACTGCCTGCACTCTCCCTCCCGGGTTAGCCTGCACACTCACCTCCCAGACAAACCACACTCTCCCTGCCCGGACAAACCGCACAGTCCCTCCCCAGACAGCCCGAACTCTCCCAACCCAGACAGCCCGCACTCTCCCAACCTAGACAGCCGTACTCTCCCACCCCAGACAGCCCGCACTCTCCCTCCCCGGACAGCAAGCACTCGCCACCCCGGACAGACCGCACTCTCCCACCCCTGACAGCCCACACTCTCCCTCCCTGTACAGCATGCTCTCTCTCACCCCGGACATCCCGTACTCTCGCTCCTCGGACAGCCTGCAGTCTCACTAACCGGACAGCCCGCACTCTCCCTACTTAGACATTCCGCAATCTCCCACCCCGGACATCACTCCCTCCCCCGCCCTGGACGGCCCACCCTCTCCCACCCCGGAGAGCCTGCACTCCACCTCCCCGGACAGCCCGCACTCTCCCTCCCCGGACAGCCCGCACTCTCCCTCCCCGGACATCCCGCACTCTCCCTCCCCGGACATCCCGCACTCTCCCTCCCAGGACATCCCGCACTCTCCCTCCCCGGACATCCCGCACTCTCCCTCCCCGGACATCCCGCACTCTCCCTCCCCGGACATCCCGCACTCTCCCTCCCCGGACATCCCGCACTCTCCCTCCCCGGACATCCCGCACTCTCCCTCCCCGGACACCCCGCACTCTCCCTCCCCGGACAGCCCGCACTCTCCCTCCCCGGACAGCCCGCACTCTCCCTCCCCGGACAGCCCGCACTCTCCCTCCCAGGACAGCCCGCACTCTCCCTCCCAGGACAGCCCGCACTCTCCCTCCCAGGACAGCGCGCACTCTCCCTCCCAGGACAGCGCGCACTCTCCCTACCAGGACAGCCCGCACTCTCCCTCCCCGGAGAGCCCGCACTCTCCCTCCCCGGAGAAGTCGCTCTCTCCCACCCCGGACATCCCACATACTCCCACCCCGGACAACCCGCATTCACCATGCCCGGACATCCCGCACTCCCCCTCCCCGGACATCCCGCACTCTCCCTCCCCGGACATCCCGCACTCTCCCTCCCCGGACATCCCGCACTCTCCCTCCCCGGACATCCCGCACTCTCCCTCCCCGGACATCCCGCACTCTCCCTCACCGGACACCCCGCACTCTCCCTCCCCGGACATCCCGCACTCTCCCTCCCCGGACATCCCGCACTCTCCCTCCCCGGACATCCCGCACTCTCCCTGCCCGGACAGCCCGCACTCTCCCTCCCCGGACAGCCCGCACTCTCCCACCCCGGACAGCCCGCACTCTCCCTCCCCGGACAGCCCGCACTCTCCCTCCCCGGACATACCGCACTCTCCCTCCCCGGACATCCCGCACTCTCCCTCCCCGGACATCCCGCACTCTCCCTCCCCGGACATCCCGCACTCTCCCTCCCCGGACATCCCGCACTCTCCCTCCGCGGACATCCCGCACTCTCCCTCCCCGGACATCCCGCACTCTCCCTCCCCGGACATCCCGCACTCTCCCTCCCCGGACATCCCGCACTCTCCCACCCCGGAAATCCCGCACTCTTCCTCCCTGGACAGACCGCAGTCTCTCACCCGGACAACCCGCACTCTGCCAATCCAGATAGCCCGCACTCTCCCTCCCCGGACAGACCGCACTCTCCCACCCTGGACAGCGCCCACTCTCCTACCCGGACAGCCAGCACTCTACCTACTTAGACAGTCCGCTCTCTCCCTCTCCGGGCATCACACAGTCCCCCTCCCCGGAGAGCCCGCACTTTCCCACCCCGGACAGCCCGCACTCTTCTACCCCGGACAGCATGCACTCTCCCACCCCGGATATCACACACTCCCCCTGCCCGGACAGCCCGCGCTCTCCCATCCCGGACAGCCCGCACTCTCCCACCACAGAAAACCCACACACTCCCTCCGCAGGGAGCCCACACACTATATCCCAACATCCAGCACCCTCCCTCCCAGGAAAGCCCGCACTCCCCCTCCCCGGACAGCCCGCACTCGCCACCCCGGACAGACCGCACTCTCCCACCCCAGACAGCCCACACTCTCCCTCCCTGTACAGCATGCTCTCTCTCACCCCGGACATCCCGTACTCTCGCTCCTCCGACAGCCTGCAGTCTCACTAACCGGACAGCCCGCACTCTCCCTACTTAGACATTCCGCAATCTCCCACCCCGGACATCACTCCCTCCCCCGCCCTGGACAGCCCACCCTCTCCCGCCCCGGAGAGCCCGCACTCCTCCTCCCCGGACAGCCCGCACTCTCCCTCCCCGGACATCCCGCACTCTCCCTCCCCGGACATCCCGCACTCTCCCTCCCCGGACATCCCGCACTGTCCCTCCCCGGACAGCCCGCACTCTCAGTCCCCGGACAGCACGCAATCTCCCTCCCTGGACATCCCGCACTCTCCCTCGCCGGACATCCCGCACTCTCCCTCCCCGGACAGCCCGCACTCTCCCTCCCCGGACAGCCCGCACTCTCCCTCCCCGGACAGCCCGCACTCTCAATCCCCGGACAGCCCGCACTCTCCCTCCCCGGACAGCCCGCACTCTCCCTCCCCGGACAGCCCGCACTCTCCCTCCCAGGACAGCCCGCACTCTCCCTCCCAGGACAGCCCGCACTCTCCCTCCCAGGACAGCCCGCACGCTCCCTCCCAGGACAGCCCGCACTCTCCCTCTCAGGACAGCCCGCACTCTCCCTCCCAGGACAGCCCGCACTCTCCCTCCCAGGACAGGCCGCACTCTCCCTCCCAGGACAGGCCGCACTCTCCCTCCCAGGACAGCGCGCACTCTCCCTCCCAGGACAGCGCGCACTCTCCCTACCAGGACAGCCCGCACTCTCCCTCCCCGGAGAGCCCGCACTCTCCCTCCCCGGAGAGCCCGCACTCTCCCTCCCCGGAGAAGTCGCTCTCTCCCACCCCGGACATCCCACATACTCCCACCCCGGACAACCCGCATTCACCATGCCCGGACAGCCCGCACTCTCCATCCACAGACATCCCGCACGCCCCCTCCCCGGTCAGCCCGCACTCTCACAACCCGGACAGTCCACACACTCCCCCGACGGACAGCCCACACTCACCAACAACGGACAGCCCGCACTCCCCCTCCCCGGACAGCCTGCACTCTCCCTCCCCGGACAGCCCGCACTCTCCCTCCCCGGACAGCCTGCACTCTCCCACCCCGGACAGCCCGCACTCCCCCTCCCCGGACATCCCGCAGTCTCCCTCTCCAGACAACACGCACTCTCCCTCTCCGGACAGCACGCACTCTCCCTCTCCGGACAGCACGCACTCTCCCACCATGGACAGCCCGCACTATCCCTACCCGTACAGCCCACACTATCTCTCCCTGACAGCCCGCACTATCCCTCCCCAGACAGCCGGCATTCTCCACCCCGGATAGACGGCACTGTCCCATCCCGGACATCTTGCACTCTCGCACCCCGGACAGCCCGCAATCTCTCACACCGGACTGCCTGCACTCTCCCTCCCGGGTTAGCCTGCACACTCACCTCCCAGACAACCCACACTCTCCCTGCCCGGACAAACCGCACACTCCCTCCCCAGACAGCCCGAACTCTCCCAACCCAGACAGCCCGCGCTCTCCCAACCCAGACAGCCGTACTCTCCCACCCCAGACAGCCCGCACTCTCCCTCCCCGGACATCCCGCACTCTTCCTCCCCGGACAGCCCGCACTATCCCACCCCGGAAATCCCGCACTCTTCCTCCCTGGACAGACCGCAGTCTCTCACCCGGACAACCCGCACTCTCCCAATCCAGATAGCCCACACACTCCCTCCCCGGACAGACCGCACTCTCCCACCCTGGACAGCGCCCACTCTCCTACCCGGACAGCCAGCACTCTACCTACTTAGACAGTCCGCTCTCTCCCTCTCCGGGCATCACACAGTCCCCCTCCCCGGAGAGCCCGCACTTTCCCACCCCGGACAGCCCGCACTCTTCTACCCCGGACAGCATGCACTCTCCCACCCCGGATATCACACACTCCCCCTGCCCGGACAGCCCGCGCTCTCCCATCCCGGACAGCCCGCACTCTCCCACCACGGAAAACCCACACACTCCCTCCGCAGGGAGCCCACACACTATATCCCAACATCCAGCACCCTCCCTCCCAGGAAAGCCCGCACTCCCCCTCCCCGGACAGCCCGCACTCGCCACCCCGGACAGCCCGCACTCGCCACCCCGGACAGACCGCACTCTCCCACCCCAGTCAGCCCACACTCTCCCTCCCTGTACAGCATGCTCTCTCTCACCCCGGACATCCCATACTCTCGCTCCTCGGACAGCCTGCAGTCTCACTAACCGGACAGCCCGCACTCTCCCTACTTAGACATTCCGCAATCTCCCTCCCCGGACATCCCGCACTCTCCCTCCCTGGACAGCCCGCACTCTCCCTCCCCGGACAGCCAGCACTCTCCCTCCCTGGACAGCCCGCACTCTCCCTCCCCGGACAGCCCGCACTCTCCCTCCCCGGACAGCCCGCACAATCCCTCCCCGGACAGCCCGCACCCTCCCTCCCCGGACATCCCGCACCCTCCCTCCGCGGACATCCCGCACTCTCCCTCCGCGGACATCCCGCACTCTCCCTCCGCGGACATCCCGCACTCTCCCTCCGCGGACATCCCGCACTCTCCCTCCGCGGACATCCCGCTCTCCCCCTCACCTGCCAGCCCGCACTCTCCCACCCCAGACAGCCCATACGCTCACTCCCCGGACATCCCGCACTCTCCCTCCCCGGACAGACCGCACTCTCCCTCCCCGGACATCCCTCACTCTCCCTCCCCGGACATCCCGCACTCTCCCTCCCCGGACATCCCGCACTCTCACTCCCCGGACATCCCGCACTCTCACTCCCCGGACATCCCGCACTCTCACTCCCCGGACCTCCCGCACTCTCCCTCCCGGGAGAGCCCGCACTCTCCCTCCCCGGAGAAGTCGCTCTCTCCCACCCCGGACATCCCGCATTCTCCCACCCCGGACAACCCGCACTCACCATGCCCGGACATCCCGCACTCTCCCTCGCCGGACAGCCCGCACTCTCCCTCCCCGGACAGCCCGCACTCTCCCTCCCCGGACAGCCCGCACTCTCCCTCCCCGGACAGCCCGCACTCTCCCCCCCCGGAGAAGTCGCGCTCTCCCACCCCGGACATCCCGCATTCTCCCACCCCGGACAACCCGCATTCACCATGCCCGGACAGCCCGCACTCTCCCTCCACAGACGTCCCGCACTCCCCCTCCCCGGTCAGCCCGCACTCTCACAACCCGGACAGTCCGCACACTCCCCCGACGGACAGCCCACACTCACCAACACCGGACAGCCCGCACTCCCCCTTCCCGGAGAGCCCGCACTCTCCCTCCCCGGACAGCCCGCACTCTCCCTCCCCGGACATCCCGCACTCTCCCTCCCCGGACATCCCGCACTCTCCCTCCCCGGACATCCCGCACTCTCCCTCCCCGGACAGCCCGTACTGTCCCTCCCGGGAGAGCCCGCACTCTCCCACCCCGGAGAAGTCGCTCTCTCCCACCCCGGACAACCCGCACTCTCCCTCCCCGGACAGCCCGCACTCTCCCTCCCCGGACAGCCCGCACTCTCCCTCCCCGGACAGCCCGCACTCTCCCTCCCCGGACAGCCCGCACTCTCCCTCCCCGGACAGCCCGCACTCTCCCTCCCCGGACAGCCCGCACTCTCCCTCCCCGGACAGCCCGCACTCTCCCTCCCCGGACAGCCCGCACTCTCCCTCCCCGGACAGCCCGCACTCTCCCTCCCCGGACAGCCCGCACTCTCCCTCCCCGGACAGCCCGCACTCTCCCTTCCCGGTCAGCCCGCACTCTCCCTCCCCGGTCAGCCCGCACTCTCCCTCTCTGGACAGCACGCACTCTCCCACCATGGACAGCCCGCACTCTCTCATCCCGGACAGCCCGCACTATCCCTACCCGGACAGCCCACACTATCTCTCCCTGACAGCCCGCACTATCCCTGCCCAGACAGCCGGCATTCTCCACCCCGGATAGACGGCACTGTCCCATCCCGGACATCTTGCACTCTCGCACCCCGGACAGCCCGCAATCTCTCACACCGGACTGCCTGCACTCTCCCTCCCGGGTTAACCTGCACACTCACCTCCCAGACAACCCACACTCTCCCTGCCCGGACAAATCGCACACTCCCTCCCCAGACAGCCCGAATTCTCCCAACCCAGACAGCCCGCGCTCTCCCAACCCAGACAGCTGTACTCTCCCACCCCGGACAGCCCGCACTCTTCCTCCCCGGGCAGCCCGCACTCTCCCACCCCGGAAATCCTGCACTCGTCCTCCCTGGACAGCCCGTAGTCTCTCACCCAGACAACCCGCACTCTCCCAATCCAGATAGCCCGCACTCTCCCTCCCCGGACAGACCGCACTCTCCCACCCTGGACAGCGCCCACTCTCCTACCCGGACAGCCAGCACTCTACCTACTTAGACCGTCCGCTTTCTCCCTCTCCGGGCATCACACAGTCCACCTCCCCGGAGAGCCCGCACTTTCCCACCCCGGACAGCCCGCACTCTTCTACCCTGGACAGCATGCACTCTCCCACCCCGGATATCACACACTCCCCCTGCCCGGACAGCCCGCGCTCTCCCATCCCGGACAGCCCGCACTCTCCCACCACGGAAACCCCACACACTCCCTCCGCAGGGAGCCCACACACTATATCCCAACATCCCGCACCCTCCCTCCCAGGAAAGCCCGCACTCCCCCTCCCCGGACAGCCCGCACTCGCCACCCCGGACAGACCGCACTCTCCCACCCCAGACAGCCCACACTCTCCCTCCCTGTACAGCATGCTCTCTCTCACCCCGGACATCCCGTACTCTCGCTCCTCGGACAGCCTGCAGTCTCACTAACCGGACAGCCCGCACTCTCCCTACTTAGACAGTCCGCAATCTCCCACCCCGGACATCACTCCCTCCCCCGCCCTGGACAGCCCACCCTCTCCCACCCCGGAGAGCCCGCACTCCCCCTCCCCGGACAGCCTGCACGCTCTCTCATAGCCCGGACATCCTGCACTCTAACACCCCAGACATCCCGCACTCTCCCTCCCCGGACATCCCGCACTCTCCCTCCCCGGGCATCCCGCACACTCCCTCCCCGGAGAGCCCGCACTCCCCCTCCCCAGAGAAGTCGCTCTCTCCCACCCCGGACATCCCGCATTCTCCCACCCCGGACAACCCGCATTCACCATGCCCGGACAGCCCGCACTCTCCCTCCACAGACGTCCCGCACTCCCCCTCCCCGGTCAGCCCGCACTCTCACAACCCGGACAGTCCGCACACTCCCCCGACGGACAGCCCACACTCACCAACACCGGACAGCCCGCACTCCCCCTCCCCGGACAGCCCGCACTCCCCCTCCCCGGACAGCCCGCACTCCCCCTCCCCGGACAGCCCGCACTCTCCCTCCCCGGACAGCCCGCACTCTCCCTCCCCGGACAGCCCGCACTCTCCCTCCCCGGACAGCCCGCACTCTCCCTCCCCGGACAGCCCGCACTCACCCTCCCTGTCAGCACGCACTCTCCCTCCCTGTCAGCACGCACTCTCCCTCCCTGTCAGCACGCACTCTCCCTCCCTGTCAGCACGCACTCTCCCTCCCTGTCAGCACGCACTCTCCCTCCCTGTCAGCACGCACTCTCCCTCCCTGTCAGCACGCACTCTCCCTCCCTGTCAGCACGCACTCTCCCTCCCTGTCAGCACGCACTCTCCCTCTCCGGACAGCACGCACTCTCCCTCTCCGGACAGCACGCACTCTCCCTCTCCAGACAGCACGCACTCTCCCACCACGGACAGCACGCACTCTCTCATCCCGGACAGCCCGCACTATCCCTACCCGGACAGCCCACACTATCTCTCCCTGACAGCCCGCACTATCCCTCCCCAGACAGCCGGCATTCTCCACCCCGGATAGACGGCACAGTCCCATCCCGGACATCTTGCACTCTCGCACCCCGGACAGCCCGCAATCTCTCACACCGGACTGCCTGCACTCTCCCTCCCGGGTTAGCCTGCACACTCACCTCCCAGACAACCCACACTCTCCCTGCACGGACAAACCGCACACTCCCTCCCCAGACAGCCCGAACTCTCCCAACCCAGACAGCCCGCGCTCTCCCAACCCAGACAGCCGTACTCTCCCACCCCAGACAGCCCGCACTCTCCCTCCACGGACAGCCCGCACTCTTCCTCCCCGGACAGCCCGCACTCTCCCACCCCGGAAATCCCGCACTCTTCCTCCCTGGACAGCCCGCAGTCTCCCTCCCGGGTTAGCCTCCACACTCACCTCCCAGACAACACGCACTCTCCCTGCCTGGACAAACCGCACACTCCCTCCCTGGACAGCCCGCACTCTCCCAACCCGGACAGCCCGCACTCTCCCAATCCAGATAGCCAACACTCTCCCTCCCCGGACAGACCGCACTCTCCCACCCTGGACAGCGCCCACTCTCCTACCCGGACAGCCAGCACTCTACCTACTTAGACAGTCCGCTCTCTCCCTCTCCGGGCATCACACAGTCCCCCTCCCCGGAGAGCCCGCACTTTCCCACCCCGGACAGCCCGCACTCTACTACCCCGGACAGCATGCACTCTCCCACCCCGGATATCACACACTCCCCCTGCCCAGACAGCCCGCGCTCTCCCATCCCGGACAGCCCGCACTCTCCCACCACGGAAACCACACACACTCCCTCCACAGGGAGCCCACACTCTATATCCCGGACATCCCGCACTCCCCCTCCCCGGACAGCCTGCACTCTCCCTCCCTGGACAGCACGCTCTCTCACATCCCGGACATCCTGCACTCTACCACCCCGGACAACCCGCACTCTCCCAAACAGGACAGACCGCACTCTCCCTAACCGGACAGACCGCACTCTCCCTAACAGGACAGACCGCACTCTCCCTAACCGGACAGACCGCACTCTCCCTAACCGGACAGCCCGCACTCTCTCACCCCGGACAGCCCGCACTCTCCCATCCCGGACAGCCCGCACTCTCCCACACCGGACAGAACGCACTCTCCCACCCCGGACAGCACGCACTCTCCCACCCCGGACAGCACGCACACTCCCACCCCGGACAGCACGCACACTCCCACCCCGGACAGCACGCACACTCCCACCCCGGACAGACCGCACTCTACCACCCCGGACAGGTCGCACTCTCCCTCCCCGGACATACCACAATCTCCCACCCCAGAGAGCCGGCAGATACCCACCCTGGCCTTATAACACTCCTCCTCCCCGGACAGCCCGCACTCTCCAACCCCGGACAGCCCGCACTCTCCAACCCCGGACAGCCCGCACTCTCCAACCCCGGACAGCCCGCACTCTCCAACCCCGGACAGCCCGCACTCTCCAACCCCGGACAGCCCGCACTCTCCAACCCCGGACAGCCCGCACTCTCCAACCCCGGACAGCCCGCACTCTCCCACCCGGGACAGCCCGCACTCTCCCACCCGGGACAGCCCGCACTCTCCCACCCGGGACAGCCCGCACTCTCCCACCCGGGACAGCCCGCACTCTCCCACCCGGGACAGCCCGCACTCTCCCACCCGGGACAGCCCGCACTCTCCCACCCGGGACAGCCCGCACTCTCCCACCCCGGACAGCCCGCACTTTCCAACCCCGGACAGCCCGCACTCTCCAAACCCGGACAGCTCGCACTCTCCCTCCCCAGACATACCGCACTCTCCCTCCCCGGACATCAGGCATTCTCCCTCACCGGACCGCCCGCAGTATCACACCCCGGACATGCCGCACTCACCCTCCCCGGACATCCCGCACTTTACCAACCCGGACAACCCGCACTTTCCCACCCCGGATAGCCCGCACCCCCACTCCCAGGACATCCCGCACTCTCCAACCCCGGACATCAGGCACTCACCCTTCCAGCACATCCCGCACTCTCCCACCCCGGACAGCTCGCACTCTCCCACCCCGGACAGCCCGCACTCTCCCACCCCGGACCGCCCGCACTCTCCCACCCCGGACAGCCCGCACTCTCCCACCCCGGACAGCCCGCACTCTCCCACCCCGGACAGCCCGCACTCTCCCACCCCGGACAGCCCGCACTCTCCCACCCCGGACAGCCCGCACTCTCCCACCCCGGACAGCCCGCACTCTCCCACCCCGGACAGCCCGCACTCTCCCACCCCGGACAGCTCGCACTCTCCCACCCCGGACAGCTCGCAATCCCCCACCCCAGATAACCCGGATTCTCCCAATACGGAGAACCAGCACACCCACCCCCCGGACATCCCGTACTCTCCATCCCGGACAGCCCGCACTCTCCCTCCCCGGACATCCAACACTTCCCCGCCCCGGACATCACGAGCTCCCACTTCCCGCACATCCTGCACTCTCCCACCCCGGACATCCCGCTGTCTCCCACCCCGTACAACCCGCACTCTCTCACCCCGGACAGCCCGCACTATCCCTCCCTGGACAGCCCGCACTATCCCTCCCCAGACAGCACTCACTATCTCACCCCGGACAGCCCGCACTCTCCCAGCCCGTACACCCGCACTATCCCTCCCTGGACAGCCCGCACTATCCCTCCCTGGACAGCCCGCACTATCCCTCCCTGGACAGCCCGCACTATCCCTCCCCAAACAGCCCGCACTATCCCTCCCCAAACAGCCTGCACTATCCCACCCCAGACGTCTCGCACTATCATTCCCCACACAGCCCACACTATTCCTCCCCAGACAGCCCACACTCTCCATCCCGGGTTAGCCTGCACACTCATGTCCCAGACAACCCGCACTCTACCTCCCCGGACAAACCGCACTCTCCCTCCCCGGAAAAACCGCACACTCCCTCCCCAGACAGCCCAAACTCTCCGAACTCGGACAGCCCATACTCTCCCACCCCGGACAGCTCGCATTCTCCCACCCCGGACAGCTCGCATTCTCCCACCCCGGACAGCCCGCACCCTCCCTCGCCGGACGTCCTGCACTCTCTATCCCGGACATCCCGCACACTCCATCCCGGGATAGCCCACACTCTGCCTCCCCGGACAGCCCATTCGCTCGCTCCCCGGACATCCCGCACTCTCCCTCCCCGGACAACCCGCACTCTTCCACCCCGGACAACCCGCACTCTCCCAACCCGGACAACCCGCACTCTCCCACCCCGGACAACCCGCACTCTCCCACCCCGGACAACCCGCACTCTCCCAGCCCGGACAGCCCGCACTCTCCCAGCCCGGACAGCCCGCACTTTCCCAGCCCGTACACCCGCACTATCCCTCCCTGGACAGCACGCACTATCCCTCCCTGGACAGCCCGCACTATCCCTCCCCAAACAGCCCGCACTATCCCACCCCGGACATCTCGCACTATCACTCCCCACACAGCCCGCACTATCCCTCCCCAAACAGCCCGAACTATCCCTCCCCGGACATCCCGCACACTCCCACCCCGGACAGCTCGCACTCTCCCTCCCCGGACAGCCCGCACTCTCCCTCCCCGGACAGCCCGCACTCTCCCACCCCGGACAGCGCGCACTCTACAACCTCGGACAGCCCGCACACTCCCACCCCGGACAGCGCGCACTCTACCACCCCGGACAGCTCGCACTCTCCCTCCCCGGACATACCACAATCTCCCACCCCAGAGAGCCGGCAGGTACCCACCCCGGACATACCACACTCCTCCTCCCCGGACAGCCCGCACTCTCCAACCCCGGACAGCCCGCACTTTCCAACCCCGGACAGCCCGCACTCTCACTCCCCAGACATACCGCACTCTCCCACCCCGGACATCAGGCATTCTCCCTCCCCGGACCGCCCGCAGTATCCCACCCCGGAGACCCCGCACACCCACTCCCAGGACATCCCGCACTCTCCAACCCCGGACATCAGTCACTCACCCTTCCCGCACATCCCGCACTCTACCACCCCGGACAGCCCGCACTCTCCCACCCCGGACAGCCCGCACTCTCCCACCCCGGACAGCCCGCACTCTCCCACCCCGGACAGCCCGCACTCTCCCACCCCGGACAGCCCGCACTCTCCCACCCCGGACAGCCCGCACTCTCCCACCCCGGACAGCCCGCACTCTCCCACCCCGGACAGCCCGCACTCTCCCACCCCGGACAGCCCGCACTCTCCCACCCCGGACAGCCCGCACTCTCCCACCCCGGACAGCCCGCACTCTCCAACCCCGGACAGCCCGCACTCTCCCACCCCGGACAGCTCGCACTCTCCCACCCCGGACAGCCCGCACTCTCCCACCCCGGACAGCCGGCACTCTCCCACCCCGGACAGCCGGCACTCTCCCACACCGGACAGCCCGCACTCTCCCACCCCGGACAGCCCGCACTCTCCCACCCCGGACAGCCCGCACTCTCCCACCCCGGACAGCCCGCACTCTCCCACCCCGGACAGCCCGCACTCTCCCACCCCGGACAGCCCGCACTCCCCCTCCCCGGACATCCCGCACTTTACCAACCCGGACAACCCGCACTTTCCCACCCCGGAGTGCCCGCACCCCCACTCCCAGGACATCCCGCACTCTCCAACCCCGGACATCAGGCACTCACCCTTCCAGCACGTCCCGCACTCTCCCACCCCGGACAGCTCGCAATCCCCCACCCCAGATAACCCGAATTCTCCCAGTACAGAGAACCAGCACACCCACCCCCCGGACATCCCGCACTCTCCATCCCGGACAGCCCGCACTCTCCCTCCCCGGACATCCAACACTTCCCCGCCCCGGACAACACGAGCTCCCACTTCCCGCACATCCTGCACTCTAACACCCCGGACATCCCGCTGTCTCCCACCCCGTACAGCCCGCACTCTCTCACCCCGGACAGCCCGCACTATCCCTCCCTGGACAGCCAGCACTATCCCTCCCCAGACAGCCCGCACTATCCCTCCCCAGACAGCCCTCACTATCTCTCCCCGGACAGCCCGCCCTCTCCCAGCCCGGATAGCCCGCACTCTCCCAGCCCGTACACCCGCACTATCCCTCCCTGCACAGCCCACACTATCCCTCCCCAAACAGCCCGCACTATCCCTCCCCGGACAGCCTGCACTATCCCACCCCGGACATCTCGCACTATCACTCCCCACACAGCCCACACTATCCCTCCCCAGACAGCCCACACTCTCCATCCCGGGTTAGCCTACACACTTACGTCCCAGACAACCTGCACTCTACCTCCCCGGACAAACCGCACTCTCCCTCCCCGGACAAATCGCACACTCCCTCCCCAGACAGCCCAAACTCTCCGAACTCGGACAGCCCATACTCTCCCACCCCGGACAGCTCGCATTCTCCCACCCCGGACAGCCCGCACCCTCCCTCGCCGGACGTCCTGCACTCTCTATCCCGGACATCCTGCACACTCCCTCCCGGGATAGCCCACACTCTGCCTCCCCAGACAGCCCATTCGCTCGCTCCCCGGACATCCCGCACTCTCCCTCCCCGGACAACCCGCACTCTCCCAGCCCGGACAACCAGCACCCCCACTCCCCGGACATCCCGCACTCTCTATCCCGGACAGCCCGCACTCTCCCTCCCCGGACACCCAACACTTCCCCTCCCCGGACATCACGAACTCCCACTTCCCGCACATCCCACACTCTCCAACCCTGGACATCCCGCACACTCCCACCCCGGACAGCTCGCACTCTCCCTCCCTGGACAGCCCGCACTCTACCACCTCGGAGAGCCCGCACTCTCCCACCCCGGACAGCCCGCACTCTCCCACCCCGGACAGCCCGCACTCTCCCACCCCGGACAGCCCGCACTCTCCCACCCCGGACAGCCCGCACTCTCCCACCCCGGACAGCCCGCACTCTCCCACCCCGGACAGCCCGCACTCTCCCACCCCGGACAGCCCGCACTCTCCCACCACGGACAGCCCGCACTCTCCCACCCCGGACAGCCCGCACTCTCCCACCCCGGACAGCCCGCACTCTCCCACCCCGGACAGCCCGCACTCTCCGTCCCCGGACAGCCCGCACTCTCCGTCCCCGGACAGCCCGCACTCTCCGTCCCCGGACAGCCCGCACTCTCCGTCCCCGGACAGCCCGCACTCTCCGTCCCCGGACAGCCCGCACTCTCCGTCCCCGGACAGCCCGCACTCTCCGTCCCCGGACAGCCCGCACTCTCCGTCCCCGGACAGCCCGCACTCTCCGTCCCCGGACAGCCCGCACTCTCCGTCCCCGGACAGCCCGCACTCTCCGTCCCCGGACAGCCCGCACTCTCCGTCCCCGGACAGCCCGCACTCTCCGTCCCCGGACAGCCCGCACACTCCGTCCCCGGACAGCCCGCACACTCCGTCCACGGACAACCAGCACGCTACCTCCCTGGTCAGCCCGCAGTCACCCTCCCCGATGAAGTAGCTCTCTCCCACACCGGACATCCCGCATTCTCCCATCCCGGCCAGTCCGCACTCTCACAACACGGACAGATCGCACTCTTCAACCCCGGACAGCCCGCATTCTCCCACCCCGGATAGCCCGCACTCTCCCACCCCGGACAGCTCGCAACATCCCTCCCCGGACAGCCCGCACACTTTATCCCGGACATCCAGCACTCTACCTCCCGGGACAGTCAGCACTCTGCCTCCCCGGACAGCCCCGACTCTCCCACCCCGGACATCATGCACTCTCCAACCCTGGACAGCCCGACCTATCTCACCACGGACACCCAACACACCCCCTCCCCAGACATCACACAGTCCCTCTTCGCGCACATCCTGCCCTCTCCCACCTCGGACAGCCCGCACTCTCCCACCCCGGACAGCCCGCACTCTCCCACCCCGGACAGCCCGCACTCTCCCACCCCGGACAGCCCGCACTCTCCCACCCCGGACAGCCCGCACTCTCCCACCCCGGACAGCTCGCACTCTCCCACCCCAGAGAGCCCGCAAACTCCCACCCCGGACAGCTCGCACTCTCCCACCCCAGAGAGCCCGCAATCTCCCACCCCGGACAGCTCGCACTCTCCCTCCCCAGACATACCACAATCTCCCACCCCAGAGAGCCGGCAGATACTCACCCCGGAAATACCACACTCCTCCTCGCCGGATAGCCCGCACTCTCCCATCCCGGACAGCACGCACTCTCCCACCCCGGACAGCCCGCACTCTCCCACCCCGGACAGCCCGCACTCTCCAACCCCGGACAGCCCGCACTCTCCCACCCCGGACAGCCCGCACTCTCCCACCCCGGACAACCCGCACTCTCCCACCCCGGACAGCCCGCACTCTCCCACCCCGGACAGCCCGCACTCTCCCACCCCGGACAGCCCGCACTCTCCCACCCCGGACAGCCCGCACTCTCCGTCCCCGGACAGCCCGCACTCTCCGTCCCCGGACAGCCCGCACTCTCCGTCCCCGGACAGCCCGCACTCTCCGTCCCCGGACAGCCCGCACACTCCGTCCCCGGACAGCCCGCACACTCCGTCCACGGACAACCAGCACGCTACCTCCCTGGTCAGCCCGCAGTCACCCTCCCCGATGAAGTAGCTCTCTCCCACACCGGACATCCCGCATTCTCCCATCCCGGCCAGTCCGCACTCTCACAACACGGACAGATCGCACTCTTCAACCCCGGACAGCCCGCATTCTCCCACCCCGGATAGCCCGCACTCTCCCACCCCGGACAGCTCGCAACATCCCTCCCCGGACAGCCCGCACACTTTATCCCGGACATCCAGCACTCTACCTCCCGGGACAGTCAGCACTCTGCCTCCCCGGACAGCCCCGACTCTCCCACCCCGGACATCATGCACTCTCCAACCCTGGACAGCCCGACCTATCTCACCACGGACACCCAACACACCCCCTCCCCAGACATCACACAGTCCCTCTTCGCGCACATCCTGCCCTCTCCCACCTCGGACAGCCCGCACTCTCCCACCCCGGACAGCCCGCACTCTCCCACCCCGGACAGCCCGCACTCTCCCACCCCGGACAGCCCGCACTCTCCCACCCCGGACAGCCCGCACTCTCCCACCCCGGACAGCTCGCACTCTCCCACCCCAGAGAGCCCGCAAACTCCCACCCCGGACAGCTCGCACTCTCCCACCCCAGAGAGCCCGCAATCTCCCACCCCGGACAGCTCGCACTCTCCCTCCCCAGACATACCACAATCTCCCACCCCAGAGAGCCGGCAGATACTCACCCCGGAAATACCACACTCCTCCTCGCCGGATAGCCCGCACTCTCCCATCCCGGACAGCACGCACTCTCCCACCCCGGACAGCCCGCACTCTCCCACCCCGGACAGCCCGCACTCTCCAACCCCGGACAGCCCGCACTCTCCCACCCCGGACAGCCCGCACTCTCCCACCCCGGACAACCCGCACTCTCCCACCCCGGACAGCCCGCACTCTCCCACCCCGGACAGCCCGCACTCTCCCACCCCGGACAGCCCGCACTCTCCCACCCCGGACAGCCCGCACTCTCCCACCCCGGACAGCCCGCACTCTCCCACCCCGGACAGCCCGCACTCTCCCACCCCGGACAGCCCGCACTCTCCCACCCCGGACAGCCCGCACTCTCCCACCCCGGACAGCCCGCACTCTCCCACCCCGGACAGCCCGCACTCTCCCACCCCGGACAGCCCGCACTCTCCCTCCCCGGACAGCCCGCACTCTCCCTCCCCGGACAGCCCGCACTCTCCCACCCCGGACAGCCAGCACTCTCCCACCCCGGACAGCCCGCACTCTCCCACCCCGGACAGCCCGCACTCTCCCACCCCGGACAGCCCGCACTCTCCCACCCCGGACAGCCCTCACTCTCCCACCCCGGACAGCCCGCACTCTCCCACCCCGGACAGCCCGCACTCTACCACCCCGGACAGCCCGCACTCTAGCACCCCGGACAGCCCGCACTCTACCACCTCGGACAGCCCGCACTCTACCACCCCGGACAGCCTGCACTCTACCACCCCGGACAGCCCGCACTCTACCACCCCGGACAGCCCGCACTCTACCACCCCGGACAGCCCGCACTCCCACACCACGGACAGCCCGCAACATCTCTCCCCGGACAGCCCGCACTCTTTAGCCCGGACATCCTGCACTCTACCTCCTGGGACAGTCAGCACTCTGCCTCCCCGAACATCCCTCACGCTCACACCCCGGACATCCCGCACACTTCCTCCCCGGATAGCCCCCACTCTCCCACCCTGGACATCATGCACTCTCCCACCCTGGACAGCCCGAACTATCTCACCCCGGACACCCAACACTCCCCCTCCCCGGACATCACGCAGTCCCTCTTCGCGCACATCCCGCCCTCTCCCACCACGAACAACCCGCACTCTCCCACCCCGGACAGCCCGCCCTCTCCCACCCCGGACAGCCCGCACTCTCCTATCCCGGACAGCCCGCAATCTCCCACCCCGGACAGCCCGCACTCTCACACCCCGGACAGCCCGCACTCTCCCACCCCGGACAGCAAGCACTTTCCCACCCCGGACAGCCCGCACTCTCCCACCCCGGACAGCCCGCACTCTCCCACCCCGGACAGCCCGCACTCTCCCACCCCGGACAGCCCGCACTCTACCACCCCGGACAGCCCGCACTCTCCCACCCCGGACAGCCCGCACTCTCCCACCCCGGACAGCCCGCACTCTCCCACCCCGGACAGCCCGCACTCTCCCACCCCGGACAGCCCGCACTCTCCCACCCCGGACATACCACAATCTCCCACCCCAGAGAGCCGGCAGATACCCACGCCGGACATACCACACTCCTCCTCCCGAGACAGCCCGCACTCTCCAATCCCGGACAGCCCGCACTCTCCCACCCCGGACAGCCCGCACTCTCCCACCCCGGACAGCCCGCACTCTCCCACCCCGGACTGCCCGCACTCTCCCTCCCCGGACAGCCCGCACTCTCCCTCCCCGGACAGCCCGCACTCTCCCACCCCGGACAGCCCGCACTCTCCCACCCCGGACAGCCCGCACTCTCCCACCCCGGACAGCCCGCACTCTCCCACCCCGGACAGCCCGCACTCTCCCACCCCGGACAGCCCGCACTCTCCCACCCCGGACAGCCCGCACTCTCCCACCCCGGACAGCCCGCACTCTCCCACCCCGGACAGCCCGCACTCTCCCACCCCGGACAGCCCGCACTCTCCCACCCCGGACAGCCCGCACTCTCCCACCCCGGACAGCCCGCACTCTCCCTCCCCGGACAGCCCGCACTCTCCCACCCCGGACAGCCCGCACTCTCCCACACCGGACAGCCCGCACTCTCCCACCCCGGACAGCCCGCACTCTCCCACCCCGGACAGCCCGCACTCTCCCACCCCGGACAGCCCGCACTCTCCCACCCCGGACAGCCCGCACTCTCCCACCCCGGACAGCCCGCACTCTCCCACCCGGGACAGCCCGCACTCTCCCACCCCGGACAGCCCGCACTCTCCCACCCCGGACAGCCCGCACTCTCCCACCCCGGACAGCCCGCACTCTCCCACCCCGGACAGCCCGCACTCTCCCACCCCGGACAGCCCGCACTCTCCCACCCCGGACAGCCCGCACTCTCCCACCCCGGACAGCCCGCACTCTCCCACCCCGGACAGCCCGCACTCTCCCACCCCGGACAGCCCGCACTCTCCCACCCCGGACAGCCCGCACTCTCCCACCCCGGACAGCCCGCACTCTCCCACCCCGGACAGCCCGCACTCTCCCACCCCGGACAGCCCGCACTCTCCCACCCCGGACAGCCCGCACTCTCCCACCCCGGACAGCCCGCACTCTCCCACCCCGGACAGCCCGCACTCTCCCACCCCGGACAGCCCGCACTCTCCCACCCCGGACAGCCCGCACTCTCCCACCCCGGACAGCCCGCACTCTCCCACCCCGGACAGCCCGCACTCTCCCACCCCGGACAGCCCGCACTCTCCCACCCCGGACAGCCCGCACTCTCCCACCCCGGACAGCCCGCACTCTCCCACCCCGGACAGCCCGCACTCTCCCACCCCGGACAGCCCGCACTCTCCCACCCCGGACAGCCCGCACTCTCCCACCCCGGACAGCCCGCACTCTCCCACCCCGGGCAGCCCGCACTCTCCCACCCCGGGCAGCCCGCACTCTCCCACCCCGGGCAGCCCGCACTCTCCCACCCCGGGCAGCCCGCACTCTCCCACCCCGGGCAGCCCGCACTCTCCCACCCCGGGCAGCCCGCACTCTCCCACCCCGGGCAGCCCGCACTCTCCCACCCCGGGCAGCCCGCACTCTCCCACCCCGGGCAGCCCGCACTCTCCCACCCCGGGCAGCCCGCACTCTCCCACCCCGGGCAGCCCGCACTCTCCCACCCCGGGCAGCCCGCACTCTCCCACCCCGGGCAGCCCGCACTCTACCACCCCGGGCAGCCCGCACTCTACCACCCCAGGCAGCCCGCACTCTCCCACCCCGGACAGCCCGCACTCTCCCACCCCGGACAGCCCGCACTCTCCCACCCCGGACAGCCCGCACTCTCCCACCCCGGACAGCCCGCACTCTCCCACCCCGGACAGCCCGCACTCTCCCACCCCGGACAGCCCGCACGCTCCCACCCCGGACAGCCCGCACGCTCCCACCCCGGACAGCCCGCACGCTCCCACCCCGGACAGCCCGCACGCTGCCACCCCGGACAGCCCGCACGCTGCCACCCCGGACAGCCAGCACGCTGCCACCCCGGACAGCCCGCACGCTGCCACCCCGGACAGCCCGCACTCTGCCACCCCGGACAGCCCGCACTCTGCCACCCCGGACAGCCCGCACTCTGCCACCCCGGACAGCCCGCACTCTGCCACCCCGGACAGCCCGCACTCTGCCACCCCGGACAGCCCGCACTCTGCCACCCCGGACAGCCCGCACTCTGCCACCCCGGACAGCCCGCACTCTGCCACCCCGGACAGCCCGCACTCTGCCACCCCGGACAGCCCGCACTCTGCCACCCCGGACAGCCCGCACTCTGCCACCCCGGACAGCCCGCACTCTGCCACCCCGGACAGCCCGCACTCTGCCACCCCGGACAGCCCGCACTCTGCCACCCCGGACAGCCCGCACTCTGCCACCCCGGACAGCCCGCACTCTCCACCCCGGACAG
Organism: Carcharodon carcharias; assembly: GCF_017639515.1. NCBI lineage: Eukaryota > Metazoa > Chordata > Chondrichthyes > Lamniformes > Lamnidae > Carcharodon > Carcharodon carcharias. Next base: position 81,484,887 of record NC_054479.1, read on the forward strand.
CCCGCACTCTACCACCCCGGACAGCCCGCACTCTACCACCCCGGACAGCCCGCACTCTACCACCCCGGACAGCCCGCACTCTACCACCCCGGACAGCCCGCACTCTACCACCCCGGACAGCCCGCACTCTACCACCCCGGACAGCCCGCACTCTACCACCCCGGACAGCCCGCACTCTACCACCCCGGACAGCCCGCACTCTACCACCCCGGACAGCCCGCACTCTACCACCCCGGACAGCCCGCACTCTACCACCCCGGACAGCCCGCACTCTACCACCCCGGACAGCCCGCACTCTACCACCCCGGACAGCCCGCACTCTACCACCCCGGACAGCCCGCACTCTACCACCCCGGACAGCCCGCACTCTACCACCCCGGACAGCCCGCACTCTACCACCCCGGACAGCCCGCACTCTACCACCCCGGACAGCCCGCACTCTACCACCCCGGACAGCCCGCACTCTACCACCCCGGACAGCCCGCACTCTACCACCCCGGACAGCCCGCACTCTACCACCCCGGACAGCCCGCACTCTACCACCCCGGACAGCCCGCACTCTACCACCCCGGACAGCCCGCACTCTACCACCCCGGACAGCCCGCACTCTACCACCCCGGACAGCCCGCACTCTACCACCCCGGACAGCCCGCACTCTACCACCCCGGACAGCCCGCACTCTACCACCCCGGACAGCCCGCACTCTACCACCCCGGACAGCCCGCACTCTACCACCCCGGACAGCCCGCACTCTACCACCCCGGACAGCCCGCACTCTACCACCCCGGACAGCCCGCACTCTACCACCCCGGACAGCCCGCACTCTACCACCCCGGACAGCCCGCACTCTACCACCCCGGACAGCCCGCACTCTACCACCCCGGACAGCCCGCACTCTACCACCCCGGACAGCCCGCACTCTCCCACCCCGGACAGCCCGCACTCTCCCACCCCGGACAGCCCGCACTCTCCCACCCCGGACAGCCCGCACTCTCCCACCCCGGACAGCCCGCACTCTCCCACCCCGGACAGCCCGCACTCTCCCACCCCGGACAGCCCGCACTCTCCCACCCCGGACAGCCCGCACTCTCCCACCCCGGACAGCCCGCACTCTCCCACCCCGGACAGCCCGCACTCTCCCACCCCGGACAGCCCGCACTCTCCCACCCCGGACAGCCCGCACTCTCCCACCCCGGACAGCCCGCACTCTCCCACCCCGGACAGCCCGCACTCTCCCACCCCGGACAGCCCGCACTCTCCCACCCCGGACAGCCCGCACTCTCCCACCCCGGACAGCCCGCACTCTCCCACCCCGGACAGCCCGCACTCTCCCACCCCGGACAGCCCGCACTCTCCCACCCCGGACAGCCCGCACTCTCCCACCCCGGACAGCCCGCACTCTCCCACCCCGGACAGCCCGCACTCTCCCACCCCGGACAGCCCGCACTCTCCCACCCCGGACAGCCCGCACTCTCCCACCCCGGACAGCCCGCACTCTCCCACCCCGGACAGCCCGCACTCTCCCACCCCGGACAGCCCGCACTCTCCCACCCCGGACAGCCCGCACTCTCCCACCCCGGACAGCCCGCACTCTCCCACCCCGGACAGCCCGCACTCTCCCACCCCGGACAGCCCGCACTCTCCCACCCCGGACAGCCCGCACTCTCCCACCCCGGGCAGCCCGCACTCTCCCACCCCGGGCAGCCCGCACTCTCCCACCCCGGGCAGCCCGCACTCTCCCACCCCGGGCAGCCCGCACTCTCCCACCCCGGGCAGCCCGCACTCTCCCACCCCGGGCAGCCCGCACTCTCCCACCCCGGGCAGCCCGCACTCTCCCACCCCGGGCAGCCCGCACTCTCCCACCCCGGGCAGCCCGCACTCTCCCACCCCGGGCAGCCCGCACTCTCCCACCCCGGGCAGCCCGCACTCTCCCACCCCGGGCAGCCCGCACTCTCCCACCCCGGGCAGCCCGCACTCTCCCACCCCGGGCAGCCCGCACTCTCCCACCCCGGGCAGCCCGCACTCTACCACCCCGGGCAGCCCGCACTCTACCACCCCGGGCAGCCCGCACTCTCCCACCCCGGACAGCCCGCACTCTCCCACCCCGGACAGCCCGCACTCTCCCACCCCGGACAGCCCGCACTCTCCCACCCCGGACAGCCCGCACTCTCCCACCCCGGACAGCCCGCACGCTCCCACCCCGGACAGCCCGCACGCTCCCACCCCGGACAGCCCGCACGCTCCCACCCCGGACAGCCCGCACGCTGCCACCCCGGACAGCCCGCACGCTGCCACCCCGGACAGCCCGCACGCTGCCACCCCGGACAGCCCGCACGCTGCCACCCCGGACAGCCCGCACTCTGCCACCCCGGACAGCCCGCACTCTGCCACCCCGGACAGCCCGCACTCTGCCACCCCGGACAGCCCGCACTCTGCCACCCCGGACAGCCCGCACTCTGCCACCCCGGACAGCCCGCACTCTGCCACCCCGGACAGCCCGCACTCTGCCACCCCGGACAGCCCGCACTCTGCCACCCCGGACAGCCCGCACTCTGCCACCCCGGACAGCCCGCACTCTGCCACCCCGGACAGCCCGCACTCTGCCACCCCGGACAGCCCGCACTCTGCCACCCCGGACAGCCCGCACTCTACCACCCCGGACAGCCCGCACTCTACCACCCCGGACAGCCCGCACTCTACCACCCCGGACAGCCCGCACTCTACCACCCCGGACAGCCCGCACTCTACCACCCCGGACAGCCCGCACTCTACCACCCCGGACAGCCCGCACTCTACCACCCCGGACAGCCCGCACTCTACCACCCCGGACAGCCCGCACTCTACCACCCCGGACAGCCCGCACTCTACCACCCCGGACAGCCCGCACTCTACCACCCCGGACAGCCCGCACTCTACCACCCCGGACAGCCCGCACTCTACCACCCCGGACAGCCCGCACTCTACCACCCCGGACAGCCCGCACTCTACCACCCCGGACAGCCCGCACTCTACCACCCCGGACAGCCCGCACTCTACCACCCCGGACAGCCCGCACTCTACCACCCCGGACAGCCCGCACTCTACCACCCCGGACAGCCCGCACTCTACCACCCCGGACAGCCCGCACTCTACCACCCCGGACAGCCCGCACTCTACCACCCCGGACAGCCCGCACTCTACCACCCCGGACAGCCCGCACTCTACCACCCCGGACAGCCCGCACTCTACCACCCCGGACAGCCCGCACTCTACCACCCCGGACAGCCCGCACTCTACCACCCCGGACAGCCCGCACTCTACCACCCCGGACAGCCCGCACTCTACCACCCCGGACAGCCCGCACTCTACCACCCCGGACAGCCCGCACTCTACCACCCCGGACAGCCCGCACTCTACCACCCCGGACAGCCCGCACTCTACCACCCCGGACAGCCCGCACTCTACCACCCCGGACAGCCCGCACTCTACCACCCCGGACAGCCCGCACTCTACCACCCCGGACAGCCCGCACTCTACCACCCCGGACAGCCCGCACTCTACCACCCCGGACAGCCCGCACTCTACCACCCCGGACAGCCCGCACTCTACCACCCCGGACAGCCCGCACTCTACCACCCCGGACAGCCCGCACTCTACCACCCCGGACAGCCCGCACTCTACCACCCCGGACAGCCCGCACTCTACCACCCCGGACAGCCCGCACTCTACCACCCCGGACAGCCCGCACTCTACCACCCCGGACAGCCCGCACCCTACCACCCCGGACAGCCCGCACTCTACCACCCCGGACAGCCCGCACTCTACCACCCCGGACAGCCCGCACTCTACCACCCCGGACAGCCCGCACTCTACCACCCCGGACAGCCCGCACTCTACCACCCCGGACAGCCCGCACTCTACCACCCCGGACAGCCCGCACTCTACCACCCCGGACAGCCCGCACTCTACCACCCCGGACAGCCCGCACTCTACCACCCCGGACAGCCCGCACTCTACCACCCCGGACAGCCCGCACTCTACCACCCCGGACAGCCCGCACTCTACCACCCCGGACAGCCCGCACTCTACCACCCCGGACAGCCCGCACTCTACCACCCCGGACAGCCCGCACTCTACCACCCCGGACAGCCCGCACTCTACCACCCCGGACAGCCCGCACTCTACCACCCCGGACAGCCCGCACTCTACCACCCCGGACAGCCCGCACTCTACCACCCCGGACAGCCCGCACTCTACCACCCCGGACAGCCCGCACTCTACCACCCCGGACAGCCCGCACTCTACCACCCCGGACAGCCCGCACTCTACCACCCCGGACAGCCCGCACTCTACCACCCCGGACAGCCCGCACTCTACCACCCCGGACAGCCCGCACTCTACCACCCCGGACAGCCCGCACTCTACCACCCCGGACAGCCCGCACTCTACCACCCCGGACAGCCCGCACTCTACCACCCCGGACAGCCCGCACTCTACCACCCCGGACAGCCCGCACTCTACCACCCCGGACAGCCCGCACTCTACCACCCCGGACAGCCCGCACTCTACCACCCCGGACAGCCCGCACTCTGCCACCCCGGACAGCCCGCACTCTGCCACCCCGGACAGCCCGCACTCTGCCACCCCGGACAGCCCGCACTCTGCCACCCCGGACAGCCCGCACTCTGCCACCCCGGACAGCCCGCACTCTGCCACCCCGGACAGCCCGCACTCTGCCACCCCGGACAGCCCGCACTCTGCCACCCCGGACAGCCCGCACTCTGCCACCCCGGACAGCCCGCACTCTGCCACCCCGGACAGCCCGCACTCTGCCACCCCGGACAGCCCGCACTCTGCCACCCCGGACAGCCCGCACTCTGCCACCCCGGACAGCCCGCACTCTACCACCCCGGACAGCCCGCACTCTACCACCCCGGACAGCCCGCACTCTACCACCCCGGACAGCCCGCACTCTACCACCCCGGACAGCCCGCACTCTACCACCCCGGACAGCCCGCACTCTACCACCCCGGACAGCCCGCACTCTACCACCCCGGACAGCCCGCACTCTACCACCCCGGACAGCCCGCACTCTACCACCCCGGACAGCCCGCACTCTACCACCCCGGACAGCCCGCACTCTACCACCCCGGACAGCCCGCACTCTACCACCCCGGACAGCCCGCACTCTACCACCCCGGACAGCCCGCACTCTACCACCCCGGACAGCCCGCACTCTACCACCCCGGACAGCCCGCACTCTACCACCCCGGACAGCCCGCACTCTACCACCCCGGACAGCCCGCACTCTACCACCCCGGGCAGCCCGCACTCTACCACCCCGGGCAGCCCGCACTCTACCACCCCGGACAGCCCGCACTCTACCACCCCGGACAGCCCGCACTCTACCACCCCGGACAGCCCGCACTCTACCACCCCGGACAGCCCGCAGTCTCCCACCCCGGACAGCCCGCACACTCCAACCCCGGACAGCCCGCACTCTCCCACCCCGGACAGCCCGCACTCTCCCACCCCGGACAGCCCGCACTCTCCCACCCCGGACAGCCCGCACTCTCCCACCCCGGACAGCCCGCACTCTCCCACCCCGGACAGCCCGCACTCTCCCACCCCGGACAGCCCGCACTCTCCCACCCCGGACAGCCCGCACTCTCCCACCCCGGACAGCCCGCACTCTCCCACCCCGGACAGCCCGCACTCTCCCACCCCGGACAGCCCGCACTCTCCCACCCCGGACAGCCCGCACTCTCCCACCCCGGACAGCCCGCACTCTCCCACCCCGGACAGCCCGCACTCTCCCACCCCGGACAGCCCGCACTCTCCCACCCCGGACAGCCCGCACTCTCCCACCCCGGACAGCCCGCACTCTCCCACCCCGGACAGCCCGCACTCTCCCACCCCGGACAGCCCGCACTCTCCCACCCCGGACAGCCCGCACTCTCCCACCCCGGACAGCCCGCACTCTCCCACCCCGGACAGCCCGCACTCTCCCACCCCGGACAGCCCGCACTCTCCCACCCCGGACAGCCCGCCTCTACCACCTCGGACAGCCCGCCTCTACCACCTCAGACAGCCCGCACTCTACCACCCCGGACAGCCCGCACTCTACCACCCCGGACAGCCCGCACTCTACCACCTCGGACAGCCCGCACTCTACCACCTCGGACAGCCCGCACTCTACCACCTCGGACAGCCCGCACTCTACCACCTCGGACAGCCCGCACTCTCCCACCGCGGACAGCCCGCACTCTCCCTCCCCAGACATACCGCACTCTCCCTCCCCAGACATACCGCGCTCTCCCATCCCGGACAGCCCGCACTCTACCAGCCCGGACAGCTCGCACTCTCCCTCGCCGGACATACCACAATCTCCCACCCCAGAGAGCCGGCAGATACCCACCCCGGATATACCACACTCCTCCTCCCCGGAGAGCCCGCACTCTCCAATCCCGGACAGCCCTCACTCTCCAACCCCGGACAGCCCTCACTCTCCAACCCCGGACAGCCCTCACTCTCCAACCCCGGACAGCCCGCACTCTCCCACCCCGGACAGCCCGCACTCTCCCACCCCGGACAGCCCGCACTCTCCCACCCCGGACAGCCCGCACTCTCCCACCCCGGACAGCCCGCACTCTCCCACCCCGGACAGCCCGCACTCTCCCACCCCGGACAGCCCGCACTCTCCCACCCCGGACAGCCCGCACTCTCCCACCCCGACAGCCCGCACTCTCCCACCCCGGACAGCCCGCACTCCCCCTCCTCGGACAGCCCACACTCCCTCGCTGGACAGCCCGTACACACCCTCACCAGACATCCCGCACTCTCTATCCAGGACAGCCCGCACTCTCCCTCCACGGACAGCCCGCACACTCCCTCCCCGGAGAGCCCGTACTCTCCCTTCCCGGACACCTTGCACTCTCCCTGCACGGACAGCACACACTCTCCCTCCCCGGACAACCAGCACGCTACCTCCTCGGTCAGCCCGCACTCACCCTCCCCGATGAAGTAGCTCTCTCCCACCCCGGAAATCCCGCACTCTCCCACCCCGGACAGCCCGCACTCTCCCACCCCGGACAGCCCGCACTCTCCCACCCCGGACAGCCCGCACTCTCCCACCCCGGACAGCCCGCACTCTCCCACCCCGGGCAGCCCGCACTCTCCCACCCCGGGCAGCCCGCACTCTCCCACCCCGGGCAGCCCGCACTCTCCCACCCCGGGCAGCCCGCACTCTCCCACCCCGGGCAGCCCGCACTCTCCCACCCCGGGCAGCCCGCACTCTCCCACCCCGGGCAGCCCGCACTCTCCCACCCCGGGCAGCCCGCACTCTCCCACCACGGGCAGCCCGCACTCTCCCACCCCGGGCAGCCCGCACTCTCCCACCCCGGGCAGCCCGCACTCTCCCACCCCGGGCAGCCCGCACTCTCCCACCTCGGACAGCCCGCACTCTCCCACCCCGGACAGCCCGCACTCTCCCACCCCGGACAGCCCGCACTCTCCCACCCCGGACAGCCCGCACGCTACCACCCCGGACAGCCCGCACGCTCCCACCCCGGACAGCCCGCACGCTCCCACCCCGGACAGCCCGCACGCTCCCACCCCGGACAGCCTGCACGCTACCACCCCGGACATCCCGCACGCTACCACCCCGGACAGCCCGCACTCTGCCACCCCGGACAGCCCGCACTCTGCCACCCCGGACAGCCCGCACTCTACCACCCCGGACAGCCCGCACTCTACCACCCCGGACAGCCCGCACTCTACCACCCCGGACAGCCCGCACTCTACCACCCCGGACAGCCCGCACTCTACCACCCCGGACAGCCCGCACTCTACCACCCCGGACAGCCCGCACTCTACCACCCCGGACAGCCCGCACTCTACCACCCCGGACAGCCCGCACTCTACCACCCCGGACAGCCCGCACTCTACCACCCCGGACAGCCCGCACTCTACCACCCCGGACAGCCCGCACTCTACCACCCCGGACAGCCCGCACTCTACCACCCCGGACAGCCCGCACTCTACCACCCCGGACAGCCCGCACTCTACCACCCCGGACAGCCCGCACTCTACCACCCCGGACAGCCCGCACTCTACCACCCCGGACAGCCCGCACTCTACCACCCCGGACAGCCCGCACTCTACCACCCCGGACAGCCCGCACTCTACCACCCCGGACAGCCCGCAGTCTCCCACCCCGGACAGCCCGCACACTCCCACCCCGGACAGCCCGCACTCTCCCACCCCGGACAGCCCGCACTCTCCCACCCCGGACAGCCCGCACTCTACCACCCCGGACAGCCCGCACTCTCCCACCCCGGACAGCCCGCACGCTCCCACCCCGGACAGCCCGCACTCTGCCACCCCGGACAGCCCGCACTCTCCCACCCCGGACAGCCCGCACTCTCCCACCCCGGACAGCCCGCACTCTCCCACCCCGGACAGCCCGCACTCTCCCACCCCGGACAGCCCGCACTCTCCCACCCCGGACAGCCCGCACTCTCCCACCCCGGACAGCCCGCACTCTCCCACCCCGGACAGCCCGCACTCTCCCACCCCGGACAGCCCGCACTCTTCCACCCCGGACAGCCCGCACTCTCCCACCCCGGACAGCCCGCACTCTCCCACCCCGGACAGCCCGCACTCTCCCACCCCGGACAGCCCGCACTCTCCCACCCCGGACAGCCCGCACTCTCCCACCCCGGACAGCCCGCCTCTACCACCTCGGACAGCCCGCCTCTACCACCTCAGACAGCCCGCACTCTACCACCCCGGACAGCCCGCACTCTACCACCCCGGACAGCCCGCACTCTACCACCTCGGACAGCCCGCACTCTCCCACCTCGGACAGCCCGCACTCTCCCACCGCGGACAGCCCGCACTCTCCCTCCCCAGACATACCGCACTCTCCCTCCCCAGACATACCGCGCTCTCCCATCCCGGACAGCCCGCACTCTACCAGCCCGGACAGCTCGCACTCTCCCTCGCCGGACATACCACAATCTCCCACCCCAGAGAGCCGGCAGATACCCACCCCGGATATACCACACTCCTCCTCCCCGGAGAGCCCGCACTCTCCAATCCTGGACAGCCCTCACTCTCCAACCCCGGACAGCCCTCACTCTCCAACCCCGGACAGCCCTCACTCTCCAACCCCGGACAGCCCTCACTCTCCAACCCCGGACAGCCCTCACTCTCCAACCCCGGACAGCCCTCACTCTCCAACCCCGGACAGCCCTCACTCTCCCTCCCCAGACATACCGCACTCTCCCACCCCGGACAGCCCGCACTCTCCCACCCCGGACAGCCCGCACTCTCCCACCCCGGACAGCCCGCACTCTCCCACCCCGGACAGCCCGCACTCTCCCACCCCGGACAGCCCGCACTCTCCCACCCCGGACAGCCCGCACTCTCCCACCCCGGACAGCCCGCACTCTCCCACCCCGGACAGCCCGCACTCTCCCACCCCGGACAGCCCGCACTCTCCCACCCCGGACAGCCCGCACTCTCCCACCCCGACAGCCCGCACTCTCCCACCCCGGACAGCCCGCACTCCCCCTCCTCGGACAGCCCACACTCCCTCGCTGGACAGCCCGTACACACCCTCACCAGACATCCCGCACTCTCTATCCAGGACAGCCCGCACTCTCCCTCCACGGACAGCCCGCACACTCCCTCCCCGGAGAGCCCGTACTCTCCCTTCCCGGACACCTTGCACTCTCCCTGCACGGACAGCACACACTCTCCCTCCCCGGACAACCAGCACGCTACCTCCTCGGTCAGCCCGCACTCACCCTCCCCGATGAAGTAGCTCTCTCCCACCCCGGAAATCCCGCATTCTCCCACCCCGGACAACCCGAACTCACCATACCCGGACAGCCCGCATTCTTCCTCCACGGACATCCCGCACTCCCCCTCCCCGGACAGCCCGCACTCTCCCACCCCGGACAGCCCGCACTCTCCCACCCCGGACAGCCCGCACTCTCCCACCCCGGACAGCCCGCACTCTCCCACCCCGGACAGCCCGCACTCTCCCACCCCGGACAGCCCGCACTCTCCCACCCCGGACAGCCCGCACTCTCCCACCCCGGACAGCCCGCACTCTCCCACCCCGGACAGCCCGCACTCTCCCACCCCGGACAGCCCGCACTCTCCCACCCCGGACAGCCCGCACTCTCCCACCCCGGACAGCCCGCACTCTCCCACCCCGGACAGCCCGCACTCTCCCACCGCGGACAGCCCGCACTCTACCACCCCGGACTGCCCGCACTCTACCACCCCGGACTGCCCGCACTCTACCACCCCGGACAGCCCGCACTCTACCACCCCGGACAGCCCGCACTCTACCACCCCGGACAGCCCGCACTCTACCACCTCGGACAGCCCGCACTCTCCCACCGCGGACAGCCCGCACTCTCCCTCCCCAGACATACCGCACTCTCCCTCCCCAGACATACCGCGCTCTCCCATCCCGGACAGCCCGCACTCTACCAGCCCGGACAGCTCGCACTCTCCCTCGCCGGACATACCACAATCTCCCACCCCAGAGAGCCGGCAGATACCCACCCCGGATATACCACACTCCTCCTCCCCGGAGAGCCCGCACTCTCCAATCCTGGACAGCCCTCACTCTCCAACCCCGGACAGCCCTCACTCTCCAACCCCGGACAGCCCTCACTCTCCAACCCCGGACAGCCCTCACTCTCCCTCCCCGGACAGCCCTCACTCTCCCTCCCCGGACATACCGCACTCTCCCACCCCGGACAGCCCGCACTCTCCCACCCCGGACAGCCCGCACTCTCCCACCCCGGACAGCCTGCACTCTCCCACCCCGGACAGCCCGCACTCTCCCACCCCGGACAGCCCGCACTCTCCCACCCCGGACAGCCCGCACTCTCCCACCCCGGACAGCCCGCACTCTCCCACCCCGGACAGCCCGCACTCTCCCACCCCGGACAGCCCGCACTCTCCCACCCCGGACAGCCCGCACTCTCCCACCCCGGACAGCCCGCACTCTCCCACCCCGGACAGCCCGCACTCTCCCACCCCGGACAGCCCGCACTCTCCCACCCCGGACAGCCCGCACTCCCCCTCCTCGGACAGCCCACACTCTCCCTCGCTGGACAGCCCGTACACACCCTCACCAGACATCCCGCACTCTCTATCCAGGACAGCCCGCACTCTCCCTCCACGGACAGCCCGCACACTACCTCCCCGGAGAGCCCGTACTCTCCCTTCCCGGACACCTTGCACTCTCCCTGCACGGACAGCCCACACTCTCCCTCCCCGGACAACCAGCACGCTACCTCCTCGGTCAGCCCGCACTCACCCTCCCCGATGAAGTAGCTCTCTCCCACCCCGGAAATCCCGCATTCTCCCACCCCGGACAACCCGAACTCACCATACCCGGACAGCCCGCATTCTTCCTCCACGGACATCCCGCACTCCCCCTCCCCGGCCAGTCCGCACTCTCACAACACGGACAGTCCGCACTCTCACAACACGGACAGCCCGCATTCTCCCACGCCGGATAGCCCGCACTCTCCCACCCCGGACAGCCCGCAACATCTCTCCCCGGACAGCCCGCACTCTTTAGCCCGGACATCCTGCACTCTACCTCCCGGGACAATCAGCACTCTGCCTCCCCGGACATCCCTCACGCTCACACCCCGGACATCCCGCACACTTCCTCCCCGGATAGCCCCCACTTTCGCACCCTGGACATCATGCACTCTCCCACCCTGGACCGCACGAACTATCTCACCCCGGACACCCAACACACCCCCTCCCCGGACATCACGCAGTCCCTCTTCGCGCACATCCCGCCCTCTCCTACCACGAACAACCCGCACTCTCCCACCCCGGACATCCCGCACTCTCCCACCCCGGACATCCCGCACTCTCCCACCACGAACAACCCGCACTCTCCCACCCCGGACAGCCCGCACTCTCCTATCCCGGACAGCCCGCACTCTACCAGCCCGGACAGCTCGCACTCTCCCTCCCCGGACATACCACAATCTCCCACCCCAGAGAGCCGGCAGACACCCACCCCGGATATACCACACTCCTCCTCCCCGGACAGCCCGCACTCTCCAATCCTGGACAGCCCTCACTCTCCAACCCCGGACAGCCCTCACTCTCCAACCCCGGACAGCCCTCACTCTCCAACCCCGGACAGCCCTCACTCTCCAACCCCGGACAGCCCTCACTCTCCAACCCCGGACAGCCCTCACTCTCCAACCCCATACAGCCCTCACTCTCCAACCCCGGACAGCCCTCACTCTCCCTCCCCAGACATACCGACTCTCCCTCCCCGGACATCAGGCATTCTCCCTCCCCGGACCGCCCGCAGTATCCCACCCCGGACATCCCGCACTTTACCAACCCGGAAAACCCGCACTTTCCCACCCCGGACATCCCGCACACTCCCTCCCGGGATAGCCCGCACTCTGCCTCCCCGGACAGCCCATACGCTCGCTCCCCGGACATCCCGCACTCTCCCTCCCCGGACAACCCGCACTCTCCCACCCCGGACAACCCGCACTCTCCCACCCCGGACAACCCGCACTCTCCCACCCCGGACAGGCCGCACTCTCCCACCCCGGACAGCCCGCACTCTCCCACCCCGGACAGCCCGCACTCTCCCACCCCGGACAGCCCGCACTCTCCCACCCCGGACAGCCCGCACTCTCCCACCCCGGACAGCCCGCACTCTCCCACCCCGGACAGCCCTCACTCTCCCACCCCGGACAGCCCGCACTCTCCCACCCCGGACAGCCCGCACTCTACCACCTCGGACAGACCGCACTCTCCCTCCCTGGACAGCCGTACATACCCTCCCCAGACATCCCGCACTCTCTATCCTGGACAGCCCGCTCTCTCCCTCCCCGGACAACCAGCACGCTTCCACCCCGGACAGCCCAACCTCTCCGTCCCCGGACAGCCCGCGCTCTCCATCCACGGACAACCCGCACTCTCCATCCCCGGAGAGCCCGCACTCTCCCTCCCCCGGACAACCCGCACACTCCCTCCGAGGACAGCCCACACTCTCGATTCCGGACATCCCGCACCGTCCCTCCCCGGACGGCCCGCACTCTCACTCCCTGGACAGCCCGCAGTCTCCCACCACGGGCAGCGCCCACTCTCCTACCCGGACAGCCGGCACTCTCCCTACTTAGACAGTCCGCTCTCTCCCTCTCCGGGCATCACACAGACCCCCTCCCCAGAGAGCCCGCACTCTTCTACCCCCGGACAGCCCGCACTCTTCTACCCCGGATATCACACACTCCCCCTGCCCGGACAGCCCGCACTCTCCCATCCCGGACAGCCCGCACTCTCCCACCCCGGACAGCCCGCACTCTCCCACCCCGGACAGCCCGCACTCTCCCACCCCGGACAGCCCGCAATCTCCCACCCCGGACAGCCCGCACTCTCCCACCCCGGACAGCCCGCACTCTCCCACCCCGGACAGCCCGCACTCTCCCACCCCGGACAGCCCGCACTCCCCCTCCTCGGACAGCCCGCACTCCCCCTCCCGGGAGAGCCCACACTCTACCATCCCGGACATCCTGCACTCTCCCACCCCGGAGAGCCCGCACTCCCCCTCCTCGGACAGCCCGCACTCCCCCTCCCAGGAGAGCCTGCACTCTACCACCCCAGACAACCCTCACTCTCCCTCGCTGGACAGCCCGTACACACCCTCACCAGACATCCCGCACTCTCTATCCAGGACAGCCCGCACTCTCCCTCCACGGACAGCCCGCACACTCCCTCCCCGGAGAGCACGTACTATCCCTTCCCGGACACCTTGCACTCTCCCTACACGGACAGCCCACACTCTCCCTCCCCGGACAACCAGCACGCTACCTCCTCGGTCAGCCCGCACTCACCCTCCCCGAAGAGGTAGCTCTCTCCCACCCCGGAAATCCCGCATTCTCCCACCCCGGACAACCCGAACTCATCATACCCGGACAGCCCGCACTCTTCCTCCACGGACATCCCGCACTCCCCATCCCCGGCCAGTCCGCACTCTCACAACACGGACAGTCCGCACTCTTCAACCCCGGACAGCCCGCATTCTCCCACCCCGGATACCCCGCACTCTCCCACCCCGGATAGCCCGCACTCTCCCACCCCGGACAGCCCGCAACATCTCTCCCCGGACAGCCCGCACTCTTTATCCCGGACATCCTGCACTCTACCCCCCGGGACAGTCAGCACTCTGCCTCGCCGGACATCCCTCACGCTCACACCCCGGACATCCCGCACTCTCCCACCCTGGACATCATGCACTCTCCCACCCTGGACAGCCCGAACTATCTCACCCCGGACACCCAACACTCCCCCTCCCCGGACATCACGCAGTCCCTCCTCGCGCACATCCCGCCCTCTCCCACCACGAACAACGCGCACTCTCCCACCCCGGACAACCCGCACTCTCCCACCCCGGACATCCCGCACTCTCCCACCCCGGACAACCCGCACTCTCCCACCCCGGACATCCCGCACTCTCCCAACACGAGCAACCCGCACTCTCCCACCCCGGACAGCCCGCACTCTCCCACCACGAACAACCCGCACTCTCCCACCCCGGACATCCCGCACTCTCCCAACACGAACAACCCGCACTCTCCCACCCCGGACAGCCCGCACTCTCCCTCCCCGGACATACCGCACTCTCCCTCCCCGGACAGCCCGCACTCTACAGCCCCGGACAGCCCGCACTCTACCGCCCCGGAAGCCCGCACTCTACCGCCCCGGAAGCCCGCACTCTACCGCCCCGGACAGCCCGCACTCTACCGCCCCGGACAGCCCGCACTCTACCGCCCCGGACAGCCGCACTCTGCCAACCCGGACAGCCGGCACTCTGCCAACCCGGACAACCCGCACTCTGCCACCCCGGACAGCCCGCACTCTGCCACCCCGGACAGCCCGCACTCTGCCACCCCGGACAGCCCGCACTCTGCCACCCCGGACAGCCCGCACTCTGCCACCCCGGACAGCCCGCACTCTGCCACCCCGGACAGCCCGCACTCTGCCACCCCGGACAGCCCGCACTCTGCCACCCCGGACAGCCCGCACTCTGCCACCCCGGACAGCCCGCACTCTGCCACCCCGGACAGCCCGCACTCTGCCACCCCGGACAGCCCGCACTCTGCCACCCCGGACAGCCCGCACTCTGCCACCCCGGACAGCCCGCACTCTGCCACCCCGGACAGCCCGCACTCTGCCACCCCGGACAGCCCGCACTCTGCCACCCCGGACAGCCCGCACTCTGCCACCCCGGACAGCCCGCACTCTGCCACCCCGGACAGCCCGCACTCTACCACCCCGGACAGCCCGCACTCTACCACCCCGGACAGCCCGCACTCTTCCTCCACGGACATCCCGCACTCTTCCTCCACGGACATCCCGCACTCCCCATCCCCGGCCAGTCCGCACTCTCACAACACGGACAGTCCGCACTCTTCAACCCCGGACAGCCCGCATTCTCCCACCCCGGATACCCCGCACTCTCCCACCCCGGATAGCCCGCACTCTCCCACCCCGGACAGCCCGCAACATCTCTCCCCGGACAGCCCGCAGTCTTTATCCCGGACATCCTGCACTCTACCCCCCGGGACAGTCAGCACTCTGCCTCGCCGGACATCCCTCACGCTCACACCCCGGACATCCCGCACTCTCCCACCCTGGACATCATGCACTCTCCCACCCTGGACAGCCCGAACTATCTCACCCCGGACACCCAACACTCCCCCTCCCCGGACATCACGCAGTCCCTCTTCGCGCACATCCCGCCCTCTCCCACCACGAACAACGCGCACTCTCCCACCCCGGACAACCCGCACTCTCCCACCCCGGACATCCCGCACTCTCCCACCCCGGACATCCCGCACTCTCCCACCCCGGACATCCCGCACTCTCCCAACACGAGCAACCCGCACTCTCCCACCCCGGACAGCCCGCACTCTCCCACCACGAACAACCCGCACTCTCCCACCCCGGACATCCCGCACTCTCCCAACACGAACAACCCGCACTCTCCCAACACGAACAACCCGCACTCTCCCACCCCGGACAGCCCGCACTCTCCCTCCCCGGACATACCGCACTCTCCCTCCCCGGACAGCCCGCACTCTACCGCCCCGGAAGCCCGCACTCTACCGCCCCGGACAGCCCGCACTCTACCGCCCCGGACAGCCCGCACTCTACCGCCCCGGACAGCCCGCACTCTACCGCCCCGGACAGCCCGCACTCTACCGCCCCGGACAGCCCGCACTCTACCGCCCCGGACAGCCCGCACTCTACCGCCCCGGACAGCCCGCACTCTGCCAACCCGGACAGCCCGCACTCTGCCAACCCGGACAGCCGGCACTCTGCCACCCCGGACAGCCGGCACTCTGCCACCCCGGACAGCCGGCACTCTGCCACCCCGGACAGCCGGCACTCTGCCACCCCGGACAGCCGGCACTCTGCCACCCCGGACAGCCGGCAATCTGCCACCCCGGACAGCCGGCACTCTGCCACCCCGGACAGCCGGCACTCTGCCACCCCGGACAGCCGGCACTCTGCCACCCCGGACAGCCGGCACTCTGCCACCCCGGACAGCCGGCACTCTGCCACCCCGGACAGCCGGCACTCTGCCACCCCGGACAGCCGGCACTCTGCCACCCCGGACAGCCGGCACTCTGCCACCCCGGACAGCCGGCACTCTGCCACCCCGGACAGCCGGCACTCTGCCACCCCGGACAGCCGGCACTCTGCCACCCCGGACAGCCGGCACTCTGCCACCCCGGACAGCCGGCACTCTGCCACCCCCGGACAGCCGGCACTCTGCCACCCCGGACAGCCGGCACTCTGCCACCCCGGACAGCCGGCACTCTGCCACCCCGGACAGCCGGCACTCTACCACCCCGGACAGCCCGCACTCTACCACCCCGGACAGCCCGCACTCTACCACCCCGGACAGCCCGCACTCTACCACCCCGGACAGCCCGCACTCTACCACCCCGGACAGCCCGCACTCTACCACCCCGGACAGCCCGCACTCTACCACCCCGGACAGCCCGCACTCTACCACCCCGGACAGCCCGCACTCTACCACCCCGGACAGCCCGCACTCTACCACCCCGGACAGCCCGCACTCTACCACCCCGGACAGCCCGCACTCTACCAACCCGGACAGCCCGCACTCTACCACCCCGGACAGCCCGCACTCAACCACCCCGGACAGCCCGCACTCTACCACCCCGGACAGCCCGCACTCTACCACCCCGGACAGCCCGCACTCTACCACCCCGGACAGCCCGCACTCTACCACCCCGGACAGCCCGCACTCTACCACCCCGGACAGCCCGCACTCTACCACCCCGGACAGCCCGCACTCTACCACCCCGGACAGCCCGCACTCTACCACCCCGGACAGCCCGCACTCTGCCACCCCGGACAGCCCGCACTCTGCCACCCCGGACAGCCCGCACTCTGCCACCCCGGACAGCCCGCACTCTGCCACCCCGGACAGCCCGCACTCTGCCACCCCGGACAGCCCGCACTCTGCCACCCCGGACAGCCCGCACTCTACCACCCCGGACAGCCCGCACTCTACCACCCCGGACAGCCCGCACTCTACCACCCCGGACAGCCCGCACTCTACCACCCCGGACAGCCCGCACTCTACCACCCCGGACAGCCCGCACTCTACCACCCCGGACAGCCCGCACTCTACCACCCCGGACAGCCCGCACTCTACCACCCCGGACAGCCCGCACTCTACCACCCCGGACAGCCCGCACTCTACCACCCCGGACAGCCCGCACTCTACCACCCCGGACAGCCCGCACTCTACCACCCCGGACAGCCCGCACTCTGCCACCCCGGACAGCCCGCACTCTGCCACCCCGGACAGCCCGCACTCTGCCACCCCGGACAGCCCGCACTCTACCACCCCGGACAGCCCGCACTCTACCACCCCGGACAGCCCGCACTCTACCACCCCGGACAGCCCGCACTCTACCACCCCGGACAGCCCGCACTCTACCACCCCGGACAGCCCGCACTCTACCACCCCGGACAGCCCGCACTCTACCACCCCGGACAGCCCGCACTCTACCACCCCGGACAGCCCGCACTCTACCACCCCGGACAGCCCGCACTCTACCACCCCGGACAGCCCGCACTCTACCACCCCGGACAGCCCGCACTCTACCACCCCGGACAGCCCGCACTCTACCACCCCGGACAGCCCGCACTCTACCACCCCGGACAGCCCGCACTCTACCACCCCGGACAGCCCGCACTCTACCACCCCGGACAGCCCGCACTCTACCACCCCGGACAGCCCGCACTCTACCACCCCGGACAGCCCGCACTCTACCACCCCGGACAGCCCGCACTCTACCACCCCGGACAGCCCGCACTCTACCACCCCGGACAGCCCGCACTCTACCACCCCGGACAGCCCGCACTCTACCACCCCGGACAGCCCGCACTCTACCACCCCGGACAGCCCGCACTCTACCACCCCGGACAGCCCGCACTCTACCACCCCGGACAGCCCGCACTCTACCACCCCGGACAGCCCGCACTCTACCACCCCGACAGCCCGCACTCTACCACCCCGGACAGCCCGCACTCTACCACCCCGGACAGCCCGCACTCTACCACCCCGGACAGCCCGCACTCTACCACCCCGGACAGCCCGCACTCTACCACCCCGGACAGCCCGCACTCTACCACCCCGGACAGCCCGCACTCTACCACCCCGGACAGCCCGCACTCTACCACCCCGGACAGCCCGCACTCTACCACCCCGGACAGCCCGCACTCTACCACCCCGGACAGCCCGCACTCTACCACCCCGGACAGCCCGCACTCTACCACCCCGGACAGCCCGCACTCTACCACCCCGGACAGCCCGCACTCTACCACCCCGGACAGCCCGCACTCTACCACCCCGGACAGCCCGCACTCTACCACCCCGGACAGCCCGCACTCTACCACCCCGGACAGCCCGCACTCTACCACCCCGGACAGCCCGCACTCTACCACCCCGGACAGCCCGCACTCTACCACCCCGGACAGCCCGCACTCTACCACCCCGGGCAGCCCGCACACTCCCACCCCGGACAGACCGCACTCTCCCTCCCCAGCACCCAACATTTCCCCACCCGGACATCACGAACTCCCACATCCCGCACATCCTGCACTCTCCCACCACGGAAACCCCACGCACTCCCTCCGCAGGGAGCTCTCACTCTATACCCCGGACATCCCGGACCCTCCCTCCCCGGACAGCCCGCACTCTACCACCCCGGACAGCCCGCACTCTACCACCCCGGACAGCCCGCACTCTACCACCCCGGACAGCCCGCACTCTACCACCCCGGACAGCCCGCACTCTACCACCCCGGACAGCCCGCACTCTACCACCCAGGACAGCCCGCACTCTACCACCCCGGGCAGCCCGCACTCTACCACCCCGGGCAGCCCGCACACTCCCACCCCGGACAGACCGCACTCTCCCTCCCCAGCACCCAACATTTCCCCTCCCCGGACATCACGAACTCCCACATCCCGCACATCCTGCACTCTCCCACCACGGAAACCCCACGCACTCCCTCCGCAGGGAGCTCACACTCTATACCCCGGACATCCCGGACCCTCCCTCCCCGGAAAGCCCGCACTCGCCACCCCGGAGAGCCCGCACTCCCCCTCCCCGGACAGCCTGCACTCCCCCTCCCCGGACAGCCTGCACTCTGCCTCCCCGGACAGCCCGCACGCTCCCTTCCCGGACAGACCGCACGCTCCCACCCCAGACAGCCCACACTCTCCCTCCCTGTACAGCATGCTCTCTCTCACCCTGGACAGCCCGTACTCTCGCTCCTCGGACAGCCTGCAGTCTCCCTAACCGGACAGCCCGCACTCTCCCTACTTAGACAGTCCGCAATCTCCCACCCTGGACATCACACACTCCCCCGCCCTGGACAGCCCACACTCTCCCACCCCGGAGAGCCCGCACTCCCCCTCCCCGGACAGCCTGCACTCTCCCTCCCCGGACCCCCCAAACCCCCCTCCCCGGACAGCCCGCACCCTTCCTCCCCGGACATCCCGCACCCTCCCTCCCCGGACAGCCCGCAGCCGTCATCCCCGGACAGCCCGCACCCTTCCTCCCCGGACCCCCCGCACCCCCCTCCCCGGACAGCCCGCACCCTCCCTCCCCGGACTGCCCGCACCCTCCCTCCCCGGACAGCCCGCACCCTCCCTCCCCGGACAGCCCGCACCCTCCCTCCCCGGACAGCCCGCACCCTCCCTCCCCGGACAGCCCGCACCCTTTCTCCCCGGACCCCCCGCACCCCCCTCCCCGGACAGCCCGCACCCTCCCTCCCCGGACTGCCCGCACCCTCCCTCCCCGGACAGCCCGCACCCTTCCTCCCCGGACAGCCCGCACACTTCCTCCCCAGATCCCACACTCTCCCTCCCCGGACTCCCCGCAACCCCCCTCCCCGGACAGCCCGCACTCTTCCTCCCCGGACAGCCCGCACTCTTCCTCCCCGGACAGCCCGCACTCTTCCTCCCCGGACAGCCCGCACTCTTCCTCCCCGGACAGCCCGCACTCTTCCTCCCCGGACAGCCCGCACTCTTCCTCCCCGGACAGCCCGCACTCTTCCTCCCCGGACAGCCCGCACTCTTCCTCCCCGGACAGCCCGCACTCTTCCTCCCCGGACAGCCCGCACTCTTCCTCCCCGGACAGCCCGCACTCTTCCTCCCCGGACAGCCCGCACTCTTCCTCCCCGGACAGCCCGCACTCTTCCTCCCCGGACAGCCCGCACTCTTCCTCCCCGGACAGCCCGCACTCTTCCTCCCCGGACAGCCCGCACTCTTCCTCCCCGGACAGCCCGCACTCTTCCTCCCCGGACAGCCCGCACTCTTCCTCCCCGGACAGCCCGCACTCTTCCTCCCCGGACAGCCCGCACTCTTCCTCCCCGGACAGCCCGCACTCTTCCTCCCCGGACAGCCCGCACTCTTCCTCCCCGGACAGCCCGCACTCTTCCTCCCCGGACTGCACGCACTCTTCCTCCCCGGACAGCCCGCACTCTTCCTCCCCGGACAGCCCGCACTCTTCCTCCCCGGACAGCCCGCACTCTTCCTCCCCGGACAGCCCGCACTCTTCCTCCCCGGACAGCCCGCACTCTTCCTCCCCGGACAACCCGCACTCTTCCTCCCCGGACAGCCCGCACTCTTCCTCCCCGGACAGCCCGCACTCTTCCTCCCCGGACAGCCCGCACTCTCCAATCCCGGACAGCCCGCACTCTCCAATCCCGGACAGCCCGCACTCTCCCACCCCGGACAGCCCGCACTCTCCCACCCCGGACAGCCCGCACTCTCCCACCCCGGACAGCCCGCACTCTCCCACCCCGGACAGCCCGCACTCTCCCACCCCGGACAGCCCGCACTCTCCCACCCCGGACAGCCCGCACTCTACCACCTCGGACAGACCGCACTCTCCCTCCCTGGACAGCCGTACACACCCTCCCCAGACATCCCGCACTCTCTATCCTGGACAGCCCGCTCTCTCCCTCCCCGGACAACCAGCACGCTACCACCCCGGACAGCCCAACCTCTCCGTCCCCGGACAGCCCGCGCTCTCCATCCACGGACAACCCGCACTCTCCGTCCCCGGACAGCCCGCACTCTCCCTCCCCCGACAGCCCGCACACTCACAACCCGGACAACCCGCACACTCCCTCCGCGGACAGCCCACACTCTCGATCCCGGACATCCCGCACCGTCCCTCCCCGGACGGCCCGCACTCTCACTCCCCGGACAGCCCGCAGTCTCCCACCACGGGCAGCGCCCACTCTCCTACCCGGACAGCCGGCACTCTCCCTACTTAGACAGTCCGCTCTCTCCCTCTCCAGGCATCACACAGACCCCCTCCCCGGAGAGCCCGCACTCTTCTACCCCCGGACAGCCCGCACTCTTCTACCCCGGATATCACACACTCCCCCTGCCCGGACAGCCCGCACTCTCCCAACCCGGACAGCCCGCACTCTCCCACCCCGGATAGCCCGCACTCTCCCACCCCAGATAGCCCGCACTCTCCCACCCCGGACAGCCCGCAACATCTCTCCCCGGACAGCCCGCACTCTTTATCCCGGACATCCTGCACTCTACCCCCCGGGACAGTCAGCACTCTGCCTCCCCGGACATCCCGCACACTCACACCCCGGACATCCCGCACTCTCCCACCCTGGACATCATGCACTCTCCCACCCTGGACAGCCCGAACTATCTCACCCCGGACACCCAACACTCCCCCTCACCGGACGTCACGCAGTCCCTCTTCGCGAACATCCCGCCCTCTCCCACCGCGAACAACCCGCACTCTCCCAACACGGACAACCCGCACTCTCCCACCCCGGACAGCCCGCACTCTCCCACCACGAACAACCCGCACTCTCCCACCCCGGACATCCCGCACTCTCCCAACACGGACAGCCCGCACTCTCCCAACACGGACAGCCCGCACTCTCCCTCACCGGACAGCCCGCACTCTACCGCCCCGGACAGCCCGCACTCTACCGCCCCGGACAGCCCGCACTCTACCGCCCCGGACAGCCCGCACTCTACCGCCCCGGACAGCCCGCACTCTACCGCCCCGGACAGCCCGCACTCTACCGCCCCGGACAGCCCGCACTCTACCGCCCCGGACAGCCCGCACTCTACCGCCCCGGACAGCCCGCACTCTACCGCCCCGGACAGCCCGCACTCTACCGCCCCGGACAGCCCGCACTCTACCGCCCCGGACAGCCCGCACTCTACCGCCCCGGACAGCCCGCACTCTACCGCCCCGGACAGCCCGCACTCTACCGCCCCGGACAGCCCGCACTCTACCGCCCCGGACAGCCCGCACTCTACCGCCCCGGACAGCCCGCACTCTACCGCCCCGGACAGCCCGCACTCTACCGCCCCGGACAGCCCGCACTCTACCGCCCCGGACAGCCCGCACTCTACCGCCCCGGACAGCCCGCACTCTACCGCCCCGGACAGACCGCACTCTACCGCCACGGACAGACCGCACTCTACCGCCACGGACAGACCGCACTCTACCGCCACGGACAGACCGCACTCTACCGCCACGGACAGACCGCACTCTACCGCCACGGACAGACCGCACTCTACCGCCACGGACAGACCGCACTCTACCGCCACGGACAGACCGCACTCTACCGCCACGGACAGACCGCACTCTACCGCCACGGACAGACCGCACTCTACCGCCACGGACAGACCGCACTCTACCGCCACGGACAGACCGCACTCTACCGCCACGGACAGACCGCACTCTACCGCCACGGACAGACCGCACTCTACCGCCACGGACAGACCGCACTCTACCGCCACGGACAGACCGCACTCTACCGCCACGGACAGACCGCACTCTACCGCCACGGACAGACCGCACTCTACCGCCACGGACAGACCGCACTCTACCGCCACGGACAGACCGCACTCTACCGCCACGGACAGACCGCACTCTACCGCCACGGACAGACCGCACTCTACCGCCACGGACAGACCGCACTCTACCGCCACGGACAGACCGCACTCTACCGCCACGGACAGACCGCACTCTACCGCCACGGACAGACCGCACTCTACCGCCACGGACAGACCGCACTCTACCGCCACGGACAGACCGCACTCTACCGCCACGGACAGACCGCACTCTATCGCCACGGACAGACCGCACTCTATCGCCACGGACAGACCGCACTCTATCGCCACGGACAGACCGCACTCTATCGCCACGGACAGACCGCACTCTATCGCCACGGACAGACCGCACTCTATCGCCACGGACAGACCGCACTCTATCGCCACGGACAGACCGCACTCTATCGCCACGGACAGACCGCACTCTATCGCCACGGACAGACCGCACTCTATCGCCACGGACAGACCGCACTCTATCGCCACGGACAGACCGCACTCTATCGCCACGGACAGACCGCACTCTCCGTTCCCGGACAGACCGCACTCTACCACCCCGGACAGCCCGCACTCTACCACCCCGGACAGCCCGCACTCTACCACCCCGGACAGCCCGCACTCTACCACCCCGGACAGCCCGCACTCTACCACCCCGGACAGCCCGCACTCTACCACCCCGGACAGCCCGCACTCTACCACCCCGGACAGCCCGCACTCTACCACCCCGGACAGCCCGCACTCTACCACCCCGGACAGCCCGCACTCTACCACCCCGGACAGCCCGCACTCTACCACCCCGGACAGCCCGCACTCTACCACCCCGGACAGCCCGCACTCTACCACCCCGGACAGCCCGCACTCTACCACCCCGGACAGCCCGCACTCTACCACCCCGGACAGCCCGCACTCTACCACCCCGGACAGCCCGCACTCTACCACCCCGGACAGCCCGCACTCTAGCACCCCGGACAGCCCGCACTCTACCACCCCGGACAGCCCGCACTCTACCACCCCGGACAGCCCGCACTCTACCACCCCGGACAGCCCGCACTCTACCACCCCGGACAGCCCGCACTCTACCACCCCGGACAGCCCGCACTCTACCACCCCGGACAGCCCGCACTCTACCACCCCGGACAGCCCGCACTCTACCACCCCGGACAGCCCGCACTCTACCACCCCGGACAGCCCGCACTCTACCACCCCGGACAGCCCGCACTCTACCACCCCGGACAGCCCGCACTCTACCACCCCGGACAGCCCGCACTCTACCACCCCGGACAGCCCGCACTCTACCACCCCGGACAGCCCGCACTCTACCACCCCGGACAGCCCGCACTCTACCACCCCGGACAGCCCGCACTCTACCACCCCGGACAGCCCGCACTCTACCACCCCGGACAGCCCGCACTCTACCACCCCGGACAGCCCGCACTCTACCACCCCGGACAGCCCGCACTCTACCACCCAGGACAGCCCGCACTCTACCACCCAGGACAGCCCGCACTCTACCACCCAGGACAGCCCGCACTCTACCACCCAGGACAGCCCGCACTCTACCACCCAGGACAGCCCGCACTCTACCACCCAGGACAGCCCGCACTCTACCACCCAGGACAGCCCGCACTCTACCACCCAGGACAGCCCGCACTCTACCACCCAGGACAGCCCGCACTCTACCACCCAGGACAGCCCGCACTCTACCACCCAGGACAGCCCGCACTCTACCACCCAGGACAGCCCGCACTCTACCACCCAGGACAGCCCGCACTCTACCACCCAGGACAGCCCGCACTCTACCACCCAGGACAGCCCGCACTCTACCACCCAGGACAGCCCGCACTCTACCACCCCGGGCAGCCCGCACAATCCCACCCCGGACAGCCCGCACTCTACCGCCCAGGACAGCCCGCACTCTACCACCCAGGACAGCCCGCACTCTACCACCCCGGGCAGCCCGCACAATCCCACCCCGGACAGCCCGCACTCTACCGCCCCGGACAGACCGCACTCTACCGCCCCGGACAGACCGCACTCTACCGCCACGGACAGACCGCACTCTATCGCCACGGACAGACCGCACTCTATCGCCACGGACAGACCGCACTCTATCGCCACGGACAGACCGCACTCTATCGCCACGGACAGACCGCACTCTATCACCACGGACAGACCGCACTCTATCACCACGGACAGACCGCACTCTATCACCACGGACAGACCGCACTCTATCACCACGGACAGACCGCACTCTATCACCACGGACAGACCGCACTCTATCACCACGGACAGACCGCACTCTATCACCACGGACAGACCGCACTCTATCACCACGGACAGACCGCACTCTATCACCACGGACAGACCGCACTCTATCACCACGGACAGACCGCACTCTATCACCACGGACAGACCGCACTCTATCACCACGGACAGACCGCACTCTATCACCACGGACAGACCGCACTCTATCACCACGGACAGACCGCACTCTATCACCACGGACAGACCGCACTCTATCACCACGGACAGACCGCACTCTATCACCACGGACAGACCGCACTCTATCACCACGGACAGACCGCACTCTATCACCACGGACAGACCGCACTCTATCACCACGGACAGACCGCACTCTATCACCACGGACAGACCGCACTCTATCACCACGGACAGACCGCACTCTATCACCACGGACAGACCGCACTCTATCACCACGGACAGACCGCACTCTATCACCACGGACAGACCGCACTCTATCACCACGGACAGACCGCACTCTATCACCACGGACAGACCGCACTCTATCACCACGGACAGACCGCACTCTATCACCACGGACAGACCGCACTCTATCACCACGGACAGACCGCACTCTATCACCACGGACAGACCGCACTCTCCGTTCCCGGACAGACCGCACTCTACCGCCCGGACAGACCGCACTCTACCGCCCCGGACAGACCGCACTCTCCGTTCCCGGACAGCCCACACTCTCCCACCCCGGACAGCTCAGACTCTCCCGCCCCAGACCGCCTGCACTCTACCAACCCGGACAGCCCGAAGTCGACCACCCCGGACATCCCGCACTCTCCCTCCCCGGACAGCCCGCACTCTCCCTCCCCTGCACCCAACATTTCCCCTCCCCGGACATCACGAACTCCCACATCCCGCACATCCTGCACTCTCCCACCACGGAAACCCCACGCACTCCCTCCGCAGGGAGCTCACACTCTATATCCCGGACATCCCGGACCCTCCCTCCCCGGAAAGCCCGCACTCGCCACCCCGGACAGACCGCACTCTCCCACCCCAGACAGCCCACACTCTCCCTCCCTGTACAGCATGCTCTCTCTCACCCTGGACAGCCCGTACTCTCGCTCCTCGGACAGCCTGCAGTCTCCCTAACCGGACAGCCCGCACTCTCCCTACTTAGACAGTCCGCAATCTCCCACCCTGGACATCACACACTCCCCCGCCCTGGACAGCCCACACTCTCCCACCCCGGAGAGCCCGCACTCCCCCTCCCCGGACAGCCTGCACTCTCCCTCCCCGGACAGACCGCACGCTCCCTCCCCGGACAGACCGCACTCTCCCACCCCAGACAGCCCACACTCTCCCTCCCTGTACAGCATGCTCTCTCTCACCCTGGACAGCCCGTACTCTCGCTCCTCGGACAGCCTGCAGTCTCCCTAACCGGACAGCCCGCACTCTCCCTACTTAGACAGTCCGCAATCTCCCACCCTGGACATCACACACTCCCCCTCCCCGGACAGCCTGCACTCTCCCTCCCCGGACAGCCTGCACTCTCCCTCCCCGGACAGCCCGCACGCTCCCTCCCCGGACAGCCCGCACTCTTCCTCCCCGGACAGCCCGCACACTTCCTCCCCGGACATCCCACACTCTCCCTCCCCGGACCCCCCGCACCTCCCTCCCCGGACAGCCTGCACCCTCCCTCCCCGGACAGCCCGCACCCTTCCTCCCCGGACAGCCCGCACCCTTCCTCCCCGGACAGCCCGCACCCTTCCTCCCCGGACATCCCGCACCCTCCCTCCCCGGACAGCCCGCACCCTTCCTCCCCGGACAGCCCGCACCCTTCCTCCCCGGACCCCCCGCACCCCCCTCCCCGGACAGCCCGCACCCTCCCTCCCCGGACCCCCCGCACCCCCCCTCCCCGGACAGCCCGCACTCTTCCTCCCCGGACAGCCCGCACTCTTCCTCCCCGGACAGCCCGCACTCTTCCTCCCCGGACAGCCCGCACTCTTCCTCCCCGGACAGCCCGCACTCTTCCTCCCCGGACAGCCCGCACTCTTCCTCCCCGGACAGCCCGCACTCTTCCTCCCCGGACAGCCCGCACTCTTCCTCCCCGGACAGCCCGCACTCTTCCTCCCCGGACAGCCCGCACTCTTCCTCCCCGGACAGCCCGCACTCTTCCTCCCCGGACAGCCCGCACTCTGAAGACAATTGCTAGTTAAACAGATGATGGCCATTGATTATCCCATCTAAACAGAAAATAAGATACAACTGGAACACATTAGGTGGAAGCTACTTGAAGTCAGTAGCACTGAGGAACTGTCTTGAAAACAAACCAGCTTGAACCAAAAGCCCAGCCTGGACTAATTCCTCTACTACAACCTCTTATTGTGAGTAACAGTCATCACTCTCGATGTGGATTCTAACCCAGTCCATCAGTCTAAATTGTCCATACTCATTTTTATGCTTCATGTGAGCCTCCTTTCACTCTTCTTCATCTAACCCATCAACATAGTCTACTGTTCCTTTTTCCCTCATGAGTTTATCCCGTTTCCCCTTAAATGCACTTTGATGCGATTCATCTCAAAATATTTTTTGTGGTTGTAATCTTCACATTCTGACCACTCTCTGGGTAAAGTAGCTAATCCTGAATCCCCTATTGGATTTATTAGCTCTTGTCAATGATTTTAGATCTGTCTATCAGATCACCCCTAAGTCTTTTGTGTTTAACCTCTCCTGATAGGTATAATCTCACATTTCTAGTATTAATCTAATAAATCTTTTTTCCACCTTCTCTAATGCCTCTATCCTTTTTTATAACATGAGGCCAGAACTGTTCACAGTATCCAAGTATGAACTAACCAAGATTCTGTACAAGTTTAACACAAATTCTCTGCTTTTCAGTTTTATTCCTCTGGAAATGAATCCCAGTGCTTTGTTGTTTTTTTTAAATCATCTCATTAACCTACACCAGTACTTGTAGTGATCTGTGTATCTGTACCCCTAGATCGCTCTGCCCCTCTTCCCCATTGGGACACAGAAGAACACAAGAGAACAAAAGAGACAGGAGCAGGAGAAGGCAATATGGCCCTTTGAGCCTACTTTACCATTCAACATGATCATAGCCGATCTTAGGCTTGCATTCCACTTCTTTTCTGTCCGCTCCCCATGTGCTGATTTTTTGAGAGATCAAAAATCCGTCTATCCCAGCCTTAAATATCTTCAACAATGAAGCACTCATAGCCCTCTGAGGTAAAGAGTTCCAAAGATTCACAAGTGAAGAAATTTCTCCTCATCTCAATCCTAAATAATCAACCTTTTATCCTGAAACTGTGCCCTCAACGGTTTAGATTCCCTGACCAGTGGAAACAACCTCAGTGTCTACCCTGTCAAGCCCCTTCAGTATCTTGTATGTTTCAGTAATATCACCTCACTTTTTTCTAAACTCCAGAGAATATAGGACTAATTTACTCAGCCTCTCAATATAAGAATAGTTGTGAAACTTATTCGTGTTCAGGGAGACTCTAGGTGCGCTAGGACAAGGAAGCATGCAGATACGGTAAGCAATTAGGAAGGCAAATGGAAATGTTGGTCTTTATTGCAAAGGAATTGGAGTACAGGAATAAAGAAGTCTTGTTACAGTTGTCCAGGGCTTTAGTGAGGCCACACCTGGAATACTGTGCACAATTTAGGTTCCCAAAATTAAGAAAGGATATACTTGAAATGGAGGTAATACAGCAAAGATTCACTAGATTGGTCCTTGGGATAACAGAGTTCTGGGTGATTTTTCCCTCCCCATGTTTGAAGCCAACTATAGCATCCCAACTGATGCTCCAGATGAGTTGATGATTAATTGTAATTCAGTATAACCTAAGGCTGCAGCTGGGAGCCATTTGGTCTAATGTGGCTCGGCATTCTCGTTGGATAAGTTCATTGAACCATCAGGTAAGCCACCATTTTCTATGAAACAGAAAAACATTGGCCAGACCTCAATATGAATTCTTGAAATAATCACCGGTAAAGAAACAAATAAAGTACTAATGCTTTTTGGCGACTTTACCTCCGTCTCAGGCTTCGTGTCTGATCCAAGAAGAAACAATTCTTTTATTTCTCTGCATAACTGCAGGACCATCTCCTGTAAAAATAGGTAAAAACATTTTAAACTTGTCAACTTATATTGAATTTTATAGGTTGGCAAATTACATCTGATTAATATGACAGTGTATTTTGTGATTAATGGTCAATAACATAATGGGAGGAGAATTTTTATTTTCCTAAACACGAATCACAAATTGATATTTTATAAAAGAAAAGCTCAGCCTATTTTTTTTTAAATACCCCTTTGCTTAAATGGATAATGATTTAAAAGAATTGAATGTAGCTGTGAGTACTTTGATTTTGATCATCTATGGATTCATTTCCAGATTCTAAATTTCCCATTGTTGCACCTGTACCTCAGGCATGAACCAAGTGTAATAAAATGGCGTAACAATGACAGACAAACATGTGGTGGACGGCACTCGATTTGTGCCTGAGCTGCTGCTTGAGGTGTTTTTTAGGTGGCCAGTGGAGCATGCATTCATTTAAACATTAACATCTACCCATGCCTAAAGAATGACTTGTTTCCTAAATTCCAGTGTGGGCTAGGTCTTGACCAGGAAGTCATTGCTGTCATGTTTTGGTGAATTGCGGCCCCTATTTTGCTGAGCTGAATTTGAAGGGTGATATTTGGGAGTCTTGCACTCAATTACAAGATTGCCTTGCCCATGTTGTTGGAACTGGGCCATTCTGTTTGGTCTCTTTGAGGCTGTGTTATGGCACAGCCAATGGTAAATGCTGAGTTGTTCAAATCCCAGAGGGAAACTTGAGACAACGGCTACAACTATTTTTTTGCAATTTCCACGTTTCGTGATGTGGGCTTTGAATTCAGTAGCAAAAAGACCACTTCACATTATAGGTTTTTACAAAACTAGGTTAAACATTTATTAATAAGAGAAATGATTTTAAGCACTTACATATATCTACAAATTACTACTACAATAACTTCTAAATCCCCTAATTAATCCAACTCCCAGTTACACTTTCATTAAGGCATCAGTAAGAAACACAGATTTTAAAAGACGCAGGCAAAGAAACATGATACCCGTGAACAATCCAATTCAAAGTGAGGTTTCTTTGCTTCAGTTCGGTGTAGACAGCAGCTTGAGGCATAGACGTTGAAGGCTTTTCACACTTGTTAGATCTTGAAATGCCTGCCTTTACACACAGCCTTCTCTCCTTGATACATATTTTCCCCTTTGAATGTAAATTGCCATTGTTTCACTGTCATTGGACTTTACCTCCCTGATCATAAAAATTTATCATAGTACCAATTTTACCGGTAATCATTGGGAAAAATAAACACAATGGGCAGGATTTTAGATTTGGCGAGTGGGTGTGCGCCCGACCTAATTGAACGTAAATTAACATGTGATGGCATCGGGCGAGTGTCCTGACGTTATCATGCACTCTCGCAATCTTTTGGTTGGCGGGCATGGGCAAGAGTCGACAATTAGGAGGCCAATTAAAACTTCGGGGAAGGCTGTGGCATGGTGGTATTTTCACTGGAGTGGTATTCCAGAGACCCAGGGTATTGGTCTGGGGACTGGGGTTCGAATTCCACCATGACAGATGGTGAAATTTAAATTCAATAAAAGTCTGTGGCAGAATTTTCCATTTTGCGCGGCGGGGGGGAGAGCGGGTGCGGGTGTGGACCGAGACCCAATCGGCACCCGTGATCAGGTCTATGCCGCCATTTTACATGGACAGGCCAATTAAGGCCCGCCCAGCATATTTGCCGACTCCCGTGGTTAGCAGGAGTGTGCAGGTGATGGCGGGCGTGCACAGACCACTGGGTCCAATGGCAACCCGGCAGTCTGTTTAAAAGAAGGCTTGGCAGCCTCCTATAGGCTGGTTGCAATGGCCAATGCTAGGGCGCACCACAGGGGGTCGGCTTAGCTCAGCCTGAGTGGTTCATGAGAAGATGAGTTCTCCCCCGTAACATGTCTTAGTCGCACATGACTAAAGTGATGTACGCAGCATGTGTCCAAGACCGTTGGGGGGTGGCGTTGGCAGCAGGTGTACTATCTTTGTGTGTGAATGATCAGCAGTAGTGGGGAGAGGAAGCACTGGAGGCCTGATATGGCCCACTGTGGTTGGGGTGCAGCGTGCGCGTGCAGAGTCCATGTGCAATTTGCCACAATGGATTGTGTTCTCTCTTTCTCAGGAGAAGAATGCTCATAAGAGCTCATCGGAATGTGCGAGAACTGGAGGTGCCAAGGCTCACCTCCTCATATTAAGCCACTTCGAGCCGGAGGCCCTTGAGCTTAAGAGGTGCCAAGTGCCTAGGTCAACTGCTGTCGGTGAGGCTGGGTGGAGTGGCCAGGTCTTTGAGGCCAACAGTGAGATCTGCAATGTCCTCCCAACATCCATAGCACTGATGATTGTTTGATTTGTTATTGTTGCAACATTGCTCGGTCACAGAGTGATAGAGTCAGAGGTGTGGATCATAGAAAAAGATCCTTCGGCCCTTCGAAGATGCGCACGTCAAACATGTTCCTAACTATTCTAATCCCATTTCCCAGCACTACGTCCATAGCCTCATATGCCATGGCATTGCAAATGCACATCCAAATACTTATTACATGTTAGGAGGGTTTCTGAGTCTACCACCCTCTCAGGCTGTGCGTCCCACATTCCCAACACAATCTGTGTGCAAAAGTTGCTTATCACATCCCCTGTAAACCTCATGCCCCTTACCTTAAATCTATGCCACCTGGTTACTGATCCATCTGCCAAAGGGAAAAGTTCCTTTCTGTCGACCCTATCTACGCCCCTCATAGGTTTATACACCTCAATCATGTTATCCCTCAATCTCCTCTGCTGCAGGGGAAATAACCCCAGTCTATGCTATCTCTCCTCATAAGTGAAACTCTCCAGGCCAGGCAACATCCTGGTAAACGTCTTCTGCACTCTCTCCACTGCAATCACATCCCTTCCATAAAGCGCATTTCAGAACTGCACGCAGAACTATAGCTGGGGCCTAAGCAATGTTTTCTGCAGTTGGAACATTACCTCCCTGGTCCTATATTCTATGCCTCGGCTAATAAAGGCAAGTATGGCATATGCCTTCTTAAACGCCTTATGTACCTGTCCCGCTACCTTAAGAGACCAGTCGACATGCACACCAAGGTCCCTCTGATCCTCAACATTTCCCACGGTACTACCATTCCTCGTGTATTCCCGTGCCTTGTTTGTTTTGCCCAAGTGCATCACCTCACACTTATCCACATTACATTCCATTTGGCATTCATTAGCACATCTGACCAGCCCATCTATATCCCCTTGTATTGTAAGGCTATCCTCATCACTATTTGCCACCCCACCAATGTACGTGTCCATTGGTTCTGGTTCTGGAAGGTTGAGCGCATAATGAGCCAAGGGATAAGGGACGAAGTTTGTCACTCTGTGCATGCTAACTGATCCACTGTCTTTGTTGTTCATTTCAGCATCAGCTGCAGATGCCCCCTCTCACACCTGAGGGCCCTCAACTGTCACCTGCGTCACACCATTTCTGCGAGGCAGGCAACAGCGCAGATACTAGCAACTCAGCGGGCAGTGGAACATAGGCTAGTGTCCCAGGGCACAGTGGAGAGGGCACTTCACATTCGCTGGAGGAGCTGGCAGAGACAGAGTGCCGATAACGCCAGCAGTTGGAGGATTGCAGGGGATCAGGCACATGCTCAGTCAGCATCGGATGATGTGCCTCTGGAGTCGTCCGCGATGCAGCAGCTGCAGGATATGCGGCCGAGTGTGCGGGAGCATCTGGGAGATACGTCAGGCTATGCTTCACTTGGTGTCCGTGGTGGAGGAGTCCACGCGGAGCATCACTGATGCAATGAGCCCCCATGGCAGAGTGTCATGCTTCCTCCATGGAGAAAGTGGCGGTTCTCGTAGAGACGGGTCTCCAGGAGAACAAGTAGGTTCTCCTGGGGTTACACTCGGACCTGCAAACACTCACAGAGCCAGTGGCCACAGCTGGTCAGTGCAAATGTGGGAGATGGTGTGGGCTTCAAGCTTCCCAGCTCGTTGCCCATCCATCCACAGTGAGCAGGGAGGTCCGTGGTGACCTCACATCGGCGCAGCAACTTCCTGTCATATCTGTGGGCTCCTCTCACGGCGCTCCGGATGAAGGCACCAGCTGCTCCGCCCCTCTCCCAGTGACCGCTTCATCTGGTGATGCTGCGATGGCTGGGGAGATGCCAGCTATGCAACTGGAAGATCCCTCTCAGGTGGGCCCAGCAACAGGCTTCATGGGCCAGAGGATGTTTGCCAAGGTCATCGAGGCCAACAGGACAGCAGAGTCGGCAGGCTGTCTCCAGCAATGGGGCAGCACCAAGATGTAGCACCCATAAACATAAGCATAAGGCACCTTAGGCACACCACGGGTTTCTCACTGGTGCTTTTGCGTTGGCCCGAGATTAGGTCCTTTTAATTTATTTTTGCTTGCTTACAATATTGGGAGAGCATCTGATGTTAAAATTAAAAATCAGATGTGTGACCATGGCTGAGGGTGGCTCGTTTGTTCTGCATGTGTATGTTTAAGGGAAATATCACGTTTGTTTGGACATTCAAATTTATGTCCAAAGCCCTAAATTCCTGCTGATGACCTGACAGATTTTGCACGTGGGTAACGAGTATGGATGCGCCAGGCAAGGCTGGTCCTGATGATCCATTTGTGTTGTGCTAGCTGAAGGATCGTTGGATTAATGTCTCCCAGGTGTTCCTGCCTCCTTGGTGTAGTCCAGGTCAGTGTCTAGCCCCTCAGCATTCCCCTCTGCATGCACATCCTCAGGATCGCTGCTGGACTCATTGTGTGCAGCCGCAGACGCTGCATCAACATCTTCATCGTCCACTGCGTCCCCCCATTTCCAGCGTAAGATTGTGTAGAGCGCAGCATGCAGCCACTATCGCCGACACACATTCTGGGGGTGACTGAAGTGGGACCCCTGAGTAGTTCAGGCATCAGAAGTGCATCTTGAGAAGACCAATGGCTCTCTCCACCACAGCCCTTGTGGAGGCGTGGCTCCTATTCTACCACTGCTCAGCTTCTGATATTGGATGGCGGAGAGGTGTCATGAGCTCCCTTCTGAGGGGATAGCCCTTGTCACCCAGCAGCCATCCATCAAGCTGAGCCAGAGCACTGAAGAGCCCCAGCACCTGGGAATGTCTAAGGATGTCGGCGTTGTCGGAGCTGTCTGGGTACCTTGCACAGACTTGCAGAATCAGTATCCTGTGACCACACACTATCTGCACATTCATGGAGTGGAAGCCCTTCCTGTTGACGAAGGCACTGGGTTCACCTGCTGGCACCTTGATGGCCACATGTGTGCAATCTATTGCACCCTGGACATGGGGGAAGTCAGCAATGGCTGCGAAGCCTCTGGCTCACTGTGCCTGACTTGCCTGGTCCCAGCAGAAGTGGATGAAGGTCAATGCCTGCCTGAACAGAGCGTCTGTAACCTGCTTGACACAAGTGTGGACAGCTGATTGGGAGACACAGCAAAGATCACCCACTGAGCCCTGGAAGGAGCCAGAGGCATAGAAGTGGAGGGCAACTGTGAGCTTCAGAGTTGTTGGCATGGGGTGTCCACCCACACAGTTAGCTGAGATCTCAGGGCCAATCATCTGACAGATAGAGTTGACTGTCTCCCTTGACAGACAGAGCCTCCTTCAGCACTGCACCTCAGACATGTTGAGGTAGCTGCTTCGCTGCCTGTAAACCCTGGCAGGAGGATAGTGGCGTCTTCTGTGGCCTCTTCCACCCTCGACAATAGTGTTGGACAAAAAATGATGGCCTAGCCAAGCAATGCCCACATCCCATGAACGAATAAAAAAAAAGATGCATTTTTTGCTGCCAGCTCAACCCAAGTGTCTCCAACCTCTCTTCATATCTTAAATGTTTCATCCCAGGCAACATCCTAGTGAATCTCCTCTGCACCCCCTCCAGTGCAATCACATCCTTCCTATAATGTGGCGACCAGAACTGTACACAGTGCTCCAGCTGTGGCCTCACCAAGGTTCTATACAACTCCAACATGACCTCCCTACTTTTGTAATCTATGCCTCAATTGTTAAAGGCAAGTGTCCCATATGCCTTTTTCACCATCCCACTAACATGCCCCTCCGCCTTCAGAGATCCATGGACACAAACACCAAGGTCCCTTTGTTCCTCAGAACTCCCTACTGTCATGCCGTTGATTGAATATTTCCTTGTCAAATTACTCCTTTCAAAGTGTATCACCTCACATTTTTCAGGGTTAAATTCCATCTGCCACTTATCTGCCCATTTGACCATCCCGTGTATATCTTCCTGTAGCCCAAAACACTCAACCTCACTGTTAGCCACATGGCCAATCTTTGTGTCATCCACAAACTTACTAATCCTACCCGCAACATAGTCATCTATATCGTTTATACAAATGACAAATAATAGGGGACCCAGCACAGATCCCTGTGGTACGCCACTGGACACTGGCTTCCAGTCACAAAAGCATCCTTCTATCATCACTCTGTGTCTCCTACAACTAAGCCAATTTTGAATCCACCTTCTCAAATTACCCTGTATCCCATGTGCATTTGCCTTCTATATGTCTCCCATGTGGGACCATGTCAAAGGCTTTGCTGAAATCCATATAAACTACATCAACTGCACTGCCCTCATCTGCACACCTGGTCACCTCCTCAAAAAATTCAATCAAATTTATTAGGCATGACCTCCCTCTGACAAAGCCATGCTGACTATCCCTGATCAAACCTTGCCTCTCCAAGTGGAGATAGATTCTCTCCTTCAGAATTTTCTCCAATAGTTTCCCTACCACTGACGTGAGACTCACTGGTCTGTAGTTCCCTGGCTTATCTCTACAACCTTTTTTAAATAGCAGCACCACATTAACTGTTCTCCAGTCCTCTGGCACCTCCCCTATGGCCAGAGAGGAATTAAAAATTTGGGTCAGAGCCCCTGCGGTCTCCTCCCTTGCCTCCCTCAGCAGCCGGGGACACAAAACATCTGGACCTGGAGATTTGTCCACTTTTAAGCCTGCCAACACCTCCAATATTCTTGTCACTCCCAAAATCAATTTGCTTAAGAACCTCACAGTCTCTCTCCCTGAGTTCGATACCTTCATCCTCACTCTCTTGGGTGAAGACGGATGTGAAGTATTCATTCAACACACTAGCGATGTCGTCTGGCTCCACCCATAGATTACCCCCTTGGTCCCTAATTGGCCCTACTCTTTCCCTGATCATCCTCTTACCATTGATATACTTATAGCATATCTTGGGATTTTGCCTACCTTTACCAGCCAGAGCTTTCTCATAGCCCCCTCTTTGCCCTCCTAATTGCTTTCTTAAGCTCCATCCTGCACTTTCTGTACTCCACTAATGCATCTGCTGATTTGCTTCCCTTGTACCTGCTAAAAGCCTCTCTTTTCCTTCTCATTGTAACATGAATATCTCTGGTCATCCATGGTTCTCTGGGCTTGTTACTCCTTCCTATCAACCTAGAGGGAACATGTTGAGCTTGTACCCTCCCCATTTCCTTTTTGAATGCACCCCCACTGCTCCTCTGTAGATTTCCCCACAAGTAACTGTTCCCAGTCGACCTTGGTCAGATCCTGCCTTATTTTATTAAAATCCACTCTCCCCCAATCCTAAACATGTTTATACCATTTATTAAATCTTGATTTTCCTTTGTCCAAATCTTCAGCTCCCTAACTGAGCTATCATCACGTGATCCCCCACGCATGCGCAGACTTCCAGCGCTCGCCCTCCTCCTGCCCCCACCCTGGCAGCATTGAGCCTTTCAGAGCGCCTTTCACACTGGCTGGCTATTAATTGGCCAGCTAGCGTGAAATCGTGGTCGAGGCCCGATCGCGGGCAATGGATCAGTTTTGCAGCTGCCCCCGGGCCTTCCCACCGGAAGGAAAATTCTGCCCAATGTTTATGAACTTCACCTGGCTGGGTGACACATTTCACCCCTCCTTTGAAAACTTTGAAAGCTTTATTTAAAAATACAAATGTCCTTTTACACCTACATTCCCACTTCTCCCATGTTTTCCTACTTAACATTACAAACCTAGCTCATCTTCTATTGAACCAAAGCCTTCAGACTAGCTGCCTTTAATCCAATTAAGTAATACACACACACACCACTATTTTATAATAAATTCCAATAGCATTATTATATTTTCCTGACAGGCTGAGTCATGACAGAAAGCAGTAGAGGCAATAAGGCAGCAGCAGGTTAAGACATACCGATCTGTCACCAACTGGTTACACTGGCTACTCAAAGAGCATGGAGGAGGAAAGATTGGAGGAGGCCCGACACCATTAGACTATCCAGGTACCTGATCTCCCAGCTCAGCTTTACAATATGTCAGGTGGCTCCAGTTCCTCTGGGAGTCAGGGCCTTATCCCTGCCACCTGCTGAAACAAGAATTACAGCCCAGCACCAGAACATCTATGCAATGCCTGAAGTTGTGAAGGTGCCTTTGACTTAACCATTTATGCATGGGACCTGCTAACATCCACCGGGTGACATTGGTAACAAACTCCAATCAAAGAGGTCACAGATGCATTGCTTGCTACAAGCCAAGAATTCATCACTTTTCCAAAGGAGGCTGCCAAATAGAAAAAGACCTGATCCAAGGGTCATCATCCACATTCACGTGACCTTGCCTGCTCGTGTACAAGTCTAAGCCCTCTACTGCAGGATGGGATTTTATTCTTTAATGTGAAGCTTGTCAAATTGGGCATCAAATTATATAAGTAAGTAGCTGATGCACCAGTCCCAAAAGAAAGGAAATATTGATGACAGGATCATGACTCCTGTCAGGAACCCGGACACAGAAGCACAGCGGATATATAATGAGTTATGGCAGAACCTGGCCTTTCATATAGCACACCATTAGATCTGCAGGTGACCTTCAATATAGTCCGAAGTAACAGTCGAAATTTGTCATTGTGCTACTTTGGCAAGGAAGCAAGTATTGGAGCTACAACAGCAGGAGTAAGTTAGGAAACAGAAAGAAGGGGATTGAAAGCTAAGGATTCAGGGGAAGAGTGAAGCCCAATACTGTTGCCAGAACTCTCAGGCAGCAGCTTGAATGTTCCCTTCCCAATGCACCAACAGTCCCTCAATCCACCTAATATTGTGCTCTCAGCTACCATCCATATACCCCCCTTCCAGCTTCATATAACTGAGAATAAAAACAGTGATCGAAGAAAGAAGAACTATACCATTGCTCCTTAGTTAATAATTGCTCATACAGAGTTAGGAGGGTGTTGGTGACAGATCGGTATGTCTTAAAGAAGTCTGCATAGTCTTCTATAAGTCTTTACTAACTACTAGAACTATTTTACACATGTACAGTACAGGGTACAAACTAGGAACGGTCTCCATGCTTGGGTCTATACTGTGCTTTCCTACAACACTGTGTGGGTGTACTGTACTCAGTCCCACATTAACCCCATATGTGCTAAACCTTTATACTACACCTCCCCCAAATCTTTATCCAATGCATTTACAGAATCACAGAATCACACAGTGCAGACGAGGCTCTTCGGCCCATCGGGTCTGCACGAAAATGTGAGAAACACCTGACCTACCTACCCAATCCCATTTACCAGCACTTGGCCCATAGCCTTGAATGTTATGACATGCCAAGTACTCATCCAGGTACTTTTTAAAGGATGTGAGGCAACCCGCCTCCACCACCCTCCCAGGCAGCACATTCCAGACCGTCAACACCCTCTGGGTAAAAAAAACCTTTCCTCACATCCCCCCTAAACCTTCTGCCCCTCGCCTTGAACTTATGTCCCCTCGTGACTGACCCTTCAACTAAAGAGAACAGCTGCTCCCTATCCACCCTGCCCATGCCCCTCATAATCTTGTACACCTTGATCAGGTCGCCCCTCAGTCTTCTCTGCTCCAATGAAAACAACCCAAGTCTACCCAACCTCTCTTCATATCTTAAATGTTTTATCCCAGGCAACATCCTAGTGAATCTCCTCTGCACCCCCTCCAGTGCAATCACATCCTTCCTATAATGTGGTGACTAGAACTGCACACAGTACTCCAGCTGTGGCCTCACCAAGGTTCTATACAACTCCAACATGACCTCCCTACTTTTGTAATCTATGCCTCAATTGATAAAGGTAAGTGTCCCATATGCCTTTTTCACCATCCCACTAACATGCCCCTCCGCCTTCAGAGATCCATGGACACAGACACCAAGGTCCCTTTGTTCCTCAGAACTTCCTAGTGTCATGCCATTCTTTGAAAGGAGTAATTTGACAAGGAAATATTCAAAGTGTATCACCTCACATTTTTCAGGGTTAAATTCCATCTGCCACTTACCTGCCCATTTGACCATCCCATCTATATCTTCCTGTAGCCCAAGACACTCAACCTCACTGTTAACCACCTGGCCAATCTTTGTGTCATCCACAAACTTACTAATCCTACCCGCAACATAGTCATCTATATCGTTTATACAAATGACAAATAATAGGGGACCCAGCACAGATCCCTGTGGTACGCCACTGGACACTGGCTTCCAGTCACAAAAGCATCCTTCTATCATCACTCTGTGTCTCCTACAACTAAGCCAATTTTGAATCCACCTTCTCAAATTACCCTGTATCCCATGTGCATTTGCCTTCTTTATAAGTCTCCTGTGTGGGATCTTGTCAAAGGCTTTGTTGAAATCCATATAAACTACATCAACTGCACTGTCCTCATCTGCACACCTGGTCACCTCATCAAAAAATTCAATCAAATTTATTAGGCATGACCTCCCTCTGACAAAGCCATGCTGACTATCCCTGATCAAACCTTGCCTCTCCAAGTGAAGATAGATTGTCTCCTTCAGACTTTTCTCCAAAAGTGTCCCTATCACTGACGTGAGACTCACTGGTCTGTAGTTCCCTGGCTTATCTCTACAACCCTTCTTAAATAGCAGAACCGCATTAGCTGTTCTCCAGTCCTCAGGCACCTCCACTGTGGCCACATGGGAATTAAAAATTTGGGTCAGAGCCCTTGCGATCTCCTCCCTTGCCTCCCTCAGCAGCCTGGGACACAAATCACTGGACCTGGAGATTTGTCCACTTTTAAGCCTGCCAACACCTCCAATACCTTGTCACTTCCTATATCAATTTGCTCAAGAACCTCGCAGTCTCTCTTTCCGAGTTCGATAGCTTCATCCTCATTCTATTGGATGAAAACAGATGAGTAGTATTCATTCAACACTCTAGCAATGTCCTCTGGCTCTACCCATAGATTACCCCCTTGGTCCCTTATCTTTCCCTGGTTATCCTCTTACCATTGATATACTTATAGCATATCTTGGGATTTTCCCTACTTTTACCAGCCAGAGCTTTCTCATATCCCCTCTTTGCTCTCCTACTTGCTTTCGTGAGCTCCACCCTGCACTTTCTGTACTCCACTAATGCCTCTACAGATTTGCTCCCCTTGTACCTGCTAAAAACCTCTCTTTTCTTTCTCATCTTATCCTGAATATCCCTGGTCATCCATGGTTCTCTGGGCTTGTTACTCCTTCCTATCAACCCTAGAGGGAACATGCTGAGCCTGTATCCTCCCCATTTCCTTTTTGAACACCGCCCACTGCTCCTCTGTAGATTTCCCCACAAGTAACTGTTCCCAGTTTACCTTGTCCAGATCCTGCCTTATTTTACTAAAATCCACTCTCCCCCAATCCAAAACGCTTTATTGCAACTTGCCTATTTCTTTGTCCATGACAAGCTTAAATTGTACCATGCTGTGGTCGCTATCACCAAAATGCTCCCCCACCACCACCTCAGCCACCTGTCCAGCTTCATTCCCCAGAATTAGGTCCAACACTGCGCCAACCCTTGTTGGACCCTCTTCATGTTGACCTAAAAAGTTCTCCTGTACACATTTCAAGAAATCCACTCTATCCAAGCCCTTAACACTATGTCTATCCCAATTAATTTTGGGAAAGTTGAAATCACCTAATATAATTA
The DNA here is from genome assembly GCF_017639515.1 of Carcharodon carcharias. Taxonomy (NCBI): domain Eukaryota; kingdom Metazoa; phylum Chordata; class Chondrichthyes; order Lamniformes; family Lamnidae; genus Carcharodon; species Carcharodon carcharias. Next base: position 81,526,737 of record NC_054479.1, read on the forward strand.
CCCCATTGTTATTGTTTTTACACACCTCCGCAAAGTGTGCACATATTTGCTCCTCAATTTCCCGCTGACTATCTCAGGTCTATAATAAACACCTAACAATGTGGCTGCCCCTTTTTGATTCCTAAGCTCTACCCACAAAGCTTCATTCAATGCCCCCTCCAAGGTATCATCTCTCCTTACTGCAGTAACTGACTCCTTAACTAATAATGCAATGCCTCTTCCTCTTTTACCCCCTCCCCTGTTTCGCCTGAAGATGCTATATCCCGGAATGTTGAGCTGCCAATCCTGCCCCATCCTCAACCACGTCTCAGTGATGGCTACTATATCACAATTCCACCTGTCAATCCTCAGCCTTAACTCATTTGTTTTACCTGGAATACTTCTGATCTTAAAGTAGAGGCCATCCAGCCTTGCCTTACTCACTTGAAACTTAATGCAGCTGTACGCCCTCTGACTTGATTGTTTTACTGTATTATGATGTGTCCCTATTCTGTTAACATTCTGTGTCCCCTCCCACTGCCAAGTTAGTTTAAACCCCTCCCAACAGCACTAGCAAACCCGCCCGCAAGGTTGTTAGTCCCATTCTGGTTCAGATGTAGACCATCCTGCTTGTACAGGTCCCACCTTCTCCAGAAACGGTCCCAGTGATCAAGGAATCTAAAACCCTCCCTCCTGCACCAACTCTCAATCCATGTATTCATCTGTGTTATTCACTTATCTCTGAGCTCACTAGCAACTGGCACTGGGAGTAATCCAGAGATTACAACCCAAGAGGTCTTGCTTTTTAGTCTACTGCCTAACTCCCTGAATTCTTGATGCAAGACCTCCTCCCTCTTTCTACCTATGTCATTGGTAACAACATGCACCATGACCTCTGCCTTATCACCCTCCCCCTTCAGGATGCCCTGCAGCCATTCAGTGACATCCCGGACCATGGCACCAGGGAGGCAACACACCATCCTGGAGTCACGTTGATGGCTACAGTAGCGCCTATCTGTTCCCCTGACTATAGAATCCCCTATTACTATTGGTCTTCCTCTCTTCCTCCCCTCCTGTACAGATAGGCTGCTTATGGTGCCAGAAGCTTGGTTCTGTCTGCACTCCCTGGAGGAACCAGTGCCCTCATCAGCCTCCAAAATGGAATTCCGATTTGCCAGCGGGACCCCAGGGGACTCCTGAACTACCCACTGTTTCTCTTGGACTGTCTGGTGGTCACCCATTCCCTTCCTTTCTCAAGTCCCTTCAGCTGCGTTGTGACCACCTTCTAAACATACTATCCACAATGCTCTCAGACTCACGGATGCTCCAGTGTCCCCAGCTGCCATTCCAGCTCTGAAATCCTAGCTTCCAGGAGCTGCAGCTGGACATATGCTGGTCCCGGGCACTGGAGATGTTCCCGGCTTCCCACATGGAGCACGAGGAGCACACCACAGCTTTGCGCTCTCCTGCCATGACTTTCCCTTTAAATTAAACCTTTTAAATCAATTACTCTAGGGCCCTTCTTTTCTGATCCTAGTTACTACAGAATATACAAGCTATAAACCAGAAAAACACCTGAAACTATAAGCGATAAAAGCAGTAAATACTTACCCGACCTTAACCAATACTTAGCAGTGATTCCTTTCCCTTGTAGCCTCTACTGCTGCAGCAGGGCAAGACCACTCTCTGAAGATTTAAGAAGTTGGATAGCAAAGAAAAATGCAAAGAGCACCTCTTCCCCTATGCACCAAATTCCCACTGTGCACCAAATTACCAATACCCACACTCACTCTGGCTGTGTCTCACTCACAATGAGGTCTCTCCCCTACTCGTGTGCAAGCCCTTAGAGTCCTTAGAGTTGTTCTAGTTTACTTCATGTCTTACATTGTTATCAGTCCCATTGTTATCAGTCTCTACATTGTTGTTCCGACATTATCATTATTACTACAGTATCACTACCCCATCTCCTGCCTTCAGGTCCTTGAGTTTAGTGGTTCAGGCAGTCTGGGAGTCTTAAATCTTCCATATCTTATTTACAGTTCTGTCGGAGGAGTGGTAGGCTATCATTGCTGGTTTGTCCTGTTGGTCTGGAGGTTGAGCTGGCATCTGGCTATGCATTCATTCTTTTCTTCCATTCCTTCATGTTGAACTGTGTTTGGTCAGTTCAATTGTTGCATTGATCCATGGTTGCTGTTTGTTTCTTGCAGGGTGGACGAACATTGTGTTCATCTCCTTGTCACTTCCTTCAATTTTTCTGTCATCATGTGGGTTGTCTCAATGTCCTCCGTGGCTGAGGAAGAGCGTTTCTGTGGCAAGAAGTAGCTTTAGTGATATCCTAACCTCTGCTTTTCATTGTCGGCCATGGACGGTTGCCATGAGGTTCCAGCATCTCTTGTGGCTTTGGCTTGCTGGCTGAGAGTTGCAGCAAATGCACAGTGGTTGCAGTGTTGACCTGCTGTACCATTATCGGGGCCACAGGTAGAGGTTTCTCATACTGCTGATCACTGTCTTTCACCTCTTTCATTGGAGGCATTGCGGTTGTCTCCTGGGTGGTTGCTTGGTCTGACCACTGAGGGTTTTCTGGGACCTATAAAAAGAATTGACAAACCTGCTCCACAAAGAGATGAGACAGTTCAGAGCTGCAGTTCCAGTCAGAATACTCCTTATCTGAGTACACAAGAACATGCAGTTCTCTTTGGTTAACAGTGTTTGTCTTGACATCATCTGCTGTTTTGAGGAGATCCAAGGCTGTGCAGGCATCCCTGCTCAGGAGAGAGAAAGGCTGGTTATGGATGTCATAGCTCGATTAGCTTGAAGATCTGTTTGTTGCCACCTCAGTGGCTCCAGGATCATTCTGATGACTGACTGGAAGTTGGATTCCTCCAGGCCTGTAAAGTGGTGGATTCGTTGTTCGAAGCCAGAGGTCTTTCAGCGACAGTTATTTGTCTGACAGGACTGTCACACTGGCTACTGTAACTAATTTTAAATTTATTACGTGGCCATTGACATAAATGTCTGCATTCCAAAATAAAAAAACCAAGATCTTTGACTCACCCAAGAAACGTGGCTGTGTGTCTTCTGGGCTTGCAGTCTTGACCTTCATGAATCATAGGGTCTTCTGTGTGTTTCAGAGGTCTTGCCTTGCACAGTTTGCCATAGTGTCCAATCCTGTTGCATTGGGCTGCACTTGCAGGACATTGATCTCGCCTGTGAGGGCGCTTTACTCCACAGCGTTGGCACAGTCGCTCTGCTGGCCCGTTTGGAATTGCTTTCCCTGACTTAGTGTCCCTGTGTCTTTGTGGCCTGACAAGCATCCATATGATCTCTTCCAGGGGTGGCAGGATACTTGCATTAATGGTAGACCTCCTAAAGCTGCCTGCACCTTGCCATTGTGTGCCAGCTTCTTCTGAAAGAAAGCTGTACATTAGCATTAGCCTGGCAAGAAGTTTAAGGATGTGCATGTCAGGGTAAAATAGTGTGTGAATCATAGTACTGGTGTAAATATCTGAGGGAAGTCATAGAGTGAACAGTTGCAAGTGCATTTTGCTGCAGTGATTGGAAGAGTGGTAGGAAATCAAGAGGGAGGTATTGTGCATGTTGTAGCTACAGGTTATACAGGGCTAAGGAGGGAATCATGAGAGATATAAGTTAGCAATCTTATCTTTGTAGCCCTTGTCAGGTATTGAACATTCTTATGCATTGCAGCCAGCTCCTTGAGCACTGCTTCTGGCCCTGACATACTTTGCCACCTTTGCCCAGTGTTGATCGGAAGCTACCATCTTAGCATTGGGTAGAAATATAAGGTCTCTTCACTGACCAACCTCCACCCCAGCCCCTCCAAAGCTGCATCTGAGAAGTAGGGAGGCCCTTCATCATCTCCTGCCTCTCATTTTATCACTTCAGAATGAACTTGATTGCAACCACAGTGTACTTATCCTTTAAGAGATACTGTTGTCTTTAAATCACACCAGTGATATCCAATTTCCTGCATCTCCCCTTCATTAGACAGACTGCCAATGAAGAATGCAAGTAATGCTGAAAGTTAAAAGTTCCACCTTGTACTGCTTGGCTGGTAACTCTCAATTCTATGGTAGGAAAAATGAGCCTATGGTAAATACAGAGTCAGAACATCTCTAATTCCTTTCATATTTATAATAATTGGGACTATTCCTCCATACAGTTGTTAATCAAGAAATAGATCCCAGAAAATAATGCCTTGTCCATGTGATCTGTTGTACATGTTTCAATGGTCTAAGAGGGTTTGGAGAAAAACTTTCCAGAGTATGTTTTCACTTACTGGCCCTAGGTTTTTCTCTACTTTTTTTTGCACCTCTCCCAATAGATCACTTGGCTGTGAAAGGGAGAAAGAATTTAGTCAGCATTGCCATCATAAATGTGGGTCAGATTCAATAGACCACTTGGTCTGTTGAACCTGGTCTTTCAAGCCTTGGTCTTTTTCTGAAGACCGATGTCTAATGTTCGTATTAATAGAAATGTCCTCAGCTATCATACACTGTGATTGCTTCCTAAATCCTTTGGCCAAGCCACAATGCTTCTGCTTTCAAAAGGCTCCTCACAGCTTAAATTTTCAATGACCTCCTCTAATCAGGTTCCAATTCACATTTGCAGCTTGGGCGTATGTTACCATGTTAATGGTGCTATTTAAGTTGAGTGTTTTCTCACACCCCCAGCTGTTCTGCAATGGTACCTTATCTTCATGGTTCACATCTGAATGGCAAATGATCAATTTTATCTGTGCAAACACTCAGCAATGCTGAATTGGCACATCCAGTTGTTTTCAAAGCAAAACAGCATGCTCCACCAATACAGTGATTTCTGTACCTCTCATAGAAATGATAATCTCCAGTATTTACAAAGACCACAAAATCAACAATCTCGCTACTGATATGACTTTATCATATTAATGGAAACATGTTAAAAATTAGCTATGTTATTCTAATATCTATTTTGACTTACTTCCAGCGATGCAGGTAGCTTTCTAACACTCGTTGCAGCTTCATTTCGAGTATACCTTTGTCTCAGTCTATGGTGACTGCGCTGCAATGAAGTGGATGGTGCATGTTCTGGTTGCAAGTGCGCCTCAGCCTTTTGTTTTAAGGCAGAAAGTTTCTTATGTAATGAAATAAGTCTAAAAAAAGATGGGAAACATGAAACTTTAGTGCCTGGGAATATATGACTGTAAATATATGACCTCTATTCAGCCCCTCTCCTCATCCCAAAGTCTCACTCCCGGCTTGTTCAAAGCTCCATACTTCCCTTCCACTGCATGATGAAGCAAACAGGGTGAGGACAATGAACATATAGGTCTCTGACTTCAATACTTAGAGTGTTAAGTTCTCATACCAATATCATCACAAGATCACAGCAATTATACTTGTTTTTAATAAAGCTTATTTTTAAAAAAAGTGCAAGAGTGTCTGGAGATGGTGAAGTTGCTGGTGTAATTTTTCTGGTGATTGCAGCCCTCAACTATAAGAAAAAGGATGCATTTTCCTAACCTCATAGGCCTTAAGCATCGGCATTTTACTGCCTCCTGGTCCCAGACAGAGACTGCTTTTACCCAACCTTTTGTCATCTTTTCCCTGGAAGTCTATCTCTGAGCTGGCTACATTTCATCCCCTGCCTCACTCTTTCCCATCCATGGCTTTCCCTCTGCTCTCCCTCCCCAGTAAAGGGAGTTTGGGAGTGGAATGCCTAGCTTCATGCTGAGATGCAACAGCAGTTTTGCTCCTGGTCCATGCAGAAATACAACAGTAAAAACTAGCTAGTTGCGCACAAGCTATTCATTCCCAGGAATTAACATGGCAACTTGAAGGGTTAATGTCAAAGTTCCACTACAGGTCTGGCAGCAGAGAAAACCAAACAGATTGACTAAGACATACAAAGAGAAAAGGGATAAAAAGATGCTGAGAGTTATCCAAAGAAAATAAGAACAACATAGGAGAGAAGACAGTGAAAAGGAGACTTGGAAAAACTGAGAAGTGCTAGGGACTGAAAGAAGTCTATGGCAGAAATGTGTGAGATGTACATAAAAATAAAGAGAGCCGGAAACAGACCATGGCCCCAAATGCAATGTCACAGATTTAGTCTTATCTCCATTTCCTTCTATAAGAAGATAATAAATAGAAGCAAGAGTAGGTCATTTGGTCCCTAGAGCCTACTCCGCCATTCAATACATCATGGCTGATCTGATTGTGGCCTCTATTTCTCTTTCCTACCTGTTCCCAATAAGCTTTGATTCTCCTGTAGATCAAAAATCTGTCAAATTCAACTTTGAATATTTGAATGACCCAGCCTCCACTGCTCTCCCTTTGTGAGACCAGCAGCCTTGCTGTGCAAATTTCCATGCAGCATTCTACATAATCGTCTCCATATCATAATTCCTTTGATCAAACTTGATTGACTGTAATACGTTCAAAGTGAAAAAGAATCTAAGGCAATGTGAAATTTTCAGTGACCAACTCTTACAGCAACGACACTCTGGGCAGATTTGGCTGATCACGATTTTTATGATGTGGGTTAGTGGCTGACAGACTGACAGCAGGTAATTAAGATCACAAACAGCTAATGATCAGATATTTTCCAACATTCTTGCAATTTTACATATAGCACATGGGAATGCATGGAGGGTCATATTCTCACCTCCTCAAAGGAAATGGGATCTGAGTGATAGTAGAGTTGCAATGGGAACTGGCAGCCACATTGTGAAGCTGTCTGCAGGCTGTATGTTGATCATGTGACACTATCATGTTTGGAGGTACTGTAGAGGGAGGGGCCAAAGTGACGTACTTCTAATGGAACGATGTCTTCTGGGTCCATAGCAGCCACTGGAAGCAGGACCAGGCTCTTGAGAGGCTCATCGCAGAGCAAACTTCCTTTGACAATGGGGTTTATGCTTTCAGAGTTTGACTCATCCTGGGAGAAGAGTCTCACAGAGATGGGGATGCAGCCACATGGAGTACATTTGCAGCAGCCAAGGGGCTCAAGGGGTTGAGGAAGGACACAGATGAGGATGTGCTTGGGGGCAAGAAGACACAGAAGGCACTATCCAGCTCAAAGTATGTACCATCAGAGAGTCAGCTTCATGGATATATCAAAGCACCATTGCCTATGAAGACTGCATCTCTCCAGAGAGATGATGGCAGAGCTGTGCGAGCATGAGTAGATGCCATTGGGAAATGGTAAACACCCAATGCCTGTAGTTTTAAGGTGACGTTGTCACTCAACTTTTCGCCTGTGGTTCATTCCAGTGAGACATTACTGAATCAGGGATTGGCCCTTCCTCATGCTGAAACCTTTCCTTAGCTGCCTCGACTAATACAGACTCCCCCACCTTTGCAGCCTGCCTGAACATTTTTTGTTATACATTCACAGGATGTGGGCTTCCCTGGCTGGGCCAGCATATATTGCCCATCCCTAATTGCCCTGGAGAAGGTGATGGTGAGCTGCTTTCTCGAGCCACTGTCATTCATGTAGGTACACCCACAGTGCTGTTAGGAATGGAGTTCCAGAATTTTGATTCAGTGACAGTGATGGAACGGAGATATACTTCCAAGTCAAGAGGATGAGTGACTTGGAGGAGAACTTCTAGGTGGTGGTGTTCCCATCTATCTGCTGCCCTTGTCCTTCTAGATGGTAGTGATCGTGGGATTAGAAGGTGCTGTCAATGGAGCCTTGGTGAATTTCTGCAGTGCATCTTGTAGATGGTACACACTGCTGCTACTGTGTGTCAGTGGTGGAGGGAGTGAATGTTTGTGGATGAGGTGCCAATCAAGTGGGCTGCTTTGTCCTGGATGGTGTCAAGCTTCATGTTTGCTGTGGGAGCTGCACTCATCGGGCAAGTGGGGAGTATTCCATCACACTTCTGACTTGTGTCTTGTAGATGGTGGACAGGCTTTGGGGAGTCAGGAGGTAAGTTACTCATCACAGGATTCCTAGCCTCTGACCTGCACTTATAGCCACAGTATTTATATGGCTAGTCCAGTTCAGTTTCTGGTCAATGGTAAACACCAGGATGTTGATAATGGGGGATTCAGTGATGGTAATGCCATTGAACATCAAGGGGTGATGGTTGGCTTCTCGTTTGTTGAAGATGGTCATTGCCTGACTTGTGTGGTGTAAATGTTAGTTGCCACTTGCCAGCCCAAGCCTGGATATTGTCCAGGACTTAGTGCATTTGAATGTGGACTGCTTCAGTATCTGAGGAGCAGCAAATGGTGCTGAACATTGTGCAATCATCAGCGAACATCCCCACTTCAGGCCTTATGATGAAAGGAAGGTTATTGATGAAGCAGCTGAAGATGGTTGGGCCTAGGACACCACCCTGATGTCTTGAAGCTGAGATGGCTGACCTCCAAAAACCACAACCATCATCCTTTGTGCTAGGTATGACTCCAACCAGCGGAGAGTTTTCCTCCTAATTCCCATTGACGGCTGTTTTGCCAGGGCTCTTTGATGTCACACTCGGTCAAATGCTGCCTTGATATCAAGGGCAGTCACTCTCACCTCACCTCAGGAGTTCAGCTCTTTAGTCCATGTTTGAACCAAGGCTGTAATGAGGTCAGGAGCTGAGTGGCCCTGGCAGAACTGGGTGGCAGTGAGCAGGTTATTGTTAAGCAAGTTCCACTTGATAGTACTGTTGATGACCCCTTCCGTTGCTTTACTGATGATTGAGAGTAGATTGATGGGGCAGTAATTGTCTGGGTTGGATTTGTCTTGCTTTTTGTGTACAGGGCATACCTGGGCAATTTTCCACATAGCTGGGTAGATGCCAGTGTTGTAGCTGTACTGGAACAGCTTGGCTAGGAGTCCGACAAGTTCTGGAGCACAAGTCTTCAGTCCTACTGCCGGAATATTGTCAAGGCCCATAACTTTTACAGTATCCAGTGCCTTCAGCTGTTTCTTGATATCAAGTGGAGTGAATCGAATTGGCTGAAGACTTGCATCTGTGATGCTGGGGACCTCTGGAGGAAGCCGAGATGGATCATCCACTTTGCATTTCTGGCTGAAGATTGTAGCATATGCTTCAGCCTCATCTTTTTCACTGATGTGCTGGGCTACCCCATCATTGAGGATGGGACATTTATGGAGCCTCCTCCTCCAGTGAGTTGTTTAATTATCCACCAACATTCACAGATGGATGTGGCAGGACTGCAGAGCCTAGATCTGATCCGTTGGTTGTGGAATTGCTTAGCTGTTTATCACTTGCTGCTTATGTTGTTTGGCACTCAAGTAGTCCTGTGTTGTAGCTTCCCCAGGTTGACACCTCATTTTTGAAGTGTTGCTCCTGGCATGCCCTCCTGCACTCTTCATTGAACCAGCATTTATCCCCTGGCTTGATGGTAATGGTATAGCGGGGAATATGACGGGCCATGTTACAGATTGCGTTCGAGTACAATTCCGCTGCCGCTGATAGCCCCACATGCCTCATGGATGCCCAATCTTAATTTGCTAGATCTGTTCAAAATCTCTCATTTAGCACAGTGATGGTGCCACACAACACGATGGAGGGTATCCTCAATGTGAAAGCGGGATTTTGTCTCCACAATGACCGTGGTCACGCCTACCGAAACTGTCATGGACAGATGAATATGCGGCAGGCAGGTTCGTGAGGATGAGGTCAAGTATGTTTTTCCCCCTTGTTGGTTCCCTCACCGCCTGCCGCAGACCCAGTCTAGCAGCTATGTCATTTAGGACTCAGCCAGCTTGGTCAGTAGTGGCACTATTGAATTACTTTTGGTGATGGGCATTGAAGTCCCCCACCCAGACTACATTCTGTACCCTTGCCACCCTCAGTGCTTCCTCCAAGTGATGCTCAACATGGAGGAGCACTGATTCATCACCTTAAGGAGGGCACTACATGGTAATCAGCAGGAGGTTTTCTTGCCCATGTTTGACCTGATGCCATGGGACTTCATGGGGTCCGGAGTCAATGTTGAGACTCTTAGGACAACTCCCTCCAGACTGTATACCTCCTCTGATGCAGCCATCTCTGTTGGGTCAGTCCTCCTGGTGGGACAGGACATACTTAGGAATGGTGATGGTGGTGTCCGGGACATTATTTGTAAGGTATGATTCCGTGAGGATGACTGTCAGGCTATTGCTTGACTAGTCTGTGAGACAGCTCTCCCGATTTTGGTACTAGGCCCCAGATGTTAGTAAGGAGGACTTTGCAAGGCCAACAGTGCTGCGATTGCCATTGTTTCCGGTACCTAGGTCAATGCCAGATGGTTTGTCCGGCTTCATTCATTTTTTTTGTGACTTTGTAGTGGTTTGATACAACTGAGTGGCTTGCTCGGCCATTTCAGAATCAACCACATTGCTGTGGGTCTGGAGTCACGTGTAGGCCAGACCAAGTAAGGATGACAGATTTCCTTCCCTAAAGGACATTACTGAACCAGATGGGTTTTACAACAATCAACGATGGTTTCATGGTCATCATCAGACTTTTAATTCCAGATTTTTATTGAATTAAAGTCCACCATCTGCCATGGTGGCATTTAAACCCAGGTCCACTAAGCATTACCCTGGGTCTCTGAAATATATTAGTCCAGTGACAATACCACTATGCCACTGCCTCACCATTACTGTTAGTATTCACCTGACTTGTGATAGACATTGCCTCCCACAATCCAGCAGCTATACCATTAACTTCCTGCCGCACAGCTGGAACTGCTCACAGGGGAGTGCTTTACAATGTGCCCGGCATGTGTTCCATGTCTGCATTCGAATTGCTTCCGGGGTGGCGGTCTCCATCCTGCACCTGCACTCCCGCACTATAAGGGGGACTTTCTACCAGGACAGGTGCGGTGAATTGAGAACTTTCCTAACTCGAGCTACCTGTTTTGGTAGCAAAAATCTGGGCCATTGTGTCACCAGCTCACTCTAAAAGCACACAGGAGGCAATGGCATTGTGGTATAGGGTAGGTGATGAACATCATTTGGAGGAAGCACTGAGGGCGGCAAGGGCACAGAAAGTACTCTGGGTGGGGGATTTCAATGTCCAACATCAAGAGTAGTTCAGCAGCACCACTACTGATTAAGCTTGCTGAGTCCTAAAGGACATAGCTGCTGGACTGGGTCTGCGGCAGGTGGTGAGGGAACCAACAAGAGGCAAAAAACATACTTGACCTCATCCTCACCAACCTGCCTGCTGCAGGTGCATCTGTCCATGACAGTATCGGTAGGAGTGACCACCGTGCAGTCGTTGTGGAGATGAAATCCCATCTTCACATTGAGGATACTCTCCATTGTGTTGTGTGGCACTTCCACCATACTAAATGGGTTAGATTTCGAACAGATCTAGTAACTTAAGACTGGGCATCAATATGGGGCCGTGGGTCATCAGCAGCAGCAGAATTGTACTCAAACACAATATGTAATCTCATGGCCCGGCCTATCCCCCACTCTACCATTACCATCAAGCCAGGGGATCAACCCTGGTCCAATGAAGATTGCAGGAGAGCACCAGGCATGCCTAAAAATGAGGTGTCAACCTGTTAAAGCTATAACACAGGACTACTTGTATGCCAAACAGCATAAGCAGAACGTAATAGACAAAAATAAGCAATCCCACAACCAACAGATCAGATCTAAGCTCTGCAGTCCTGCTACATCCAATTGTGAATGTTGGGACAATTAAACAACTCACTGGAGGAGGAGGCTCTATAAATATCCCAATCCTCAATGATGGAAGAGCCCAGCACATCAGCGCAAAAGATAAGGCTGAAGCATTCACAACAATCTTCAGCCAGAAGTGCAAAGTGGATGATCCATCTTGGCTTCCTCCGGAGGTCCCAGCATCACAGATGCAAGTCTTCAGCCAATTCGATTCACTCCATCTGATATCAAGAAACAGCTGAAGGCACTGGATACTGCAAAGGCTATGGGACCTGACAATATTCCAGCAACAGTACTGGAGTCTTGTGCTCCAGAACTTGCCACACCCCTAGCCAAGCTGTTCCAGTACAACTATAATACTGGCATCTACCCGGCTACGTGGAAAATTGCCCAGGTATATCCAGTACATGAAAAGCAGGACAAATCCAACCCAGCCAATTACTGCCCCATCAGTCTACTCTCAATCATCAGTTAAGTAATGGAAGGGGTTATCAACAGTGCTATCAAGCGGCACTTGCTTAGCAATAACTTGCTCACTGACACCCAGTTTGGGTTCCACCAGGGCCACTCAGTTCCTGACCTCATTACAGCCTTGGTTCAAACATGGACAAAAGAGCTGAACTCCCGAGGTGAGGTGAGAGTGACTGCCCTTGAAATGAAAGCAGCATTTGACCAAGTGTGGCATCAAGGAGCCCCAACAAAACTGGAGTAAATGGGAATCAGGGGGAAAACTCTCTGCTGGTTGGAGTTATACCTACCAGAAAGAAAGATGATTGTGGTTGTCGGAGGTCAGTCATCTCATCTCCAGGACATCACTGCAGGAGTTCCTCAGGGTAATGTCCTCGGCCCAACAAATTTCAGCTGCTTCATCATCAATGACCTTCCTTCCATCATAAGGTCACCCACCTTTAATTGACTGGCTTCCCCCAACCGGTCCTTTATTGGTACTTCCTCATAAAATTGCAGTCCACCCTTATGTGTTGCAGTTCCAAATATTCCCCTGATGTTGGGTCATCCGATTGATAAAATTCAGACCTCTGGGCACTGTGCTTGCTTGTAGCTCATATATAACAACTTCTTATCATGGATACTTTTTGACCTCAGGCCATATACCAAGGAAAAAGAAAGTTTTGCTAATTCATCCAAGGAATTATAAACGAGGCAGATTTTTATACGTGGAAAAGTTAACCCTAATGCACTGAATCTAATTCCTGCACATAAATAACCAAACACAGGATAGGAAATGTAGTAGACGTCTTACATATCCTTGAGTAAGTAATTTATCATGATTTAGTTTAAGCGTTTGAGCATTTTTACACTAATCTAAATGAGACAAAGAATGAAGATGCAGGTTTCAGTTAATAGGAGATTGTGAAACAGTCATTGAACATAAAAAAGAGCTTGGGAAAATGTCTAAATTGTAACAGGCCTTATACGCCACCAGCTTGGTCCTAAGGGTCAGCTCAATGTTATCCCATACACATTGTGCAAGTTGGCCAAAGGTGACCTTCTCCTTCAAATACTGCAGCAAGATACAGATTGTCTGTTACTGTGGACCAGAAGTAGCAGAATTTGCTCACTGCTTCCAGTGGAGTGTTACTTAGTGTGATTAGAAGCAGAGGTGCAACACTTTGTCCCATGACCACGGTTTTCTTGTCACTTCTAGTCAGGTAGAACAAGTTACAGGCATGGGAGAGACAGTCCACAAGTCAGTATGAGTTTCCGTATGGGTAACTACCAAAGCACCATCAGCGTAGAGTTCCACGATCAGGATGTGAAGTGTTTTTGTCTTCACTTTCAGTCTTGATAAATTGTAGAGCTTGCCGTCTGACCTAGTCCTTCCATATCTACAGGGAAGGTGAAGGACAAGAGCATGGGTAAGATACCTAACAGAGTGGGGGCTAGAGACACAGCCCTGTTTCACTCCAATTCTTCACTCTGAAACCATTGGAATGGAGTCATTGATCTATACAGTGCAGTGCATGTTGTCATGGAAAGAGTGGATGAGACTGAAGTGCTTTTGTCGAAAGCCAATTTTTCCCAAAATCTTGTAGCGCCCTGCTCTGCTGATGGTGCTGAATGCATTAGTGAGGTCAATGAAAGTAAGTTAGAGGTACATCCCATTCATTACACTTCTCTTGTAGTTGGCTTATGGGGAAGATCATATCCAAAGTAGATCTGCTGGCAAGGAAACCACATTGTGCTTCCGGTTACACACGGTCTGCAACTAGATGGAGTCTTTTAAGTATGAGCTTATCGAGGCCTTCCCTGTAATGCTAAGGAGTGAGCTGCCCTGTATTTGTTGCTGTCGCCTTTGTTTTTGTGTGGCGTAATGCCTATGGAGTCACATATCTCCTGAGGAATGAAGCCTACCTTCCAACAGAGAAGGAGAAGGTCATAAAGGTGTGACAATAGATGGGGTTTTCTGTGCTTGAGCAGTTCAGCTGGGATTCTGTCCTTGTTGGGTGCCCTTTTGTTCACTAGGATGTTTATGCCCCTCTCAAGCTCAAGTGATGAAAGTTCTTCATCTAATTCATCCATGACAGGAAGCTACAGGAAAGCGTCAAGTGGGAATGGGAGATGTCCGATTCACATGAGCACAGCTCACAGTAATATTTGGACCAGTGGGACATTTGTTTACTTCTGTCTGTTCACCATCTGCCGACTTCAGGGGAGCATGGCAGGACCAAGCGCCCTCTTGATCCCTTTGTACATAGCTCAAAGATTTCCACTGAACAGGCAGTTTGGATTTCTTGATGCAAGTTGATCCAAAGTTTGTTTGCACAGTATCTCCATCTTTTGCACAGCTCTCTTGGCTACTTTCCAGTCATGCAATGTTTTAACTGTTGGGTTTATGTTGTGCATTATGTAAGCTTTGTTTTTTGTTTCAATGATAGATGTCATCTTAGTTGAGTTGGTCTCAAACCAGTCCTTGTTGCAAGTTCCACCTTTACCAAATGATGTTTCTGTCATCGATGATTGAGCTAGTGACTTCCATGTTCACCAATTCCAGCATCAGCACTTCCTGATAAACCTCTGGTGGATGGAAGTTGTTCTAGTGACGGTATGAAGTGCTGGTATCTGGCATCATTACTTGTACAAGTGCTGTTGATGTGTGGTGAGCCATCATGTTTGGAGCTGTGAAACTCTCAGGAGTCCACCTTCACTCTACTGCTGAGAAGAGCGTGGCTGGTATCGCAACCTGCACTGTGGTAGGTGCAGGTGTGGAGGACACTGGGCAGATCATGTCTTCTCTTGATGACCAGGTCTTGTTGGTGTCAATGTCCAGACCTTGGGTGACACCATGATACCTTGTGGCAATGTGTGCCAAGGAAGAAGATGTTGGTGATGGAGAGTTCACTCAGGAAACAAAACTCAAAAAGGTTTTGTCCACTATCATTGATCTTGCCTATCCCATGACGACCAAGGCATTTTGGCCATGAATCATTTTCTATCCCAACATTTGCACTGAAGTCACCCAAGATGAATAGCCTCTCATCATTTGGAATTGATATAATCCAGATAGGGACCAGTAACTTTTTGTTTAAAGTGGACAAAGTTTGAGATCCCAGGTACTTACTAAGAGAGAGCCACAAAATTCCACAGTTTGTAAAAAAACAAACTAAACTTTACTATACAAAGTCAGAAAAGTAAAACAATCTACAATATCGATCTTATACTTTAACATGAGGTACGTGTGAATTAACCTGCAAACTGTGGTCGAACACACTACACTGCACAATAAATGGCAGATGTGACCAAAACAGGTCCCACAGATTTCTCAGCAACCCACCCAGACATCAGTGTCCACTGAGTTACACAATCTCGTTAAAACTCTGTCTCCCTCATGACAAATTTCAAGTCTTCACTTTCGAAGATCAAGTCTCTAAATTCCTTCAAAAGCCACTCCAACTCAGACTGCCTCAATGACTGCTCACCTTCTGATGGTCCAACATCTTTTCCTGAGGCTGTTCCACTGGCTTCTTGATGCTTCACTCCAGCACCAATTCATGGGCACCACTCCAGTTCTTTAGCCATTTTGAGCAGTACATCACTGCTCCAAAGTGCCTTTTCAGATCCCAACGTGCCTTCTCAGACCCACCTGTATGGAGCCAGCACACAGAATCTCTGTCACTGTCTGACCCCCCTTCCTTTGCTCCTCTCCCAGTGGTTTCTCTCCTCCTTTGGATCCCCTTCTGAGTCCTCTTTTGGGCCAGTCCCCCAACTCTGGTGGTTCTCCTTTCTGTCATGGGCTCCCTTTTTATGGTGCCATACTGGATCCCATGATTGGTGTTTTCACATCATGCAGATGCACTACTGATGTCCAAAATGGCTGAGCTCTTTAAATGCCAAAAAAACTAGAAGGGAGCACATGTAGCCGGTCACCCTGCGTGCTCTGCATGTGCATCAAAACTCTTGGGCTTGCCAGGAAATGGAGTCTGCAGCCCTGAACAAGGCAAGTTCACATTTCTTAACAGAATGTTTCTCAGAATGTCACCTAGGAAGCCACAGAAATGCTTTTTGTCTGAGATGCCGGCATACAGGCTCATGCCTAGGTGCATATGATGTTGACCGCACCTCCAACAGATGATAGCCGCAGGGAGATACATAACTAGAAGCCATCAATATAAGATAGTCATCAAAAAATCCAAAAGGAAATTCGGAAGAAACCTCTTTACCCGAAGAGTGGTGAGAATGTGGAACTGTCTACCACAGGAAGTAGTTAAGGTGAATTCTATAGATGCATTTAAGGGGAAACTAGACAAGCTTTTGAGGGGAAAGGGAATAAATGGTACATTGAGGTAGGGAATGATGGGAGGAGACTTGAGTGGAGCATAAACGCCAGCATGTACTGGTTGGACTGAATGGCCTGTTTCTGTGCTGTATGTTCTATGTAATCCTTATAAACTTATGATGCTTAGAAGTTTAATTTGCTCTTAGTGCTGTGATTGAGTACTGTATTTTCTTCCTTTTTTAACATACTTGCAGAATATACAAGATATCTTTTGTGTTTTTAGTTCTCAGGTGTATGGCAAGTAAGACACAAGTGACCAGCTAAACAAAAGGTACCTCCAATAATCCACTGAACTATCCTGAAGGCTTTTCAATCCTGTAAAAAAAACCTCAGATACGAAGTCAAAAAATTTGCACATTCATTCAAGGAACAAGAGCCCAAAAGCCAGCTTTTACATTGGAGGTCCCACAAATTGTATAAGGGAACAGCACAAAGCCCTCTACAGAATGGTCACAGACCAATGAATCAGTCCAGTAAACAAGGTAATTTCAAAATTATTGTACTTTTATGTATAATTAACACATGTAAAGGGCAGAGTGCTAGCATATGTAATTAATAATTTGCACAGTAGAATTATTGCTCTTCTGTTCAGTAAAATAGTGTTATATACCTCAAATTTCACAGAGCAGATTTCATACCAATAATTATGAGCAAGATAACATATATTTAATGAACTTCACACTTCTTAAGATTACTCTTCTCCTGTGACAATCTTGATAAGAACAAATTCACTTTTTTAGTAAAATCTAAAGGTAATGTATATTTAAAAATATATATTTTTAATACCGTTTTAAATGAATCCACCTATAACCACAGGAAGCATTGGTTAATGTGCTTGTCTTGAGGCTGACCAGCGTAATGGGCTTCACATTGTAGGCAAACAGAAGTAAGATCTGAAAAAAACACTATTTTAAGTTTTTTGCTGTCCTCATTCATAGATGATATTTACAATGTAATAAAAAAATCACCCCTTGTTAAATTCTTTGAAAACAGTATCATCTTATAACTGGTGGTGTAGGTTATATTTTCCAATCAACTTCACAGTCGTATATTTTGTTGCATGCCCACATCTCACAAGGTGCCATTCAGACTGGGTGCAGTATTTTGGGATATTTACCCACATGGCCTGAAGGTTTTTAATTCGTGTAGTGATATTGCTATAGTGATGCAGTCCAGCTTACAAAAGGCCACTTTAGTGTACTCTTGGAGAAAAGCAACTTTACATGTTGCAGAATGTCAGTTTATTTAGTGCATTGTAATGCTGGTGGAATGTGTTTGTCTAGTTTGACCAGAGTGCTTTGAAGTGTCCTTTGTAACTAAAGCCGAAGATAGATAAGGGTAGAAGCCTGAGGCATCAGCTCAGCTGCTTGAGATTTTAAAAGCTAACTATCTACTCCCATGAGGTAAAAACAAAAAACTGCAGATGCTGGAAATCCAAAACAAAAACAGAATTACCTGGAAAAACTCAGCAGGTCTGGCAGCATCGGCGGAGAAGAAAAGAGTTGACGTTTCAAGGCCTCATGACCCTTCAACAGAAGTGCTGTTGAAGGGTCATGAGGACTCGAAAAGTCAATTCTTTTCTTCTCTGCCGATGCTGCCAGACCTGCTGAGTTTTTCCAGGTAATTCTGTTTTTGTTTCTACTCCCATGACCCTGATGAAATTTCAGAATTAGAGATTCCTTTGCCACATACAGCCAACGTGGTTTTAGTGGGCAGGAATTTACCACCCATGGGCTGGCACACACCCGAGCTGATCGGCCATAAAATAGCACACGATGACGTCGGGTAAAGGTCCCGATGTCATTGCGCACTTGCGCAATATTTCGGTTGGCGGGCGCACATGATAGCCAGCCATGCCCACTGACAATTAAAAGACCTATTAAGGCCATTAATCAATTAATTTAAACCTATTTTTCACTGCGCGTCCAACCTTAGGTTGGAGGGCAGGTGAATCGGCCAGGCAATCTTTGGATTTTTTGGGAAACCTCATCCATGGATGGGATGAGATTTCCAACATTAATTTTTAAAAATGAAATTTTTTGACATAATCTTTATAATGTTTACGTTCATGTCAGTGAATCCTATGTGGGGACATGTTTTGCACATTTTCAGATTCTTTCATTTTTATTTTAATATTCATCAGCTCCCTGAAGCAGCTCCCTGCTGGCCGTTAATTGACCAACCAGTGTAAAATTGTGGTCAGTGGATGATCGCAGGTGGTGGACCGTTTCCCAGCTGCTCCTGGACCCACCCGCTTGACCGCCCAAAAATCTTGCCCAATGTTTCCTGGTGCAGCACCTCCAAGCAGGGAAATATGGCAATGAACTTCCCTTATAATGGTTACATTTAAGGGTTCCCAAGGCAGCCAAGCATGACTTTGATTGTTTCTTGGATCTTGCATCACAAATCATTGGTCTTACCATTCAGGATATATGGTCCAAATGTGTGTATATGGCCAAGCATTAATGAAGTCAACATTGCAGTTATTACTACTGAAACTCTTTGCTGCAAGGCACACACATCCATCACAAACATTCCTCCAATGCTACAGTTAACATTTCGAGTCCATATGACTCTTCAACAGAACTAAGGAAAAATAGAAAAGAGGTGAAATATAAGCTGATTTAAGGGGGGGGTGGTGGGTGGGACAGGTAGAGCTGGATAGAGGGCCAGTGATAGGTGGAGATTGCCAAAAGATGTCATAGACAAAAGGACAAAGAGGTGTTGACAGTGGTGATATTAGCTAAGAAATGTGCTAATGTTGACATTAACGGTAGAAAGCAGGACAAGCAAGGTACAGATAGCCCTAGTGGGGGTGGGGTGGGGGGAAGGGATTGAAATAGGCTAAAAGGTAGAGATAAAACAATGGATGGAAATACACTTAAAAATAATGAAAATAGGTGGGAAAAGAAAAATGTATATAAATTATTGGAAAAGGGGGATCAGAAAGGGGGTGGGGATGGAGGAGAGAGTTCATGATCTAAAGTTGTTGAACTCAATATTCAGTCCAGAAGGCTGTAAAGTGCCTAGTCGGAAGATGAGGTGCTGTTCCTCCAGTTTGCGTTGAGCTTCACTGGAACATTGTAGCAGGCCAAGGACGGATATGTGGGCATGAGAGCAGGGTGGTGTGTTGAAATGGCAAGCGACAGGGAGGTCTGGGTCATGCTTGCGGACAGACCGAAGGTGTTCTGCAAAGCGGTCACCCAGTCAGCGTTTGGTCTCTCCAATGTAGAGGAAACCATATTGGGAGCAGCGAATGCAGTAGACTAAATTGAGGGAAGTGCAAGGGAAATGCTGCTTCACTTGAAAGGAGTGTTTGGGCCCTTGGACGGTGAGGAGGGGGGAAGTAAAGGGACAGGTGTTGAATGTTCTGCGGTTGCATGGGAAGGTGCTGTGGGAGGATGTTGAGATGTAGGGGTGATGGAGGAGTGGACCAGTTTGTCCCGGTGTTGGCATCATGCTGGAGTTGGTGGAAATGGCGGAGGATGATCCTTTGAATGTGAAGGCTGGTGGGGTGATAAGTGAGGGCAAGGGGGACCCTATCATGTTTCTGGGAGGGAGAGGAAGGTGTGAGGGCAGATGCGTGGGAGATAGGCCAGACACGGTTGATGGCCCTGTCAACCACCGTGGGTGGAAAACCTCGGTTAAGGAAGAAGGAAGACATATCAGAGGAACTGTTTTTGAAAATGGCATCATCAAAACAGATGCGATGGGATGGAGTCCTTACAGGAAGTGGGGTGTGAGGAGCTGTGGACAAGGTAGCTGTGGGAGTCGGTAGGCTTGTAATAAATGTTGGTGGACAGTCCATCACCAGAAATTGAGACAGAGGGTCAAGGAAGGGAAGGGAAGTGTCAGTGATGAACCATGCGAAAATGATGGAGGGGTGGAAATTGGAAGCAAAATTAATCAATTTTCCCAGGTCCAGACAAGAGCATGAAGCAGTACTGAAGCAGTCATTGATGTACCGGAGAAACAGTTGTGGGAGGGGGCCAGAGTAGGACTGGAACAAGGAATGTTCCACATTCCCCATAAAGAGACAGGAAAATCTGGGGCCCATGCTGGTACCCATTGCAACACCTTTTATTTGGAGGAAATGAGAGGAGTTTAAGGAGGAATTGTTCAGTGTGAGAACAAGTTCAGCCAGACGGAGGAGAGGAGTGGTGGATGGGGATTGTTCAGGCCTCTGTTCGAGGAAGAAGCAGAGACCCCTCAGACTATCCCCGGTGGGGGATGGAGGTGTAGAGGGATTGGACGTCCATGGTGAAGAGGAGGCAGTTGGGGCCAGGGAACAGGAAATTGTTGATATGATGTAGGGTGTCAGAGGAATCACGGATGTAGGTGGGAAGAGACTGGACAAGGGAAGAAAGAATGGAGTCAAGATAGCAAGAAATGAGTTCAGTGGGGTAGGAACAGGCTGACACGATCGGTCTGCCGGAACAGTCCTGTTTGTGGATTTTGGGTAGGAGGTAGAAGCGGGCCATCCGAGGTTGGAAGACTATGAGGTTGGAAGCTGTGGAAGGAAGATCTCCAGAGGAGATGAGGTCAGTGACAGTCCTAGAAACAATGGTTTGATGTTCAGTGGTGGGGTCATGGTCTAGGGGGAGGTAGGAGGAAGTGTCTGTGAGTTGATACTCAGCCTCTGTGAGATAGAGGTCAGTGTGCCAGACAATAACAGTACCACCTTTGTCAGCAGGTTTGATGACAATGTCAGGGTTGGACCTGAGAGAACGGAGTGCAGCAAGTTCAGAGAGAGACAGGTTACAGTGGGTGAGAGGAGCAGAGAAATTGAGACGACTGATGTCACGCCGACAGTTCTCAATGAAAAGATCAAGAGCAGGTAAGAATCCAGAGGGAGGGGTCCAGATGGAGGGAGAATATTGGAGGCAGGTAAAACATTGGAGAGACCAAACGCAGACTGGGTGACCGCTTTGCGGAACACCTTTGGTCTGTCCGCAAGCATGACCCAGACCTCCCTGTCGCTTGCCATTTCAACACACCACCCTACTCTCATGCCCACATGTCCATCCTTGGCCTGCTGCAATGTTCCAGTGGAGCTCAACGCAAACTGGAGGAACAGCACTTCATCTTCTGACTAGGCACTTTACAGCCTTCTGGACTGAATATTGAGTTCAACAACTTTAGATCATGAACCCTCTCCTCCATCCTCACCCCCTTTCCAATCTCCCTTTTTCCAATAATTTATATATATTTTTCTTATCCCACCTATTTTCATTATTTTTAAATGTATTGCCATCCATTGTTTTATCTCTACCTTTTAGCCTATTTCAATCCCTTCCCCCCACCCCACCCCCACTAGGGCTATCTGTACCTTGCTTGTCCTGCTTTCTACCGTTAATGTCACCATTAGCACATTTCTTAGCTAATATCACCACCGTCAACAGCACTTTGTCCTTTTGTCTATGACATCTTTTGGTTATCTTCACCTATCACTGGCCCTCTATCCAGTTCTACCTGTCCCACCCCCCCTTAAACCAGCTTATATTTCACCTCTTTTCTATTTTTCCTTAGTTCTGTTGAAGAGTCATACGGACTCGAAACGTTAACTGTGCTCCTCTCCGCAGATGCTGTCAGACCTGCTGAGTTTTTCCATGGTATTTTTGGTTTTGTTTTGGATTTCCAGCATCCACAGTTTTTTGCTTTTATTCATCCAATGCTATTCATGTAAAGCCAACATTTCAAGCGCTCCTATCAACCTCAGTTGGAAGCAATACACTAAGTGTAAGATAAAAAGGCAAGACACAAGAACTTGCTGCACACAAGACCTTGATCTACAATGGGCAATCATCACTAGTTGCCTCTAATAAATAAAAACAATGTCAGAAATAGTCAGTAGGTCAGTCAGCATCTGTGGCGAGAGAAACATTTCAGGTGTATGACCTTTTGTCAAAACTGGGAAAGATTGGAAATGTAACATGATTTAAGTGAGTGAAATAGGGAAGAACGGAAAAAGAACTGTGATAGGGTGGCAGACAAGAAGGATTAACTGACAAGAGAACTTGTTGTGCAGGACCAAAGGGAGTGGTGATGGGGCAAGTAAAGAAACAAAATATGTGTCTAAAAGAGCTGTGAATGGCAGGCAATTAGCAGATGCCATCTAAAAAGCAAAAATGAGAAAAATGAGAGTAAAACCAAAACATGCAAAAGAAAGAGACAAAATGGTAGCAGAAATTGCAGTCTGAAATTGTTGAACTCAGAGTCCTTAAGGCTATAACATGCCTAATTGAAAGATGCAGTGCTGTTCCTCAAGCTTACATTGGGCTTCACTGGCGTACTACAGAAAGTTGAGCGCAAAGAGGTCAGCATAAGAGGAAAGTTGAGGAATAACATGATAGGCAACTGGAAGCTTGGGGGCACACTTGTGGCTGAATGAGGTGATCTACAAAATAGTCCCCAGTGTGCATTTGGTATCCACATTGTAAAGCATGGCCACATTGTGAGCAGCAAATAGAGTTTATTAAATTGAAAGAAACACACAAAATACTGTTTCACCTGAAAGCTGTGTTTGGGGACATGGATGGTGAGGAGGCAGGAGGTAAAAGGGTGTGTGCTGTATCCTCTGCACTTGAGTGGAAAGGTGCTGGGGAAGGAAAGGGATGTTGGGGTGACTGTGAAGTGGGCCAGTGTGTTGTGGAGGGAACAGTCCTTTCGCAATGTTGAAAGAGGAAGGGACGGGAAGATGCGTTTGATGGTGGCATCACATTGGAGGTGAGCAAAATTGTGGAAAATGACCTGTTGAATACAGAGGCTGGTGGGGCAAAAGGTGAGGAACAGATGAGGTGATCAAGGGTCTAGGAGGGTGACGGTGAGAGCAAAAGTGCGGGAAATGGGACAGACCTAGTCAAGGGCTCTGTCAATTACAGTTGGTTGAGGAAAAAGAGATATCCAAAACGTTGGTAGGGAAGATTGCATCATCCGAACAGATATGACAGAAATGGAGAAACTGGGAGAATGGATGAGACTCCATGCGGGATCTAGAGTGTGAGTCAAAGTAGCTGTGGGAGTCCATGGGCTGAATTATCAGAAAGCAAAATACTGCAGATGCTGGAAATCCAAAATAAAAAAACAGAAAATGCTGGAAATACTCAGCAGGTAAGGCAGCATCTGTGGAGAGAGAAACAATTAATGTTTCAGGTCAATGATCTTTTATCAGAACTAGGAAAAGTTAATGATGTGATAAAAGTTGAACAAGGATTGGGTGGGACAAGGACAAAGGAAGGTCTGTGATAGGTGGAAGACAGGAGAGATTGAATGACAGAAGAGTTAGTTCTCCAGGGCCAATGGGGCAAGAAAGAAACACAAGGGGCAGAATTTTACAGCCCCGTTTCAGCGGGGACGGGGCCGTAAAATGCAGCCGGCCATTATAAATGCCATTGACGACAGCAGGAACGTAAAATCCTGCTGTTGTAAAGTTCTGCCCAAGATGTGCCTGGAACAGGTACACTTACAAGGTTTACTTACAAAATTCTTTTGCAAACAGCTCGCCAGACATAGTTGGCTATTTGTATGCTGTTTTGCACCTAGTTATTACCTTCTGGGTTTCACAACTTGTAGGAGGTACTGCCAGAGCTGGCAGATACCATTGGACACGTAGCTCTTTTTCTGTAGAATATACTGCTACGCTCATTCTGGGAGTAAGTTGACCAGTGTAACTGCTCCCTGGCGTTGTTAGAACAAATTCTCCAAATACACTTGTATAAATCTGCAACATACAAAATTATTAATTAACATCTAATTAATAAAGACTTAAAATTTGATGACTCTGCTCACGTTTGGAATTTAGCAACAGGAAAATACCATAGTGGTAATATTAAACACAGCTCTTAATTGTTTTACAACAGTTGATGTAATCTTTACAATGGCTGGAAGCAAATACTGGAAATTACAGGCCTCTAAGCTTTTTTTCATTCACGGGATGTGGGCGTCGCTGAATAGCCCAGCATTTATTTGCCCATCCCTAATTGCCCTTGAGAAGGTGGTGTGCCTTATTAAATTATTGTAGTCCATGTGGTGTAGGGTACAGCCGCAGTGCTCTTGGGCAGGGAGTTCCAACAGTAAAGGAATGGGGATATTGTTTCAAGTCAGGATAGTGCATGGCATGGAGAGGAACTTATACGTGGTGATGTTCCCAAGTATCTTCTGCCCTTGTCTTTTTAGGTGGTAGAGGCTGCGGTTTGGAAGGTGCTGTCGAAGGAGCCTTGGTGAGTTGCTGCAGTGCATCTTGTAAATGATACATACTGTTGCCACTGTTCGTCGATAGTGAAAAGAGTAAATGTTTAAGGTAGTGGATGGGGTACCAATCAAGTGGGATGGTGTTGAGCTGCTTGAGTGTTGCTGGAGCTGCACTTTGCAATTTATAAAACACTTTAGCCAAGTCTTCATTTTGCAGACTATAAATGTAGACAATTTAATTTCTTATTTGGGAGGGTCTGCAGTGCAAGTCATTCAGACACTTTTAATCTCATCAGTTCTGAGGTCTGAATGCCAATTCTGTGTCAGAATCTATGAAGCAAGGCAAGACTTAGTGAAGATAACTTCTTAAATAATAGATTTTTTCAGGCTCCAGTTTGGGTTTGTTGTCTTTCTTTAAAGTTTTAACTCAGTGATCAAATAAGTTATTTGAAGCAATCTCTTCTAATCAGGGCACGAATTGGTGCACAGTATTTTATCTTAGCAGCTGAGAGTGTATAATAGGCTAGATTGTACAAGAGCAATGGAAGTAACTAGCCTGATGGGCTGAATGGCCTTTTCTTAATTTGTCTGTCTGATGACACTGACTATGCATCTATAGCAAACAGTTATAATGAACTAAATCATAATAAATAACATCACAGGAAGTGCTATTTGACCACTAATACTCTTTATTGGTTTGGTACTGAAAATTTATGTACCCTTTATATGCCATTCAGCAAGTCTTTAGAAAATTTACCATAAAATACTAGAAAAGTAAACTTTACCTCAGGGTTGAAATCCGGGAATCTGAGACTGCCATCGAACATTTCATATAGGATAATAGGAATATGCTCAACACTGCACCCAATTTTATATGCAGGTAGGTGGGTCTTCAAAAATTTATGCATCAGTTCCAGACGTAGACAAATGCCTGTGTTAAATACGGGTGTACGAATTCCATCTTCAACGCCATTTATCGCATACTTCAAGAAATCTATATCAACTGAAAGAAAAATATTTAAGGATTCAGTTTTAAAATACAAATCTGAAAAATCTCAAGTATTCATAACTAAAGACCCTTTGCTCCACAATAATAAACTTACAGTAAACCCATGACTGGTGTCAATTGATATACTTTTGGAACCGTAATAAATTGTTACATCGCCCTATTTTTAACCTGCAATACAAACTGAATATTATATTCACTAGCCTCTTTGAACCAACAACATAATCTAACAGGTGAGAACATCAGAATAAATTTAAAATATTGGGAGCCACATGATGTAAACAAAATGAATGAATAGTTTTAAGGCAGGGCCAGCATTTATTGTCCATCCCTAATTGCCCTTGAGATGGTGGCAGTGACTAGTCTTCTTAAACCGCTGCAGTCCATGTGCTATAGGTACACCCACAGTGCTGTTAGGAAGGGAGTTCGAGGATTTTGACCCAGCGATGGTGACGAAATGGTGACCTATTTCCAAGTCAGGATGGTGTCGCTGGTGATGGTGTTCCCATGTGCCTGCTGCCCTTGTCCATCTAGATGGTAGAGGGTGCGGGTTTGAAAAGCACTGTCAAAGGAGTCTTGACTTCTCAATGTCAAGGAGAGATGGTTAGACTGTCTCTCTCATTGGATTGGTCATTGTGACAGCAATATTCCTTAAATAGGCAAAGGAAGTAGGGTTGGAAGGGGTGGGGACGTGTTGGCAAGTGACATATGGAAGTGGTTGAAGATGACCTTGGAATTCAAGAAAATGGAAGTAGCTAGGGGTTTAGAGAGTGGTAATGAAGGTAGGAGAGTCTAAAGCAGCTGGGAGTGTTTTCCTAAGAGCAGAGGTGATTAAAGAGATGTTCAAAATTATACGTGGTTTAAATAGTGCAGATATAAGGAAGAAGGATGGTCAGTAACCCAAGGGAACAGATTTAAGATATGAAACAGACGGTATGAGGAAAAATTTTAAGCAATGAGTTGCTATGATCTGGAATGTATTGAAAAGGTTAGAGTCAAAAGGCAATTGGATGTTTATGTGAATAAGAAAAACTTTGTAGGACTATGGGGAAAGAAGAGGGGAGTGAGACTAATTAGATAGGTCTTTCAAAGAGCCAGCAGAGGCGTTTCTTGAAGCTTCTTTAAGTGTTTTATGCTTCTTAGAGAATTGATATGGAGGGAACTGTTTAAGGAGGACAGAGTGGCAGTCAATACACAGAAGAAATGGCAGGGGCATCTGAGATGGAGATTGAAATCACTGAAGATGAGGAATTGCTCAGCAGAGAAGATGAAGGAGGAAAGAAGGGGGGATAGCTGGGTGGGAAACAGAGGTGCTGAGAGCTAAAACACTATTGCAGATGTTTGGTTAAGGCAGGTGCTGGAAAATGTAACTAGGCAGAAAGACTTTGTTCAGGGCAAGGTAGTCATAACCCACGAGGCAAGATTCAGACAAAACCAGGTTGTGAATGTCAACATCCACGATGAGGTAATAGCCTTATTTTAAGTGAGTGACCCTTCTGGAGGTGGCATGATTGGGCCATGGAATGGGAGAAAATGGAAATAAGGGCCCAGAAGGGCCAAGGGGAAAAAACACAATTTTGTTACAAACTGTAAACTACACTAGCATACTCTACACAATTGCACTTGTAGATAATTTCCATTTTTAACATCCGTTATATCTAGGGACGATTGTTCAATTAGTGCTGAATAATGAAAAGCTTAGGGTTACAAATTCATGGCCAGTAATGGAAGCAATAAAGTGAACTTACAGGGCTCATAAATGCACTAAGTTATGTTATCAAAAAGAGAACATTTTAACTTGATCAGTTTGGGCTAGAATGCTCATATTAATCAAGACAAACTCACAGAAAAACAGCAGATGAAACTGAGACCAAATTAGAAAAAGAACATTTGCCCATGAAATCAGTTGAATTCATAATGTGTACTGGAGCTATTTATAGCTTTGCCTAATGAAAATAAAGGAGTTTGAAAATAGTCTCATTATATTTATTAATGAATTAACAATGTTTTCTCCACCT
The DNA here is from genome assembly GCF_017639515.1 of Carcharodon carcharias. Taxonomy (NCBI): domain Eukaryota; kingdom Metazoa; phylum Chordata; class Chondrichthyes; order Lamniformes; family Lamnidae; genus Carcharodon; species Carcharodon carcharias. The sequence continues at coordinate 81,554,365 of NC_054479.1, forward strand.
ACCTCCATGTATTTGTGCTTCAGAAGGCTCAGTAAAAGGAATCTTGAGATCAGGATATTCTGGCCCTTCAGCCATCACATTTTCAGCCATATTTCGAACTAAGAAGAAGTAAACACTAAATTAATCTTTAAATTATCAACTATATTCAAAATCAAAACAAAAACTATTTATTGTCAAACTTAACAGTCACCATTCCTAGAAATTACTTATTATGAATACCGTAGCCAATCCAACCAATGTCCTTTTATCTGTTTGATACTGGTAAATAGGATGAAACAGTGTGATCCTACACTGGCTCGATCTACAAAATTAGAAAAATGGAAATTTGGGTGGAGGGGGTGTGGTTGGGTGTTTTTTAAACTTTTTGAAACTCAGCCAAGCATTCAGAATTACCTCAGCTGTAATAACAGCCCCTTGGGAAATATCAACAAAACACTCTAAAGAAATAGCAGGAACAGAAGAAATGTTTTTACTAACCTATATCAGATGGCCAGTCAATCAAAACAGTCCAGCAGAATGTTTTATTCATTCAAAGTGACAGACTCAGCCTGTTTTTTTTCATGTTTAAAGGGTTGGGGATTTAAGTAACTTAAGATCATGACACTTAATCAGACCTTATCCACCCTTCAGGAATATTTACATCTACTCAATAAATGCGTGATTCCCACACTGTGGGTTGAAACCACAGAACAGAACTGACCCCTTCATATTATTAGTCCAACTGAGAAAACACATTTCACAGGTATAAGTTACACTATCCTTTACATAGATATTCAATTTTCCCAGGATCAATCCAAGAGTTTATTTCCATTCTTTCCTTTTCTCAGCCTGGTAACTTACAATCTTAGAACTGCATTTCACAGTGCGGTTTTCTATTCTTCGAGACTCTCTCTCTAGCCCAAGTTAGGTGACTCTTCTAACCTCATTTTAACTCTCCACGAATTTGGTCTTTTCAAACAAACTGTGAGCTTCCACCTGTATTCCTGTGCAGCAAACCTTGGAGACTTTTTGGCCTCCAGCTGCTCCCTGTCTCCTCAGGATTCCACAAGAAAGCTCACAACACTGATATTCTAGAAAAGCCAGTAACCTGATCATCATAATGGTCTCCCCTGCATCCTTTCCCATGTCAATGTGAATCATTTGGACCATGTATCTAGGTCGAAATGCTGATTAGCTATTCTTGGGAGTCCAATTCTCATTCATCCTGGAACTAAGTGGACTGTTTAAAGTACAACTATTTACAACCTGATATTCTCAACACTTTCATGACTTTGGAGACTTACAGTCTCCACTGTTAGCACACAAGCTGCTGCCATTGTCTCCCAAGCCTTGTACCTTATTCTTAGTAAAACAATCTAAGCCTTCCTCTGATCTCTAACAATCAAACTACTCAGGCTTACTGTCAGGCCAACTTGGAAACAGGTCACATAACCCCCTACATTTTACCTTAAATGTAACGCCACAACCCAAAAACTTACAATTATAAGTGTTATAAGGTTGTTAACAAAGCCAAAACAGGGTCTGTTTGAATTCAGCTCTAATTTAAAATAGCCCTGCTGTGTTTAAGTTTCCTGCCTGTGTGAATCATGCCCAGCACCCTTCTCCTGATGGCAAACATAGGATCTGTTGGACATGGGGGTGGGACTTGCACATCCTGGTGCCACCTGCCATTTTTAAAGGTTTCTGGAGTTGGCCAGACTCCGTGACCTTAGACCTGCTACAAACCTCACATCCACATCTTGCATCACTTTATCCCCTAGATTTGATAATTAATTGAAGACTGTTTGTAATTGTATGACAGGCAAACTATTTGGCTTTAGTTTTTATACTAATTAATTGATCACTACAGTATTTCCTCTATATTTCCTTTACTCTTCCTCCACAGTTGATTAAGTTAAATCAAAATAAAAGCTTACCAGTAGTGTCATCCCACATGACATCTTGACCTGTGGTGTCACTTCTCAATATTTTTGTTTTTTTCCTTCCTAATCAATTTATGCTCACAGACCAGAATTTACTATTCCTTGTTATGACACAGCAGTTGCTAAAGGCTGAGTCATTTAAAATCCCAAACTTTAAGTAACTGTCATAACCTATATTTTCAATTGATATGTTTGAGATGCAGCTCTGAATTTAGAGTTGAAACCACCAAGCTCCAGAGGTTTTTTATATAAATTAAATTAAACATTTATTAATTTTACAAGGCATTAAACAAATGCACATCTTCAAATTACTACCATAATGACTATTAAACAAATCCCCAAATTAATCACTCCTAAAATCTTCAGCAAGGCAACAATAACCCATAGACTTTAAACAGGCACCCAGGCAAAGTACATTTTATCTTACGAATTCAAAAATGAGGTTCCTTTCAATTTATTTCCTTTGCAGACAGTTGTAGGCTTACAAGTGCTTAGATCTCACATGCCTCTAACTTCCACACACAAAACTCTTCTGTATATACCTAGCCTTCTCTTTGAATGCAAATCCTCATTGTATTACCAGGCCCTTTGAACTCCACCTCTTCTAACAATAAAACCCTTTTCATAGTACCAATTTTATTGGTGATATAAACGTATTGCTTGGTGTCTCCTAATTAGGTGCAAAAATTCACCCCCCACTCTTTGAATTGTTTATTCAATGCAAAACGCACCCTTTACCTTAACAAAAACAAAAATACCTGGAAAAACTCAGCAGGTCTGGCAGCATCTGCGGAGAGGAGCACAGTTAATGTTTCGAGTCTACATGACTCTTCAACAGAACTAAGAAAAAATAGAAAAGAGGTGAAATATAAGCTGGTTTAAGGGGGAGGGTGGGACAAGAAGAGCTGGATAGAGGGCAAGTGATAGGTGGAGATAACCAAAAGATGTCACAGACAAAAGGACAAAGATGTGTTGAAGGTGCTGATATTATCTAAAGGAATGTGCTAATTCAGGGTAGAAAGCAAGATGAGCGAGATACAGATGGCCTTAGTGGGGGTGGAGTGGGGTGAAGGAATCGAAAAAGTCTAAAAGGTAGAGATAAAACAATGGATGGAAATACATTTAAAAATAATGGAAATAGGTGGGAAGAGAAAAACTTGTTGCTCCCAAGGTGGATTCCTCTACATCGGAGAGACCAAACGCTGACTGGGTGACCGCTTTGCAGAACACCTTCGGTCTGTCCTCAAGCATTACCCAGACCTCCCTGTCGCTTGCCATTTCAACACACCACCCTGCTCTCATGCCCACATGTCCGTCCTCGGCTTGCTGCATTGTTCCAGTGAAGCTCAATGCAAACTGGAGGAACAGCACCTCATCTTCCGACTAGGCACTTTACAGCCTTCCGGACTGAATATTGAGTTCAACAACTTTAGATCATGAACTCTCTCCTCCATCCCCACCCCCTTTCTGATTTTCCCCTTCCTTTTTGTTTTTTTCAATAATTTATATAGATTATTCTTTTCCCACCTATTTCCATTATTTTTAAATGTATTTCCATCCATTGTTTTATCCCTACCTTTTAGCCTTTTTTGATTTCTTCACCCCACACCACCCCCACTAGGGCTATCTGTGCCTTGCTCATCCTGCTTTCTACCCTGAATTAGCACATTCTTTTAGATAATATCACCACCTTCAACACCTCTTTGTCCTTTTGTTTGTGACATCTTTTGGTTATCTCCACCTATCACTGGCCCTCTATCCAGCTCTTCTTGTCCCACCCCCACCCCCTTCAACCAGCTTATATTTCACCTCTTTTCTATTTTTCCTTAGTTCCGTTGAAGATCATGCAGACTTGAAACGTTAACTGTGTTCCTCTCTGCAGATGCTGCCAGACATGCTGAGTTTTTCCAGGTATTTTTGTTTTTGTTTTGGATTTCTGCAGTTTTTTTTTGCTTTTATCTTAGTGTTTGCACCCTTTACCTTGCTGTTAACATCTCAAAACTACCATATATCAAAGCACTAAGATAAAAGCAAAATACTGCGGATGCTGGAAATCTGAAACAAAAACAGAAAATGCTGGAAAAACTCAGCAGGTCTAATAGCATCTGTAGAGAGAGAAAAAAGTTAACATTTGAGTCCGTATGACTCTTCTTCAGAGCAAAAGAGTAGTAAAGATGTCATGAAATTTACACTGTTTAAGGGGGTGGAGCAGGTGAAGCTGGACAGCTGCCACCTCATCTTCCGATTAGGCACTTTACAGCCTTTCGGACTTAACATTGAGTTCAACAACTTCAGACCATGAGTTCTCTCCTCCATCCTCAGCCCCTTTTTATTCCCTTTTTTCAATATTCATTTTTATTTTTTATCCACATTTTTATTTACTTTCATTCCTTTTCATTGTTTTATCCTCACCTTGTATTTTTTATCCCACCACCGGCCCCTCCCCCCACCCCACACCCACAAGGGCCATTTGTCACTTGTTCATGTTGTTCTTTCCAGAGTACTAACCCTTGTCCTGCTATTATCACATTCTGCTTTCTGACCTTAATGCCATCATCAGCACCTCTACTAGCCAGTACCACTATCACTAACACCCCTTTGTCCTTTTGTCCATGACATTGCTGGCAATCTCTCCTTTGCCTCCACCTATCACTGGCCTCCAGCAAGATCTCTTCTAGGGTAAGAAGTGAACGAATCTCAAGATAAAACCATAACAGATGGTGGCAGCAGTGACTACATACAGAGGAACAGTGGAAAATGGTAGGAAATGCCTCAAGTGAAACTGAGCAACTGTGCAAAGCAGCAGGTGAAGTAAGTTCAAGGCCAACCCAGTAACCACACTGGGGATGACAAAATAATGAGGGCATCCCAGCAACTGGCAAGACAAGCAGCATGGGAAAAGACAACGTGAGAAATGGTTGCTACTTTGCACTACCAGAATCCTTTCAAAATATAGGGGGTCTCAGATAGGCTGAGCAATAGCAAAATTGACAGAGACATTTTACCCAGTACCGCAATGCCTCAGGTCTTGTGAGTAAAGAGAACAAAGATCAAGTTAGCAGTTTGTTATATGCTGTTGGGAGCACAGCAGACAATGTGCTGGCCAGACAGGAGGGGTGAACAAAGAAACAGCCTCCTACGAGGACGTCATTGGAGCCTTGGACATATACTTAGTCTTTATAAAAATATTGTCACTGAGAAGGCGAAATTTAATTGGCGCCGTCAAAAACAGAATTGACTTATTCATGAAGGAATTATAATGCTTAGCCAAATATTGACAGTATGGAACACTAAAAGATGACCTGATCAGAGATAAATCAGTCATTAGTGTTTTATATTATAATCCATCTGACTTCTTACAAAATTTAAGGAAAGCTGTACAACTGGCCAGACAGGCCGACAAGTGGAGGCAGAATAAGGCTTTTGTCAGAGATGTGAGGGAAGTTTCCCAAGAACAGCCTGATGAAGTCATTCAGTTTGTGGGTCATAAAACCAAAAGTATAGCAATGCAGCAACCAGGGAATGCCCTAAAAAGGCACCAAGTTCCATTTCCCAATGTCCCTGTTGTGGCAGGAAGAAGGTTCACAGGTGGGAAGAATGCCCCGCTGGAATTGCCATGGCTGTGGCAAGTTAAGCAATTTTAAAGTGGTCTGCCTTTCCAGGAAATCTGTGTTTTTAAGACAGAAGGAAAAATCTGTTAAAGGAACTTCCATTCAAGAAATTCAAGACCTTGACAACCAGGAACACATCTTCCTAGGAGAAATAAAAGAAAATAAAAAAACAGCATTGGAGTGCTGACATTGAAGTAAATCAGCATCCTACTGAATTCAAACTAGGGGAGGTGGAGTTGTAGTGGTATTGTCACTGGACTGTGTAATCTAGAGACCTAGGGTAGTGCTCTAGGGACCTGGGTTTGAATCCCACCACAGCAGATGGTGGAATTTGAATTCAGTAAAAATTCTGAAACTTAAAAATTTCTAATGATGACCATGAAACCACTGTTGATTGTTGTAAAAGCCCATCTGGCTCATTAATGCCCTTTAGAGAAGGAAACCTGGCCTACATGTGACTCCAGCCCCACAGCAATGTGGTTGACTCTTAAAAAATGCTCTCTGAAGGGCAATTAGGGATTGGCAATAAATGCTGGCTTAGCCAGATACCCACCTCCAATGAGTATATAAAAAAAGGAGCTGGTGTCTCAGTGTTATTTGACAGAGTTCCATGGCTGAATAAAATGACACGCAACCGTCTCCTACTTAACTCCAAGGTCCAGGGGATCAAGTTAAATGTTCAAGGCCAGCTAGATACAACACTGAAATGTAAAGATAGAGAAAATTCCGAAATCCAGAAATTATCCCTTTGTCTATTCACACCAAGGAAGGTCCCATGCCAACTTCTGAAAAGAGTCAGGAGTGAGATTAAGGCAATGCTGCAACAAGGGGTCATTTCACCTAAACCAACCACATAGTGTTCTGGTATGGTACCAGTCCCAGCTTCTAATGGCCTTGTTCGAATCTGCGTTGATCTAATACTCTTTAACAAGGCAGTTGAAAGAGAAATACATCCAATAACATAGGTAGATGGGAACTTGGCAAAACTTGTAAAAAGCACAATCTTCAGCAAACTTGACACCAGCAGTAGGTTTTGGCAGTTACCATTGGATCAATAGTCCAATTCCTTAAATACTTTTGTTTGCCCTTTGGGCGGTACTATTTTAACCGTTTGCCATTTCAGCCCCTGAAATATTCCAAAAGGACAATGTCCAATATCCTGCAGGACACTGACCAAGTTATATGCCACATGAATGACATCTTGATCCATGGGTCGTCAAAACAGGAACATAGCAAACAAGTCAGGGAAGTCTTATTCATGCTGCAAAAGGCTTGACGCTCAATGACAAATGTGAGTTTTCTAGGCCACGTTATCCAAACAATTGGGATTACTGCAGACCCAGAGAAAATGAAGGCAATGAAGGAATTCCTGCCACCTAGAAATGTAACAGCCACAAAGTTTTATGAGCATGATCAACCAACCAGGCAAATTCCTGACTCACTTAACCCAGATAAATGAACCTCTCAGACATCTGTTCCAACAGGACCAGGTATGGTTGCTGGACTGAGCCACAGCAGCAGTCATTTGAAAAAAATTCAAATGATGCTAACATCCTCAGAGGTCCTAGCCCACTATGACCCAGAACTTCCCACCATTGTGGCAGCTGATGCTGATCTGGGAGCAGTGCTATATTTTTAAAAATTTTAAAAATTCATTTGTGGGATGTGGGCATCATTGGCTAAGCCAGTATTTATTGCCCATCCTAGTTGCCCTTCTCAGAGGGCTTTTTTCTGTGGGCCTGGAGTTACATGTAGGCCAAACCAGGTAAGGACGGCAGATTTCCTTCCCTAAAGGACATTAGTGAAACAGATGGGTTTTTATGACAATTGACAATGGTTTCATAGTCATCATTAGACTTTCAATTCCAGATTTTTATTGAATTCAAATTTCACCATCTGCTGTAGTGGGATTAAAACTTGAGTCCCCAGAGCATTACCCTGGGTTCTCTGGATTACCGGTCCAGTGACAATACCACTATGCCACCACCTCCCAGGTCCAAAGTGATGGCAAGAGAAGACCTGTTTACTACTGTAATGACACAGCAGCTGGTAAAGGCTGAGTTATTAAAAAATCCCAGTGGGAAACTTTAAATAACTGTCATAACCTATATTTTCAACTGGTACATTTGAGATGCAGCTCTGAATTCAGAAATGAAATTAGCGAACCTCCAGAGGTTTTATATATAAATTAAATTAAACATTTATTAATTTAACAAGGAATTACTACAAATTACTACCATAATAATTTTTAAACAAATCCCCAAATTAATCATTCTGAGATAAATCTTCAGCAAGGCAAAACTAACCCTTAGACTTTAAACAGGCACCAGGCAAAGCACATTTTAATCCTACAAATTCAAAATGAGGTCCCGTGCAATTTGGTTCCTTTGCACCATTGTAGGCTTACAGGTGGCTTAGATCTTACATGTCTCTAACTTCCACACACAAAACTCTTCTGTATATACCTAGCCTTCCCTTTGAATACAAATTCTCATTGTATCACCAGGCCCTTTGAACTCCACTTTTTCTAACAATAAAACCACTTTCATAGTACCAATTTTATTAGTAATATAAACATATTGCTTGGTGTCTCCTAGCTAGGTGCAAGATTTCACCTCCCAGTCTTTGAATGGTTTATTCAACAAAATGCAAATGTACCCTCTACTTTACTGTTTAACATCTCAAAACTACTATACATCAAAGTACCCAGACCAGCTGGCTTTAATTCAAGACACACACTCTCACCCAAAGACACAGAGAAGTCCAATTTAAAATAATTTCCAATAACATTATATACATCAATATCTTCATGACACTACACAGCCAGGTTATTAACCAAGATGAAACTGTGCTGTGCTGTGATCAAAAAGGAAGACCTTGCAGCAACTTGGGCTTTTGAGACATTCTCTGATTATGTAACGGGGGTGCACTTTCAGATTGAGACCAATCACAAGTCATTAGTAACATTGTTGAACATGAAGGAAACTTCAAAGATGCAATCCAGTATTCAGTAATTCCGATTTCGATTCATGTGACACAAAGCTACTACAGAGTACATACAGGGTAAATATCAGAACACGGCTGATATACTGTATATTATCACTGTCTGATAATGGAGAACAATTCATTAATGAGTGCTTTCAATCCTTTGCATGGTTGTATGGATTTGTACATGCCAGACACTCCCAAAGGTAACCACAGGCTAATGGAGAATCTGAGGAATTTGCACCCTCAAAGACCTCTTGAAAAAGAATGATGTCCTTGAGCTCGGTCTGTTTAGTTATTGTTTGACATCATTACATGATGGGTTTGCCCCATGTGAGCTTTTGATGGGCCACAGGATAAAGACCCAACTTCCTTACTTCCTTCCTTGCCCCACACCTTACTAGGGTGGAAGACAATCATCATACTAGGAAGAAGCCAACCAACCGAGTGGAATCCAGCTCGTACATTTAAGCAGAGGCATAGGGCTCAAGAGCTACCGATCCTTGGTATGGATCAGAGACCAGATCCAGGCAGCAGTAATTGTGAAGTTATAGCAAAATTGATCATATCTGATCAAGACACAGACAGGCATCATCTGTAGGAACAAATTTGTCCTAATCTCAATGGACAGAACACCATTAACAGCATGGGCAGAGTCCCCTGCACCTCAAGAGAACATCACATCTGCAGAATCACAAATGAGGGAAACCTGAAGTGACAACCCCCATGAACTGACTTCAGAACAATAGGATTCCCATCTACCTCAGAAGTAGCTCCACAACCATTCAGGAAGACTGATCAAACCACCAAAGAGATTTTCCCTCTAAGAGAAGAGACTCTTAGGTGTATGGGAATGTGTGTATAAAAGTAAACGGTTAGCTATAATGATAGCTTCTTACACACATGCTCAGTAGCTATATCACAGTGATGTCACTCACCCAGAGAAGATGACTGAGAAGCATTTTGGAGAGTAGCTGCAGCTATTCTTGGTCTTGTTTAGTCTTTGTAAATAGTATGTAAATAAATGTGTTTTCAACAAAAGATCATTGCCTCCAGCAAGATCCCTTCTAGAGTAAGACACTAACGAATCCTGAGATAAAACTTCAATAACAGACTGCCCTCCATGAATTGAGTCCCTTATGGGCAATTAATGCCCACTTAAGGGCCTCATCCCAACACCTCTGATATTCATCCAATGGCAGGTGGGGGATTTGCTACAAGGGAAGCCTGAAAAGCCAATTCTACTAGGCTTCCAGAAGGGGTCCCTAACTGGCAGGCACTCGGCACCTGATTGAGGGAGCCAGCATCAGGAAGGGAGTCCCCCTGAAAGCCACCCACCTACCGCACACCCTACCACCCCCGCTATTGCTGCCTATCCCCCTTGCCCTTCCCCTTGACTCTCATCTAGGGATCCCCCTCTCACCTTTAATTACTTGTGGCATGGGTCCCTCGCCATTCTGAGCCTCAGGTGGGTGTATTACCAGCAGTAGCCACTGCCTCTCCAGTGGCATTGCGAAAAATGCATAGTTGTCTGCCTCTAATTTTCCACCCCGGTGTCCCTGATCCTGGGCAATGCCTGCCGCTGCACAGTTAGCTCGGCTGGCCTTCCCAAAAGTAGGCAACACCAGGCTCTTGCTGGCTCTCCAGTTGGTGGGCGAGTCCCCTGTCGCCTGCATTAAATTTTGCATCTAGATTCTGTTGTTCTGTTCCCAGGCTTCTCCTTTTGTCTGCTTATTCAACAATTATTTGTAGTTATATTAATTAGTTTAACTTCTAATTGTTAAGATTTGAACAATTTGATGAAATTGTGCAGCTCTCTGAAGATGTTCAGAAAAGTGTGTTAATCACATGACGTTCAAATTGCCGCAGTCCCTTGGGATTTTTATTCCTCATTCTCACAAGAATAAGTGCCAGGTATCTTACCTGGAAGCAGATTGAGGCTGTATAGCCTGCGAAGGTGGTTACTGTAATGCAGAAGCTGGACTGTGTTCAATTTTTGTGCAGCCACTCTATACAACGCTATAATATTTGGAGTTTCAGCTGGTGCCATTTCTTTGTTCTCCTGTTCCTCTTCCACTTTTTCTCCTTGTATGGTAGTCAATCTCGGCAGCAATTCATCATTTTCTACAGAAAGATCACGTACAACAAAAATGATAAATTTTATGGAAGGAGCCTCCTGAGAATTCTGTGTTCTTTTGATGGTTGTAAATAGTTGATTACATCTTATGGAGGCTTTTGCTAAAATAACTTTGGAAAAATATTGTTGTTTAAAAAGAGAGGAATGGATAGACCGAATATTTACAGGCCATTGGAGAAAGTTCTGATGGGTAGTATGAATCATCATTGAGTGAGGTACAGATTAATCAAAGACAGTCAGCATGGATTTGTTAAGGGAAGATCATATCTGCGAAACATGATAAAGTTTTCTATGGCAGTAACAAGGAGGGTCAATGAAGGTGGCACATTTGATGCAGTTTACATAGATTTTAGCAAGGCTTTTGACAAGTTCCCAAATGGCAGGCTGGTCGGAAAAGCAAGAGACTATTGGATCCAAGGATAAATGGCAAGTTGGATCCAAATCTGGCTGAGTGGCAGGAAGTAAAATAGTCGGTGGGAGTTTTTGTGACTGGAAGGCTGAACACAGGGCCATAGTCTCAGAATAAGGGGACGGAGATGAGGGGACACTTTTTCATGTAAAGACCCTATTCCATTCTCCCAGTTTCTCTGTCTCCTTTGCACCTCTTCCCATGATGCAATCTTTCACAGCAGCACTTCTGATATGTTTTCCTTTCTTGTCAACCAAAAATTCCCGCATCTTGGTTGACAGAGTCCTCAACTGTGTTTTTTCCATTTCTCACATTTCTATTCTCACCCCTTCCCCACACTCCCTCCCAGAGCCACAATAGGGTTCTCCTTTTCCTCACCTTACTTCTCACCAGCCTCAGTATTCAATGGATCATGCTCCACTACTTTCGTCATCCTCCATGATGCTACCACCAAACACATCTTCCCCTCCTCTCCCCTTTCAGCATTCTGAAGGGATAATTCTCTTGAGGCCACCTTGGCCCACTCCTTAATCACCCCCAACACATCCCCAGCTTTCCATGGATACCTGCCCTTTTATCTCCTACTTCTCACTGTCAAAGGCCACAAACAGTCCTTCAAGGTGAAACAGTGTACGTCTTTCAACTAAGTATACTGAATTCACTGCTTATGATGTGGTCTCCTCTACACTGGGGAGGCCTAATGCAGGCCAAGTGACCACTTTAAGGAACAACTCTGTACAGTCTGCAGACAATACCCTAAGCTTTCAACCACATCTGCTGAGTACTCCTAACATTTTCCATTTTTAATTCAAATTTCTGCAGTATTTTGCTTTTATATACAGGATACTTTATTAGCCAAAGCATAGAATCTAGGGGCTGGGAGGTTATGTTACAAAATATTAGATGGGCCATAGCTCAAGTACTGTGTATAGTTCTAATTATCGCATTGCAGTAGAGAGGACGCAGAGGAGATTTTTGAATATGTTTCCAGGAATGAAATTTTTTATCTATGAGGAAAGATTGGAGGAGGCTGAGTGGAGATTTAAGTGAGGTGTATAAAATTATGAGGAATTTAGCTAAATTTTTTTTATTCGTTCACAGGATGTGGGTTTCGCTGGCTTGGCCAGCATTTATTGCCCATCCCTAATTGCCTAAGTGGTGGTGAGCTGCCTTCTTGAACTGCTGCAGTCTGTGTGGTGTAGGTACACCCTCAGTGCTGTTAGGAAGGAAGTTCCAGGATTTTGACCCAGCGACAGTGAAGGAACAGTGATATATTTCCAAGTCAGGATGGTGTGTGGCTTGGAGGGAAACTTGCAGATTGTGGTGTTTCCATGCATCTGCTGCCGTTGTCCTTCTAGGTGGTAGTGGTCACAGGTTTGGAAGGTGCTATCGAAGGAGCCTTGGTGAGTTGCTGCAGTGCATCTTGTAAATGGTACACATTGCTGCCACTGTACATCGGTGGTGAAGGGATTGAACATTTATTGTGGTGGATGGGGTGCCAATCAAGCAGGCTGCTTTGACCTGGATAGCGTTGAGCTTCTTAAGTGTTGTTGGAGTGGAACTCATCCATGCATTTGAAGAGTATTCCAACAAACTCCTGACTTGTGCTTTGTCAATGGTGGACGGGCTTGGGGAGTCAGGAGGTTAGTTACTCTACGCAGAATTGCCAACCTCTGACCTGCTCTTGTAGCCACAATATTTATATGGCTGGTCCAGTTCAGTTTCTGGTCAATGGTAATCCTCAGGATGTTGATAGTGGGGGTTTGAGTGATGGTAATGCCATTGAACATCAAGGGGCAATGGTTAGATTCTCCCTTGTTGCAGATGGTAATTGCCTGGCTTTTGTGCGCCACAAATGTTACTTGCCGCTTATCAGCCCAAGCCTGAATATTGTCCAGGTGTTGCTGCATATGGACATGGACGGCTTCAGTATCTGAAGAGTTGTGAATGGTGCTGGATATTGTGAGATCATCAGCAACCATCCCCACCTCTAACCTTATGACAGAGGGAGGTAATCGATGAAGCAGCCGGAGATGGTTGGGCCTAGGACACTACCCTGAGGAGCCCCTGCAGTACCCGGACTGAGAAGATTGACGTCCAACAACCACAACCATCTTCCTTTGAGCTAGGTATGACTTCAAACAGTGGAGAGCCTTCCCCCCTGATTCCCTTTGACTCCAGTTTTGCTCAGGCTCCTTGATGCCACGCTTGGTCAAATGCTGCCTTGATGTCACTCTCAACTCACCTCTTGAAGTCAGCTCTTTTGTCCATGTTTGGACCAGGGATAGAATTGGATAGGAAGGACCTATTAGATCTTAGCAGAAAAGTCAATAACCAGGAGGCATTCATCTAAAGTAATTGGCAGAAGAAGGAGAAAGGATTTGAGAGAACTTTTTTTATCCAGAGGGTGATGGGAATTTGAAACTCACTGCCTTCAAGGGTGGTAGAGGCTGAAACCCACATTTCATTTAAAAAATACTTGGATATGTACTTAAATTGCTGTAACCTACAGATCAAGAGGTGGAGAGTAGGATTAGGCTGCATAGCTCACTTTCAGATAGCACAGATATGATGAGGCAAATAGCTTCCTCTGCACAGTAAATTTTCTGTACTTCTATGTTTCAACTTCCTAAAAAAACTCACTTTAGCCAGAAATTTCTGGCCCCGTTGGCATCAGGTGTCGGGCATCATGGTGGGCGGTAGGGGAACAACATGGCGAGATGGTGAAACCAATTTGCAATCCTCTGCTCCACCCATCAATGACAGGCTGTGTTTCCCACTGCCACACTTCGGGAACCTAATTTCAATACTTTAGTATCTCACCATGCGGGCTGCTCTCCAGAATCATCCCCCCCACGCTAGACCATCCGGGCACGTCAGCATGATTGTACACTGATGTGTTTCACACCTGTTCATAAGCGATGTGCACCTGGCAAGCTGCACTTCGCTCGGGACTTTGAGGTTTGATGGCCTTCCTTGCTTCAGGCAGTGCTCGCAGTCATCAGCGCCAGGCTTCACAGGCAGCACCACATCACTTTTAGGGGGCTCACGGGCAGGTCTCTACCCACCAGGCCAGCATAAGGTGGGGGTGGCTTCTCAACAGTTGCAGGGCTAAGGCTTGCTTGAAGAAGGGGGAGAAGTGGTCTCAGGTAGGTGAAGAGGCTGCAGGGCGAGGGCTGTACTGGGGAAGGAGGGTATCTCAGAATGTGTATGGGGGCATATGTTGATCTGTGCAAGTGGCCTCAAGATGGTGAGGTCTGAGGAGGCAGTGTCCAGAGGAGATGAGACCAGATGGAGATGTGAGGGTTTGTGTCGAGAGTAAATGATGATGTCCCCTGAGCTGGCAGTAATTGAGAAGCCAGTGAATGTGTGAAGGCCTTGTGAGTGTTTGAATTTAGAGTGATAAGATGGTTGCCTGACCCTGGTGGCATGGATGAGATCATTCATTCGCTTTCTGCACTTGTGTGCAGCATTGGCATTGACCACCCCAGCCACTGTCTCACAAGCCAGATTGATGAGACTGATGGGCCTCCTGTGGCCAGGGGGGGTGTAGAGACATCGTGACGGGCCTCCATGGCATCCAGGAGGCATTCCAGGAATGTGTCACTGAACTGGGAGGCTGCACACTCCTTGGGTTTTAAGGCCGTGTCTTCACTGGAGCAGACCTGGGTTGCAAGCATTGAGAGGTTTGTGTGCAGCTGCAGTTTAAATATGCCACCCTGCATGAGGAAGCGGTGAGGTAACAATATGGCAGGCAAATTGGAGACCGCCCGCCAGTGAGACAGCATGATTCCTGCAGCTGCATAATTAATGAGGTGGGAATGGGGCAATACGGCACGAAAACCTGCCATTGCAGCCAGCAAGTAAAATGACATTTTTGCCGCCCACTACAGGACTTAGAGCAAATCTGGGATGATTCCCCCATCTATGGTCCAGATTTTCACCATGATGAAAAGACTCTCCTTCGTTGGGAAAATCCCAGAAATGGCCAAAAAGTGGGAAAAGTTCCACCCCAGAAAGTGATATGTTCCACTCTCGTGGGGGTGGGAGTGGAGTTGGCTGGGGTTTGTGCATGCGCGGTTTACTGGGGCAGCTGACAATTTAAATCATCAGCTGCCTCCACTGAAGTGGGATTTTAGTAGGCTAAGAATGTGAAACCCTGAGTATACATATTAGAACAGGTAAGAGGATGTCTGAATTCATTTGGATAGCAGGGTACAACTTTGGAAAGGTAAGGTACCCCTATGGATATGGGCCCAGGACACCTTTGGGAGAGGTAAGGCATCCTTTGGGATTGTTATAAATGATCATGATTATGCACTTTTTACGCACAAACTTATTGGAACTTTCCAGCTGTCAAAAACTATCCAGCTGTCAAGGAACTGTCAAAACTGTCGAGGAGCCGTCACATGATACAAGATGAGTTGGCATGGGAAGGTAAGAACAAAGAGTGGTGGGTATAAGTGCCCCCTGGTAATTGACACCTCTTCTAGGGGAAACAGGGCATCCCTGTCTACCTTATCTAGGCCCCTCATAACCTTGTACATTTGAATCAGGTCACCCCTTAGCCTCCTCAGTTCCAAGGAAAACAACCCCAGCCTATCCAATCTTTCCTCCCCGCAATTTTCAAGCCCTGGAATCATTCTTGTAAATCTCCTCTGCACTCTCCCCAAAGCATTTATGTCCTTCCTGTAATATGGTGATCAGAAGAACTACACACAAAATTCCAGCTATGGCCTAACCAGTGTTTTACAGCTCCATCATTACATCGTTGCTTTTGTATTCTATACCTCGTCCAATAAAGGAAAGCATTCCATATGCTTTCTTTACCACCTTATCCACTTGTACTGTCACCTTCAGGGACCTGGGGACATGCACACCAATGTCTCTCACCTCCTCAGCCCCTCTCAATATCCTCCCATTTATTGTGTATTCCTTAGCTTTGTTTGCCCTCCCCAAATGCATTACCTCAAGTTTCTCTGGATTGAATTCCATCTGCCACTTTTCCACCCGCTCAACAAAACCATTAATATAATTCTGGAGACAACAGCTATCCTCTTCACTATCAGCGACACGGCCAATTTTTGTGTCTTCTGCAAATTTCCCAATCAAGCCTCCCACATTTAAGCCCATATCATTAATATATATAACAAACAGCAAGGGACCCAACACTGAGCCCTTGGAATGCCACTGGAAATCATTTTCCATTTGCAAAAACATCTATCAACCATTACCTTTTGTTTCCTGTCGCTGAGCCAATTTTGGATCCAACTCACCATAATCCACTGGATCTCATGGGCTTTTACTTTTCTGACCAGTCTGCCATGTGGGACCTTGTCAAATGCCTTACTAAAATCCATGTAGACAACGTCCACTGTAGCACCTTCATCAATCTTCCTTGTTACTTCCTCAAAAGGTTTGATAAATTAGTCAGACATGACTTTCCCCTTACAAAACCATGTTGATTATTCCTGATTAATCTGTTCCTTTCTTACCTTATATACTTCTAGATAACCAGGGAGCTCTAGATTTGGCAGTACCGCCCTTTTTCTTTGTGGGGACATGTTTACACTGTACATGTAGAATCTTGCTTTTGAATGCCTCCAACTGGTCTGTCACTGATTTCCCTTCAAATAGCTGTTACTAGTCCACTTTCACCAGATCACCTCTCAGCTTTGTAAAATTTGTCTTTCCCCAGCTTAGGGCTTTAAGTCCTGTTCTATCTTTATCCTTTTCCATAATTATATTAAATCTAACTGTATCACCGTCACTACCTCCAAAATGTTCACCCACTGCTACTTCATCCACTCGCCCAGCTTCATTTCCTAATACTAAGTCTGGAATTGTGCCCCCTCTCATTGGGTTTGTTACATGCTGGCTGAAAAAGTTATTTTGAATGTAGTTCAAGAATTTTGTGCCCTCTGTGTCTATTACACTGCTTGTCGCCTAGTTGATATTAGGGTAGTTGAAGTCCCCAACTATTACTGCCTTATTGTTTTTGCACTCAGAAATTTGCCTACATATTTGCTTTGAAAAGCCTTGAAAAGGAAAGATGACATTTTATTTTGGGTCTAGACCTGGACCAAGATAGGTTATTTTTGGGGGGGCCAATATGGAAGAAGAAGAGCCAATATTACACTCTGTCCTTATCTGAGCGATGCTTACTAGCTAGCTTCAGCACCTATTGCCAGCTTTTAGTTGGAGGTCCCTAGGGTCAGCAGCAACTGCAGTGATAAGTAGAGAAACAGCATGACTGACTGGAACAATATTTACATACAGCACGTGGGGAGGGACAACCAGTGGCCATCCTGGTGAGCCAAGGGGGAATGAAGCTGAGTGTGGGTGTTAGGACAGCACCATGCCCCACTGCCCAATTCACCCAGCCTTTCCACCACTTACAGATTAGGATAGCAGAGGAGAAACTAACCCAGAGACCACAATTACCAATCATGCTTATTAATAATTCAAGTTTACAAAAACAATAGTTACATAGCAGCAGATAGAAAATCACAGTAGTTCAATGAACTTAAAATCTGTTACAAAGCAGATATCTTTTGTAGTTTCTGCAGTACATCAACTAACTTGCATTCTTGCAAAATGCCTTCTTGTAAGAAATACAAATGCAGGGGTATAATTTTGACTTTAGGAGGTACTGTAAAATGAAGGATATTGGATCAGCTGTCCATTATGCATCCCTGTATTGAAATCAATGACAATGACAATTGGAAGGGATGTCCAGCGGGTGTCCAAGATTGACCATTTTATACCATCACCCTAAGTCAAAATTACCTCAACGGAGTTCTCAATTTGCCTCTGTTCCTGCAGTAAAGGAGGGAAGTAGTGAACGTAGTAGTAATTTCACTGGACTAGTGCTCAAAAGACCCAGGATAATGCTCTGGGAACATGGGTTCAAATCCCACCTGGGCAACTGGTGGAATTTAAATTCATTTAGTAAAATATGGAATTAAAAGCTAATCTCAGTCACGGTGACCATGAAACCATCATTGATTAAAAACCCACCTGGCTCATTAATGCCCTTTCGGGAAAGAAATCTGCCTCCTTACCCGGTGTGGCCTACATGTGACTCCAGGCCTGCAATAACATGGTTATTCTTAGCTGCCTTCTGAAATGACCTACCAAGCCACTCAGTTCAGGACAATTAAGGATGGGCAACAAATGCCGGCGTTGCCACTGACATCTGTCTCCTATGAAAGAATAAATTTTAAAAACTGGGAAAAGATTCCAATCTCTAACAGATAATGTGGAGTTAATTGTTATACCTTCTGTTGGTGAAGAGCTGATTGCTAAGTGTTAGCACGACACCTGGCAATTATATCAGGAGCCCAATTCTAGTCTGCTCTTGCAGTGACTTTAAGTAGTGAGTTCTTCAACATGGACATTTATTTTAAAGAAAGATTTTGGAAAGAGACAAATAATGTCCTGTAAAGATTAAGCTCACCCACAATAGGAAGCTCATCATGATATGTAAAACCCAACAGATTCAATGTGGTAGTATTAATAAAAGATTGTATTTATGCTGCCATTGATGTTTCACTACAAATTAATTTGAATTAACATTGTTTGGTCTAAATCACTTGTATTATGTGTTTAGATTGGCCTATATTGTGTGGAAGTCTATAATATTCTGATTATTTTCAATGTGAGCACAATGAATGAGTTTGCTGAAACTGAAATGATTAGTCTGGAGACAGGATACAAAATAATTCACTGGAGTTCCAACAGCTCCCCGGGGAAACCCCAATAGTCAGCCATGGGAAATTTTTCTGGTGCTCTTTGCCAGTTTCATATGCTATCCAATAATTTCTGGAATACTTCACCAGAAAAGAAACAAGTACAGGTGCATGTATTTGAAGAGCACATAAAGTGGCAGGAAAGTTGTGCTTTGCCAATTTAGTCAAAAAAAGTGACAAAGTAGATGCAGGAAACCAGGACACTGGGTTGAATTTTGTTGATTGGGAGAACAGCCCAACATTGCCAGTGCATGTGTGTCACCAGCACACATGGGTTACTGGTGGAACTTTCATCCTAATTTTATGGGTGGCAGCAAATTAAGAGGCTGCCACCAGGGCTGCCATCCTATTCAGGTATTCAGTCTGCCCCCAAGGGCTGCCAGCCCTTTCAGAGTGCTGGTACTTCAGCAACAGAAGTAGCGGCCACACTGCTGAGCCAGGCAGGGACCCTGCAGCCTACAGCAGGTAGGTAAGAAAATGTTTTTTTTTAAATTTCAGCGTCAAGCACTGGAGGGGAAACCCTTCTGGGGATATGGCTGCAGCTGTGAGGGCTGCTTTCCTTGCCCATGGGCACCTTTTGCTTAAAAATTCCTCCCCGCAACCCCCACAACCACACACCCGCCCCACCAATGCTAGGCTGCTGCTGGGATGCTGCCTCCTCTTGCGGTGGGAGGTTGATCTGCCATCATCAGAGTGCTGATGGACTGGAAAAATGGCCCTTACTCGGACCTTTACATTTTTAAATTGGCTGTCCACCTCTTTGGGATGGGCAGCCTGCACAATTCCAGTTCTGCCTTTGGTAAAAGTCCCCAACAGCAGGTCTTGGTCAGGCAGCCAATCTGACTTGTCCATCTGTGATCTTACTGGCCATCTCCAAACCAACCCCGCCCCCATTCCTGTCTGCTGTGGGCTGGTTATATTCTGTCTGTTAAGTCTGAGAGCAATAACAAATGACATAATGAAACAACGCATCAGTAGTAACACTGAGGATTATCTGTATGATAATAACTGAGTATAGGTTTATTCATTGAAAAAAGGTAGTGGTTTTCCTGTAACTTTAAGTGTCACAGTAAATGATAGTGCCATGCTGACTCTTTCAAACCTGCTTAAGATGATTGAAAAAATGGAAGTGAAAATTCTTACCAGTTTGAAAGTCTTGATATGATGCCAAAGTATCCAGAAGTACATATTCATGCAATTCATTTTGAACTAGATTTTTCATCTTTTTTGCATCAATTGTCTTGTCTCTAATTAATACCTGGGTGTTGCACATTGTTCTGACAGTCTAAACAATAGACAATATTTATGTGTAAGAACAGAACTTGAATTTGTATCACACCTTTAACTGAGTAAAACATATTGATTCACAGGAGCATTATTGAACAAAATTTGACACATCTCCATTAGGAGACAAGAGGGCAGATGACAGTGTTAAGAATTGTCTTAAAGAAGGAAAGAGAGGTGGAGAGGTTTAGGAAGGGAATTTCAGAGCATAGGCACCTGGCAGCTGAAAGCACAGCTGCCAAAATTGAAATGATTAAGATCGGGTTGGGCAAGAGGCCAAAAGTGAAGGAACAAATGAAGGTTTCAGCAGCAGATGAGCTGAGACAGGGGTGATACTCTGGAGGGCTTTGTGATGGTGCAGATATGAGGTTGGAAGTTCATCTCGGGGTCAAATATGGGACCATGGTTGTTACTGGTTCAGCCTCAGAATGTCACCAGGCAGAGGGATGGAGTCAGTGACTGGACAACAGAGTTTGTAGCAAGGATCAAAGACAATAGACTGGGGAGTGGGGGGGGGTTGGGGTGGGGGGGGGGGGGGTGGTCGGTGGCACAGGGGGTGGTGAATGGGAAGGCAAAGTATTTTTAAGCAAGAGGTGTCCGTGGACAAGGAAGGCAGCCCTCACAGCCACAGCCATATTCCGGAATAGTAGCTAAAATACAATATTTTATGAATACTGTTACATGGAGTCGATTGGGTTTCACATTTCATGATATGCTTCCCATTTAACTGGAAGTAATTTCCGTTCATCCAATATGTATATCAGATAAGACAAGGCTAGTTATCTTCAGTGCTTATTTTTTCATGGGATGTGAGCATCAACAGCAGGATTACCATTTGTTGCCCATTCCTAATTGCCTTTGAGAAGGTGCTGGTGAGTTGCTTTCTTGAACCACAGCAGCATGTGGAAACTGATGCTGCATTTTCAGATAATATCACTGAGGACAGTTTGTAGATGAGAAATTGGACTTACCTTACAAGAATAGATTCTGTGGGGTTCCAGAGTTAATAGCGTGGGAGTGGGAAAAGTGGTAATTGAAAGTGGTTCTCTGGGTACAACTGGATAGATAAGAATGGAATCAGGTGAATGCAGTCCTGTCCAGCTGGATCAGAGTGGAGAGGCTTTGGAGGAGGGTGGTGCAATCAAGAAGGATGAAGAGGCATAGTTTATTTTTATGAGTCAAATAGGGTGTTATTTAGGAGACTACCCACTTGATCCAACTACCCCCTGACTACCAGCCCAGAAACTACCCCCTGACTATGCCCTCACCCACTCATCTGCCACTCAAATTCCTCACCAACCCATGCCACCCTACCTCCTCACGCACATAGCAGCCATCCTACCCACCCACCTCCCACCCTACCACCTCATCCACCTACCTGCCACCTTACCCCTTCACCCACTTACCTGCCATCCTGCTCCCTTCCCATTTACCTGCTACCCTACCCTCTCACCTACCAATCTCCCACCCTATCCCCTCACCAACTTACCTTACAGACTTACCTTCTCTCTGTAGCTTCTCAGTGGCTTTTGGGACCTTTAAACTTACCAGAATATGGCAGCTAGCGCCCTAAAAAGGAGATAAAAGCAAAATACTGCGGATGCTGGAAATCTGAAACAAAAACTGATGAAGAGTCATACGGACTTGAAACGTTAACTCTGTCTTCCTCTCTACAGCTGCTGTCAGACCTGCTGAGTTTTTCCAGCTATTTTTGTTTTTGTTGCCCTAAAAAGGAGTGTGGCTTGGTTTCGCCCAACAATCCTGCACTATGAAGGGGAACTCTACACTCTGCATTTCTGAGGAGGCCTGCTTCAGAAGTCCGAGTGAAAATTGTGGAGCCCCAGTGCAAGGTAAGTAAATAGGAGCATAGTGGTAATCCAACAGTGATTGCCACTCCTTAGAAGATTCAGCCCAATGAAGCCATGAGAAGACAGTTGTAAGGAATATGACTGGATGCAAAAAAGAGAGGCAAGGAAGTAGTTGGAGAACTGAACCAGAACCTGTGAGCCATCCAAGATGAGTAAACCTCTTGCAACAGTTTCCAGCAGGCTCCTTCAGCAGCATCTTCCAAACCCACGACCTCGACAAGAGAGTATGAGAGGAGGACTCTGGGACAGGCAGTCAACAGCACCAGCTAGAGGAGAAAGCGAGAGGAGGACTCTGGGACAGGCAGTCAGCAGCAGCTAGAGGAGAAAGCGAGGGAGGACTCTGGGACAGGCAGTCAGCAGCAGCTGGAGGAGAGTGAGAGGAGTGTCCTCTGCAGTCACCGTCGCCGAGTGAAAATAAAAGAGTGACATCACAGGAAAACCGTAAGTTCATTGGTTAGTAAGTAACTGCTAGTTTGAACTACCTATTCTAAATTGATTTCAGATTAAGGGTGACTACTGGGGCCCATGATCGGAGGCCTAACACTTCAGCTTCAACTCAGCAGAGAGAGAGCAAGTTCCAATTGATTTAAAAAAGTGTATTTTGAATCTCTATTCTAACTTGTTTTCAGATTAAAGGTAAATACGAGAAATATTTTACAGATTGATAAACGAAAGACCAGTAGGAAATTTAAAAACAAATTTAAAAACTAATTAAATAAAATAGAGATGCAGGGCCAGGCGATGTGTTGCAGCTGCATGATGTGGGAGCTGGTGGACCCCATTGTGGTTCCTAGTGACCACATCTGTAGCCAATGTTGGTTGCTCGAGGAACCCTGGCTCAGAGTTGATGAGCTGGAGTCTGAGCCTCGGACACTGCGACACATCATGGAAGGGGAGAGTTACCTGGACACTGTGTTTCAGGAGACACACCCCTTAGATTAACTACCTTAAATTTGGCCAGTGGTCAGGGACAGGAGGGTGATACTATGAGTGAGGCAAGTGGAGGGATCCAGGAAATAGCACTGCAGGAGCCTCAGCCCTCGCCCTTATCCAACAGGTTCGAGATTTTTGCTCCCTGTGTGGACGAGAGCAGGGACTGTAGGGAGAATGAGCAAACTGACCATAGCACCGTGATACAGGGAGCCATTCAAGTGGGAGGAGAAAAGAGAAACATAGTTGTAATCGGGGATAGTATAGTTAGGGGAATAGATACTGTTCTCTGTAGCCAGGATCGAGAGTCCCGAAGGCTGTGTTGCCTACCTGGTGCCAAGGTTAAGGATATCTCATCTGGGCTGCAGAGGAACTTGGAGTTGGAGGGGAAAGATCCAGTTGTTGTGGTCCACGTAGGTACCAATGATATATGTAGAACGAGGAAAGCGGTTCTGCTGAGGGAATATGAGCAGCTAGGGGCTTAATTAAAAAAGCAGATCCAAAAAAGTAATAATCTCCGGATTACCACCTAAGCCACGAGCTAATTGGTGCAGGGTCAATAAGATTAAAGAGGTAAATATGTGGCTCAAAGATTGGTGTGGGAGAAGTGGGTTCAAATTCATGGGACATTGGCACCAGTACTGGGGAAAGAGGGAGCTATTCCGTTCGGATAGGCTCCACTTGAATCATGCTGGGACCAGTGTCCTGGTGAATCACATAACTAGGGTCATAGATAGGGCTTTAAACTAAATAGTGGGGGGAGGATTCAGTTGCATGGAAATATAAAAAAATCAAAGCTTAAGGAGAGGGTAAGAGTGCAGTTTAGTCACAAGGTTGATTGCTATCAAAAAGTGAAAGGAAGGGACAGAGTGTGTGAAGCTATATTACACCAAAGAATCATATAAGAGTAGGGAAAATTGACAATAGGGCAAACTTAAAGGCTTTGTATCTGAATGTGCGTAGCATTCGGAATAAAACTATGGAATTAACAGCGCAAATAGAGACAGATAGGTATAATTTAGTGGCGATTTCTGAGACATGATTACAGGAAGGACAGGTTTGGGAGTTGAATATCCAAGGGTAGGCAGGAAAGAAAAAGAGGTGGTGTAGCTTTGTTAGTAAAGGAAAAGATCAGTACTATAGTGAGGAATGATATAGGCACTGGAGAGCAAGACGTAGAATTAGTCTGGGTAGAAATAAGAAATAGCAAGGGAAAGAAGTCCCTAGTGGGAGTAATCTATAGGTCCCCAAACAGTAGTTTAGCAGTAGGGCACAGTATAAACTGGGAAATACTGAGAGCATGTAAGAAAGGCACGGCAATAATAATGGGTGATTTTAATATGCATATATACTGGGCTAATCAAATTGGCAAGGGTAGCCTTGAGGGAGAGTTCATAGAGTGTATTGGAGATTGTTTCTTGAAGCAATATGTTGTGGGACCAACCAGGGAGCAGGCTATTCTGGATTTGGTTTTGCGTAATGAGATGGGATTAATTAATGATCTCATAGTAAAGGATTATCTAGGGAAGAGTGATCATAGCATGATGGAATTTCAAGTTCAGCTTGAGAACAAGAAACTTGAGTCCCATACTAGTGTTCTGGAGTTAAACAAAGGCAACTACTTAGGTATGAGGGCAGATTTGGCCCCAATGGACTGGGCAGGAAGACTACAAGGTAGGTCAGTTGATGAACAGTGGCAGCTTTGAAGGAGATATTCAATTCCTCCCAAGTAAAATATATCCCAATGAGGAAGAGGTAAGAGGGGGAAAAAGCCTCCATGGCTAAGCAAGGAAGTTAAAGTTAACATAAAGGCAAAAACTAAGACATACCAAATTACAAAGGTCAATGACAGGCTAGAAGATTGGAAAACTTTTAAAGATCAACAAAGGGTTACTAAAAACAATAATAAAAAGAGCAAAGGTAAATTATGAAAGAAAACTAGCGCAAGATGTAAAAACTGATAGCAAAAGCTTATATACAAATATATAAAAGGAAAGAGAGTAGCTAAAGTGAATGTTGGTCCCTTGGAGGATGAGACTGGGGAGTTAATAGTGGGGAACGCAGAAATGGTAGAGACATCTAATCAATATTTTGCATCAGTTTTCACAGTGGAGGACACCAGTACCATCCTAATAGTAACAGGTAGTGCAGAGAAGGAACTTAGAACAATCATCATCATGAGCAAACTATTGAGATTAAAGGGTGACATGTCCCCAGGACCTGATGGCCTACATCCCAGGGTCTTAAAGGAAGTGGCAGCAGAGATAGAGGATGCATTGGCTATAATATTCCAAAATTCCTTGGATTCTGGAAAGGTTCCAGTGGATTGGAAAAATTCTAATATTTAATACCCTTATTCAAAAAGGGGGGGAGGCAGAAAGTAGGAAACTATAGACCAGTTAGTTTAACATTTGTCGTTGGGAAATTGTTGGAATCCATTATTAAGGAAGTAGTAATGGGGCATTTGGAAAGTCAAAATGCAATCCATCAGAGTCAGCATGGTTTTATGAAGAGTAAATCATGTTTGACTAATTTGCTAGAGTTCTTTGAGGATGTGACAAGTAAAGTGGATAATGGGGATCCTGTAGATGTAGTATTTCCAGACTTCCAGAAGGCCTTTGATAAGATGCCGCACAAAAGATTAACACACAAGATAAGTTCACATGGATTTAGGGGTAATATATTAGCTTGGATGGAGGATTGGCTAACCAACAGAAAGCAGAGTCGGGATAAATGGGTCTTTTTCTGGATGGCAAGCTGTGCCACAAGTGGGCTGCCACAGAGTTCGGTCCTTGAGACCCAACTATTTACAATCTATATTAATGACTTGGATTCAGGGATAGAAGATACTATAGCTAAATTTGCAGATGACATCAAAATAGGTGGGAAAGTAAGTTGCAATGAAAAAATAAGACATTTACAAATGGATGTGGACAGATTAGGTGAATGGGCCAAAATTTGGCAGATGGAGTTTAACATGGATAAGTGTGAGGTTATCCATTTTGGTCAGAAGAATAAAAAGGCGACTTATTAATTAAATGGAGAGAAACTTCAGAATGCTTCAGTGCAGAGGGATTTGGGTGTCCTCATGCATGGATCGCTGAAAGCTAGTATGCAGGTACAGCAGGTAATAGGGAAGGCAAATGGAATTTTGGCATTTATTGCTAAAGGAATAGAGTATAAAAATAGGGAAGTGTTGTTGCAACTGTACAAGGCATTGGTGAGACAGCCCCTGGAGTACTGTGTACAGTCTTGGTCCCCTTACTTGAGGAAGGATGTAGTTGCACTGGAGGCGGTTCAGAGGATTGATTCCAGAGATGCAGGGCTTGTCTTATGAGGAAAGATTGAACAGTTTAGACCTATACTCACTAGAATTTAGAAGGATGAGAGGAGATCTAATTGAGGTACATAAGACACTAAAGGGAATAAACAAAGTAGACATGGAGCTGATATTTCCCCTTGTGGGGCACTCTAGAACAAGAGGCCATAGTTTTAGGCTAAGGGGTGGTAGATTTAAATCAGGGATGAGGAGGAATTACTTTTCTCAAAGTGTCGTGAATCTGTGGAATTCACTACCTCAGAGTACGGTCGATGCCGGGACGCTGAATAAATTTAAGGAGGAAATAGACAGATTTTTAATTAGTAATGGGTTGAAAGGTTATGGGGAGAGGGCGGGAAATTGGAGTTGAGGCCAAAATGAGATCAGCCATGATCGTAAGGGGCTGAATTGCCTACTCCTGCTCCTAGTTCTTATGTTCCATCTAGAAAAACAAGGATAGCAGAGGCTGGAAACACCACGACCTGCAAGTTCCTCTCCAAGTCACCCAACATCCTGAGCCGTTCCTTTACTGTGGCCTGGTCAAAATCCTGGAACTCTCTTCCTAACAGAGAGTTCTCTGTGCCTAACCACGTGGACTGCAGCAGTTCAAAAAGGCAGCCCATCACCACCTTCTCAAGGGCAATTAAGGATGTGCAATAAATGCTGGCTAGCCAGTGATGCCCACTTCCTGTGAATGAGTAAAAAGACTTCCCATGAACGAATAAAAAAACTGTAAATGAGAATAAAAAGGAACAAAGAATGGAACTGCTGAAGCCATCACATGTACCACATATAGGAGCTGGATGTTAAATCAGATGGGGGCAGTACTAGAAAACATACAGAACAATCACTTCCCAGATCTTATTAATGATAGCATGATCAGGAGATGGTTTGGAGATAAAAGTAATAAAGGGAGAGCCCAGCAATATGGGTTAGCCTATTTAGTGAAGGGAGATGACAATTACCAAAATGAGACCATTGTATCCATGGTCTTATGGTTGGTTTAGAAGAGGGTACAGAATATGAAATCTTTGAGTTAGAATCTATAGGGATCCTGGAACAAGATGTCCATGTGTCCTATATCCTATCCAACCATTTTAATCCATTGCAGTTATATTTGGAATTGTCCAAAGCCTAAGAACTGCACTGAGAAAAGTGTTTACATGTACCATTATGATGTTAGGGATCCTGGAAAGCCAGCTTGTGGGTTTAGATCAAGAATCACCAAACTGTGAAATGAACAACAAGTGACTGGATGAAGACTATGACAAACATTTGTATTTGAATATGGGATTTTACTGTATCACCACTAATGCTGTGTCCATGAAGCATGGAAGAGAGTGGTGCCCCATTATAAAGCCCACCTTTTGTTTCAAGCCCACTCAGATCACCCAGATAGGGAACAGTGTCATGTTCCCAATATCTGCCCATAACATCACTGAGCTTGGGATGCAAGAAGAAGCACTGAAGGCAATAATCCAGCTGGGACACCCCATACTCCCTCTGTCCCTTGGTTTAAATTCCATAATAAAAACAACTGCAACATCTCAGAATCACCTCGTTAAGATGCGACAAGGTAAATGACCAAGGAAAAAGGAATTCAAAATCTGGGAGGTAGCTATTAGTAGGAAGGAGTTGTGAATATAAGTGAACAACCCTGGCTCAGAACTGTTTACACTCTGTTTGCAGTGATACAATTGGTTTGGAAGGGGTTAAAAACAAAGTTTTGAAAAATTTTGGCGCTCAGATACAAAAATGAATCCCAGAGATGGGAACCGTAGACTTGGTAAACAGAGAAGCACGTAGCGTGACAGAACAAAGAAGTCTTCAGAGCAGAAGAACTCAGAGGAATCAAGCATATCCAACTGCACTCAAAGCTCAGATGGAAAGTGGCTTCCTTGGTTTGTTAAGTATAG
The DNA here is from genome assembly GCF_017639515.1 of Carcharodon carcharias. Taxonomy (NCBI): domain Eukaryota; kingdom Metazoa; phylum Chordata; class Chondrichthyes; order Lamniformes; family Lamnidae; genus Carcharodon; species Carcharodon carcharias. The sequence goes on from NC_054479.1 coordinate 81,582,497, forward strand.
TACTTCTTTCTTAATAAATGTCCTGATTTACTACATTAAAATATCCCCTGTTGTCTTATTGGTTTTAGTCTTGTTGGACTAAAGTGAGCCGAAAAAATTAAAAAGTGGTGACCATGCAGCCAGACAAGGTTGAAACAGTGTTATGACTGGTGAGGACATGTCAGTGCTCGTCCTTTCTTTCCTACTTCTCGACGGATTGTAACGGAGTTTTTTTTGTAATTTATAAGGATTAAGGTATTAATTCAATGTTTGTATTCAACCATTTACATGCTGATTGTAAAGAACTCAGTCCAACAGGCTTTCTTGAAGTTAAACACAAGGGGGTTAGTTTTTATTGTGTTGAAAACCCAACCAGGTAAAGATATTACAAAAAAGGTAAACACAGGTCCTGATCTTTGCAACACACACACACACACACACACACACACACGCAGCACACACACACGCACACACACACTCACAAGCATACAAAATTACAAATTATACAGTAGAGGAGGTTTCTTTTTGGTCAATTGAAATTCAGTGATAAAAGCAAAAAAAATAGAGAGTTCACTGTTTATGAGTCCTAGACTGATATTGGTGGCTGAGCCAAATTTCCTTCCACAGTGGTCTCGAAATTCAAGTGGGGTTGAGGCCCACTGCAATTTCTGGAGCTAGTCTCTGTAATCTGTCATTTCCAAAAGTTGATGATATTGCACCTGAGGCTCCTTTCAGTTGAAATTCTCCATCTCTGTGATGGATTCCATACTGTAACAGATATAGGGCTCTGAACTTAAGAACAGGGGAGAGGGAGATGATATTACTGCTCCATTACCAGATTTCTTCCAGATTCACCCAAAGCAACCAGGGTGTTGTAATAAAAGTCATTTCAAAGTGGTTATTCTGATCAAATTAACTCTCTCCCCATAACGATTTCAGAAAGTAATTGAATATCTCGCATCTGTACAGTCCTTGATTATTTTGTTATAGCCTTGGTGGTTAGTTTCTTTAATGTCCCAGCCATCACTTCTGAATGGAGCATTCTTCCCTATGATGAGCTAGGAAGAACATCTTCTATATAACCATTGTCCTGGTAGATTTTCTGTCTCTGCCTGAAAGGTAGCTTTATGGAAATAGAAATGGTGAGAGCCAGTTACAAGCTTCAGTTCATTTTTGAAGTAATTCTTAATGTCAGTAGGTGTGACATTCCATAGGAATGCCTTGGCATTCTAAATGTAATTCACATTGTAAACTTCCAGAAACTGACCACTTTGTAATACCAAATATGTCAGGTGACCTGTGGTAGTCATTGTAAGTCTGTGTCTGCTTGCTTTAAAAAGTGCTTTTAAAGAAGTTTGGTACATATTTGACCAGCTGATGAAATTAAAGATTTATATCGCACATGCACACGTCACATCATCATGACAACAGATATATCTGGGTAGGAAAGAAGGGTCTTAGTGTGTTTTGTCTGGCCAATGATTGCACTAGGAAGGGTGTCAGAATCATTGTGAACCTACAGTGACTTAAGACGCCGAAAAAATGACATCAGTATCCTCTCAGTATAAAGAGAGGTTGGACAAAATGTCTAACTTTGAGATTCAGACCCATGAGTGTCTAATAAAGGGAAAGTGAGTCCCGTTGAGGCCATGATCACTTTTATTCAAGAGTGAGTAGGCAGTAAGAAGTTAAGAGCTGTACAGGCGAGAGACCTTCTGGCATATGGTACATATTTTTGTGCCCTAAAAGACAATGAGATCAGCAAGAGTAAAGGCAATGCTCAAAAGGTTCGAGGCCTCAGAGAAACAAAACACTCAGGAGGTGTTGAGTTTGCAGATCTGGATTCACGACCTGGAAAGAGACGTCGATTGAACAGCATTGTATGCTGTGATAAGCAGAGCTACTCTAGTGCTATTGATGGAGCAGTAGCACAAGAGCTAAAGCAGAAACTTGCCGAGTGCAAAAAGGAGAATAAAACTCTCAAGTTAGATCTGGGAGATGCTAGGGATGAGGGTGCTCTTTGAGAAGTCATTAACAAGCGTCACTGAGAGGCAAATTACTCTCAGTATCAACAGTAAATTTACAAACCAGAAGGAAAGTTAGATATACAGCAGGCTGTAGTCTCTGCTGTTACAAGGGGAGAGGAGATCCCCAATATACAACAGAACAACCCAGATGCTTGTGTATCTGATGAGAAGTTAGCCATTATACTCGACAGAGCAAATGGCCAGGGATGATTAAAACAAGCGACCACCCCACCCATGGCACTATTGTTTGTCACTCCTATGGTAACAGGAGCTGCATTTATTGTATTTCTTGTTCCATGTAATGATCAATATTAAGCTCAAGGTTATGTTTTCATTCCTACGATATTTCAATCTTCTAGGGATGGATTGCAAAAATCACCCTTTATCGATTTGTCAGTCCATCAGTCATAAATCGAAGCCACCCATAATAATTATTCCTCAACATTTTTAGCTTATTTGGCATGGGTTTTGCCTATTTGATCAATCCATTTTCCTAACCTGCTTGTCTGTAACAGGTTCCTATAGTCAATTTTCTTCCCAGCATGTTTCTCATCATTACCAAAGGATTTCCAAATTTTCTACACTTGGACTAGATAAGCCTGTTAGGCTGCAACGCCCATCCGTGGAGTTTCATCCGAGTTAGCCTACAATTTCTCCTATATGACATCCAATTAGTGTCTGTTACATAAATGCCATACAGAGAAGCAAATGATTAGTAGGGTGACTTTGTCTGAATTATTGCACAAACCTCATTTGCAGCTCTGATGCCAACCCATGCCAGCATTTTATACTTTGAAGGCTGCTTCAAAACATGTTGCAGTATTTCAATCAGTCGCCCTTGGCCAGTAACCTGGGTAAAAAACAAAGTTATTGACATTTAATAAACTGTTTGCTTAAGTTTGTCAAATTACACATCCCCAAACATAGAATTTTTGTTTAATATAATTATGCTTAACCTAACCAAACTACTGGAATTATTGTGATGAATAACTTCATAAATTATTGTAAGAAAGTTGATGGTCAATAGATTAGCACACTTTTCTTTCACCTCTAGGTCCTGACATATTCATCCTACATTGACAGAATAAAAGTCTCTTCTTTGCTGGCTGCAGAGTTTACACAAAAGCTTGGGAAGTTCCAGTCCAGTTTCTCTTGGCATGAGCCACAGTGGAAACATGACCCTAATTTGGAATAATGGAACTGAATTGTCAAACAGACAGGGAAGTGGAAATAGAGTTAACACAAGGGATCAATGAACTGAAATATTAACTATGTTTCTCTTCCTATAAATGCTGCCTGAACTCCTCAGCCTTTCCAACATTTGCTTTTATTTCAGCTTTCAAGTATCCATAGATTTTGCTTCTCTTTTAGGGAAGTAAAAATGGCACCTGGCTACAGAAGGGGTGTACTTTAAAGTTTTTAAGAGTGAGATCATTGGACTGGCTGGACAGATCTTACTTAGTCTCGTACCTGAATTGGGAATTATTACTAACAGTACACATCATGAATGAGAAACTCCTCACCATTAACAATTTTGCCTTGAGGCACAGAATAAAACATACAAGGGCTGTGATTGTGCTGAAACGATCATGGATATCTGTGTTTTAGCACATCTAGATATTTTCACATCATCACATCACTGAACTGAGGTTTCCTTCATCATTTTGGCAGTGCGCCTGCATAATTTCCAAATTTACAGCAGAAACAATTTCAGATAAGGTGCTGGTGAGATAAAGGGGTCAGCAACTTGACTTACTGATTATAGACTTCTTTAAGATGTGTTCCTTCACATATTTTTATATTACTGACCCTTGCACCAGATTTTGCTGCAGTGTATATGTCTCATTCCAAAAAAACCTCCTCTTCAGAACCTGTCTTGCACCCCAGACCCTCACTCAGATCAACTTCTGACAGCGAATGCCTTTCCTCATGGACCTATTACTCTATGCCATCATAGCTGAGCAGAGGATGCAACAATAGTGTGTCACGAGCAGGGAAATCAGGCAGTGTGGTAGAGGACAACAACTCATGTGGTAATTCCTCTCCAATGTGTGTACATACCACATCAGTCCTATGAGGACCTTAACACGGAGCTGTCTATCCGACAACTGTGCCTCCAAGGATGCCATCTGGTCATTTCTGCCAGCTTCACCAGGAGGATCTGTATATCAGCCCGACTGCCACAACTGCTCCATCCGTGTTAATTAAGTAACAAAAACCCTCAATTGTTACAACTTTAAATCCTAACAGACTGCAACAGGGGATCTGTGCAACATTAATCAGGGACCTGTCAGGTGACAGGCACCCTTTATGGAGCAAGCAAATTCCTATACTTTAGAATGATTCCCAGGCAGCAGGGGCCCAGAGCCAGGAACTCCCTAGGGTGCATAGTGGGACATAACTGAAAGTACCAGCATGTCAACCAAAATTTTTTCTATTCATCCTACCAAATGACATCAAAACAGCTCTCTATGATCCAGCAAGGCCTCACATGGTCAGCTTTGTGAAGAAGTCTGAACCTACTAAACGGTCTATTTCCAAATGTTCATAAATACTAAATCACAAGACAAATGTCCAGAGTGTTTGAAAACAAACATTTCTGTTAATGCAAACTCATGAAGTAAAAGGTTGTGTGTTTGAGGATAAGGCTGCCTGTTAAGCAACAAATAGTAATTGTGATGGGACAGGTGAAATGGGGAATGTGTGGGGTGCTATGATGTTTGAGTTAAGGAAGAGATTTTGGTGATGTGTAAGATGTGTGTTTGGGGATTTGTAGATACTCTTATCCAGAATGTAGTGTGAAGAGTTGGTAATGTGTTGATATCTCGCTAGCATTAACCCCCCCACCCCCCACTACAAGTTCACATTTACAAAGTAAAACCCAAATACAGGAATAATGTTACACTGCAGGCATTGTATTTGAATCACTTGTAATTATCACTGTATTCTCACCTTTTTTTTAGGCTGTTTTGGAACTAAAATTAGTCCTGATTTCATTGACAGTTTGCTTTCTAATGTTGAGTCATGCCTTAAATTGTCTGCTTCCTTCTCATCCACCTCATCAAGATGCAAGTATAACAAAACAAGTTCCAAATATGATTGCCTGATCAACCTACAAGATAAAAAAAAATCACCCCTTTTTGTGTTAGTCATCATTCATTTAAAAACAATGCCTGAATTTTCTTCCTGGTGGCAGGCTGGTGGTGGAACTGAGCCTCCACCCACCCACAATGACTCAGTCACTAACCTACATATTCCCCCCAGCATCCTCATTACGAATGCAGGTAATACCATTCCCTGTTGGCTTACTGCCACTGGTGAGGTGGGAAATGAAACATGGTAGCAGTCTTTAAAAGGCAGCACATAGTTAACAGAAGATGCAAATTTTTCAGCAAAATAACAAACACATGTATGATGTCTGAAGAATGAGCTGTTTCAGGGAAGCCAGCAATAGAAAAGAATCCAAGATTTTCTAATACATTTGTGGAGGCTGCTGCCTGAATTAAAGGTTAAACATAGCCAATTATGAGGAACAGAAAGCAGGAATCACCGCAAGAAAGTAGTTCAGACTATATGCAGAGGATTTTATAGCAGCTCCCAGTATTCCAAGAACTGTCACAAGGTGAAGAATGAGGTTTAATGATCTCATGAGGATGGCTAACATTAGTCAACGCACTATTTCCAGTCCACATGCTATGTCAATGATTGAGGCTTCACTTACATCTTTGCTTCCATGTTTTTTCTGCATCATCACTTGGCAGTCAAAGCAATTCACGTATGTAAAGGACAGCCTTTACAAACACTCAAGTATCATCTAAACTCACAACCACTCTATGAAACTTTCCTTCAAGATTAGAAGACTAACTTGAGGCACTCACATTGCTTGTCACAAGTTGTTCTACTCTTAAAGGAAAGTTAATTAAAATGACAATGTACTTGCACCACTCATCATCTTGGGATGCATGCACCGACGTGGGGGAAAACCCATAATGTTTATATTCCTTGAACATTGTGCTCTCAGCCTGAAAAGGAAAGGTTCAGGCACAACCAATGACATGTAACTGCAAATGGGGAGCAGTCCTCGAGTCCACATGAAGATGAAGGTCTGCAGACCAGGAAAGACGGTAGGTCATGGCAAGGTTAACAGCAAGGTGGCAAGAGAAGTTTGTGATGGAAAGTCTCAGCTCCCATTATAACAGGAGCAGTGAAAGAAAAAGCCAATAGTTACTGCAGAAGCTGGTTTACAATGAGTGAATGTTGTTATCCTTGGTACATAAGTAATTCTCTGGCATCAGGTGGTTTGGAAAGGTAAACCTACCCAAACAAGTAATCTTAGTGCATAGAACATTACTTTTAATCTGCTGAACCCTCAGGGATAAATCATGCATCCAGCTTCTCCAGAATTCTTTTATGCCTGTACCACTGAACAGTGCCTGAGACTGGATTTTTTTTTCTTTATTATCACTCATTTCCAGGTGACATTGAGGTGCTAACACTTTCATGTCCTTAGGTGTTCTAAAGTGCTTCATAGCCAGATATGTACTTTATGAGCAGAGTCGCTGTGATACTGTAGGAAATGCAGTAACTAATTTGTACTCAGTAAGGTCCCACAAACAGAAAAGTAGTAACGATCAAATAATTTGTTTTCATGATGCTGCTTTTTGTTATTCTTTCATAGGATGCAAACTACCCAGAACAAGTGGTGATGAACCACCTTCTTGAGCTCCTGCAGTCCATCTGGTGTAGCTACACCAGAGGCCAGATTTTCCATCCATGTCAGAACAGAGGTGAACCAATAAAAAACATGGCAGACGGGACCCGATTCTGTGATTCCTGCCGTATCCAGCAATATGGGATAAGGGTGCAGGTAGGATCTGCATGCAGCAATCCCAACTTTGCTGGCTCCATTGTGGAGTAAGCATTTTCGACCTCTCACAATTTTGATGAAGTTGGGTCAGCTTCTGAAGGCGACATGGTTCACACCAGCTCAAAGTGTCATGAACTGGGGGTTGGTGGGAGGGCATCCCCAGTCTGGAATTGGGAACCTTTGATAGATAAGTTCCAAAGGTGTTGCCAAATTCACATTTCATAATGTAATGCTGTAAGGTAAATTACTAATGCATTGATTGATGAAAGGGTTTTGTTCATAAAAGTGGCTAATAGATTGACAAGTTGCGAAACTGGAGAAGTCTTCAGATGCATTATAGTACATTATCCACATATAGTGCTCTTCTGTGTTGAACAATATTGATATTCAAATATGACTGTGACAATCATTGCCTGTCCCCAGTTCCAGACACAGTCATTCAATGGGATCTCATTATGAATGCTTGGCTGAACTCCAAACTCAACTAAAAATACAGCTCAGCAAGGGCTGGGCCGAGGCCCAACCATCTTCAGCTGCTTCATCAGTGACTTTCCTTCAATCATAAGGTTAGAAGTGGGAATGTTTGCTGATGATTGCACAATGTTTGTCAATGTATAAGTAGTCATACTGCATGGCTATACCTTGTTAAAGACAATTGCTAGTTAAACAGGTGATGGGCATTGATTATCCCATCTAAACAGGATAAAGAGATACAGCTGGAACACTTTGGGTGAAATGTATTTGGAAGTCAGTAGCACTGAGGAACTGTCTTGAAAATAAACCAGCTTGAACCAAAAGACCAGTCTGGATTAATTCTTGCACTACAACCACTTACTGTGAGTTACAATGTTCAGCACCATTCACAATTCCTCAGATACTGAAGCAGTCCATGTCCAAATGCAGCAAGACCTGGACAACATCCAGGTCTGGGATGACAAGTAACATTTGCACCACACAAATGCCAGACAATGACCATCTTCAACAAGAGAACCTAACCATCGCCCCTTGACATTCAGTGGCATTACCATCACTGAATCCCCCACTATCAACATCCTGGGGGTTACCAAGCTGAAATGGACTAGCCATATAAATACTGTGGTTATAGGAGCAGATCAGAGACTAGGAATCCTGCAGTGAGTAACTCACCTGCTGATTCCCCAAAGCCTGTTCACTATCTGTAAGACACAAGTCAGGAGTGTGATAGAATACTTCCCACTTGCCTGGATAACTGCAGCTTCAACAACACTTTCATGTCCCAGCAAATGGATGCAGGCCTTCTAATCTGCCCATCTTGCCATTCAACCACCTCTATTTTTACCTTGGGGCTGCTTCTGGAGATGGTAGCCCTGATTCCAGCTCATTTCTGCTAGCACACCATGAAGATAGAATGGGCAGGTACTGTTGGGCAGGAGGCAAGATCGCGATGTTGGGAAATGGCCTGATTTGCAATTCCCACCTCCAGAAGTCTGACCCATGGACAGTGAAGGAACAGCGAAACAGTTCCAAGTGAGGATGCTGTGTGGCTTGGAGAGGAACTTGCAGGTAGTGGTGTTCCCATGTACCTGTGTTTTTTTACAATTCATTCATGGGATGTGGACTTCACTGGCTGGGAAAACATTTATTGCCTATCTCTGATTGCTCTTGAGAAGGTGGTAGTCAGCTATCTTCTTGAACCGCTGCAGTCCATGTGGTGTAGGTACACCCACAGTGTTGTTAGGAAGGGAGTTCCAGGGTTTTGACCCAGTGACAGTGAAGAAACAGTGATATATTTCCAAGTCAGGATTATGAGTGAATTGTCCTTCTAGGTGGTAGAGAATTACAGGTTTGGAAAGTGTTGTGGCAGGAACCTTGATGAGTTACTGCAGTGCATCTTGTAGATGGTATATATACTGCTGCCACTGTGTGTTGGTGACCCAGCTGTTTGATCTATTTTTTATTTTACATTTAGTAAGTTGGAGAGAGGGCATCTCCATCTTGGGCTAACCCTCACTTATCTTGAAAGGCATGCTGATGTTGCCTCTGAGCTTAAGGGCTCCTTATGGTCTAACAGCTTCGATAGCCCATCCGTCATCATTAATTGGACAGTGAGCCCATCCCCTGTTCATTAATTGGCCAATTTGGGGCAAATCACAGGTAAGTGACTGTTTCTCACACAGCAGGCTTCTGATGCCTATTTGAGGCTGATGGCAGCATTCTGAAGCCCACAGGGAAAATCCTGCCCCTTCTGTTGTACTGGAGGCAGGTTAGGAAGTTGGTGGTGCCCTGGAGTCATGAAGCTGTTTAAATAGCTCTGCTGCAAGTACTTGGATGGAGATATGAAGCTTATGGTCCAGCTGGTGACTGATGACAGATAGATTCATAAAAACAGATTTTCTAGTGGCTTTCAAAAGAGAATTAGATAAATACGTGAAGGAGAAAAAAATTTGCAAGGATTCAGGGAAAGAACCTGGGAGTGGTATGAAATGAAAGAGCCGGCACATACTTGATGGGCCACATAGCCTCCTTCTGTGCTGTACTGTTCGATGATTCTATGATATTCAGATTCAGCATTTAAGACGTAATATCTTCAACAACCAATGTTCCTTCTAAACTGTGTTGCCGTGGGGTTCCACAGCAATCTAGAAGTTACCACACAGGTTACACAAAATTTGTTCCATTTAAGATAGCACATGTGCCTGCTCACACAAAAAAAGTTAAAGGTACCGTACCCTTAAATGAATAGATCACACACAATAAAAAAAATCAAAGGGAACATTGAGCACAACGTTGAGATTGAGAAAACTAGGGGCAGAATCTTGTGAAGTCAGCGGGGTCTCAGTTGCTGGCTGACAAGCTGGCGAGACCCCTGCATCACCTCTTTTCATCCAGGATTGCCCACCACATCTTGCTCCATCAGGCACTTGGCAAGGCCAGCAGTGTGCTTTATCCTGGGATCCAGGGGGTAGAAGTCCTGCCCGCCAAGAGCTGCCGGTCAATTGAGGGCCAGCAGCACCAATCTGGCAGCTCTTCTATACTCAGCAGCACCACCAAGGAGGCAAAGATTGCTGCCTGAATGACACTTACACAATGTCTCAGATTAAGGATTGACCCAGGTAAAGATGAATGATGGTGGGAAGGGGTCATGGGTGTGTCTCACTGGGGGAGGGTTGAGGGAGTGAGCAGCAAGGGCAGGGGTTGGCTCTCAGCAGGCCCCTCCCTTCCCAATGCCGGATCCTCGATCAGGCAGTGTGTGCCTTTGAACGAAAGACCCCCACAGGCAAACATGCCAGGGTTTGCTTGTCATGCATGGTGATTTCCCCCCCTATCACTGGGTTAATACCAGCAGTGGTGAGATGAGGTGGAGTGAAAAGGCTGTCCACAGGCCTTTTTGCCATGGATTTAATCAGGATGAAGGTGGGAAGGTGGCGGGGTCCCCACCAGCCACCCTCCAGCCTGATTAAATGCACACCCACAACCAAACTTGGGGGAGGGCACAAGATTCAGCTCTAGGATACAAACAGCTGTTAAACCATAAAATTATGCAGATACACAACAGGTTTATCATTATTTGAGAAGAGGAAGATAAGTTAGTATTTGTAGTGGAGAACTTTCTTCTGAACATCAGAATGCTCCATATTTCCAGCATTTCTGGAGTTCCAGTATTTACAGCTTTACTTTTCATTTCTACAAAGAACAATGCTGTTGTCACAATTAACATCTTCTCCTTTCCCATTAAGGTTACCAGTTATAAAAAACAGAAATTAATGGAAATACTCAGCAGGTCTGGCAGCATTTGTGGAAAGAGAAGCAAAGTCAATGTTTCAGGTCTGTGACCTTTCATCAGAGCTCAATCTCTTAACGAGAGAAGTGTGACTGTGTACCTGAATAGATATTCAGCTTTGACACACTGAAATGAAATACATATCTGATGAAAGGTGACTGATCTGAAACATTAACTGTGTTTCTCTCTCCACAAGTGTCACCTGACCTGGTCAGTATTTCCAACATTTTCTGTTTTTATCTCAGGTTTCTAACAAGTGCTATATTTTGCTCTTTCTTAAACTTACCAGAAATTTTGCTCGTGAAAGTAAGTGACATTGATAGCTTCCATCAACAAATTAGCAGCTTCAAGGGTTTTATCATAATTTACTTCTGTCATTTGGCGCAGAACCTTTCCTAAAAATCAAATTAATGATATACTGAACAATCTGAGCTCATTTATTGATGAACATCTCATTTAATTTAATATTGATTTGCGTTATGAAGAAGCACATACAATTACATTTTCTGATTTAGAAACAGAAAATGCAGGAAATTCTTGCAGCTCTGGCAGCATCTGTGGAGAGAAACTGAGTAAATAATTTAGGTCTGTGAACTTTCATCAGGACTGGGAAAAGTTAGACATTTAATAAGTTTTGAGCAAATGGAAGGATTGTCGGGGGTGGGGGGGTTGGTGGGGGGAGGGGTGCCGGGGGGTTGGTGTGGAGGATGAGAAGAAGAAAAAAGGAAAATCTGTGATAAGTTGGAGGGCCGGGAGAGGTTAATGCCAAAAGTTTCATGGTACAGACCAATGGGAGTGGTAATCGGACAAGTAAAGAAACAAAAGAATGTGTGCAGAGGGGGAGTGAATGACAAAATAGCTTCTGTCCAGATGCAATGTATAGGAAATAAGAGGAAAGAGGAGCAAGAGAAAAAAACAAAGCAGAAGAAACAAATGAGGGCAGAGGTTACGATCTAAAGTTGTTGAACTCAGTCAAAAAGGCCCTAAAATGCCCGGTAAAAAGAATTACAATTCCTTGCATTGAGCTTCAGTGGAACCCTGTAGCAGGCCAGGGACAGAAAGGTCAGAGGAAGGACAGTATGAAGAATTAAAATGACTGGTTACAGTGAGCCCGGGTGACACTTGTGTACTAATCAAAGCTGTTATGCCAAGTGGTCACCCATTCTTCATTTGGTCTCCACGATGTGGAGGAGACCACAATGTGAGCAGTAAATGCAGTATGCTGAATTGAAAGAAGTATAAGTAAATCACTGTTTTCCCTACATGGAGTGTTTGTGTTCTTGGACCGTGAGAAGGGAGGAAGTAAAAGGGCAGGTGGTGCATTTCCTGCGCTTGCACAAACAGGTATCATAGGAAAGAAAGAGGATGTTGGAGGTGAATGAGGAGCGGACCAATGTGTCGCAAATGGAATGGTCCCTTTGGAATGCTGAAACAGGAAGAGAAAATGTGTTTTTAGTGATGGCATCATGCTGGAATAGGCAGAAATGGCATCCACTGAATATGAAGGCTGGCAGGGTATAAAACAAGGACAAGGGGAATGTGATCATGATTCTGGGAGGGAGGGGTAGGAATGAGAGCATAAGTGCATGAAATGGGACCAATGTGTCCTGACCCTGTCAACCATGGTGGGGGTGGTGAAATCCTTGCTTGCATTGAACGGAATGCATATTGGAAGTGCTGGTATGGAAGGTTGCATCATGGAGATGGAGAAACTGGGAGAATGGAATAGAATCCTTACAAGAACTGGTGTGAAGAAATGTAGTCGAAGCAACTGTATAGAGTAAGTGGGGTTACAGCAAATATTGGTTGATGGCCTATTACCAGAAATGAAGAGAGAAATCAAGGAAGGAAAGGAAAAATTGGAGATTGACCTCACAAAGGTGAGAAAAGGGTGGAAATTGGAAGAAAAGTTGATGAAATTTTCTAGTTCAGGGCAAGAATATGAAACGGCACGATATAGTCATCAATGTACCAGAGAAAAAAGTGAGGGAGGGGCCTGAGTAGACTGAAACAAGGAATGTTCCACATATCCTACAAAAAGACAGGCAGGCTAGGGCCCATGTGTGTGCCCATAGCAACACCTTTTATTTAGAGGAAGTGAGTGGGGTTCAAGGAGAAGTTGTGCAAAGTAAGAACTAGTTCAGCCAGGTGGAGGAATGTGCTGCTGGATGGGGAGTGGTTGGGCCTCCATTCCAGGAGGAAGCAAAGAGCCCTCAGAATGTCCAATTGGGGATGGAGGTGTAGAAAGATTAAATATCCGTGGTGGAGAGGAAACTGTTAGGTCCAGGAAATTGGAAACCGTTAAAGTAAAGGAGGGTATTGGAAGAGTAACGGCTATAAGTGGAAAGAGACTGGACAAGAGAGGAATGAAAAGATTTGTGATAGAAAATAATCAGTTCAGTGGGGCAGTCCTGTTTGTGAGTTTTTGGAAGGAGGTAGAATCGGGCTTTTCAGGTTTGGAGAACATGAGGTAGAAGCTCCTGGAGGGAAGATCTCCACAGGAAATACTGGCTTGATGTTTGGTGGTGGGGTCATGGTTCGGGGGGTAGGAGGTAGTGTAAGAGAGTTGATGCTTGCCCTCTGTTATGTAGAGGTTGGTTCATCAGATTACAATAACACCCTTATCAGTAACTTTGATAACAATGTTAGGGTTGGATCTCAGAATAGATGCTGCAAGTTCAGAGGGAGATAGGTTAGAGTGAGTAAAATTGAGATGGCCAACTTCACACCAGCAGTTCTCAATGAAAAGATCAAGAGAAGGTAAGAGGCCAGAGGGAGAGAGAATACTGGCAACCTTGCTCCCATGCTGATCTTTCATTCCTTGCCCTACTACACTGTTCCAATGAAGGTCGAGGAACAACATATCAACTTTCGACAATCTGGACTCATCACTGAGTTCAACAATTCTAGATCATATCCTCTGCCCTCATTTTGTTTCATTTTTCTTTGCTGTTTTTCTCTTGTTTCTTTCTCTCTTATTTTCCTTTACTTTGCATTTGAATGGCAGCAATTCAGGATTTGCCATTCAGGGCACATCTTTTGTTTCTTTCCTTGTCCCATTACCACTCTTTTTAGCCTTGTACCATGGACTCCTTTGTTATTTCATCTCTCCTGTCCTCCACCTCCACCTTTCCTTTTGTTGTTTTTCCCATCCTCCCTCTTTCACGTGTTCAAAGCCTAATGCATTTCTGACTTTTTCCAGTTCTGATGAAAGGTCACAGCCCTGAACAATTAACTCTGTTTCTCTCTCCACAGATGCCAGACCTGCTGATTAATTCCTGCATTTTCTATTTTTATTTCAGATTTCCAGCATCCACAGTATTTTACTCTTGCACTTTTTCTGACATTATGTATATACAGAAATATCCTAAATATATCCCTTCAGTATATCTGAATGTGTTTAGCAAGCACTGTCATAGCATTTGATTTACGACTACTTAACTAAAGATAAAACAATACAAAGTATTTTCCCTGCAAGACTTTAACACTCGTGTGGTCGCCAAGGGACCTATTTATGGATAGCAGAAGGTAAAGTTTTGTACAGTTAAATAATTATAACTATGGATAGAGACTGACACATCGTAAACACTTTAGTCCTAATGTTTACTAGGGGGGCGGATGGGTGGGAGTGGGGTTGCAAAAGAAGCAGAAGAATCTGGCAAGGCCAGGACGGAGATGTCTTGCCAAACTTAATAGCAGAACCTCATTATAATTTTTTTAGTTCTATTTCTCAACTGGTAACAGATCAAATGGACAGCCTGGGGCCTGACAGGTGGCAAAATCAGGTCAGGCTGGTCCACCGTGAGGGAGGATGGCAGGTTGTAGAGATTGGAATTGTGGAGTGGTCACTGTCTAGGGAAGGGACAAGTTGCAGATTCAGGTTTGGGAGAGGTCACAAATTTGGGGAAAGAGCAGGTTGCAGATTGGAGTTGGGGGGAGTTTGTAGTCCAGGGAAGGGGTATGTTCTAGGTGATAGAGGTCATGGGTTTAGAAGTGGTTGTGTTTAGGTGATGAGGCCTGCCATAGCTGAAGGTATGTGGAGGCAATGAGAGGTGGATGTGAGGCTGGTAGCAATGTTAAGTGTGTGAGTGTAAGGTGAGCATTTGGATGTTTAGGCTTGAGTCTTGAGTGCTATGGAGTGCTGCTGGATGAGTGATCGGAGTGTGGTGCATTGAGCACTGTGAGAGATTGATGGTCCGGTGGGTAGGAGATGCTCCAGGAAGATGAATTCACTGACCTTGACCACACATGTGAGGTCATTAGAGTTCTTGTGGCACTGCCAGGTTCTTGGGTTTAGATTCTGGGAATTGACCTTCCTGGTCACCTGGCCCTTCTGAGGGTGGTCCTTGAGGGTCTTCTAACCCCAATAGGACCATGGCAACTCTCCTCCTGATCACCTACAGCACTAATGCCTCCAGCATTCCTTCCATTATTATGGATCCCTCTGGATGCCCTGGTGCTCATTTCACAATAAACTACAATGCAGCAATATTTTTGTGCAACTTCCCTTTAAGATACAGTCTGCCTCGAGGAGAGCAGACTGGCTGTACCATGTGATTGGAAAACAACACAGGCAGGGCCTTCTGCTGCACACAGAGCTCACCGACAATTTCAGGTGCAGGCAACAATGTTGGAAGTGCACTGGTTTGCCCCATCATTATGTAGAGAAGGAGAACCAAACTAAATTGTACTGTCATATATGGTGAAAAGCAAAATAACAAATGCAAGTGTTTTGTTTTCTCTGGTCCTGTGACTTGTAACTTTGCATGGGTGAATATGCAAATACAGTAAATGCTGTAACTGGATTTTTCATTACACGTCTGTTAAGCTCAATGAAAGACAAGGGACATAGTCTTTCATTCCTGCTGTTGCAATGTTAAAGCCGATGTAGATATAGGTTAGTGCTTTATATACCTTCTGGAACGTTTATGGGGATTTCCTCTAATCTTACGATAAAAAAATTGAATGATAAAAATCAAACTGTTGTAAAAGTTAAAATATGTCTTGATGATAAAGTTACTTAGAACCATAGAAAGGTTATGGTGCAGAAAGAGGCCTTTCAATCCATTGTGTCTGCGCCGATCAAATAAACAGAAACAAAAGAACTAGCCACTCATTTTTAATCCCACTTTCCAGCACCTGGTCCGTAGCCTTGCAGGTTACAGCACATATCAGGTACAGATCCAGGTACCTTTAAAACAAGTTGAGCGTTTCGGCCTCAACCTTTAAGAATTTAGTTTAATTTAATTTAATTCTTTAAGAGCATAAGAACTAGGAGCGAGAGTAGACAATACAGCCTGTCGAGACTATTGCACCATTCAATACGATCATGGCTGATCTTGGGCTTTAACTCCACTTTCCTGCCTGCCCCTCATATCCCTTGGTTCCCTAAAAGACCAAACATCTGTCTATCCCAGCCTTAAATATATTCAATGATAGTGCATCCACCACCATCTGGGTAGAGAATTCCAAAGATTCACAACCCTTGCGAAGAAGTGAAGAAGTTTCTCCTCAACTCAGACTTAAATTATCGACCCCTTATCCTGAAACTGTGGCCGCTTGTTCTAGATTCCCCAGCCAGAGGAAGCATATTTCATTGTCAAGCCCCTTCAGAATCTTGCATGTTGCAATGAGATCACCTCTCATTCATCTAAACCCCAGAGAATATAAACACAATTTACTCAACCTCTCAATATAGGACAACCCTCTCATCTTAGGGACCAATCTAGTGAACCTTCACTGTACTGACTCCAATGCAAGTATATCCTTCCTTAAATATGGAGACCAAAATTGCACACAGTATTCCAGGTCTGGTCTCACCAAAGCCCTGTAGAATTTTAGCAAGACTCTTGTACTCCAATCCTCTTGCAATAAGGCCAACATGCTTTCCTAATTGGCTGTTGTTCCTGCATGCTAACATTGTGTTCCTTGTATGAGTACAGCCATTCTGTGATTCATTCTGAGCATCAACGTTTACAATTTTCATGCCTTTAAAAAAAACCTGCTTTTCTATTCTTTTGGCTAAAGTAAATAAACTCATGCTTCCCCACATTATACTTCATCTGCTATCTTGTTGTCCACTTACCTAACCTACCTGTATCTCTTTGCAGCCTCTTTGTGTCCTCACAGCTTATATTTCCACCTATAGTTGTAAGCAAACTTAGCTACATTACTCTCTGTTTCTTTGTCATTAATATAGGTTATAAATAGCTGAGGTTCCGGCACAGATCTATGCGGCACTCTACTCATCAGAGCCTGCCAACTTGAAAATGTTCCATTTATCCCTATTCCCTTCCTATTGTCCATTAACCAATCCTCTATCCATGCTGATATATCATGCCAATTCCATAAGCCCATATCTTGTGTGGCACCCATTCAAAAGTCCTTTGGAAATCCAAGTATACTACATCACTTGGTTTCCTTTTATCTACCCTACAAGTTACATCCTCAAAAAACTATAATAAATTTGTCAAACATGATTTCCCTTGAGTAAAACCATGTTGACTTGTTCTAATCAGAAGATGCTTTTCTAAGTGCAATTTCAAGACTTTCTTTAGTAATAGATTCCAGCACTTTCCTGAAGATTGATGTCAGTCTAACCAGCTCATAGTTCCTTGTCTTCCTTCTTTCTAAATAAGCTGCATAACAATAAGGTTTTATTTTTCATATCTAAAGGTGCTCTAGAATCATTTCACTTGACACCATCTGGCAATTACTGTAATGGTTTAAAAAAATATTGTTAAGCAATTCCCTGCACTGACATTTGCAATGGCCTTGATCAGTTGCTGCATTCCTGTAACTGAAGTCATTGTACTGCTACAGTTTGTTCCTGCTAAAATCATATGGGTAAATTGGACAAGTGGGTACAATTGTAAAGTCTCACTTGGGCAAGCCGACAATTCTGTGTGGTGGTCATTCAGGGTCATTCATGGCCCTGGTGATTTTTAGTTATTAAAATAAATGACTGAAATGAGCAAGGCTTCAAAGTAGGACTGTTAACTCATATGGTGCACCTTGTAACTGATTAGTAAATATATATGTTTTCACAGTGAACACTGGCAATTTCTGCAAACACCATACTTGGCTACAAACGCTCAATCAGGGAGTCAGCCTAACATTTCTAAATTATTTTTCATTCAATATGTTACTCAACACTACCTGAAAAGGCTGACTGAAAGATAAATCCAAATCTGTTTATTCCAATAGTCATTGACAAGGCAATGTTAATATTATGTAGATGATACCTTTTTGAAACAGGAAGTCTGCTTCTAAATCATATTCCTTAGATGCTGCCTCTTTACAAAGCTCAAGACCAGTAGTGAAACAGAGAAGTGGTTCTTGCCATGATGCTGGGCTCCATCTTTCAGCTGAACATACTGTCAGTTGTGCTGAAGTACTGCCTTATATCGGAAGAGAAAAGGGAAACTGTTTAAATAACTGTATATAAAAAAAAGTGCAGCAGCTGAGTAAGTTGTACTGAAAGCCAAAATGCTGAAATAGTACTGATAGTAATTCAATTATTTTAAAGATACAGCTACGAAGAACTGCAGTTGTAACTAGTGGAGTGCCACAGGAATCAGCCCTGGAACCGCAGCTATTTACGATCCATATCAATGACTCAGATGAAGGGACAGACTGCAAGGTAGCTAAATTTGCCAATGACATCAAGAAAGTAAGCTGTCATAAGGAGGTAACGAGTCTACAAACAAATATAGGTAGGTTAAGTGACTGGGCAAAAATTTGGCAATCTCTCTCCATTTAAATAGCATATTGTTTTTCTATTCTTCCTGCCTTGCACATTCTAACCTCCATAAACTTGAGCTCATCCAAATTCTGCTCCCCATATCCTAACTCGCACCAAATCCTGATCACCCATCACTGACCTACATAGGCTCCTGGTTAAAGCAGTGCCTCAATTTGAAAATTCTCAATCCCATCTCAAGCCTCCATGGCCTGGCCACCCTTTTTCTCTGTAATCTCCTCCAACCCTACAACTCTGAAACATTCACACTCCTCTAATTCTGGCCTCTTGAGCATCCCTATTTTAATTGCTTCAATATTGGTGGCCATGCCTTCAGTTCTCAAGGCCCTAAGCTCCGGAATTCCCTCTGTAAACCTCTCCACCTCTCAATCTCTTTCTCCTCCTTTAAGACACTCTTTTAACTTACCTCTTTTGCCAAGCTTTTGGTCATTTGCCCTCATATCTCCATATTTGGATCAGTGTCATATTTGCTTTATTCTGCCTCTGTGAAAGGCCGTGGGATGTTTTATTACATAAAATGTATCATATAAGTACAAGTTGTTGATGTTGTTTATGACAAAAGGATTAGAGTATAAGAGTAAATAAGGCTTGCTGCAATTATATTGGGCCTTGGTGAGAACGCACCTGGAGTACTGTATACAGTTTTGGTCTCCTTACCCAAGAAAGGATATACTTGTCCAGGAGAGCGTACAACAGAGGTTGACTTGCTCGGTGAGGCATTGTTCTATGAGGAATGATTGAGGAAAGAGGTCTATATTCCCTGGAATTTAGAAGCATGAGAGGTGATCTAATTGAAACATATGAAATCCTTAAGGACTGACAGGGTAGATGTTGAGAGGATGGCTGGAATTGTCCACTGCCAACGGTGGACGTGACCGGACAATATGGTGAGAAGGGGTGCAAGGCAGCACAGACTAAAGGAAGTTCAAAAGCACGTGCCAGGCTGGGGGTGGGGTGGTGGGGAGCAAGATGAGGGAAGTGGCCACACACTTGGAAAAGCTTGTCAAAAGTAAACATTCTTCTGCAGCCGAGACCGTTCAGCACCAGCTCCGTTGACAAGCTTCAAGTTGGGCCTCTGAAGCATTTCTGCCCACTCAAGCAAGGAAAAAGCATGAATGTGCCACCAAATGCTCCAGAACTTTTCACCCCTCAGGCTAAGACTGCAAATTAATGTGCATTTTAGGGGGCAGCAGGGCAATTGGCCGACTGGACACGTTGTACAATCCCCTTGTGAAAGGTGGTCATGGCACAGTCACTGGTGGAGGCGCTCACAGCCCCTTGCAATGTCTTTATTAAGGTTTGGACCAGTAACCCTCATGGTTCAAGCTGACAGTGCAGCCTTGCAGTGTGGGTTAGGGGAATGCCTGCGCCTGAGCTGAGATCACAGCAGGCAGTCCAGTGGCTGAAGCTGGCGCAAATGAGTCAAATGGAGTGGGGTGGAGGTGGGTGGGGTTTCAGACAGCAATGAAGCCCACTACACACTGGCCATCCAAGTGGTGGCCAGCACTCTCTGGCTTGCGTCAAGGGGCCTTGAGACTTAACCAAGAGAGGTCCTTAAGACACATATGCTAACTCACGTATCTCTCTCTTTGATCCTGCAGGAGGAGAACATCAGGAGCATGGAGCCTGGTGAATTAGCGGCATGTCTCATGGGATACAGAGACCAGAGAAGAAGGAGAAGTGTGCGATGGAGGCTACTGGCTCACCAATGGGAGGACCAACACCCTCAAGATGTAGGTGCAGTTGGGCCTTCTGCACACACAGCTGAAGATCCATAACAAGCCACTGCTCGTAGGCGCCTCGCTAGACCCATGGTCTACAGGTGGCGCTTATCATTCCTGCAGATGACTGAGAACCAGTGTTGCCAAAGACTGCAC
Organism: Carcharodon carcharias; assembly: GCF_017639515.1. NCBI lineage: Eukaryota > Metazoa > Chordata > Chondrichthyes > Lamniformes > Lamnidae > Carcharodon > Carcharodon carcharias. Next base: position 81,602,769 of record NC_054479.1, read on the forward strand.
ATGTCTAAGGAACTGGTCGCTCACATATGCCACCTGCTGCAGGATTGGCGCCATGGGGACATGGAGAACATCCACTACCAGTGGCCATGAAAGTGACTGCGGTGCTCAATTTTTATACCAGTGGCTCCTTCCAGAGCTCCTCGCGTGACCTGTGCAGGATCTTGCAAGCCTCCACTCACAAGTGTATCCAGGAGGTCATGGACACCAGCTTCACAAAGGCACAGAACTTTGTGGATTTCAACTGGGGCAAGTCAGGAATCAAGAGTGCTTTGATTTGCCCAGACCTCAGGTTTCCCACAGGCACAGGGTGCAATCGACTCCACTCATGTGGTGCTCAGATCTCCATGGCAACAAGCAGTCAACTTCGTCAACTGCAAGGGCTTCCACTCGCTGAATGTTCAGCTGGTGTGCAACCACCAGAAACATATCCTACAGGTTGGTGCACAATCCCTAGGGAGTGTACGTGACTCCTACATCTTTAGTACGTCTCAGATCCCTGACATCTTCCAGGGTCCAGTGTTGCTGCAGGGTTGGCTCCTTGACTACAAGGGCTACCCACAGAGGATGGGACTAATGGCACCAACACAGCATCCTCAGATTGCAGCAGAGCAACAGTATAACAAGGCTCGTGCCACAACCCGGAATTCTGTGGCGCAAACAAAAGGCATATTGAAAATGAGGTTCCGGTGCCTTGACAGGTCTGATGGAGCACTGCAATACAGTCCCCAGAGGGAGTCACGCATCATCGTAGCTTGCTGTGTGCTACACAACCTGGCATTGCAGGACTTGGCTCAGGAGGAGATGGAAGAGCTGCATGTCACCTCCAATGAGGACGAAGTCAAAAAAGATGAGTGTGATGAGGTCCTCGAGGGCAAGGATGCCAGCGATGAGGCTATCGCACTGACCAGATGAGGCAGGTGCGCTTGTGAGGCCCTCATAGCTGCCAGATTAATGGAGGATGATGATACGATGCAGTGAGGACAGTCCTGACATCCTCACCTTGCACCTGTGAACGTTTAATTCCTTTGTGGCTGATAGCAGCGCACATAACCTCTGCGCTCAGGCTCATGTCACAGAGATGCAACAGAGGCCCTAATAGTCCCAAGATTCCAGGAGTATGACAAGAACATACAGTGAGGACACTCCATAGATCTTCACATAGCCTCTGTGAACATCTGACTCCTGTCTGGCTGAGTGCAGCTCGCTTGTGTTCTGTGATCACGGTCATATCACTGGAGACACAGTTGTGAAACTAAGTGCACCTGAACCTTTGTCTGCCTTCAGCACCTGTCCCCTTCAGGACCACACTGTCAACGGACACAGTTGCTGAAGAAGTGGGAGGTCAGCCTTATCTTAAAGGTGCTGAGAGCACACAGAGAGAATGACGGAACTCTGATGCCTGCCCACTACATTCTGGCAGCAATGACAAGCACCATCGAGGTGCAGGCATCAGTAATGTATCCGGGGAGTGTGAAGCCAGACCGTCACTTTGGTCTGAAGGTTACACGGTGCACAGGGAAGAGGCCCTGGACTGAGACACTTGCCTTTATCTTGTGCAGGAACCAAGATTTCACATCTGAGTGACAGAAATGCTGCTCATCATAACAAGGAGCCATAGGCAGGGGGACATTGTTGAAAGTTTATTTAGAATAGTGAACTTTATGTACAAGTATTTAACACCTGTGCGCACACAATGCAGCTACATCTTCTTAACCTTCCTAACACTGTCGCTATGTTTTGGTGCTCCACCGACATCCATAGCAGAGGTGGTGGCAGCCCGCTAACTACTACACCCTGTTGACTGTGGTAACTTTGGCTGGCTTCCTCTGAAGGGCTGAGACCTGAAGGACCCCGGCCTGCTTTGTGTGTCCTGCTGTGGGCCAGTTGCACCCTCCTCGGCTTGTGGAGCTGGAGATGATGGGATCACAGGAAGCGGGGATTTAATTGGCTGTTTCTTCCGGAAGTTACCTGGGTGGATGGCCCCAGGGTGTCGAGCTGCTGGTTCTCCTCCCTATGGGTGCCCAACGGCCCCTGGCTGACTCCATGAGCAGAAGGGGAAGCTCGAGTGAGATCGAGCTGTCCCACACCCCTCTTGCGTTGATCTGTTGGAGACCAACTATGGCGTCAGTGATGGAGTTCAGCCCGCGCAGCAGTGCAGGATCGATGTTCAGGACCAAGGTCTCCATGGCAGCCACCATCCTGCCAGGGTTGACCTCAACGCTTCAGCATGCTGGCGATATCATCTCAGACTGAAGGTGGATGGACACCTCCATCGTCCCTCGCAATCTGAGGAGTGCACCAGACATCCCTTCCTGATGTTCCCATGATTGTCTTGCAGTCCCAGCAAATGATTGAGGTCTGAGTCCAGAGGCTCCTCATCTGACTCAGACTCAGCAGATTCCTTGCCTCCAGTAGTCATCCGAGTGCCGGGAACCAAGGATGTCCCTGCTTCCGTCTGCCGTTGGACAGATTGTGTGCTATACTCACCAGATTGTGAGCCAGAGGCTACTCTACATCTAGGTCCCACCAAGGCATGTGTCACTGCTCTGGTGAAGGCTGTGGGTGAGCGCCGAGATGAGTCTCCAATGGTACTGCCCTCAGGGTCCTCATCCAAGGTGCTCTCAGCACTGGAGCCGGGGTCAAGGTCGCCTGAGGGCGACGTGGCAGATGTGCCTAGGAGAGAAAGTGGAGATTATTCGTACTTGGCAGCCATGTTACACACAGAACAGTGGACTCAGAGTAATGTTGACAGGGGGATGAGGTGGTGCAGGATCCTCACATGGATGCTTGCCACTGACCTCACCGTTGCCGTAGGAACAGTCCACGTCCTCTCCAGCCAGCTTCAACATATGACTCTTGAAGGGAGTGAGGACCTTGCTATGGCACTCCACCCCCGAACTTCGACATAACCAGAAATTCATGTCATCTGAGTTTGACTCATCACAATTTCACTGTATTATGTTCTTCTTATCTTCTCTAGGTCTAACCATTCAAAGCCTTTCTGTTCTGGAGAAGAACCCCAGCCTCCCCAATGTTTCCCAATAGTTATAATCACTCAGTCCTGGTATCATCCTTGGAAATCTTTTTTACATCTTCTTCAGTGTCTCAATATCCTCTTTGGAGGCAAGAACTGTACAGAGAAGTCTAATCAAGGTTCTATGTAAGTTTAACATAACTTCTCTGCTTTTCAATTCAAACCATCTGGACATGAACCAGAGTTTGTTTGCTTTATTCATGGCCTAATTAACCTAGACTACCTTTAGTGATACCCTTAAATCCCTTGCTCTTCTACCTCTTTTAGACTCTTGGTATCCAAGCAGTATGTGGCTTCTTTATTCTTCTAACCAAATGCACCACATTACATTTATCTATGTTGAAATTTATTTGCCAGTTACATGCTGATTCTGCAAGCTTTATTAATGTCTTATAGTCACAAACACATCAGTATTTATTACACCCCTCAAATTGGTGTCAGCTACAAATTTTGAAATTGTATTTTCGAAGAAAGTACAAAGATGGAGTCCGACAGGCACTTGGAAAGAAAATTAATTGAGAGATAATGGTGATTAATTGTATTTATTTTTCAACTTCAGGGACTGCCAGATGGACCATAATGCTCATTTCTAGTTCTGTACATTCCTAGGATCAATTTAGAAAAATTCAATCTTGGCACCCTACTGAGTGTGAGATAAGAAGGTCAATCGGGGTGGAGTAGAAAAACAAGGTTATGCATTAAGTGGCTCAGTTTGAAACGTCAGCTAGGGAGGTTGAAGGAGCTGAAGCAAGAGTTATGTTGCAGGAACCAATAAGGATGGTTTCAACTTTGCTACCATTAAGTTGAAAGAAAGTTTGGCTCATACATGATGTAATGTCAAACAAGCAAATCTATCTCTCATCTACTACCAGCAACTCTAAAGCTATTGCTATACAATACAGTCCAATTGCTTCATATATAATCTTTCTTCTTCAGAAATTAATATCATAATCCCTTTGTCATTCTCTGGGACATGATAAATACTCTTTGGTCATAACTTGTTAATACCCTAAAAGCTCTTGAATGCCTTAATAAGGTCCCCTCAAATTCTTCTCTTTGTTGGTGCCCACTTGCTACACAGACTCTCTTTCTTTTCCTGCAAAATCCTAATCCATATATTTGTCATTTTATAGCTTTATTTCTCAAGGGCTCTGCTTGTAATTCTGGGACCCAACCTCTGTTCTTCATTGTTCATGTCTTCTGTTCCAACACTGATCTTTCAACTACTGCTCCTGGTCATTGGAACTTTCTCCAAAAACTAATTTACATAGATACTCTCCCCTTTCCTTCAGTAGCCTCATAAAAATCACTCTTCTTGATTATGCCCCACTCTTTCCCGGATCTAATCTTCCCTGTAAAGCAACAGGAAATGGTCTTCTATATGAGAGATACTATAAAATGCTAATATTGATAATAACCTGTTCATTTGAAATGGTATCAAAAGTTAATCACATACGAATTTCACCTCTAGAATAGATTTAGGGTATGTAAAGTTTCCAATACATTCTCTTACCTAGTATTAGTTTAATTTTTGCCAGCACGATAACTTGTGGAAGGTAGATATTTTTCAACGGGAATATCGGGAAGGAAGAAATAGTTCCACCAGTTTGATGCTGCACATTTTCCCCCAGTAAAGCAAGCTACACAGAAAACACAAGCACATTAGCTCAGTGCATCCTTTCACCAAAGGTTCTTTAGTTTACTTATTTTCTAAAAAGGAAAAGTAATCAAATTAAAGATTTACAAAATATGCATGAATAAATTCAAATAGATCACATAGAACCTACAGCAAAGAAACAGACTATTCAGCCCAGCTAGTCAGTGCCAGTGTTTATGCTCCACTGTTCTTACCATATTTCATTATAACCCCACCAACATATCCTATTCCTTTCTCCCTCATGTGCTTGGTTCGTTTCCTTTTAAATTCACCTATTCACATCAACCACCTAAGTGGTAGCGTGTTCACTGCTCTAACCACTCCTGGAGCAAAGAAATTCCTGCTGAAATGAAAGTAGAAAATGCTGGAAATACTCAGCAGGTCAGGCAGCATCTGTGCAGAGAGACTGACATAATGTTTCGGGTATGTGACCTTTAATCAGAATCGGGAAAGGTTAGAAATATAAGTTTTAAGCAGGCAAAATGGGGGAGGATGGAAAAGAACAAAAAGGAAGATCATTGATGGGCTGGAATGTAGGAAAGACTCAATAGGATCATAGAATGAATCATAGAATATCACAGCACAGATGAAGGCCATTCAGCCCATTGAGTTTGACAAAACAGTTGGTGGTACAAGGCCAAAGAGAGTGGTATTGGGACAAGTAAAGAAACAAAGAAACAAAAGATCTGTCCAATGGATATGTCAATGGCAGAATAATGAGCAGCTGCTGGCTGAAAACAAAAACAAGAGTAACACTGACATACAAAGAAAAGGAAACAAAATACGGGCAGAGATTATGATCTGAAATTGTTGAACTCAGTGTTGAGGTTGGAAGATATTACAGTGCCTAATTGAAAGATGAGGTCCTGTTCTTTGAGCTTGCATTGAGTTTCACTAGAGCAGTACGGCAGGCTGAGGACAAAAACATGAGTGTGAGAGCAAGGTGGAGAATTAAAATGACAGGTCACAAGAAGCTTGGGGTCATGCTTACAGGGCTGAACGGATGCAAAGCAGTTACCCAATCTGACTTTGGTCTCCCCACTGTAGAGCAGACCATATTATGAGCAGTGAATACAGAATACTAATTGAAAGAAGTAGATGTAAATCACTGTTTCACCTGGAAGGTGTGTTTGGGGCCCTGGATGGTGAGAGGAGGTAAAAGGGCAGGTGTTGCATCTCCTGCATTTGCACGTAAACATGCCAGAGGAAGAGGGCAGGGTGTTGGGGATGATTGAGGAGTGGACTGGAGGGAATGGTCCCTTCAAAAAGTTGAAATGGGATGGAAGATGTGTTAGGTGCTGAAATGGCGAAGAATGGAGACTGGTGGGGTAGAAGGTGAGGACAAGGAGAACATTATTGTGGTTCTGAGAGGGAAGCAAAGAGGTGAGAGCAGATGTGCAGGAAATGAGATGGAAATGATCAAGGGCCCTGTTCACTACAGTTGAAGAAAAAGGAAGACATATCAGATGCATAAGGTTGCATCGTCATAACATAACCGAATGGAGACAAAGAAGCTGGAAGATTTAAATTCCATGTATGAGACACAGGCCCCTATTAATTCTGCTCTGAAACCTGCTGCTAGAACACTTTTTAAAGGATGACTCATCCTCAGATTTGGCTTCGTTCTCTACTAAGCACCTCTGACAGCACTGCTGAAGTTTCAATTGAATAATGTGGAGACTAAGGACAGGAATAATATTTGACTGTAACACGACAACACGATTTGTTGCACAACAGGTTACACTTGCCATATGTCACTTCTGTGTGATTAAGGACATGGGCAAAAAACATTTAAAGTTAGTACCTGATCGAGAATCAATTTCTGGGCTGAAAGACACATTTTTATCTTCTCCTGCAGGACAACATGTTTTGAGATGCACAGCGTTTCTGACTTTCTTAAATCGGTCAACTGGAGAGTAACTTGGGCAAGAATCAATTGGGCTCTTAGTGAAATAAACTGTCTTGCATTTAGTAGCTCTATTATATCCTGTTTATGGAGTAAAGCATAGAAAATATAATTATTTTCAAAAAGCATAAAACCATACTAAAATGTAAAACAGGACAGAATGAAAATTTTGAAATACCATTGTTCTTGGGTAAGAGTGAATGCACTTCCACACTGGGCTCTATTTCACCAGTTACTGTAGCAGACCATGAAGGACTGAACATATATTGGAATTCCTGTTCAGAGGTCAGTGTGTCTAATTTGTAACCCACACAACTTTCTATCTATTAAAATTAATAACATAAAATTGTGAACTTATAAAATTTAGCCCTATATCAATAAAGTGTAATCTTAGGGTTGATTCCTTTTCCTTCAGGAATGAACAGTGCTGTTTGTACTTTTTATGGCCTTAATGCCCATGATACTATTAGAAGCAGAGAGCGTTGATCAGAAGCTTTCAACATAGTGGGGAAGCATTTTGAAATTGACTTCTGGAAGCACACGAATCACCAGAATTAATCTCTCCCAACACTACTTAAGAATATCAGACAATGAATGGCTGTCTAGCAGATAAATCACGAGTCAGGAAAGGAATGGTTGAATGGATTACAATGAGGGATTTCATATTGTGGCCTGTATACATTGGATTTTAAAAGAGCAAACAATTGCTTGTTAATCATAGAATCATTCATCATAGAGGTGTATATCCAACCCTTTGTGCCATGGGCAGCTCTTTGAAGAGCTATCCAATTAGTTCCACTTCCCAGCTGCTGCCCAACAACTCCACAATTATTTTGTGTTTACCAAGGGCATATCTAAATCTCTTTTGAAAGTTACTATTCAACCTAATTCCACTACCCTTTCAGGCAATGCATTCCAGATATAGAAGCACTTTGTATAAAATAAATTCTTATCTCCACTGTGGTTCTTTTGGCAATTAATTTAAATCTGTGCCCTCTGATTACCATCCCTCTGCCAGTGGAAATATTTTCTCCTTTTCTATTCTATTAAAACCTCTCTCAATCAACACAATGCCCACAATGGCCTAGTTAATGATTTTTCAGGGGATGATGTGGCAAATTTTCACTGGAGCAGGTGAAACAAAAATCAGAGAACACAAAATGAATATTCTGGTCCCCAAAAGGGTTATGGACCAAAACACTGTGAAGTGGATCTTAACTTTGTGTGATAGTGTATATATAGAACTTACAGCACAGAAACAGGTCATTTGGTCAGATACTAGTGTTTAAGCTCTACACAAGCCTTTTCTCACTTTATTCATTTCATCTCACCCTAACTACACAGCCTTCTATTCCTTCTGCCATCATGTACTTATCTTGCTTCCCATTAAATGTATCCATACTTTTCACCTCAATTACTCTATACGGTAGTGAGTTCCACAAATTCACCTTCATCAGAGTAACAAAGTTTCTTCTGACTTCCTTATTTGAGCCTTTCCTGAAGTTGTACCCTCTCAGTTCTGGTATCTAAAACTCCCCAAGGCTCCTTAGATAGCACCTTCCAAACTCATGACCACTACTATCAAGAAGGACAAGGCTAGCAGGTACACGGGAACACCCCCACATGGAAGTTCCACTCCAAACCGCGCACCATCCTGACTTGGAAATACATCGCCACTCCTTCACTGTCACTGGGTCAAAATCCTGGAACTCCCGCCCTAGCAGCGCTGTGAGTGTACCTACACCACATGGACTTCAATGGTTCAAGAAGGCAGCTCACCACCACTTTCTCAAGGACAATTAGGGATGGGCAATAAATGCTAGCCTAGCCAGCGAAGTCCACATCCCTTGAATGAATTTAAAAAACTGTGGTGAGTTGTTTAACTTTCTTTTTCTTGCACTTTCTCCAGTGCTTCTATATCATTTTTATATATGGAGAACAGAATTGTGCAGATTACTCCAAGTGTGGTCTAACCATGGTTCTAATTAACTTTAGTATAACTTCTGTGTTAATTCCGTTCCTCCAGGAATGAACAGTGCTGTTTGTACTTTTTATAGCTTTAACCTAAATTGCTACTTTTAATGATTTTTGTACCTGTACTCTTAGATCCCTTTGCTCTTTTTTAGGATTTTATTTTCCAAGGTGGTCTTCTTCTTCCTCTCAGAAAAATGTGCTATTTAATTGATTTGCTATTTGTACACCCATTCTACAAGTTTGTTAATATCTCCACCTACTCCAATCTTCCTCTGTATTAAATATCATCTGCAAACTTTGATAATGCATTTTGAATTCCCAACTCTAAATCATTTATGTTAATGATGAACATACAAACATACAAAAGTGATAGACCAGCTGGTCTAACAAGCCTGGCTCACAACAGTGATCCCAGCACCAAGCCTGTGGAATCACCTTCCATCAGTCTGAACAACTACCTTTAGCTCCAACTCTCTGCAATGTGTATCAGAAACTTGTATAAACCTTCAAATAATTACAGCAGCTAAAGACAAGGTTGGTCCTGAATGCCCTACCCTGGAGCATTATACCAATTTTCTGAATGATCAAACTCTCATTTCCTCCTATACATCTTGTCACTTAATCCAACTTTCATTCCAGTAGAACTTATTTCTAGCAATGGCTTTTGCAAATGCTAGTTTCCTATCCACTTTATTACTTGTTCCCTGATTCCACAGGCTCTGACTGTAGACATCATTTGATATCTCATCAAAGGCCTTTTGAATGTCCATATACATCACACCACTGCATTATCCTTATCTTTTATCTTTTCATGGGATTTGGGTGTCACTGGCAAGGCAAATATTTGTTGCCGATCCCTAATTGCCCTTGATAGGTGGTGATGAGCTGATTTCCTGCACTGTGGTAAACCATCTGGTGCAGGTACACCAACAGCGTTGTTAGGAATGGAATTGCAGGACTTTGATCCAGCAAGTCAGGATGGTGCATGGTTTCAGAGGAACTTGAAGTGGTGGTGTTCCCATGTGTATCGTGATCTTGTCTTTCCAGGTGGTAGACATGGGTTTGGAAGGTGCTGTTGAAGGAGCCTTGGTGAGTTGCTGCAGTGCATTTTGTAGTCGGTCAATACCAGCACCTGACCAAATGACTTGTTTCTGTGCTGTAAAGTTCTATATATACTCTATCTCACAAAGTCAAGATCCACTTCAGAATGTTTTGGACCATAACCCTTTTGGGGACCAGAATATTTGTTTTGTGAGTGTTCCCAGATATTTGTTTCATCAGCTTCAGTGAAAATTTGCCATTGTGCATGGTGATGGAGAGAGTGAATGTTTAGTTTGGTGGATGGGGTGCTGATCAAGCAGGCTGCTTTGTTCTTGATGATGTCAAGCTTCTTGACTATTGTTGGAGCTGCACTCATCCAGGCAAGTCGAGAGTATTCCACCACACTCCTGACTTGTGCCCTGTAGATGGTGAACAGGCTTTAGGCAGTCAGGAGGCGAGTAACTAACCTCAGAACTCCCAGTCTCTGATCTGCTCTTGTAGCCACAGTATTTATATGGTTGGTCCAGTTTGGTTTCTGGTCAATGATAACCCCCCCCCCCCCCCTCCCAGGATGTTGATAGTGGGAATTCAGCAATGGTAATGCCATTGAATGTCAAGGGATAATTTTCAGATTCTCTCTTGTTGGAGATGATCATTGCCTGGAATTTGTGTGGGGTAAATGTTACTTGCTACTTATCAGCCCAAGCCTGAATGTTGTCCAGGTCTTGCACATAGGATACGGACTGCTTCAGTAGCTGAAGAGTTGTGAATGGTACTGAACATTTTGCAATCATCAGCAAATATTTCCATTTCTGACCTTATAATGTTTTCAAGAAGGAGTTAGATATAGCTCTTGGGGTGAAAGGGATCAAAGGATATGGGGAGAAAGCAGGAGTAGGCTGTTAAGTTGGATGATCAGCTACGATCATAGTGAATGGCGGAGCAGCCTTGAAGGGCCAAATGGCCTACTCCTGCACCTATTTTCTATGTTTCTATGGAGGGAAGATCGGGGAGGGATGCAGCTGCTAAAGATATTTGGGCCTAGGACACTACCCTGAGGAACTCCTGCA